>NC_057357.1:4209166-4843958 GCF_016509475.1 Prionailurus bengalensis
TGTTGTATCTTCCGAACTTGGAACCACGCAAATGTATTTTCTATCTAGAAGATTGCTAATTGATGAACTCTGAAGAGGAAAAAAATCTAATTTTAGGATATACAAAGTTTTGTCTCCATGATTTAAAAATAATTATTGTACATCCACACATTTCATTAAACAAGGTCCTCGCTAAGGCGCTGAGAGCTTCTCTGAAACGCGCAGGAGTCCGTGAAGCATGGCGCCGTTTGGTCAAAACGCGGAGTAAGGTGTGTGTCTGGGGAGTGAAGGGAGAGGCTCTTCGCCGCAGCTGGGCACGTAACGGCCACCTGTTGCTAAGGAGGGCCTCCACCTGGGCCGTAGTCTTGCTGCTGCAGCAGGTGCTGAGGGGGCCAGTGTCACAGGGTCAGTATTTGGGGGCAATCATGAGAAGTACTGCTCACCCCTTGCAGTCACCCTTTAGGTCCCAGCCACCGATCTGAGGGGTTTCGGGCTAAAAGGGCAGATGTGTCCGTGCAAATCCCTGATGACTGCTGGGAAGGAGCCGAGAGGTGTGTCCATGTGGCCGTGGGATGCGCTGTCCCGGTGGTCGGCACTTGGTACCCAGCTCTCCGTGGTCATTGCTCCATACCCAGCACTCAGTGGTCAGCGCTCGGTGGTCAGAGCTCGGTAGTCAGTGCTCAGTACCCAGCGCTCAGTGGTCAGCACTCGGTGGTCAGAGCTCGGTGGTCAGTGCTCAGTACCCAGCGCTCAGTGGTCAGCGCTTGGTGGTCAGAGCTCGGTAGTCATTGCTCAGTACACAGCGCTCAGTGGTCAGCACTCGGTGGTCAGAGCTCGGTGATCAGTGCTCAGTACCCAGCGCTCGGTGGTCAGCACTCGGTGCCCAGCTGCGGCTGCCCAGGGCCCACGGCCAGGCACCCGTCCACGTGGCGTCGGTGCACGGGAAAAGCCCGCGCGCCCCTCGGGTTTGGGGTGTCCCCCGCCTCGGGCTCTGGCCCCTAAACGATGTTCAGCACTTAAAACGAAGTGAACGACGTTTGTGAAGGGAACACCAAGTGTAACTGCGCTGGGGAACCACAGACCCCAGGGAGCGCTGAGCCGGGCTCTTGGTGAGAAATTCTCCCCGACGGGCCCCCGTTTTACCCACTCGTGTGGGACTCCGAGGTCCCGGCCTGTTTTCGCCGGGCGCTCTGGCGCCGTCAGAGTCGATGGTGGCTGCACAGAGACCCCGGGTGCCGGCCTGGGCGGCGGTCCAGCTGACCCCCCGCGGTGCGTGCACCCGGCACTCGCGGGTCCGCGTCCCCGCTAAGATTGATTCAAAACCGCCGTTGGTGCTCACGGCGCCTCCGTGCTCGCCTGGGAACACGTGCAGTCCCGCCAGCCCAGGGGTCTCCGTCGGTCCGCCGGGGCCTCACCCGGCCTTTCCTGTGCGGCCAGGGGCCGCTAGGGTCCCTCTGTGCGTCCCGGGCTCCTCCTGGGACCCCGGTCGGGTTGGGCGGGGGCCCACCCCATGACCTCACATTAACCGAACCGCCTCTTTAGAGGCCTGAGTCCCGACAGTCAGATCCTGCCGCGCTGGGGTTCCCTTCCGGAAGCGGACCTGCGGAGGGGCCACCGTCCCTCCCCTCACGGTGGCCCGACACACTCGCTTCGGGCGGAGGCTGGCCGAGGCCACCGCTCTGCCTGCCACGGCCGCTCCCGCGCTGCCGACAAGTGTCCCCTTCACCGGCCGTGGAGCGCACGCGCTCCACCTCTGTGTGCTTTCCGTTGGGCGTTCTGCCGTCACAGTGGCCCTCGGGCGCGGCGCGGAGGTGCCCGCTGGTGTCCCCAAGCTCAGGTTGCCGCGAGCTGTGCGGCCGAGGCGCGGAGAGCTGAGCGCCGTTCAGGCCGGGGTCGTGGTGCTGTCCGTCCTGGGCTCAGCTCCCGCGTCCTTAGCGTATACTGGCCAAGACGCACCAGCCAGACACAGACGGCACAAAGTCACGTTCTGGCCTGACTGACCGACCCAAGTGTGACCGGGGGCCGGCCGGAACGTAGCCCGGCGTTTCCCCGCGGAAGTCGCTCCGGAATCCGCCAGTTGGGTGTTCAGTCACTTCATAGGACAGAGCTACGAATAAGGAGAACCCCCGAAGCTTGGCTCAGCCCATTCAGTATGAAGGAGACGCCTTGAGCTGCCTTTCGGGTTGTTTAGTTTGTTCATTGCCCGCCCACCCCCCACCCTGGTCCCAGATAATTCTCACCACTCGTACCCTGAGTGTCCAGATGTTTGCACAACCTCCTTTATGGAGTTTGCAAAGACTTTCCTAAAATCACTAGGGTACACGGGGGGCCTGGGCGGCTCTGTCAGTTAAACGTCTGACTTCAGGTCAGGTTATGATCTCGCGGTTTGTGGGTTTGAGCCCCACGTCCGGCTCTGTGCTGATGGCTCAGAGCCTGGAGCCTGCTTCGGATTCTGTGTCTTCCTCTCCCTCTGCCCCTCCCCTGCTTGTACTCTGTGTGTGTCTCTCTCTCAGAAATAAAATAAACATTAAAAACAAATTTAAAAACTCACTACAGTACAGTTTGTTTCTTTAGAAGAGGGACCACCAAGGAAAGAAAGAATTTAATTACACGTATTTTAGAAACTGTTCCTTGAGTTCATTCTGTTCATGCATCAACTCGTCATTCAAATTTAAGCCTTCTATGCTTAGGTATTGTTTCTTACATGTAAAAGAAATAAAAAGCACGTAATGTAATTGAGAAGAAGAAAGGAAGGGAGGAAGGAAGGAAGGGAGGGAGGGGGGAAGGGAGAGAGGAAGGAAGGAAGGGAGAGAGGAAGGAAGGGAGGGAGGAAGGAAGGGAGGTGAGGGGGGGAGGGAGGAAGGAAGGAGGGAGGGAGGGAGGGAAGGAAGGAAGGAAGGAAGGAAGGAAGGAAGGAAGGAAGGAAGGAAAGGGAAGGGATGGGGGAGGGAAGGAGGAAGGAGGGAGGGAAGGAAGGAAGGAAGGAAGGAAGGAAGGAAAGGAAGATGGAGGGATGGGGGAGGGAAGGAGGAAGGAGGGAAGGAAGGAAGGAAGGAGAGATGGAGGGACAGGAGAGGGAGGGAGGAAGGAAGGAAGTTAGGAAGGAGGGAAGAAAGAAGGAAGGGGAGATGGAGGGAGGGAGGAAGGAAGGGAGGTGAGGAGGGAGGGGGGAAGGAAGGGAGGGAGGGAGGGAAGGAGAGAGAGAGGAAGGAAGGAAGTTAGGAAGGAGGGAAGGAAGGGGAGATGGAGGGAGGGAGGAAGGAAGGAGGGGAGGTGGTGAGGGAGGGAGGAAGGGAGGAGGGAGGGAGGGAAGGAAGTTAGGAAGGAAGGAAGGAAGGAAGGAAGGAAGGAAGGAAGGAAGGGGGGATGGAGGGATGGGGGAGGAAGGGAGGGAGGGAGGAAAGGAAAGGAGAAAGGAGGGAGAGGAAGGGACTCGATACACAGGAAGTCACCCACGACTAAGCCGCACCATGACTGAAGCACTCTGAATAAGGTGTCTCAGGGGCAGCACACCATTGCCCCCAAGCGCTCCAGGCCAGGCTCCTTGAAAGGAAGAGAACTACCCATCACCCACGACACCTCAGTTGATCAGGACGCCTTAGTTTGGGTTGTCCACAAAGCAAAGCCTGAGACAAGGATTTGGGAACAAGTATTTCATCTGAGAGCGACCCCAGGGAGCACAGCCAGGGAGTGGGCCAGCGAGACAGACAAGGAGGACGGATAGCCGGTGTGTGAATGTGACGAATGTCCCCTGAGGCCCTCCGAAAAGCTGTGCACGGCATCCGGAAGTGCCCTCCCGCCAGGAGCAAGGGAGCTGGGGTGCCCACCCACCACCCTGTCTACACTGGCGGAGGGCCTCTGCCAGGGCATTAATGTGTGTGGGCTGGGGACACGCCTGTGGCACAAGAATGGACTTGGGCAGGGGACACAGGGAGCTGCTAGTGAGTATAAGACCCAGCCGTGGGGGCCCCCTGGTAGGGCCAAGGGGATATGGGTGGGGCACTGATGTCTCCATTTTATGGATGAAAAACGGGAAGCCACGTGCTCAAGGTTACCCAACAAGAACTGGGAGAGATGGTGTAGTAGTTACATTTGCTGTGTAACAAATTATCCCACACCCTAGAAGATATAAGCAGCAACACTGATGATCCCCCGTGGTTTCTAAGGATCAGGAATTCAGGAATGGCTTGGCTGGGTGGTCCTGGCTTGGGGTTTCCCGGGAAACTGCAGCCATGTTGTCAGCCAGGGCTGATGTTATCTGAAGGCTCGATTGGGTTGGAGGATAGGCTATTGGCAGGAGGCCTCAGCTCCTCATCAGATGGGCAGTGTCTTCAATAACCCAATGTAGAAAGAAAGAAGCCGTCACCTCTGCTGTGTCCTACAGGTCATACGGACCAGCCCAGCACAACACAAGCTGTGAATACCAGGACAGTATCCATCAGGGGTCTGCTCGGAGGCTGGCCACCGTAGATGGGGTTCGAACTCCCCTTTCTCTGTCTTCGGTGACCATATTCCTTTTGTTACACGCGGCCATATTTTCGTTTTGCAAGACAGGCGAGTATCTTGTAAAGGCAATACTGAAACTCAAATCTGCGTGCTCTGGGAGGCTTTGGTAAGCTGTGATGTCGTGCCCTCCTCCTTATCCAGCTCCTGGGAAGAATGAGCTGATGCTTGTCAAGCAGGGGGTGGTGGGAGCAGGAGTGAGGATACAAGGCAAAGTTGTGAGACCCGCCTGGGATGGGCTGCGGAGTCCCCTCCCCAGCCCCCATCCCACACCACGCTCAGGGCTGGATCGAGCTGGGCTCCCGTTGAGGGGCTACTGATTTGGGTTCCCTTATGGGCTGGGCCCCAAGCCGGAGATGGGCTCTAGAGGACCCTGGGGTGCTGGGACGTCACGCTGCCCTCAGACCACTCATGGGCTGGACTCTCTACGCTCCTCTTCCAATAAATTCCATAACCCTAGGGGACCACAGGGGCTACGCTCCCCGAACCTCTTCAGCAGAGCTCCAGGCAGGCGAGCGTGAGGCCCTCGAGCCTGGATCACACCCAGCCTTGTGCACCCAGCACTGGGGGGCCCTCGGGACCCTGCTAGCTGCTGAGGGACGCAGGCAGCATGGGTATAAACTTCCAGGGCTCGAAACCACCATGCAAACAATAAAATACACATTTATTTAAAGTGAGCTTTTCTTCAACTTCCATTCCCTCCAGTGAGAGGTTTATTCACAGTGTTGGGCGTCCTCGGTGGTTTCAGCCTTGGTTTTAGGTTTCGATTGCGACGTTAACAAGTCACCCAAAAACTTAAAGGCTTAAAACGAAAACATCTGTTTCTTACTTTTTGCAGTTCTCATGGGTCACAAAGTCACGAGGGGTCTGGCTGGGCGTTTCTGGCCACAGGTCTCTCATTCCCACATGGCATGTGGGCCGGGAACAGCAGGATGGGGCAGGGCCCACTCCACACAGTCTCACGGCCTCTCCATGTGGCCTCCTCACCACATGGTGACCTCAGGACAATCAGACTTCCCTGCATGGCTCTGAAGATCCAGCGTTCCAGCATGCATGGTGGAAGCTGTCCCTTCTTCTGTCAGAGCCCACCCAGATGCAAGAGAGGAGACAGACTCTGCCTCTTCCTGGGCGTTACAAGCTTCCAGAAGGTTCCAGAGGGTTCCAGACGGCTCCAAAGGGTGCTCGGAAGTCCCTGGGAGCCCCGTGTTCCCGCCGGGTCTCAACTCACAGACCTCTGCTGCCTTCTCCACACAGCCTACTGCAAAGGAAACCTGGCTGCTGCCCCTCCTACTCAGGGGCCACAGAAAGCATAGTGATGCTGCCTCAGACCATTGTGTCCAGCCACCTGCTTAGCCTCTGTTCTGCTGTCCCCACACCTCAGTGGTGAAGAGGACCCCTCCCAGGTTGGAAGGAAGGCAGGCATCCCCTCTATGCTCAGATCCAGAACTTTCCAGAAGATTCTACCCTTCTTGTCCACCCGGTGGAGGACATGGGGTGCAGAAGCGTCTTTCCAACTGGCTTCTCCCCCCAGATTCGGAAATATATTTCCCCTGTTGTGACACCAGTTTGGAGATGCTGACTCCACGGTGCTTACACCAAAGTTCGCCGCCTTCTCTCCAGGCTTTAATTCTTTAAAACCTGAAATCCGATGATTTGATTTGATGTTCCTGTCCCCCTGGGCCAAGGGCCACAAGGGGCGGGGGTGGGTGGGTGGAGTCCTCAGGCTATAAGTGACAACGTTCAGGGACAAACAGAGAAGAGGAGGAACCGGGTGAATTCTCCACAAAGTCATCCCTACACATGAGTGGTCTCATTTATTCCGTACCAGTTACCAACCTTCCTTTACCGAGGAGGAAACAGATTCAGGGAGAGCCGAAGCGACTGGCCCGAGGTCACAGGTCATGTAGTACCAGAGTCCGAGATCTGTGACTTTCCACTTGGTGTCACTCGGATATTTCTTGAATAGACAAACAGATCGTTCCCAGGGTTGGCTGGGCTTCTCCCTGTAACCCAGTGCTCACGTGACAACACAGGATCTGACCGAAGGACGAGGATTTGAAAGCAGGACTGTTACGGACGATCTGGGCATGTGGGTGCCACGCTGATCCGTATCGACACCGACACAATGGCACGTCTTTAAGCAGCCACGTTGAGTGGTACTAAATTTGCGGTTCCTCCCCTTTCTGGGTATTTTCAAGCATGCTGTAATTCTCCTGTTGTGCGCAGTGACCGCTGTCAGCGGGAAGGGGCCCCATCCTGGGCGAAGCATCAATACTCATACAATATAGCCCATTAAGCCTCCATAATGCACCTTTTAGATGTGTGTTTTCTTCCCACTTAATCTACTTTATTTAAGCATTCTCCACTCTGCACGCCGTGAACTATTTTTCTGTTCTAACCCTAGTTTCCCAAGGTCCCTGGTAAAATGTCATATAAACAAACACACAAACCCAGTAAATGTGTGACCGGTACAACAAGTGAATCACTTTACCGGTGTTCTGGATCGAGATGCCCCGGGACGATGCAACATATTCCAAAGCGAGAATCGTCGCGTGAAGCGACGCCCCCTCCATGTGCCTTTCTCTCTCTTTCACGCGTGTCTTTACACCAGTATCGCTGGTCCTCTTTGTAGAGCCTCGGGAGCCCCGAGACACAGCGTGCAGGACGAGGGAAGAGAGTGATCGGCCGTCGGCCCCCCAGAGGCCCGCGTGTAACTGCCGAGCCAGCAGAGCCACGCGTCGGACCCCCGGAACCGAGGTACGACCCTTCGTCGGCAGTAGGCGCGCTTCGGACACGGGGTCCGGGGCACACATGGGTGGGGTCTCCGCGGCGAGAGGCTTGTATCCGTTTCCTGTGGCTGCTGTAGTAAACCGCCACACACCGGGTGGCTTTAAAAGAAAATGGAGATTGCTTCTGCCACGGTTCCGGAGGCCGGAGGTGCAAAACTAAGTGCTGGTAGGACCACACTCCCCTCAAAGGCTCTAGGGGACAATCCGGTCTTTGTCCCCCCGCTGCTCGTGGCTGCTGTAGTCAGTCTCTGCTTCCGTGGCCACAGTGCTTCTTCCTCTCCCGCCCCCGTGTTCCTTGAGAGAGCACTTGTCACCGAAGTCAGGCACCGTCGACACAACCCGGCAGAATCTCCTCATCTCGAGACCCCTCTTTCCATCTGCAAACACCCTTTGTCCAAATAAGGCCACATTCACAGATTGTAGGGATGAGGCTGTGGACGTTTGTTTGGGGGCCACCATTCAGCCCACTACGCGTCTTCGCTGGTTTAGGGTGGGGCTTTGGACAGGGAGACCGTACCGGTGATGGGGTTTGGGGGTGGTGGGGGCGGGTCTGGAGCTGACCGCCAAGAAAGAATTCTTGAGACGTCTTCGGTGCAGAAGGACTGTGATGTCATCAGAGCACAGGGTCAGGACCCCTGGGCAAAAAGAGCTGTGCTGGGGTTGTGAGGAGTGACCTGGGAGCTGGGGGAGGTAAGGAAGAAGGGAGGTTTGCAAAAGGACTTTCATATGCTACAGAGATACTACAAATGTGTCTGTTTACTACAAGATACTGGAGGCCTTGTTATTGTCGAGCTAAGGTTGTTTTCCCTCTAGTAAAGCATTAACATTGAGACAAGACAGTCGGGAGTTAATTGGAGGAATGTTATACTCTGCCTATCTCAAATGTTTGTCAGTGGGCTGCAGGTTATAAAGAAATTTTATTTTATTTTATTTTCGTCTTACCTTTGTCCCCTACATCACTGTGGAGGGGAGGATGATGTGGGGGCTCCAGGAAATTGAGTCTGTGGGTTTCTGGAGGTTCGGCTCTTGGTAAGATTGCCTTTTTCTTGTGATGTACAAAGACCTTGGTAAACTGACGGAAGCTCATATCCTGAGTGACTGATCTCTGACAGTTAGCCATTGGTTTTTCCCTTCCTTTGTCCTCGGACAGCTGCGAGTATCTGAGGAATGTCACATATACCCCACCTGGCAGGGGCGGGGGGGGGGGGGGGCGAGGTTGCTAGCTTGCGCTTTGCCCCCACCTCACCTTTGGCCCCCTCATCTCTGGGATTGTGCAAAGTTCTCGACGTAATAGTTTAGGTTTGGTGGGCACAGTAAGGCAAGGATCTAGAAGGAGTTTTGGTGAATACAGTTGTTTGATAAGCAAATGTCTTACCGGTCGAGCAACCTCATATCTTGGAAAAAGTCTGTTTGGGAAATCTGTGGTTCAGATCAGTTGGTTTTGGAGGCGTTCCTGAAGCAAACGATACCAAAGCGAGACAACTGTTGGCATCGGGCATGAGATGGGGTCTCAGCACCAACCCCAACAAGGAGTGGCCCCGCTGAGAAGGGCACTGGCCAGGCTGTGATTATCCTAGCTGGGAATCACCTGCGGACACCCACCGAATCTTGGGATCTGGACAAGGACCACTGCTCAGTGGACGCCAGCCAGGAAACGCACATAGGGAGAGGCAGCGCCCGGCAGTAGAGCCCGGCAGGAGTGAGGCCAGGGCGCTCCCTGACCCAGTGCCCTGGATGGGGACGCCTCTGTACCCACAGATGCCTCCTTGGGGGGAAGATGGAGACATGGTGGAAGATGCACCGTGAAAATGGTGTTGAGAAGCGCCCAGACTAGGAAGCTCCGGGCTCGCCAGAAGGCACCCTAGAGCATCACCTCCCTGCTCCACCAGTAGCGGCCATGGCTCCCTGGAGCAGGTAACTCAAGCTCCGCAGTGTTCTGGAAAACACCTGGGCCATCCCTCCGCCCCGCGTCTGCCCTCTCTCTGCTTTCCCCAGAGAGTCTCTGTCCTTGTCCTCTTGGAAAATACACATCCAGCCCAAGACGCCCTTGGTCTTGGGAGCCTTAGAGCTTGTCTGGCCTTTACAAGTCCACTGTCTCTGGCTCATCAGCCACAGGGATTTCTTCTGGAAAGGCAGAACGGTGTCACCACTGCCCACTTAGCTTTATCTTGAGAAACGGGTCACAGTGTCACCCTGAGTGCTACTGGAGCCCAGAGGGCAAAAGGGCAGGGTTGGTGACATCCCTTTATCCGGTGTCCGAAGCTGGAGTGGCCTACAGATCTAATAAGACTGTGCAGATGAGGCCACTGTCCTACATACTTTGTGTCTCCCCCAAAACTAGCGTCCCAAAGGGAAAGGATTCGAATCTGACTGGCCTCTCACTTGCGTTGCTAAGAAATGCAAAATGATTACAGTCACCAAAGCGCTACTTACGGGACGGCAGTTGTAAGATCCCTGGTGGAGGGATCGGAGTGGAGTGAGCAGTTTCCGGGGCCCCAGAGTTTCCAGATCCCGCCACGACCTCACGCGTCACCTCTGGTTACTCCGATCTGTAACCACGGGCGGCTCCTCACCAGGTGTGCTGACAGGTGTACTGAATCACGTCTCCCCGAGCCCCTCACTCCTACAGGCGGGCCTCCCCTTCCGGCAGGCGGGGGGCCGGGCGGAGCCTTCCAGCATCGCTCGGATTCTGTATCCCCAGACATCCTAACACCCAAGAGAGAACTCGAGGACCGACACTCCCCGTGCCGTCATTCGAGGCTACCGTGAGTTTCCACTTAGAGTCACATTCCTGGTGTTGCCAACCTCTCGACAGCGATTACTTTCCACCACGTGGCTTTGCTCACAGTAGAGAATTTCCCCCACGTGCAGAGGACACCGAAGGAGCAGTGCCGCGATCTCTCAGCATCAGATTTGGTCAAGACTTAAAGAATAGTTCTCTCATCCGTCAGTAGCTGGGTGGTCTGTAATGTAAATGTCTGTGGTTTTTTTAATGTTTAAAACATTTTTTTTTGAGAGAGAGGGTTGGGGAGAGAGGGAGAGGGAGAAGGAGAGAAAGAGGGGGTGGAGAGAGAGAGAGAGAGAGAGAGAGAGAGAGAGAATCTCAAGCAGGCTCCATGATCACCGCAGATCCTGACATGGGCCTTGATCCCACAAACCATGAAATCAGGACCTGAGTCGAAATCAAGAATTGAACACTTCACCGACCGAGCCACCCAGGCCCCCCTAAACTTATGTTTTAAATGTACCACTTGCTCTGGAGCCTACATGTTCTCAGCAGCACTGTTCCCAGTAGAAAATGTAGATACGACCCAGGTGCCCGGGGACAGAGGAATGGATGAACTAAATGTGGTATATGTGTTTTATATATGTTGTTTTATAAATAGTATGTTCCATTTAAACATATATTTATACATAAATGGAAGATTACTCAGCCTTCAAAAGCGGTGAAATTCTGACACCTGCTACCACCACATGGATGAACCTTGAAAACATGCTAAGTGAAATAAGCCAGGCACAAAAGGTGAATCCTGCACGGTTGTGCTTCTGTGAGTTCCAGGAGACATTGATTCACGGACAGAAGGTTGGTGGTGGAACCAGGCGCTGAGGGGGGTGGGGTAGCGTGTGATCGGGACAGGGTCTCAGTGTGGGAACACAAAAGGGTTCTGGAGACGGATGGTGGTGACGGACAGACAGTGTGAATGTGCTTAACGCCGCAGAAACCTGCACTGAAATATGGTTATGATGGTAAAATTTATGTTAGTGTCTCTTGCCATAGTAACGTTACGGGTGGTTATCTGTGAGAAGCGGGACTTGTGAGTAAGGAGGACTGGTTTTCAGGGTAAGCCTTGTGATACTACGTATTTGACTTTTTAACCACATGTCCATAATACTTGGATAAATATTTCAATTAAAAAATCAAGCACAGGGGCGCCTGGGTGGCTCAGTCGGTTGAGCGTCCGACTTCAGCTCAGGTCGTGATCTCACGGTTTGTGAGTTCGAGCCCCACATCGGGCTTTGTGCTGACGGCTCAGAGCCGGGAGCCTGCTTCGGATTCTGTGTCTCCCTCTCTCTCTGCCCCGCCCCGGCTCATGCTCTGTCTCTCGCTGTCTCAAAAATAAATAAAACATTACAAAAAAATCAAGCACAGTAAGTGACCTCTTTTAGTTGGAAGAAGAGGAAACACACCTAAGAATGTGGAAAAACAGCCATCTCTACCCCATGTCTCCCGTCTCGCCAGCATTAGAAATCCCTTCTTTTTCTCCCCTCACGGAACTGGCAGAGTTGTGGATACAGTCTGGAATGACCGAGCTCTTACATCCTTTTCTTAGGAAAAGAGAATGATTTTAGTTCACGTTTTTCAGTGCACGCTCATAAACGTTGTCCGATTCGATGTCAGACCTTCATGTTATGAGCAGGAAGTGTGTCTTATCTTCATTTACAAAATAAGGAAACCAAAAAGGAAGGAATTTAGTTATAAATTCCAAGCATAGAAGCCTTCTCAGCGCACAGTGAAACCACCCATATCACAAAAGAGCAAAGTTTGCCAAATATCAGCGACCAACTCGCGCACAGTTGGCTGTAGACGTAATTGACCGTTAGCAAACCTGTCTGTCTGTCGTGCGTTTACCTGTCATCTGTCCTGTCTCCGTGCCATCTGTCACCTGTGTATCGACCTTCCAGCTATCCTGCCTTCATCTCTGTCATCCGTCTGTCTGTCTCTTCATCTATCATCACGAGGGTGGCCACACTTCCCGATGTGCCTCAAACAGTACCCGTTTACGTCCTCTGTCCCAGGTTGGCGTTCATCTCGGATTCCCCACCTGGAGCAACACTGCTGCGATGGCCGCGTGCGGAGGGCACGCTCTGTGTGCGCAAAACCCGGGCCACCCGGCGGTCCGGCCGAGCGCCAGACAGGCGTGCAGCGCCCGTGCTGATGACCCGTCCCTTGCTTCTCACGTATTTCCGGCACAAACAGTCGCCTCTCTTCCTAGTGAGGGTCTCGCTGGTGAAACAAAGCAGGCTTGCTGATGAAAGGGGGGGAACTCGGACAGGAGAGGCCAGACACAGCTAACTCCGTCCAGCGTGGGGGCGGGGGAAGGAACTCAGCCTGGCTGGCTGTCGTTTGGCTGCAGAAGGTTTTAACTGCCGGGCGCCCATTTGGCGAGGCCGGTGAGAAAGGCAGACAAGCGTGTGAAACTCGCGTGGGAAATGCAGCCCAGGCAGCCCGGCCAGCGGGTGTGTTAGAATAACCCAGATACTCCTGCTGCATCGGCTCGGACGTTGATTGCACAGAGTAAGTCAGCAAATAGTTGTGTAGCGCGCGGTTCAGTGATGCTTTTGTTATTTAGCAGCAAACTCTTAAAATAGTAATAAACCGAAGATAAAAAGGAGAAGTGCGTATTTAGCACAAACTAACAACTGGCTTGTGTGATAGCCCCGCCCCCCGCCGCCCCGTGTGCAAATGGGAAAAAGGCAGAGACGCTTAGCATCCACTGCAAAAGTTCACTGCCATTGAACTTTGCTCAAAGACGACCACGTGACCGCGTGTGCAGGTGTGACGTTCACATAGTAATCTTCCAAGCGTGGCTTTCTCCTTGGATCAAACGATCGCTCTTTTAAATTGGCGTCGCTCATCTTTACTCCTGAGTTTCATCGCTTTTGCACAGAAGTGAAGGAGTAGCTGCCAATGCGCTCACTTCATTAGGGGACGAATTTCACAAGCAGCCACGTGATGCCACTTTTGTATCAGAGTCGTGAGATGTTTCTTTCCTGTTTTTAGTGTTTATTTATTTATTTTGAGAGAGAGAGAGGATGCACACGTGCAATTTGGGGAGGGGCAGAGAGAATGGGAGAGAGGGAGTCCCAAGCAGGCTCCGCACTGCCTGCACAGAGCTCGACACGGGGCCCGAACTTCTGAGCTGTGAGATGGTGACCTGAGCCGAAATCGAGAGCCAGCCACTCAACCAGCTGAGCCGCCCAGGCACCCTGAAATGTTTATAATAGAAAAATCAGTCCATTCCAACTAGAGTTTGATTTTTTCTCAGATCCAATTCCTATGATCAAAATAAAGCCTCTGAAAATGCATCATATTGGGGTGCCTGGGTGGCTCAGTCGGTTAAGCAGCCGACTTCGGCTCAGGTCATGATCTCACGGTCCGTGAGTTCGAGCCCCGTGTCGGGCTCTGTGCTGACAGCTCAGAGCCTGGAGCCTGTTTCGGATTCTGTGTCTCCCTCTCTCTGACCCTCCCCCGTTCATGCTATGTCTCTCTCTGCCTCAAAAACAAATAAATGTTAAAAAAAAAATTAAAAAAAAAAAAGAAAATGCATCATATTGTTGAAGGTAAAATGTCTAAAATTATTATGAATGCCTTTGAAACTTCAGTTAAAAAGTTCAACATTAGAGTTAAAAAGTGGGGGCCGGTGGTCGTACGGTACACATTTGATGGAGAACAACACTGAGATAAAAACAGCATTCACGGGGCGCCTGGGTGGCTCAGTCGGTTAAGCATCCGACTTCGGTCAGGTCATGATCTCGCGATCGTGAGTTCGAACCCCGCATCGGGCTCTGTGCTGACGGCTCAGAGCCTGGAGCCTGTTTCCGATTCTGTGTCTCCCTCTCTCTCTGACCTTCTCCCATTCATGCTCTGTCTCTCTCTGTCTCAAAAAAAGTGAATAAATGTTAAAAAAATTTTTAAAAAAAAAACAGCATTCGCACTACATTTTAAGATCTGCGGGACAAAAACTTGCCTGGACCCATATAAGGTACACACACAGTTACTTCCAAATATGCAGCAATATTCTGCCCATAGAAAAAGAAACCCTGCCTGTCACAGTTTACGATATTCTACTTAGGCATAGAGGAACCTGACTACAAAAATCCTGAAATGAAACCAGTGACAAACTTTTTTAAAACTTGGCACTTTCTCTCCTGCTTTCCCGTGGTTGCATTTCAGAAATGTCTGAAGCTTTAGAGAAAACTGTTGAAGTATCCTACTGTGGTAAGTGACTTCTTAAAAAATACATGAATCCTCCAAATTTTGCGTGTACTTAAAAAAAAATCAGTTGGAAATATTTAATTAAAGTAATCACAGAGTTCCAGAAGATCTTCAGCACTCGAAGATGTTCGCAAAATGCAATTATTGAAAATAAAGTCTGCAATCAGGAAGGTATTGAATGTGTTCCCACAGAAGCAAGCGTGGAGGTAAACACGTTACACGATATGAGTTCAACCCACGACAAGATTTAATTTTAAAATTCTAAAAGTGGGGCGCCTGGGTGGCACAGTCGGTTAAGTGTCCGACTTCAGCCAGGTCACAAGCTCGCGGTCAGTGAGTTTGAGCCCCGCGTCGGGCTCTGGGCTGATGGCTCAGAGCCTGGAGCCTGTTTCCGATTCTGTGTCTCTCTCTCTCTCTGCCCCTTCTCCGTTCATGCTCTGTCTCTCTCTGTCCCAAAAATAAATAAACGTTGAAAAAAAAATTTTTTTAATTCTAAAAGTGTGTCTGGGAGTACTGAGACTTACAGGAAGACTCTTTTGACGAAGCTTCTATTTTTTACTGGATACATTGATACTTAGTACATACAACTTCCCAGCATCCTTGGTCGGCGAGACACCCAAAAGAATCATAAATAGAGTAAACGTAGTTCACGAATTTTGATTCATAAAAATATTTGTCAGCAGAAAGTATTCTGGATGGAAGCAGAAAGGACCTGTAAAAATTTGGACTGAAATGTTAACACATTGTAACACAAAATTAGTAGAGTTGACAATAGTGTCTGTTCACTGGAATTGTCCTGAGCTTACAGGTACCTCAGCACCTGCACGGGGAAGCCTTCTGGAAGCCTTCTTGCAATCTAATATATTATGAGGGGCGCCTGGGTGGCTCAGTCGGTTGAGCATCCGACCCGGGCTCAGGTCATGATCCCACCGTTTGTGAGTCTGAGCCCCACGTCAGGCTCAATGCTGTCAGCACAGAGCCTGCTTCGGATCCTCTGTCCCCCCTCTCTGTCTGCCCCTCCTCCACTTGTGCGCTCTCAAAAATAAATAATAAAAATTTTAAATAATATGAAAAACGGAAAAAAAAAAACTGATGGAAGGTATCGAGGATTTCAAATTCATGGGCCATAAAAAAAACCACTTTGAAGAAGTCTGCAGGCAATTTGATGAAAAATAAAGTAGAACACATTAAAAAACTTTGTTTTTCAGAAGAACATCAGTGACGTTATAGTAGGAGAAGATGTGGGTAAGAACAGAAATATGTCGAGAGAAGAGCTGTCAGGGATCATTATCCTTCCCACGTGATTATCCAGTGTTCAGATGAACACTATCTTAAGTATGTTATGGTATAGATATGTTCTTAAATATAAAGCATTTTAAATTGTTTTTCCTTTAACGCACACAGATTTTGGAGGTTTTTAAAAAACATGTATGTTTTGAAAACAGTTTTTGAAAAGCACTGTAGGTCCACCAAGGTAATGAAACGAATTTGTCAGCCAAAAAATAAGTATTTTTCACATTATCTCCATTTTAGCATTGATTTTTCATTTCAGAATTTTCCCAGTTGGGGCCAAAAGCAATTATGTGGTCAGCCCGTTGTATAACCCTTCTTGTTCCAGCAGAGACTGAGGCCGCATAAAAGACCTGGGCCACCCCGGCTTTCAGCCTCACTAACTCCGCTTTGGGGGCCCAGAGCCCTCTCCAGTCTTCGTCCTGCGCTTCATTAAAATGACTAGTTTCAAGCTAGAATGACGTGGACTTGGTGAGCCGTTACTGTAAATAAAATTAGGATCACTGCGTAGTTTTTCTTTTATTTCATCCTTAATCATTTATCAGACTTGTCCTTGCTGCCGAGAGGACACAATCTTCAGGTGCTTCCGTCCATGTTCCGTTTGAAAATCAGTCACTCCAGCAGGAACACTCCTCCCCAGTCTGCGGGGGTAGCCAGCATCCAGAATATGAGGACAAGGGGACACAGTGAGCAGCAGGGTCCTTTATGAAAACATTCGGATAGAACCGCGCGCTTTCGTTTGGACACAAGTCAGTCCGTTCTCGGGTATCTGAACGTCTGAGAGCAGAAGAGAGATTTTTGCACTGAGAGCTGCGGAGATTTCCCGGAGGAGTTTTGTGGAGATCAACCTCTCTGGGGAGTGTGGTTAGCAAGTTCCGAGCCGGCGCTCCCGTCCAGAAACAACACAGGGCATGGTCAGGGGCCAGAGCCTCCCTCTCCTGCCCGAGGTTTGAGGGGGGGCAGCTACAGAGAAGAGGGTACGGGGAGTCAGCAGAGGGAAATGAGGGAGGTAGAGACGATTAGTGCTTCTTGCTCGCAGTGGAGCCGGCAGGACATCTGCAGAGGATTTCTGGAATGTTCCCAGAGACAGCTTGTTGCCAGCCGCGTCTTAGGCCGC
This sequence comes from Prionailurus bengalensis, assembly GCF_016509475.1. Lineage (NCBI taxonomy): Eukaryota > Metazoa > Chordata > Mammalia > Carnivora > Felidae > Prionailurus > Prionailurus bengalensis. The sequence continues at coordinate 4,225,842 of NC_057357.1, forward strand.
CCTTCCCCAAAGGCCGACCCTAAGACGGGGATTGGGGGCCAGGTCGTTTATTTGGAGGGAAATGAAAATAGTAGTAATAAATGACAACTCTTGAAATAACAATCCGCACCCCTGCCTGCTGGGATCACTCCAGACAAAAAAGGGAAAGAAAAGCCTGGCTCAGGCTTGGAGCATGGGGCTCCACCCTGCGGGGGCTCCGAGAGACACAGGACAGGCCCGTGAGCTCAGTAGCCACCACCCTCCAGCAGCCGACGTCGGGGACAGCTCTTGGGGGCTGCTGACACCCCGCACTTCCAGTCCCGCCGCATGAGTGCCGATTGGGCTCTGTCACGGGACCCTGCGACTGGACGCAGGGGCCATACCCACGGGCACCGTCGTGTGGCCCAGTCTCCTGGTGACAGACACTTGTGTTCTTCCCGTGGTTTTGCCTTCGTGACGCTGCTGTGCTGCATGTTCCCAAACAAGTCCCTGCAAACGTGGGCCGGATTTCCTCCAGGCTCCGCCCGGGGTGCTGGAGTGGCTCTCAGGCGGGTGTGGGCGCCCCTCCAGCCCTGGGTATCGGCAGATGGCCTGCAAGGTCATCGCATCGATTGCCGCGGTCTCTGGCGGGTTCATGAATATTCCTCCCGATTCACGTCCTCACCAGCCTTTACTACAGTCCGTGTCTCTAAGTGTTGCCAGTGATAAGTAAGCCTGTCATTTGCATTTCCATCGTCTTTAACGAGGATGTGCCTGTTGTCCACTGAATGCTTTGCGGCAAAAGTCTGGTATTGAGTGCTTGATTGCTTAACCCATGTGTGTGGCATGGGGAGGGGTGTGTGTGTGTGTGTGTGTGTGTCTGTGTGTCTGTGGATTCTCTGCTCACCTTGAGGATTTTTTCAAGCAAAAAAAAAAAGTCGTCTACTGAAAATACTTAAAAGTGCCTTTAATGGGGAGGTCATAGTAATGATGTGAACCCCTGGAACACTAACGTATAAACAATAACATCCTGATAAAAAGAGAGCCCTACTCCCCCCACCCCCCCCAAAAAAAAAACACATCACGATTCCTTCACATCCACTATGCTTTCCCTCGAACCACTAGCCTACATTTGTGTTCGTTAAACCGCCCGAGGCCCCAGGGAGTCTAAACACTACCAGCTCTCTGCCTGGGCCCGTGAGATTCTGAATAGCCCCCTCACGTTTTGACCACAGTCCGAGCTTTCCCGGCTCTGTGTAGCTGGCATTCCTTTTTTATCCAACCATTCTTTGGTTACCGACACATCAGGAAGAACCTCACCACCTGCCATTAAAAAAAAAAAATTTTTTTTTAAGTCCTTTCTTAGTTTCTTAATTAGACTCAAGGGCGAGAGCTGGGCGGGAGGGAATCCCTGACATCTCACTCATCGTCTGTCATCTCGGCCCCCGGACAAACTCCAAGTCAAGGGCAGGGACGGCACTGGAGAAGCCTAAACCACGGCGCGCGTGGATAAGGTGGCCACTCGTGAGAGGGGGCCTGTGCCTGGAAAGGATTAAGCAGCAGCTCTGGGTTGTCCAAAGGCCGCACATGAAAGGTTTGCCCTTGACTGCTAAAGCTCTTAGGATATCCTGCCTGACACAAGTATCTTTGTCTACCCGGGGCCCCGGGCCAGGCCACACAGCCAACACTGCCGACGTGATTTATGGTGGCGTCCCTGGGCCACACAGTATCAGCTTGGCCTCCGGAGGGCCCGAAGACTAAGTTCAGCCACGTGGGTGGTCAGCCACGCCTACGAAACGGACCCCAACGAGCACGCTAGACACCGAGGTGTGAGTGAACGTCCCCGGTGGGCGGCACTCCGCACGTATGGTCACGGGTCGTTGCTGGGAGAAACGGGTGCTGTCTGCCGATTTTAGCCAGTATCCTTGTGCTGCAATAAACCCTCCCTGTGAGTGTAGCATCTTCTCTCGTTCATGAGCCCTTCCGGTGAATCGCTGGGCCTGGGGGTGGTCTGGGAGGCGCCCGGACGGCAACAGCACCCAGCGCACCTTACGGCCGCCCTAACAGGACTACCCTACCCTGGACGCCTGAACAACAAACATTTATTTGTCGCTGCTCTGGAGGCTGAGAGTTCGATCGGGGTGCCTGCATACGCGGGTTCTTGGTGAGGGTCCTCTGCCTGGTTTGCACATAGATGCCTTCCGGCTGCGCCCTCCCGAGGCAGAGACGGAGACAAGCCATCTCCTTCGAGTTCCTCCGCCCGGCACTCATCCCTCAGGACGGCTCCACCTTCCTGGCCCCTGCTGAAACCATCACTTCCAGGACTTCAGCACAGGAGTTTGGAGGAGACCCAGAGTCCATAGCAACCACTAGCCAGGGAGGACCTTCACCCTCACCCCGAAATGCTAGGGCCTTAACCCCCGGGAGCCAGCCAAAAGAGTTGTTTTGGAATTGGCCCAGCCCCACAGACAGCATCCTTTAGAGATGCGTGTCGTCACTTCCTCTTCTTGCTGAACCTACTTAAGTCCTCCAGTTAATAACATCTTTTCAGGTAACATATTTGTATCCTGTGACCCAAGAGACCGTATCTTTAAAGTTTTCAACCGGCAAATAAGCATAAAAAGCATTGATTATTCATCCTGTTTTCCTCAACTCAGGTTAGAAAGTTCTTTTGAATTCGAAGAACACTGCATGGAAAGTAGCGTATATTTTCAAGCGAGAGAGACAGATCACAGCATCACAGACCCACGTAGCGTAACCCGGAGTTTGTAAACGCTGCACACACATTTGCATGGAGATAAGTCGAGGCCTAAGACCTTGGCGAGGGGCTCCGGGGTGGGCGGACACAGTTCTGGGCAACTTCCCTCTTGTATCTTCTGGTTGAGTTCACTGTCTGACTTTTCTACACCAGACAACAATTCTGGAGAAAGAAAGGAAGAAATACTGGTAAACGAGTGCCTTATCTCCACCATCCTGCTTTGTTCTCCTACTCGGCCTTCTCTGCGGAGAAGGCAGCTGTCACGACAGTGACTGTTAGGCCAGTGAGAGCCCGCGGCTCTGTGTTGCGAGAGCGTGGGGCCCACACCAGAGGGAGCGAGGCCTGCAGGCCACTGTCCAGAGACACCCCCTTCCACGCCTCCGCACCTTACATCTGGGAGGGATCTTACAGAGAAAAATCGTGACCGAAGACATGGTTTTAATAGATCTGAACTTTGTCTCCTACACCTTCAATGTTACTCCAAACCAACAGCTTTTTTTACTCTTGTTACTGATTTTTACTCCAAATGACAGATTTTCTGACAGCCAGGTAGAGAAAAAAGCGTTCAAACACATTCATTCTTATTCCCCAAGGAACACCTTGGTCATAGCCGCTGCTTTCCTATTTATAAAATATATGTGATTTTTATTACACCCAAAGTGAAATTTATATATATATATTTTTTTTTTATTATCACTTTCCAAAAGTCACGATAAAAGGAATCAGCGGTAACCTTGGTGGACGGCAAATAGGGAATAAAATGGAGGTGAAGCGAGGCACTTTGTCCACGGGATGCCGCCTCTGAGGCGACCCAGCCTCTCATGATTCACGGCGAGGCTCCAAGGCCACTGCCAAAACAAGGCCAGGATGCAAACCTTCCGGGTAACCTGCACCCGAGAACAGGAGGTTCCACACGGGAGCCGCGTGACTCTGGTCCCTTCCAGCTCCTACACTGACATGCGGGGTGGCCGGGATGGGCTTCAGGTCCAGACGCACTGCCCATGCACACCCAGCTGTGCTAATCCCAGCATGCCCTTCCCCGGGGTCCCAGCAGGCCACCCAAGACTTAGAGGCAGGAAGCGACCACCTTCTTATGCTCCCGGGTTCTGTGGATCCAGACTCGGGTCACTGGGGGCGGCTTGTCGCCTACGTCTCCTCCTCCAGGTCTGAGGCCTCCGCTGGGCAACCTCGAAAGCTGGGGTGACACAGTATCACGCGGCCTTTGAGCATTTTTGAAACATGGCCGTTGCAGCCAAGGAACTGAATTTTAAACTTCACGTAATTTCAATTAGTTAACCTTTAAATGGCCTCACATGGCTGATGGCTACCATGTGGACAGCCCACACACAAAGTCATTTTCACTCCTGCGTCGGCATCTGGTGCCAGCTGGCCGCCGGGACCCGCGCTGGGCTGGTGGCCGGGATCCCCACCTGTGACCTCGCTGCGGTCCCTGGGCAGGCGCTAGTTGGGCTCCCTCATCGCATGGCAGCTGGTTCCAGGAGTGAGCCCCCCCCTCCCCCAGAGAACCGGGGGGGAGTAAGCCATCACCTCAGAAACAGCCCCTCCACAGGTGTCACAGACCACGCACACCCAACCCACTACGTGTGCACTGGCTTCATCCGTTACCTCCAGTGGCTGGAAAGTACGGGGGAAATTGGAATTGACTGGAATGCAGGTTTGAGGCCAATTTCTGGTGACCCAGTTCCCCACTGTGTACGGCTAAACACGTTAGTAAACTCTTGTGCCCAGTGCCCTCAGTCAAAAAATGTAATAACACCTATTTCAAAAATATTCTAAGAGTTAAATAGAATATAGTTGGGTTTTTTAACTCATTTTTAAAATTTATTGTCAAGTGAGCTAACATGTGCTCTTGGTTTTGGGGTAGATGCCCCTGATTCGTCGCTTACATACAACACCCAGTGTTCATCCCAGCAAGTGCCCTCCTCAATGCCCATCACCCATTCGCCCCTCTCCTCCCCATCCACCCTCAGTTTGTTCTCTGTATTTAAGAGTCTCTTATGGTTTGCCTCCCTCTCTATTTTTTCCCCTTCCCCTCCCCCATCGTCCTCCATTAAGTTTCTCAAGTTCCACATATAAGTGAAAACGTATGATATCTGTCTTTCTCAGACTGACTTGTTTCACTCAGCATAATATCCTCCGGTTCCATCCACGTGGTTGCAGATGGCAGGATTTTGTTCTTTCTCGTTGCCGAGTAGAACATAGCCGTTAAAGATAGCTCATCAACATTCCACTCGATGATAGCGCCACTCCTTATGCATGCTTTTATTGTAAGTAACTTGATATCCCAATTATCTTACGATTCTGTCTTCTCCCTCCTCTGTGCTGTCATGCCCACCCCATCTCAAGGGCAGAGCCTGTCCTTTATCCACATGTGTATTTCTGGTGTTGCTGATGCAGGAGGAGCGGAGTTGAATTTATATCTGCATTTACATGTTAAGTTGTTGTCAGTAATCTGAAGCAGGAAACACTCAGAGGAGGAAGGTCCAAACCTCCATCAGGGATCCTCCCGAAATCTTAACCCTATATAAAGTGACACCACGGGGGCACCTGGGTGGCTCAGTCGCCAGGTGAGGTCGTGAGCTCAGGTCAGGTCATGAGCTTGCAGTTTGTGGGTTCGGGCCCCGCGTCGGGCTCTGTGCTGACAGCTCAGAGCCTGGAGCTGCTTCCGATTCCGTGTCTCCCTCTCTCTCTGCCCCTCCCCATCTCGTGCGCTCTCTCTCTCTCTCTCTCTCAAAAATAAACATTTAAAAAAAATTTTTAAGTGACAACACAAAGCCTCAGAGATGCCTACAGCAGACCCATTGCTGCAGACAGAGGATCTCTCCATCATTCTGTAGAAGTCGGTCACCAATGGCCAGGCATCCACGTGGTCCTAGACATAGGGAACTCAAGACTCAACCAAGAACCTGACTCATTAGCATCCTGGGAACTGACTAGAAAGCCCAGCATTGACCTTACAGATGCCATCCATGTGCCAGCTGTCATATCACATAAAATGCGCTTAGCTGCAAGTAACAGAAAATTCAACTAACAGAGCCTTACTCGCTTGGCAAGGAGACATGTGGTGGCTGCCCTTAGCTTAAAAGAGTCGTCAAAGATCCAAGATCACTGCATTCTTCTGCTCCTTCGTCTCTAAGATGTGAGTTTTTGATCTCATGATTGTTGCCTCGTGGTCACAAGGTGGCTGCTGCAGCTCCGGGCGTCATGACCTCAAAAGCAGGAAACAATAGGGGCAGTGGCCAAAGGTTATTTCCTGTAATTGTTCTCTTTTATAAACACCAGAGGAAGAGCTTTTGTTGAAGCCCATCAGTGCGTCCCCTTAGGATTGTGACATGTGACAATCCCTTGTGGCAAAAAAAGAAAAAACAAGATACTGGAAAGCCAACATCTGGCCATTTTCTGTTCTCAAAGTGGAAGGTAAACAATAGAGAAGGGAGCTGGGAATGGTTGCTGTCTGACAGTGAACATCTCTTTTAATTAGGGCCCATCCCAGAGTTTCACCTACTCCCAACCCTGGGGAAGTAGGCTGGTGCCATCGCCTCAACCATGTAGAATCAAATTTAGTAAACAGATTCACAGTGAGCGTCCATTAGATGCCAAGCCATCTACAAGACAGAGACGGTTTTTGAGGTTCCTCGTGGAACTCACATTTTAGGGAGGATACATCGGCAGGAGACACGTAATCATTTTCAACTGTGACAGACCCTCGCAGAAAATAAAAGGGCACGATGGGGTCGTGATGCCAGAGACGTGAATCATTCGGGCCAAAACATAGAGTAACGTTTGTGAAAAGCCACACTGAGCACCACGCACCTTTTTCAAAACTCCAGCCGCCTTCTTACTGAAAGTGACGGCGTGACTTTGCTTCCCTGCCCAGCCGGCCCCTCCGCGGCTCCTGGAAACCTTCCTTTCAGGGAAACAACGCGCCCGGCCTGTGAACACGCCATGCAGCGCCATCTTGGAGAGACTTTTCATTCTCATCTTTAATTTAGGAACACTTGTTCCCTCTCTGCTGGGAGGCCCTGCTTACTGTGCAAGTTCCTTTTGGACGATTTTCTTTCTATCTTGCTTATTGATCCGACGAAGGATCCTCGTCCTCTTTGGGGAGTTGGATCATTCAGCAGCTTAAGAAGAGGAGCTGGGAATATAAATACAAGTGTAAAAAAGAAAAGAACACAGGGTGGAAACAGAAGCTTCCTGCGAGAGCGTCTGTCTGCCTTAATGCTGCCACCGGGACGAGATGTTCTCACTCCCGCGGACCGTGTGGCCACCGCAGGTGACTTTCACGGAGCCCACGACAGAGTGAACGACAGAGCCTTAGAGCTGCAGGTGGCCTTCCAGATCATCTCACGCCACCTTCCACCTGCTGCAGACATCCTTGCCACGATGTTCCTGATGAATGTGCGCGTGGGTTTCGGGCGGACCAGGTCCGGTACAGGGGCTCCTGTTGATAAGTGTCCGCCGTGGGCCACCCTAGCGGTCATACACTCTTTGTTCCAGACGCCACCCAGCGCGGGTCCTGATGCTGCTCCTGGAACCACGGCCGGCTCCCCTTCTCCCGTCTCCCCGGCTCACTGCGGCTCAGCCGCCCTCTGTGGACTCACCAGTATGGCGCCCTGAGCAGTGCTCTGTTTGCAGCCTGTGTCTCGCTGCTCCCAGGAGCAACACGTGACATCACTGGTCCCCTCCCCCCCCCCCCCCCCGCTCTTCTTGTCCGCCGCTTTCTCTGGCTCCCAGGACAAGGACACCATCCCCCTGGGCTTCCCTGCCGGCTCTCGGTGGGGGGAGGGGAGAGGCTCCTTCCCGGACCCCTCTGCCACTTCCCACCGTCCTCCCCTCCCTGTCACGTCGGGCAGGCACAGGCTCTGGTCCCTCTGCCAATAAGCCCTGTGCCTGGGTGGCCGCCTCACCCGTGCTGGGGACTCTCGGTTCCATCTCCATGCTGGTGGGGCCCCAGCCGAGTCCCCCCCACCCCTGAGACTCAGATGCCCACTCCCTTCCCTCCTATTCCAACAGGCCTCCTCGCTGCCACCGGCCCGGGCCCTCTCCGTGCTCCTGGCTCAGCTAATACGGCCCCGTCCTTACAATGCTCGGGCCCAGGGAGTGAGGGCCGATCAGGACCCGCCGTCCCTCTGCCCGCAAGGCCCCTTCAGAATTGGACGCTTCCTTGCCACTGGCCTGGACCCAGCCCGCAGCCCCTTTCTGCTGTCTGGGCTGCCCTTCGGGCCTCCACGCTGACCTCAGCGCTGACGGCACCCTCCAAGGTCCCAGCTTACGAGGTAGCTCAGTGTTCCACAGGGAGTTCCTTGACCCAGTCCCCATCCCCCCTCCCACCGCTCGTGCCTCGGGGCCTTTGCTCCAGCTGTCCCTCTGCCTGGCGTGCTAGTCCTGCATCACCCACGTGGCACCCGGGCTCCCCTCTCGGGGGCCATTCCGACGTCACATCATCTCTAGAGTCTTCCCTGACCCTTTGGTTTAAAATTGCAACCTCACCCCACGCTCCCAAGGCCCTATCCACCTCCCTCTGACCCACCATACTGGTTAGTTTGTTGTAGTATGTGTCCCCTTACCTGCTCTGCCCCCCAGATGCCGGGTCCCTGATGGTGGGTACCCTATCCATTTGGTTCTTGCTACATCCTGGCGTCTAGAGCACACCCTAAGCGTCTCCTCGCAGGTGTTGAACAAACCCTCCTCTACCAAATCACCGCCTGCAGGCGCCTTAGCCTTTACCAACAAGTATCTCCAGTCCTTCCATCCCCTTCTCTTGCGACGTGCTTTCCAGACTCACCCCTCCCGACATCACAATTCTCTTTAATTGGCTAGTGTCTCTTTTTTTTAATATTTATTTATTTTGAAAGAGAGCACCAACAGGGAAGGGGCAGAGGGAGAGAGAGAGAGAATCTGACGCGGGCTCTGTGCTGACAGACTTGGGGCTTGATCTCGCGAACTATGAGATTCTGACCTGAGAAATCAAGTCAGACACACTCACCCCACTAAGCCACCCGGGCACCCCCGTCAGCGTCTCTCTTGACCTGCGAAGGAGAAATCGAACCCAATGCCCAAATGTGTTCTGGAAAACAGACATTTTACTGGTGGTGGCAGTTCCTATGATTGGGAACCGATTTATCTGTCTGTTCACAGGAACATTGCTGCTTTGGCTCCAAGTAAGCCTGTGGTTAACTGGAACTCACAGATCTTTTCCACAAAAAATATTGCCAAGTGACATCTCTGTCTCCCACACCTGCAGAGCTGGGCGCCTTTAAAGTTCTTGAAAGGGAATGACATCAAACGCGTGCCTTCCCCAGCTTCCCGGGAGAGCCTGCACTTCTCCAACCTCTAGGTTCGCAGAGGGCTCAGGGCTCAGCCAGAATGAGGGCGCCGGGAAGCAGGCTGTGAGCAGGGCTGGTTTCCCCTAAATCAGAGGTATTGGTAATAGGGTCAAGGATGCGGAAGTCCTCAGTGAGGTGCCTGCCATGTGGCCCCGGACCCACCGCCTCGGAAAGAGGGGTCTCTCTCCTTCTCTGCAACAGCAAGGCAGCGATATAGTCTCACTTCTAAGAGCGACTTTCTAAGAATGATAACTAATATACAAATGAGTTTTCCATCCAACGCTTGGGTTACTCAAGGGATCAGTATTTGCCCCCACGCCCCCACCGGTCACATGCTGGTCATTACGTCTGTAGGCGCCACAGGCTCTGGTGACGGTGAATCAAAACCGCAGAGTTCGCTTCCCTTGGAGCCTCCGGAGATCTCCCCCTCCCAGACCCGGCATCCTGATCTAAATTCATCACCAAGGTGGGGGATGGATTGAAGGATTACGATTCTCTGTGCGGTACGTCAGATCAGATCTCAGAATTGTGAGTTCATCTCAGCCATGGTGGTCAATGGTTCCTCATCTCCATACCAGCGACAGTTGCATGAAATTTATGGCCCTGGAACTTACTTACTAGGGAAAAAGAAAGCAGTTCTGTGTCTCCTACAACTGGGCTAGGACTCTTGAAATGCCACGGATGATATCATGACGAACGGCTTACTCAGGTACAACCTGATATATTCTAGCTCTTTTGCATATACTGCCCCTTACGTTTTTCCTACAGGGGGTTCTCACACCAGTACTTTGCGGGGCGAGACTTCTGGGCACGGGCACCCGTTGCCGGTCGCCAGGCGTGGACATCCAAGCTCTTTCGCCCACTGCACCTTGGCATCGGGGTTGCCCAGGAAAACACAACACAGTCCACCGTTGGATGGAACACTCTGCTCACACAGACAAGAGGCTTAGCGGGAGCAGCCTCAGCAATGGGCGTCTGTCCCCGCGGCCCGCGGGTCCCTCCCGGCAGCCGATGCAGGGCAGTGGCCCACCCACGCCCCTCTCGTGCTGAGACAGGAGGGCCTCGTCCCCTCACCCCAAGAGGACACATACAGAAGTGGGGTTGGCCAAGTGCAGCGTGAGACACGTGCTCCAGCAGAGGAGTCCACGCTGAGTCTGACCAGGGCGAGACTTCCCCACAAGGCCGTGAGCCGGCGCAGGCGGGCGCTCCGTCCTGGGGAGGACACGCCAGGCGGAGCAGGTTGGTGCTCGAAGGAGCCACGGATGCCCCTTCTGGGCACCTTGCTTGGCGTTCTCTGGATTCTTCTGATTGTTCTCTGGCGCTTTAGAAATTGCGGTGGAGACGCTCTGGAAACTGGAATGGCGCATCTCTCGTGGGAAAGGTACCAAGTTGAACATCAAACGTGACGCTCTTTAAAAGCCTGGGCGCCTTCTGAAGTAGCGTTCCAGAGCACATGCGAGATGAGCCGCCTGTGGCCATGAGCCTAAGCTATCCGGATGGCAGGGACAGGTGCCCGCCCGAGGCTCTGAGCAAGGAAGGCAAATCCGGGAAGGGAGACCATCTTTCTGGAGGGCTTGGTTTCGATGATCCTGAACGACAGGCAACATCCCCTGGGGGATACTGGGCTGTGCCCACGGGACCCCCAGCTTAGGGAGCCTCCCCTGCAGAGGCCATCGCTTCCTGGGGGCTCTACGTCTGCTGAAGGAGCTCCAGGGCAGCCTCCGGGGCCACCCCAGCCCGGGGACAGGGTGCTGCTCATTCCAGGGCCCCTGGGCTCGTACGGCGGCCACCTGACTGTTCCTGCTTCCTCCGGTTCCCTTTGCAGGTGCTGGGGGCTGCCGTGACCATCCTGCCCCACACTTCATCACTGTGTCTGCTTCTGGAGACCCCAGGCCGTTCCCCCTGGCACGGGGGTGGGACTTTTGTCCCTTCTGGCTCAAATGGCTCCTGGCACCAAAAGAGCTACCGTTTTTAGGTCAGAGACCCTTGTCAAGTGACAAAAATAAAGCAATTGTGTAGTGAGGGTGACATCCTTCATTCCAGGGAAAGCAATCACGGGGTGGGGGAGTGCAGTGCCCCACAAACTGTAAAACATGCCCCCTCCCCAGGGGTTTCGGGCAAGAGCGAGTTTTATGGAGCGTTAGAAGCACAGTGAGGAAATGGCCTGATTGGCCAGAAGGCCGGGGATTTCTTTGCAGGTCAGTCGAGGGAATGAGGAGCGTGCGTGTGTCCTTAGCCGATTGGAGGGGTTGCAAATCTGCCCTTATTTAGAACGAGGAAACCATGAGTAGGGAACTCACGGAGTTCCTTGGAAACCATGGAGGCTGGAACGAGGAAACCATGGAGGCTGGGCACTGGCTGCCTTGGTAGCGTGTGTCTGGGCAAGCGCAGCATTTACAGGGACGCGAGCGCTCCCCAGCGTTCAGGTTTGCGGACGTGGCATCCCAGGCAGGAGCAGCTCCATCTCGGACCTAGAAACTTCAACACCCTTTTGCGAAAATGATGAAGGCTACGTTTTCCCCCCACAAAAATGTACATTAACGTGTACGGTCTCTGCCCGCGGTCCTATGGAGTCTGGAGAACCGCTGAAGCCCACCCGTGTGCCCCTGAGAGATACGGCCCCAGTGCTAAACCCCTGCCCTCACCCAAGCTTGAGGACACCTCTCGTAAGCCCCTCGGACTCGGGGCACTGTTGGCTGTATGTGCCAGTACATTTTGCCTCTTAGGGTGGATGTTTGAGGAGCCACCATGAGCCGCGAATCCCCGCATACGGCCTGGAAGGGATGGCCTGTCTTGAATTAGGACAATGAATCCCTCATTTGGCTTACGCCTTTCTGTCCTTCCTGGAGAAGCCCACAGAAGATTCTGATCCATGGAGCTGGCCTCAGAGGAGCAGACAGAAGCACCTTCCTTCTTTCCTGCTACTGGCTCTTGGAACTCCGTTTCTTCTCACCCCTTCGTGAAATCTCAGGCAGATCACAAAGCGGTTTGGGTCACTTCCAGAAACTATCAACAAATAGCATTTGTTTTCCAGAGATAAAGAGTAAAAGTTTTCTAATTTCATTAACTCTGAAACGTCTTTCCTCCATCAGCTGGGCTGGCTGCCTTTAGGAAAAAACAAAAAACAAAAACGAAAATCAAAAAAAAGCAAAAGCAAAAACAGAAACAACCTCTGTGTGAAGAAGAAGGGCCCCGCACTCACCAGCTGTCACCATCGGTCCCCCAGGGTCAGGCTCCGTCGGGGGAAGGGGAGGAACGAGAAGGAAGCTGTTGCTTGGCTGGTATGGTTGTGATCTAGGTCGGAGCGTCCAGGATACGGCAGATGCTCTGAAGGGTGTTTGTGGGGTCCCCTTAGGGACTCCCTGCTGGAAATCTCACTCCACTTCCCCGACCCAAGCAGGGCCTCCTCCATCTGACTGCTTCCAACAACCCCAGGCTTTTTGCAGTCCACCCATCTGCTGAGTCGCCAAGCCCACCAGGCAGTCTTCATAGGATGGGGGTCACTTTCGAGCGGCTCAGTGCTTGAGTCCGCATTGGGTCACCGTCCGCTCACCACCACCAGCAAGTGCATTCGCTCCCATCGCCATTGACGGGGTGTAGCCTGTCCCCGAGGAGCCCTCATTCTCTGCCCTGCCACCAGGGGGCTCTCCACACCGCTGTCACCTTGCGTTTCTCAGGAGGGACCCTGGTACCCACTCCACACAGTTCGCGTCACGTTACCCCAAGGGTTCTCGCAAAGGCACCCCAACCCGCTCCTGCTCCAGAGGGCTCCTCCTCTCCCCATCTTCTCAAGCCCCATGTAAATTCTCTGCCTTCTCTCCAAGCAGGCTAGTGCTGATGGAACCACCAGACATCTCCGGCCCCGCTTGGAGACAGGAGATTTCCGTGTCCTCGTCCTGTGGCAGCTCTGTGATTTGCTCTTCAGAATAAAGTCCATCTCTCTCCTTGCTCTTCCTCTGAATTGTGAGCTATGTAGGAAGAGGGGCAATGGTTCCCCTGTATCAGAAATTCTAGCATCTAGAATTGCATAACTACGAGCTCCAGTTAAACAGTTTTGGCCGATTAGGAATACTCCGAAATGCTAAAGCAATTTTCCCATCTGTGCCAAGACCCTGGACAGAATGTGCATTAAGGAAGTACCCATTCCAAGGGCAGACCTCCCCAGAGCAGCGTGACTACTGTTTCTCTGAGATGAGCTCTGCATCCTGAAGACGGCTGCCTGGGATTCTGGCAGGCAGAGGCCATGAGGCTATTTTTGGAAAACCTAAAAGCACAGAACTTCGAACTTTCAGAGGAAGGCCGTGAATCACCTCCCACAGATGTTTCAGGGAAAGGCGGAGAAACGTCCTGCCCTAACTGTTGATGCCCCATCTTAGTTCAGACTGTCACAGGAACACACGCCGGGAGACCCATCCTTGGGGGAAAGGGTCGCGTCACGGAAAACTCCCAAACGCGGGTGCCGTAAATGCCAAAACTGACCGCTGTCTCCGCCTGAACCTGAAGCCCAGTGAGCATGGAAGGTAATTGGAAGATAAAGTTTCGACTTCCACGGAACACACAGCCGCTAAATGATGCCGCGTAAACAGCCAGTTGGGCTGGTTAGAAGGAAAGCTGGGCTCAGAGGCAATGCAAAGTTTCATTTTGAGATGTTCAGGAAAGAAGGCAGCTTTATTAACCTGATACACATTTAAAAACCAACCGTTGAGGGGCGCCTGGATGGCTCAGTCAGTTGACTGGCTGACTCTTGATTTTGGCTCGGGTCGTGATCTCAATGGTCTTGAGATCAATCACTGCATTGGGCTCCGTGCTGAGTGTGGAGCCTGCTTGGGATTTTCTCTGTCTCCTTCTGTCACTCTCCCATGTGAGCCCCCCTCCTCTCAAAAAAAAACTTGAAAACTAGATGTCCTACTGAACTTGTATTTGTGTTTCTATTGAAATCCATACTTAGAGACAGAGAGAGTGTATATATATATATATATATATATATATATATATATATACATACACATATATATGTATATATACATATATATATGTGTATGTATATATATATTTTTTCCTCAAGTGTACTCATTTTTTTTCTGGTGTGATTCTTACCTTTCATTTACTTGACAATTAAATGTTCACGGCATGATTGTAACCTTTATTGTATCTTTGGCACAAAACCAGGTTTCTGTCTGCCGCAGTCCAGCTTGCGTTTCCGACGGCAAGGTGCTGGTTAGCACCTCCACACCCCTGGGCAGCTGGGTTTGGTGAAAACACCCTGGGCTTTGCCGGCTGTGTGGTCTCGATCTGACTGCCCACGCTGCCGTGTGGCCAAAAGCAGCCACAAGGTGTTACCTAACCGGTGGGCGCGGCTGTGTTCCAACAAAACCTTATTTACGGACATTGAAATTTGAATTTCACATAGTTTTCACGTGTCACAAAATAGTATTCTTCTGGGTTTTTGTTTTGTTTCGTTTTCACAACCATTGAAAAATGTACAGGGGCGCGTGGGTGGCTCGGTCGGTTGAGCGTCCGACTTCAGCTCAGGTCACGATCTCACGGCTCGTGTCAGCTGTGCTGACAGCTCAAAGCCTGGAGCCGGCTTCGGATTCCGTGTCTCCCTCTCTCTCTGCTCCTCCCCCACTTGTGCTCTCTCTCAAAAATAAATAAACATTAGAAAATTAGAAGAAAAAAATGTATAAACCATTCTCAGCTCACAGCCCGTACAAAGTGTCAGGTCAGATTACACTACATGAGGGCCCCAAAAAAATGGTGAGGTGAGTGACAGCGAAGTTGCCCCTGCATCAATGAGGAAACTGAGGCATAGATTTTGAGTGACTCCGCAAGGTCAGACAGTCACGAGTGGCGTGGCAGCGATCGGGTCTGCCCCTGGAGCCCAGCTTCCAACACCGCATGAGACTGGCCTCTGGCTACTCTGTGTATTGTTAGTGTGTATTTATCGATCGCTTTGCCACCTCGAGCATGATGTCATTAATTTATATGAAATTCTTCTCCAAGTGTTATGTTTTATTCCTGACGCTTCCAAAGCTCTCCATTACTGAACTTATTAACAACAAAGCGGCAGTCTGCGGTCAGTCAAGCAAATAACCCGAAACCGTTGATGGTTTATTTTCTCCGACCCCAGGCTCAGAAGACACCATCATTGTAATTACTTACGTATTTTTTCCCATCCTACGACACCTCTACAAGAGTTTTAGGTAACTTACAGCATTGTAACCTCATAAATTAATGAAGATGTTATAAATGGGTGATGTTAAATCTTTAAACATAAACCGTAAGGCCCGGACACGCTCTTTTAGGGGTTATTAATTTACTTCTTTCTCTTGCCAACACGGGAACAAGAAAAATAATTCACCCGCAGGCAAAGCCAAAGGTGGGATTGTCAGCCTTTGAAGACACACACCTCGAGTTTCTGGGAAGGTGCTGACAACTTCCTTCCATGAAGATTTCCTCACTCCCAGTCTGTTCTTTTTCTTTTCTTTTCTTTTCTTTTCTTTTCTTTTCTTTTCTTTTCTTTCTTTTTCCTTTCTTTCTTTTTTTTTTTTTTTTTTTTTTTTTTTTTTTTTTTTTTGCTCTAGCAAATTATTTGAGAAATTCCAAAAAATTACTGAATTACTGGACACAACCCTGCCGCAATCTGCCTCAGGACCTTTGTAGGTCCTGTTCAAAACAATCTTTCCTTTGCAAAGCAGATGCCTTCTCCTCCAGGTCTTGGCTTGGGAAACCCTCCCTAAGCTCATTTTCCATCTGCTTCTCTCTTCCACTGCCTTTTCTCCTTTGTGGCCATTCAGAATCTGTAATTCCATGACTTATTCATGGTTTACGAAGGCTTCCTCTGTCTCCTCCTCTACACTGGAGGCCTTGAGGGGACCGTGTCTGCTTTTCAGCACTGTTTTCCTGACCCCTCACGTGGTGGCATCTTCTTGGAAACACTGGAGGAGAGGGACACTGGGAAGGTTAGTGAAGGCACCCACGTTGCAGACTGAGCCACCAAGAATGTCCACAGAGGCCACCAAGGAAGGCGATGTTTGCAGGAGGTGACAGGCTGAGTAGAGAGTGACTTTCACGAGGCAGGAACTTCGTTTCCTCTTTCTTCTCTCAGCTGTGATACCTTCTTGGATTCTTCCCTCCTTTGTTCCCATAGCAGAAGCCTCCCATCTGGGGATGCTGTTGGGATACATTTCCTAACTCCCCCCACTTCACACGGGCACCCACGTGCCCCTATCTAGTGTCAGTTTGTCCTAAATTCCCTGCGTTCAAACGGAGCTAAGACACAGAAGTGAAAAGGAAAAAAAATAAATAAAACCAGTTAATGTGTCGGGGAATATATTTCTTCCTGTGCTATCCTAGAGATGGGCTGAGAGGTCATTTCAAATAATTATCACCCTGATAATTGAGCAGATGGCAATCACCAAATCAGGCAGTTCCCCACCAGTCGGCGTCTCTAGCTAATTCACCTTCATGCCTGGGCAATTTGTTCTAACGAGATTATATTTCATGATAGCAACTTGCATTCGGTGCTTTGCAGGGCGCCCCAGAAACTGACTTTCCAAGGGGTTTGGTGTCACACGAGGAGCTGCTGGCACAGAGGCTGGGAAAACAGACGTGGGGCCGGAGACCCGGCAGTGGCTGCCTGAGGCGTCACAGTTATACCCCATCACGCCTCTTTTCACGGCTGCCTTTGTGTCTGTGCTGGAGCTGTGTCTCCTCCCGGACCGTCGTCCTCAACGACGCCACCGTGTCCCCCTGACAATTCCTGCAGGGATGTGCTCGCAGGATGAGCGCTGTCTCTCCCCGCGTTTTAATGAATCGACTCCAAGGGGAGAAGCAACTTGATCACGGCCACCGTGCTTCTCAATTTGTCATCCTGGTGCCCGACCGTTCCCCTGACCTTTTTCTGCCTTTCTAGTTTGGTCCTTTTTATCAGAATTCTGAGGGAGTTTCCTACCTGTGCAAATTCACCTCTCCCCGGGAAGGCAATCACGCACACTGGCAGGTGCTCCCTCTGTGAATGGGTCATTACTTTTAGGCAGGGATGTGAATAGTCCATTTACTTGGAGGAAATTAGAGGCGAGGATCCCGGCAACAACGTATAATCACTTAATTTGGAGGAGATCCAGGACTGACTATAAGCACCTTTGATTTAAAGGGAAAAAAGCAATTAAAGCCAGTTGGCAGAAAGTTCTTTTCAAGTCAATGAAGTCATTCAATCAGTCCCTAAAAAATGACTAGCTTTTGAAAGCATAATTTGATCCCAAGTGAGAAGGGGGGAAAATGCAAAGACGGGTGTGGACAAGAAGAGGAAACCAGTACCGAAGGATAGCGGACACCCTCATTGGTTTTCTGCTTCCGTCTTGCTCTCCTGTCATCCCCCTTCTCCGACACACTCCAGCCCCGCCGTTCATCCTGCCAGCCAGCATCTCGGCCCCGAACATTCGACGAGGCCCTGCTTCTCAGTGGTGGGGGAAGGGCTGAGGACGAGTGCTGGGCGCCCGCTCTCCGCGACCACCTGCAGCTCAGGCTCAGCCCCAGACGCGCTGCCCGCACCAACTCCTGCACTAGTGACGTCAGGAGCCAGGGAGGGGGGCTCCCTATCATTTCAGGGGCACACAGTCCTGGCGGAACCCGTTCCGGAGTGTGATGGGGGGGCAGGGCTTCTCCAGCTCAAGACCACTAGGTGTCCGGGAGAGGGAGCACGGACAGCACGCCAGGGCAACACAAACATCACGACTTCGCCTGGGGGTGGATGAGTCCTAGGAGCAGCCAGAAAGTTCTTCTGGCACAACTGCCCCATCTTTCCTGTGTCTCGCCCCAACTGCCCTGAGTGCCTCAGGTGCGCTCGCGGCCGGGGTTCAGCTGCCAGGTACCCACCACGTTCCTCAAGGCCCCAAAACCCCAACTGCGCGCACCTGGCCTCCAGCTCAAAGCTGAGCACTGATTACAACTGACTTAGAACTCCATCGTGTCATGTTGCCGTGAGAGGCCCACGTGCCTTATCTGAAACCCTTGGGCCAGATGTGTTTGGGAATTCAGAACTTTGCAGCTTCCGAAAGATAATGCATGCATGTGCTCTGTATTACATTAAAAATCCTGAAGGCTCCAGGGGGACAGCACCCTGTAATCAAACCCATTAATATTTCTGTAGGAAAACACATGAATATTCAGACTAAGCGGGGAAAATAATGATTATAAGTAGTGTCTCATCAGTTCAGGTCAGGTTTTGCAACCAAAAGAGTTTCAAAACTCTTTCCGTTTGCAGAACTTCTGGATTTCAGAGTTACATGTGAGGATCGTGGACTTTTAAGATATTTGCATATCTTACGGGGTGCCTGGGTGGCTCAGTCGGTTGAGCGGCCGACTTCGGCTCGGGTCGCGATCTCGCGGTCCGTGAGTTTGAGCCCCGCGTCGGGCTCTGTGCTGACGGCTCAGAGCCCGGAGCCTGTTTCAGATTCTGTGTCTCCCTCTCTCTGACCCTCCCCTGTTCATGCTCTGTCTCTCCCTGTCTCAAAAATAAATAAAAGGTTAAAAAAAAATTTTTTTTAAAGATATTTGCATATCTTGGGGCACTTGGGTAGCTCAGTCGGGTATACGTCCGACTTCAACTCAGGTCATGATCTCACGGTTCGTGGGTTTGAGCCCCGCATCGGGCTCTGTGCCGACAGCTCAGAGCCTGGAGCCCGCATCGAGGTCTGTGTCTCCCTGTCTCTCTCCTCCTCCCGCCACCCCTTGCATTCTGTCTCTGTCTGTCAAAAAATGAATAAACATGAAAAAAAATTAATAAAATAAAACATAAAAGACATTTACATATCTTTCCACCCCACCAGCCTGAACACCAGCAAAGACATGTTGGCTCCCTGGCCGTCCATAAAATCTGAGGCCTCGGTACAACGTGTGACTAAACCGATGACAAATAAAGTAAAAGGAAGTGTTGAGGAATCGAAACAGGTGCCCCATCCGTTCTGCAAAATGCTGCCCTCCTGGCAGATAATCCGAGGCCAGGTAAACTTCTGGGAAAGGCCAGATAATAAATAGCCTTCAGGTTGGGGAGCCAGACAGTCTTATTTGTAACTATTTAACTCCGCCATTTAGTGCAAAAGCAGCCTTAGACAACAGGGAAATAAACGGGTGTGTCTGTATCCCAATAAAACTTTATTTATAATGACAGACCGAGGCCACATTTGCTGACTCCTGAACACATCCGTGCTAATGTCTTGCTTAACGAACAGGATCCACTCAGCAGATAAGGCTTCTATCATCCGACGAGCCCCGTTCTCAGTACCAGAAAGTCAGCGGTGACTAAAACACCAGTTTTCCCCCTCATTCAGCTTGGAGTCTGGCTGAGTCCAGGAACTCGGTAAAATTCTCCACATCATCTCAGCTCTGTGCTTTGCCTCGACGAAAGTGGACCTTGGCCAAATTAGGCGTCATCAGGGAAACGCACGTTAAAGCAACAGAGGTTCTGTTGCACATTCATGGCAACGACCAAAACCCTGAACACTGACCGCCAATCGCTGTCAAGATGTGAACAGCAGGCGCTCTCGAATTCGGGGCTGGTGGGACGGCCGCTGTGGAAAACGGTGTGGTGGTTTCCTACAAACCCATGCACGCCCTTAGCGTAGGACCCAGCAGTGCCGCTCCTTGGCAGTTTACCCAGACCGACGGGAAAGGTCCGTCCACACAAAAGCTTGCTCATAGATGTTTACGGCAGCTTCATTCACCACGGCCAAACTTGGAAGCAACCGAGGTGCCCGTCAGTAGGTGCCGGATAAATACACTGCGGTCCATCCAGACAGCAGGATATTATTCAGTGCTGAAAAGAAATGAGCCGTCAAGCCGCGAAAAGAGATAGAGGAAACTCAAATGCATATTTTGAAGTGAAAGAAGCAGTCTGAAAAGGCTTCGTACTGTGTGATTCCAACCATATGACATTCTGGAAAAGGCCAAACTACGGAGACAGTAGAAAGATCAGTGGTTTCTTGGGTGGGGGAGGGGGAGAGAGAAATACGCGGAGCCCAGAGGGTTTTCAGGGCACCGAACATCCCGTGTCATGTTATAATGACGGATGAGTGTCACTATCCATTTGTCCAAGCCCACGGGCCGTACCACACCAAGGACGAACTTGAAGGTGAACCGTGAACTTTGGGTGATGATGCGTCTGTGCGGTCCATCCTCTGTAAAAGATGTGCCATCCTGGTGAGTGATGTTGACAGTGGGGACGCTGTGTTGGGGGTGGGGGGCACTCGGGAAACCTCTGTACCTCCCTCTCAATTTCGTTACGAACCTATAACTGCTCTAAAAAAAAAAAGTGTTGGTACATAGAGTTGATTCTCCTTATTTACAGATTCCAAATTTCTGACTTTGGGTACACACGAAAACCTATTTGTAACCTCAAGGTAAACACCTGCAGAGTTTGGGGGGTCATCCACAGACATGGGGGGAGCAGTGAAAGATTGGATTCGCACAATCCACACGTTCTTAGCTACGGTCGAGGGAGGCAGCCCTTGGCCTCTAGTTTGGTTCTCGCTGTGCAAACAGGTGTCCTTTCTGCATCTATTTGGTGCCATGGTTTTTGCATTTTTGTGCTTTTTTGCTATTTAAAAGGCCCCCAAAGCACAGTGCTAGCATGCTTTCTAGGATTCATAAGTGCCAGGAGGCTGTTTGCAGAGAAAATACGCGACTTAGTTAAGCTTGATTCAGGCGTGAGTTATAGCGCTGTTGGCTGTGGGTTCAATGTTAATGAATCAACAATATATATTCAATAAGGTGTCTTTAAACAGAAATGCACATAAAACAAGGTGATGTATTGATCGGCTGATGAAAATGTCGTGACCAGAGAGGCTGGCAGTAACACAACCCGACTTCAGTCCGGGAGCCACGGTTCAGCATTCACTAACTCAGAGTCCGTGGTGACTTTATAAAACACAGACACCGGGGACGCCTGGGTGGCTCAGTCAGTGGTTAAGCGTCCAACTTCAGCTCAGGTCATGATCTCACGGTTCGTGAGTTTAAGCCCCACATCGGGCTCTGTGCTGACAGCTCGGAGCCTGGAGCCTGCTTTGGATTCTGTGTCTCCCTGTCACTCTGTTCCTCCCCTGCTCACACATTCTTTCTCGCTCTCTCTCTCTGAAAAATAAATAAAGGTTAAGGAGATTTTAAAACACAGTTGCTGGGGGGCGCCTGGGGGGCTCAGTCGGTTAAGCATCAGACTTCGGCTCAGGTCATGATCTCGCGGTCCGTGAGTTCGAGCCCCACGTCGGGCTCTGTGCTGACAGCTCAGAGCCTGGAGCCTGTTTCAGATTCTGTGTCTCCCTCTCTCTGACCCTCCCCCGTTCATGCTCTGTCTCTCTCTGTCTCAAAAATAAATAAACGTTAAAAAAAAAAAATTTAAAATACAGTTGCTGGAAGAATTAAAGTCAACGGTGTCTGTTAATAGTATTCTTCTATTTTTTAAATCTCCACCTCATCCATAATTATAATTCTTCATATAAAACATGATTTATCTGGGCCTTGATCAGTGTCTCCAGAAACTTGTCTGCAATCCTTAGTTTGGGTTTTTTTTCCCCCGAAGATAATCAACTTTTTGGCTCTTTTTATTCTTCCATCCAGAATTCTTTTCTAACCCCCAAGTTATCCAGCCACATATGTTATTAAATTCCCAACCAGTGTGCATTTTTTTTTAGTTTATTTATTTTGAGAGAGAGAAAAAGAACTTGAGCACGAGAAGGGCGGGTGGGGGGCGGGGAGAGAGAGGAAGAATCCGAAGCAGGCTCCACACCATCAGTGCAGAGCCCCACGTGGGACTCAAACCCACAAACTTCGAGCTCATGACCTGAGCCAAACCCAAGAGTTGGACGCTTAACCAACTGAGCCACCCAGGCAACCCCCCCAGTGCGCATTTTTTAATTTGTCTTTCCGTGTTAGCTTCTGACTTCACAGCGATGTCATCGGACGACATGGGCCGTCTGAAAGCCATCCCGTCAGACAGGTAGGGGCTACCCAACGGCCCCGACTCCGCTCACCACCCATGGGCGCCAGGCTGGTCTACAGCCCTCAGGCTGAATTCAGGCCCGTTAGGCCAATGCTCAGCTCCGTGCAGATTTCCCATAGCCTTGCTTATTTGCTGTCTGATTACTTCCAATAATTGGAATAATTGGAAAGGTGGATTTATCCATTTCCCCTGCAGCTCTGTCCATTCTTGGCTTCCTCCGTATGGGGCTGTCTTGTTAGGTACTCCACATCTGGGATGGCCGTCCCTTCTCACTGAACAGAGCCCGTGCTGTCGCACAGAGACTGGCTTCATGCTTTCCCACGCGTTCTGGCTTGAACTCTTTCTGCCTACTGTTTACCCGAGTACAGTGTCTTCTGGGTGGTGTATTACTGATAGGCCTTTTCGTCCACCCTCTTTATTTTCAACCTCTGTGGGCCTTATGCTTTAGATGTGCCTCTTAAAGACAAGAGGTGGGTGGAAAAGGGTGGGAAACAGGAGAGCCGACGCCCATGTACCCACAGAAACAAGGCGGGAGCGAAGGTGGGTGAACCCAGCAGCCTTAACCATCGCGGGCCAGTGGGGACGTGTGAGTCTACAGGCTGCGCGTTTTCAACACCCACAATTTCCCAGCTCAAAAAGAGGTGTGTGGCGATGGGAGATCAGCACTGGTTTGCTGAAAACAAGCATTATCGTGGGTCAGTGGGCTGGGAGGGGAAGCATAAAGTGGGCAGAGCAAGTTAGAGCCGAAGTCAGCAGAGATGAGTAGCACCTGGGTCCCTCCCGCAGGTGCGCGTGCACGACAGTCCCTCCATGGATGCGCGTGCATGGCCGTCCCTACCTCGGGCCGGACCTTACCACAGGGAAGAGAAGGACTAACAAACATTAGTTGAAAGGAACAACCCTCAAAGTTTTTGACGGAGTCACGAGGGCATCAGGCTTTCAGAACCAACTTATAAACTTGAAAAGAACAGCCTTGGACCTCAAGAGAGAGACTCAGATCCATGACATGTTTGGGTTGTGACATAATCATCTAATCATGGTGACTAACTTTGTTGAGAGAAGACATTTGCAATTGAGCCCTTGCAAGTCAGGGTACCCAAATATATCCAATGCTTGATACAGAAAAGCTTACATTTGACCTAAGAATTCTAGGCATCACAACTTGTCTTAAGGTCATAAGGGGACCATTGCACATACCCAAAGGTAGGAGGGTGTTAACTGCATTGCTCTTTATAACCAGAAAATCAGAAAACAATCTAAATTGATGGAAAATTGATGAAGCGAATCGTGGCATATCTGTGCAAAGGATTACTTTGCAGCCATTAAAATTATGCTACAGATCGATGGTCACCGATACGCAAAGATGGCCATGCCTTGTTAACTGAAAAGAACAATACAATACTTAAAAAAAAAAAAAAAAAAGGAAATGCGTGTACAAAATTACTGTGTTCATGCCTTGAAAAAAATGCCTGGGAAGTTATTCATCAAAACATTAACAACAGTTATTTGAGTGTTAGGATTACTGGCAATCTGTATTTTCTTTGTGCCTTTTTATATTTGGTAAGTTATTTAAAATAAACACAAATCATTATGATGGTTTAGAAAAAGGTACCTAAAGAGCCCATTGTGAAAGCTCTTTTAGCGTTTTAAATGAATAATTGATCTCTTTGGCAGCTCAGGTTTATTCTAAGTTGTAAGTTCCCGAAGAGTGGGGAGGATTTTCACTTCTGTTCCTCCCCCCACCCCCCGGCTGCACACACAGCCCTGCCCATGATAAGAGCTCCCTGATGACCACTGACTGACTGAGTATCTGGGTGTCAGGTACAGAAGAGATATTAGTGAAAATAGCTGAGGACCAGATTGCATAGCTGAGCCTTTGGCACTAGAACTTTTCATAATTGAAAACTAAAACCTTTGAGTCGTTTCATTTTATTACAAACGAACCCACCCCTCAACTCCCCTTCGGTTTTGAAATCTCGCCAAAGTGTTGGTTACGATCCCATCACTTGGCTAATGTGAAAGTTCTAAAAGCTGTTTAATGACATCATTATCCCGCAAATCATAATGAGGGAGGCGAGAAGAGTTCGGTGTTTGAAAAACCCACGCGTGGGCCTGTGGTCTCTGATACAGGAGCAGGGCCCCTGCGGAAGACAGTTTCGCCTCTCAACTCCTTCCCGGGGCCTTTGCCCCCTGTACCAGTCAGCTCTTGCTGCCTGACAAGCAGCCACAAAAATCTCAGTGGCAGAGAAAGATGACGTGCATTTATTGGCCTGTGCTGGGCTCAGTCGGGGGGTCCCAGCTTCTTCAAGCTGCGAGTCTGTCTGGCCTCTCCCCGTCCTCCTCAGGGATTCCGTGTATTCACTTGGGGTCCAGGTTAAAGGACAGAAGCAACTTAGGGGACGCTCTTCTTCTGTCAGGGTAGAAGGCCAAGGTCAAGAGTGTATGCTCAGTCACACAGGCACGCTTCAACTTCCTGCTCAGGTCATGTCCGCCAACACCCCCTGGGCCAGGGTCAGTGCCGACGGCAGCAGGCTGGGGAAGCCCACAGAAGGGGGCACTCGAGGGCAGCAATGATAGCTGCTTGTGCACGTGTCTGTCATCACTTACGCTCTTCCTGAGTCCCCCGCTGTTCCCACGCAGCCCTATCTAGCCACCCATTCTGCCTGGAGGAAAAAAGCCAGCCTTGCCTCAGTGGTAAGCTCGGTGTCCTTTTTGGGCAAATAAAACGCCGATCTGATGTTTCGTTGACCGAGTTCTTATCCTGTTTCAAGGCTCTTTGGAGAGGGAGGGCCCTCCCGCCATTAGCGTAAGCTTTTCGTCTCTCAGTCCTGGCAGCCGGAGTCGGGGGAGAGCCCTGGGACTTGCACAGAGGGACTCGCCAGCCACGCGTGTGGCCAGAGTCCTACGGGCTGAGCAAGAACGGAGCCCCTGTCCCTCAGCCTGAGAAGACCCGTGGCAGGGGCCTGTGGCCGGCAGCAGGCAGGGGGCTAGCGGGCAAGCTGTCACACACAGCACCAGCCCCGGAGCGGTGCCCGCGCTTCCCTCTGGCTGATGAACAGCCGGCGCTCCCGCTAATAACTCCTCGCTTTAAACCTCCCGGAAAAGCAGGAGCGGTTCTGCCTCCTAACGTCGTAAATTAGGCCGGGTTCTCGGGAACCGCGCTGAGGCACGTCGGGCCGTATACAAACGTGAACAATGGCGGGATGTGGAGAGGAAAGACGTCGTAGGTAAACGGGTCCCTCTCCTGACACACAGGCCACAGAGGAGCTCTCAGCTTTCTCCTCCCAAATCTAGACCCCAGTTGGCAGTTGGTGCGTCTATGGTGCCCGAGCGAGACGGAGGCCCTCCGCTCCCAGGCCTGGCTGCAGCCGCGATGAGAGGAGGCGACGGTCCAGGCAGTGCCGCGAGGAGCAAGTGCTAAGATTTCGAGCTGAGCACCCCAAATGAGGGAGGCTTGAGGACGGGACGGCTCAGGCCGGCTTCCCGAGACTCGGGCCTCCAAGGCACTTGTCCTAGCTGCCCCCTGGCCCCCGGGGATTCCGGGTGGACAATCAGCACGTGGTGAGCGTCCCTCACGGGCCGCTTGAAGGACAGGGCAGCGCGCAGAGGGGAGAAGGAAGGGCAGCCCGGGGAGGTCACGGGGGTGGGCACAGAGCGGAGGACAGAGCCGGGAGAGCGTGGTGGGTCCTGCGCTGCCCCAGGTATTGGTCTCCTGAGCCCGCCGAAACAGAGGCCACGGAGCCTGTGGCTTACCCCGCGGCACCTACCGTCTCCCAGTCTGGAGGCCGGGTGTCTGAGGGCAGGGTGGCGGGGTTGGGTCCTGCGAGGCTGCGAGGGGCATCTGCTCCGTCCTCTCTCCCGGCCGCGGGTGGTTTGCCATCAACCCTGGGCCTTCTTGGGCTTGTGGAGGGATCCCCCCATCTCCACCTTCTCCCTGTGTGCCCTCCGGTCCCTGTGCCCAAACTTCCCTTTCTATGAGGACACCAGTCATCGGGCCACCTTCGAGACCTCGTCTTGACTAATTACATCTGCAAAGACTCTATTTCCAAATAAGGTCACATTCACAGTTACTAAGGGTTAGGGCTTCGACATCTCTTTGGGGACACAATTCAATCACAATCGCTGACAATTGTGATTTTTTTTTTTTTTTAAGATTTTATTTTTAAGTTATCCCTGTGCCCGACGTGGGGCTCGAACTCATAACCCTGAGATCAAGAGTCACACGTTCTGGGGCGCCTGGGTGGCTCCGTCTGTTAAGCATCTGACTTCTGCTCAGGTCATGATCTCGAGGTTCGTGAGTTCGAGCCCCGTGTCGGGCTCTGTGCTGACAGCTCAGGATCCTCTGTCCTCCTCTCTCTGCCTCTCACCCACTTGGCTCTCTTTCTCTCTCTGTCAAAAATAAATAAATAAACATAAAAGAAGGAAGAGAAGGGAAGGGGAGGGGAGGGGAGAGGAGGGGAGGGGAAGGGAAGGGAGACGAGGAAAGAAAGGAGAGTCACATGTTCTACTGACTGAGCCAGCCAGGCACCCCGCTGACAGTTGTGATTTGTATAGTCATGGGCACCTGTGACCCAACAGGAGCCAATCAGATGCAACAACACACCGCTAAGATTCTGGGTCAGAGCTTGGAGCTCGGAGGACGTGAGGTCCGACGTGGCCAGCTGTTTGGGGCCCGTCACGGAAGGATAGGAGCCCACGCTCGTGTGGACACAAGGGAGCCAGCCCCTTCCTGGTGCCACGTGGACCCAGGAGAATGTGGGGAAACACTGGGTCCAGGTGACACCACTTAAATGCTTCAAGCCAGGCCTGTTCCCAGACACTCCAAATGCAGGAACCCATGCCTCCTTTTCGTCAAAATCATCTTGGATTGTGGTTTTCTGTCCCCTGAAATCCAAAGAATTTGACGATACAGATGGTTCCGCTGGTTCTTGGCCTGGTGTAACGCATAGAAAAACAGAACAGCTGGAGTAAAGTGGGGGCTGCTCTTGGCTCAAGAGGGTCTGCCTGGCTGCAGAGAGAGATCTCAACCAGCAAGACCCACACCAGGCACACGGCGTCTCCGCACTGGCCACAGAGACGCACAAGTCCCTGCTGCTCAGCATGTGGTCCACGGGCCCGCGGCATCCGGCCCCCCCGGGAGCCGGTCAGACACACGGGTTCTCAGGGCCCGCCCCAGACGCTCTGAACCAGACTGCGCATCTTAAACAGGATCACCATCGATTTATGTGCTCATTAGAGCTCAAGAAGCACACTTCCAGCCTTATTAGTGAGCAAAGTTTGGGTGGATTAAATCCCAGCTATTTAACAATCAAATTGGATTTCTGCTCTTTCTATCTGATTTAAAGCTCTTCCTCCAAGGATTGAGATGCCCAAACAACCAAGTAATCCTATGAATATCATATTGTGTCGTATTATATTATGTTGTGCCACATTGTGTCACGTTATATCATATCATCAAGTTATAAACATAACGCATCAAAATTAAGTAACATCAGAGTGCAGCATAGTATATACATTCCACTTAGAAGTACGAGGCATCAGACAGTATTTTCCATGTCGTACCTTATTGAAGAGCACAGGATAATACTGGAGACCACGAGGACACCGTCTGTGCCCCAAGTGCTGCTACGTTCACTGCCGTCTTCAGTGTCGTGAGCGAACGTTGTCGAATCGTGGCTCAGCTCTTGGCTCCGTGCGTTTCCACTCACTGGGCATCCGGAGTAGCCTCACGGAGGCTCCGTCAGCACCAGAATGACGTGCCTCCGAAGCCCAGACAGCTGGAAGCCCAGCGCAAACCTCTAGCAGTTCACCTGCTCTTACGGAAAGTAAATTCTCTCGGTTTCCTGAGTGTCATGGAGACATTTGTCTGGCCTTCCACTGTCTGAGAGGCCTGCTTGGAAAGCCTTTGGGGAGTTAGTTTCTGCTGGTGGTCATCTTTGATGGCACGGCTGCCAGGGTGGGAGCCCGCCGGGGCACCACGTTTCAGCAGGGATCTGCAGCCAATCACTCAGAGGCCACAGACAACAAAGACACCGAAATTAAGCTAATCCTCCGTGCAAGGCTTTGCAGATGAATAAAAATTACTTCTGACCTTTTCACATCTTTGACTCTTTGTGTCTTTATTTTATTTAGATCGGCATGGATACCGTCAAAAATGAAAACAAAGACTAATCAGAGCTTAAATAAAACGCACAAAGTCGAGTCTGTTCAAAAGGCAGAGGAGAGTGTGCCCAGGATAAAAAGCCCTGAGCGGAAAGCCAAGGTTTAAATCCCAGACAGGGGGTTGCTGATGAACAATTGACAACTTCTGCTATGGACAGAACGGAATGATCCCCTCGGTGTGTACACCATTGGTTAAAACAGGCCCTATTGTGGGGCACCTGTGGGGCCCAGGCGGTTAAGCGTCGATCTTGATTTCGGCTCGGGTCATGATCTCGTGGTTCGTGAGGTCGAGTCCCACGTCAGGCTCTGTGCTGACAGAGTGGAGCCTACTTGGGATTCTGTCTCTCCCTCTTTCTCTGCCCCTCCCCTGCGTACATGCTCTCACTCACTCTCGCTCTCTGTAAATAAATAAATAAGCATTAAAAAAAAAAAAAAAAAGCCCTATTGCTCCCTGGTCTGGCAACTGTCGTCAGCTTGGTCCAGGAGGGGTCTGGGGTCCGTCCAAATCCATGGTCCTCCATCCACGGCCTCTGGCTGGGGCCACTTATGTGGACTCTCCCGGACGTGTTCTGCTCTGAGTGTGTATGGCACCACATTAGAGAAGACTGCGCCCCCTACCCCCTTGCACTCCCCACCCCCTCGACCGCGTCTACTTCTCTTCCTAGCTCCCGCCACTGCCTGACCTCCGTTCCGCTAGCGTGCGTTGTGCTGCTGACTTGACCCACTCCCAGCTGGAGCTCCGAGGGAGAGGGGCTTTGTTTTGCTTCCGGCTGCATTTTCACATCTAGGACAGCACCCGGCGGAGAGTAGGTGCTCGGGAAGTGTTTCCGAGTGGAAAACGACGTATCAGGTGCTAGGCGGCACTAGAGCTTTTCAAGTGAAAACACTGTTATGAAACGTAAGCCAGACACTCTACGTTTTAGGAAAATATATTTTAAGCCATAGACTGAAAAGCACAAGGAAAAACAGCACATTTTATCCTGCTTGGGAAGGTAATTTATCAGCATCTCCAAAGGTTTTCAATTCTCACACCCTGCAACGCCAGAGCTCTGTCTCTTTGGATGCACACCTCCCCTCACGCACAGAAGTCATGCCCTTGGATGTTCACACGGCCTTGTTTGTGAAATACTGAAGACAAGTCTCAAGCCCCGTCCACCACGTGCTTCCCGTGGGTCTCCTCGGAGAACACAGCGAGTGCCCGGTGAACGCAGACCTTACCACCCACGGCAGGAACCCTGTCCTGCCCTGTCCTACCTCTGGGAGGGACCCAGCCAGCTCACTGAGCAATCGTGATCTGTTTCCACAGTTCATGACCTGAAATCGGGGTGTCCTTGACCTGCCCTGGTCTGAGAGTCTGAGCTCCTCTTGCTGGTGGAACAGACCTGTCCGTGCTCAGCCTGCACGGCCCATGCTGAGGCCGTGTCCCCCTGTGAGACACTGGCGGGTGTCAGCTTAGCCAAGCGCAGGTGTTTGGGCGAAACTTTGTGAATGAACGGCCCCAAAAGAGCCAGCGACTCCTTTGCTAAAGGCAGCGGAGTGGGAGACCAGCGGCCACGTTCTCATACAAGACCGTCTGCTGTCTTCAGGGCTCCTCACTCCCCCCAAAATAGGAATGTCGGGCAGAGAATCCTAGACATCTAGAGGTCAGGCGTTCAGTTTCAGAAAAAGGTCAGTAGCAAGGTATTAATAGCTGCTTTTCAAAAGTCATGCATCTAGTAGGCAAGCCAAAGCCACAAGTCCAAAACCCCAAAGGTCCTCCTGGGGAAGCCTGCCTCCCTTTGGAGCCCAGGGACTGCAGTTAGCAATGTCTTCATGCTCGGTCTGTCCCCTACAGCTAAAGGCATTCCCGCAAGATGCCGATCCATCGATGGCAGCGAACGGCAGGGGCTTAACGCACTTCGGTTCTGCACATACAGCTTTCCCACATTTGGAGGGCGGCCCGCCTACTCAGCATTCACCACTTTCAATGTGAATCTCATCCAAAACCAGCCTCCTAGGTGACGCATGAAATAAACCGTCACAGTAGCTTCTCTCCTCCCCCACCACGCCCGGTGCCCCTTCCCCCGCAGGACCAGGTACGGCGGTGACCCAGGTACCCGTGGCCAACAAAGAAAGAGAAGTTGAGATGCTCTCCTCACAGAATGTCCAGGCTTCCAGTCCTCCTTTGGCACGAGGAGACCTCGGCCCCACCCTGAACCCCGAAAGCCACCGAGGGGCAGAGGGCGACACGGAGAATGAGTCTCTGGCATTCAGGCTTCAACAGCACGACCACCACTTGTGGCTCAACCGACCGGTCTCCCAATGTCCACAATCCACCCAAAGCCCTCTGCCAGCCCTGGGACGCACAACCCTTTCCCTCTACCTGCAGGAGAGGGCAACACCCAAAACCCCATGTGGGCTACTTGCTTCCACCCCACGGCCACCTCCAAACCATCCTATCTGTGGGCAATAAACCAGAGGACACCGTGTCACCCGCCTGACCATACAGGATGGTCACTGTGTCAAGTACCAGTTCTCCTGAACTTCCCTCAGGTCCCCCCAGTTGGTCTTCAGGGCCCTCATCTGCCTCGTCCAGAAGCCCAGTACCCCAGCCTCATTGCCAAAAGCGTTAAGTCCAAATCTGGGAAGGGCCTGGGATTTTACCGAACTTGCATCCCAAGTGCTTGGTTTGCCATAATTTTATATCCATTTCCTAGCAGAAGGACACAAGACCCCTGGGTCAGAGACAGGGAGGGGTTACTACTCACAGCAAGAACGATAAACAGAGCAGCATCCTGTGTGCTACCCTAATCCCCACAGGGCCAGGCACCGAGGGCCAGGTTATCCGCACGTGCAGTGGGGTGCAGGCACCACAGGACCCTAAAGTCGAAAGCCTCTGAACTTTCGTGAAGCTGCTGGCATATCTGCTTGTCCTCCTCCCTGAAGAGAAAGGTTATTCGCTCCCCCGGAAGGTAAGCAAATATTTCAAGAAGGGGAAGATTTTATCTTTCCTATCTGGAGACATCACCAGGGAGGTATTTCTCTACATTTCTCTGGGAGCGTCTCTCGCTTCCAGCACGGGCTTGCTATTCCAGCGCGTTCTTTGTGCAGGTGGCCTGGACCATGCAGGAATACAAGAAACCCATGAGGAGCTGTCTTCCAACAGTATCACCTTTTGTGAATTGTCTTTTCAAATATTTGGCGATTCATCTTCTTATCATCGAGCTGCAACAAGATATGTATCACCAGAGCCCTTTGTAAAATCTACATATTACAAATGTGGCAAACAAATGAAAAACCCCTCCAATGATCCCTGTTGTTTACTTAATGGTTTTGTAACAGGAAGTTTTAAACGTCTTCTAAAGTCCAGTTTATCAATGTCTTTAAGTTTCATAATTTGCTTTTGTATCATTTTTGTGCCCTCTGCGCTGACAGCACAGTCTCTCTCTCCGCCCCTCCCCCACTCCTATTTTTTCCTTCTCTCTCTCTCAAAATAAATAAATAAACATTTTTTTCAAAGGCTAAAAAAATCAGTCATATGCATATGGATCGATTTCTGGGTTCTCTATTTCAGCCCTAATATAAATACAACGCAGATGTAAATGTAAGCTACATGTGTGATTTTACATTTTTCTAGTAGCCACATTTTCAAAAGTGGACCGCTATGGAACCGCCATCTTAATCACCCACAGTTTAGTCCCATGAACATTTACCCACTGACGCTGTGTTTGTTTGTTTGTTTGTTTGTTTGTTTGTTTGTTAAGGAATGGGTCCCCGGCTGGCCAATACAGGGGGTGGTTCATCGTGAAATACGTGTCAAGTAAAACCAAACTTGATACGGCGAGATTAAATTGCTCCGTAAGCTGGAGCGTCGGCTAAAAGCAGAGCCCACGCATTGTGACTTTCGGTGTGATGTCACATAATCAGTGCTGAACATTTCCTCCTACCCAGGCTGTGTGGAACAAAGAGCCAGAATCTAGATCCATAATCAATACCATGAGCAATAGGACGTTCATTTAACTCAAAGAGGCGAGAAATTACTAAAGGCTGAAATAAATCTTAAAGTTGAGTTACAAATAGCATATACTATCCTATGCCTGGCTTCACGGGTTAAGTTTCTAGAAACGACTGAATGAGGCTTTATGGTTTACAAGAAACAAGGATTTATGGGACAAATGCCATTCGAAGAACAAAGACTGTGATTAGTCTATGAAAAATAAACAATGGAGACATAACAAAATGACACACTGAAGTGTCACTGTCCTGTGATTCCAAATCCCATAAAATGGCAGAAAATATAACTTAAAGAAAATAAACACATAATAGTACTACAGCGGAACTTTAGAAGGTTTTTCGAAGTATAGAAAGTTCACAGGATATGGGACGCCTGGGTGGCTCAGTTGGTTGAGCATCCGGCTGTTGATTTTGGCTCAAGTCATGATCCCAGAGTCGTGGGATCGAGCCTCAACTTGGGCTCGGCACTGACCATGGAGCCTGTTTAAGAGAGTCTCTCTCTCTCTCTCTCTCTCTCTCTCTCTCTCTCTCTCTCTCTCTTTCTCCCCCTCTCCCCTCGCACTCTCTCTCCCAAAAATAAAAAAATTAATAAAAAATAAAATAAAAAATAGGAAGTACACAGGATATGACACACTATAGGGGAAAAGACAACAACAAATAGCCCAAAGGCAACACAAAAGCTAAAGCCATTCAGGGACGCTCCAAGCCCAGAGCAGAACCCAGAATTCCCGGCTGTCCACTGACTTCTCTATCACATTCCGTACCTCTGGTAAATATTCTCCTAAATGATTTAATACTTTAAAAGTAAGCTCAGGTTACAAAACTTCGGCGTTAAAAAGCAAACAAGGGGCGCCTGGCTGGCTGTTGGAGGGGCATGTCACTCTTGATCTCAGGGTTGTGAGTTTGAGCCTCACATTGGATGTGGAGACTGCTTAAAAATAAAATCTTTCGGGGCGCCTGGGTGGCTCAGTCGGTTGGGCGTCCGGCTTCAGCTCAGGTCACGATCTCGCAGTCCATGAGTTCGAGCCCCGCGTCGGGCTCTGTGCTGATGACTCAGAGCCTGGAGACTGCTTGGGATTCTGTGTCTCCGTGTCTCTCTGCCCCTCCCTCCCTCATGCTGTTTCTCTCTCTCTCTCTCAAAAATAAACATTAAAATAAATAAAAAATAAAATCTTTTAAAATGAATAAAATAAAATAAAAATAAAAAGATTCCCTCTTAGGAAAGCATCCCAGTTCATTGCCTTTTCTTTTATATTTTATATTTCTTTTGTATTTCCCTACTTTCAAGTGTATTTTACATATGCATAATGATACATTTTTATGTATAATTTGTAGACATATACAATTTTACGTCCCATTTTTCACTTAACCTTATATAAGTGTTTTTCATCTTGCCACTGACTCCTCATAGGTCTCGTTTTTGATGTCTGCATAATATACTTTGATTGAATGTAGCATGATCTATTTTCTCCTTTCCTTCTTTTTGACCATTTGGGTTGTTTCCAATGTGTGCTATTATAAATAATGCCGCAATTAACATCTCTATTTCCTCAGCTAAATTTAAATCTGTTTTATGAATTAAAAGCAGCTGAACTGACTTGTGTGTCATTCCTTTTTGAACGAAAACAGAATGTCCTGGTTTTGTAACAAGGAACGCTTCTAAAATTAGGCTTACGGATAGGGCTGCGTGACAAGTCGGAATAGCAGTGGCAGAGTTCCTGAATCTTTTTAGGCAATGTCTGCTTAGCTTACTTGTCCCTCTTTGGGGACTAGAGTAAGTCCCATGCTGCTTCAGCTTAAAATGAATCTCAAGATCGGTAACGTTAGCCTTGACAGGAGTAATTTTTTTTCAGACAGCAGCCCTTCTGGCTGCGTTACTTCCTTCAGATCTTCCCGCACTTGACCAGGGTGAAGGTCAACTGCGAATTTTACAAAAGGACCAATTACAAGTCGAAGAAACTTATTTTTTTTTAATGTTTATTTATTTTGAGAGAGAGAGAGAGAGAGAGAGAGAGAGTGCACGTAAGCAGGGGAGGGGCAGAGATAGAGGGAGACACAGAATCCGAAGCAGGCTCCAGGCTCTGAGCTGTCAGCACAGATCCCGACGCGGGGCTCACTCCCACGAATCAGGAGATGGTGACCTGAGCCGAAGCCAAGAATCAGACGCTTAACACAAGTCAAAGAAGTTTAAAATACGATATTAAAACCTCAAAACTCAACAGATCAGGTGACCAGTACACTGATACAGCTAAAAACGAATTCCTTCCTGGATAATCAAACCATTCCAAGAGCCACCTAATATGAATTTCATGTGCAGAGAATTGTGGGAATGAAGGGGAGAAAAAATTAATAATAAAATTATCCACAGTTAAGGGGCGCCTGGGTGGCTCAGTCGGTTGGGCGGCCGACTTCGGCCCAGGTCATGATCTTGCGGTTTGTGAGTTCGAGCCCCACGTCAGGCTCTGTGCTGACAGCTCAGAGCCTGGAGCCTGTTTCGGATTCTGTGTCTCCCTCTCTCTGACCCTCCCCCATTCATGCTCTCTCTCTCTATCTCAAAAATAAATAAACGTTAAAAAAAAAATTTTTTTTTTAAA
The DNA here is from genome assembly GCF_016509475.1 of Prionailurus bengalensis. Lineage (NCBI taxonomy): Eukaryota > Metazoa > Chordata > Mammalia > Carnivora > Felidae > Prionailurus > Prionailurus bengalensis. The sequence continues at coordinate 4,260,651 of NC_057357.1, forward strand.
TTATCCACAGTTAAATAAACACACGAGTATCGGGGTTGAGCGAGTTCACTGGAAGTTGATCAGAATGCATGAAACACATAAGCACCTACAGAGCACCGCTGGGAAATTTCAAAACGTCAAGGATAAAAGGGAAGTCCTAAAAAGCAGACAAAAATAAAAGGAAACAGATTGCCTACAATCTGTCCATTGCCTACAATCTTGTCAATTTGACAAAAGTCAAATTGGGTTCTATCTTCTCATTGGCAGCACTGGTGCTAGAAGACAACAGACCAACAACCCGGAAAGTACGAGTATACCTTACAAAATGATTCCCATGACCAGGTTAGTTACCGTATGCATCACATCGCATAATTACGATGGTGTTTGGGGGGCACGGTGAGAACATTCAAGATCTACTCTCTTAGCAACTTTCAAGTATGTAATATGATGTTGTTAACTACAGTCACCATGTTCAACGCAAGATCCCCAGAACGTAGCCATGCCATCATTGGAAGTTTGTGCCCTTTGGCCAGTGGGTCCGCCCATTTCCCCCACCCCCAGCCCTGACCACCACCATTCTACTCTCCGTTTCTATGAGTTTGACTCTTCTTCTTTATTCCACATGTGAGTGAGATCGTATCATCTTTGTCTTTCTCTGTCTGACTTATTTCACTTAGCACAATGCCCTCAAAGTGTTCATCCATGTTGTCACCAATGGCATTGTGCCTTATCATTTTAAGGCTGAATGATATTCCATTTTATATATATATATAAACCACATATATCTCACACACACACACACACACACACACACACACACACACACACCACGTTTTCTTTGTCCATTTATCCATTGATGGACACTTATGTTGTTTCCGTGTCTTGGCTATTGTGAATAATGCTAAAACAAGCATGGAGGTGCAGACACGTCTTGGGGATAGTGCTTTCCTTTCCTTCGGATATGTACCCAGAGGTGGGATTGATGGATCATGTGGTAGTTCTGTTGTTAATTTTTTGAGGAACCACCATGCCGCCTTCTGTAGTGGCTACACCAATTCACATTCCCACCAGCAGTACACAAGGGCTCCCTGTTCCCCACATCCCCGTGGACACCCATTGGAACAGGTGTGAGGTGACCTCACTGTGGTTTTGACTTGCATTCCCCTGATGGTGGGTGATGTTGAGCACCTTTTTATGTACATCTTGGTCATTTGTACGCCTTCTTTGGGAAAAATGTCTGTTCATGTCCTCTGTCCACATTGTATTTAATCAGATTATTATTGATTATTGTTATTAACTTGCTGCTGAGTTGTATGAGTTCTTTATGTATTTTGGACATTCACCCTTTATCAGATAAATGATTTGCAAGTATTTTCTCCCATTCTGTAGGTTGCCTCTTTTCTTTGTTGATCGTTTCTTCTGCTGTGCAGAAGCTTATTTTATTTTACTTTATTTTAATTTTATTTTAGAGACAGAGAGAAAGAGCACGCACAAGTGGGGGAGGGGCAGAAGGGGGGGAGAGAGAGAGAGAGAGAGAGAGAGAGAGAGAGAGAATTTCAAGCAGCCCCCCCCCCCCTCAGCACAGAGCCTGATGTGGGGCTGAATCTCATGACCCTGGGGTCATGACCTGAGCCAAAATCGAGTCAGATGCTTAACCAACTGAGCTACCCAGGTGCCCCTGTGCAGAAGCTTTTTAGTTTTATGGAAGCCCGTGTGTTTATTTTCCTTTTTTTATTTTTTGCTTATGCTTTTGGTGTCATGTCCAAAACATCATCACATTATTGCCAAGTCCAATATCAAGGGGATTTTTTCCCCCTTTTCTTCTTCTACACCAGTTCCAGGTCTTACATCCAAATCTCCAACCCATTTTGAGTTCATTCTCTGGAGTGGTGTGAGATAGGGTCCAGTTTCAGTCTTTTACACGTGAACACCCAGTTCTCCCAACGCTCCTGAAAATACTGTCTTTTCCTCACTGAGTATTCTTGGCTTCCCTGTCAAATATTAGCTGACCATATGCGCATGGGTTTGTTTCTGGGTTCTCGACTCTGTTCCATCAGTCTACGTGTCTGTTTTTACCAGTGCCGCGCCCTCGGTGCCGATGACAGGGCCAAGCCCGGTGGGGCGTGGCCGAGTTCTTGGGGGCACAGAGCTCTTTCTGGGGCTATGGCAAGGACTGCATTTGGCAAACCAGCTGCCTGGGTTCAGACCCCTCCTTCCCCAAATCCTCACCTTGGTCTCGGGCTGTGCCGAGGCTCCAGTCTCCGACGTGGATTCCAGGGCTCCCACAAAGACGTGTTTGTCCATGAATGTTGGGGGCGGGGAGTACGTGTGAGGAACGTCTTATTCGACCACCTTGCTGGCATCACCCCAGGACTTTTTATTTCACACATTGGTTTCTGGACGCCTTCATCATCCCGGATCCCCTTATCCGATTACACTCCAAGTTTGTCTGGGATGTGTTTCTTCCTAAAACCGAACCGTCATGTAGGCTTATCCTGAAAGTGAGTTTTTGAAAATCACTCTGAGACTTGACACTGCTTCCCAGCATTTCGGAGGGACTTAAGTCACCAGCAGACGGGGACGAGGACCACATCCAGGCCCCAGGAAGGACACACACACCATGACACATCAAAATCAGACATTCGCCAAACCCATTCAGTGCTGTCCACAACTTCCCCAAGGAGATTGCCGGTCGGTTTCAAGCTTGCCATCCTCACGAAGGTCCTTGGCTCACCTCAGACTTGCCGTTCAATCCCCCAGAGCGAGCCAGGCAGGAGGGGAAAGGACCCTTGTTAGCAGGTAGAAATGCGGTCCTGACGTGGCCCTGTCTTCTCATTTTTCCCAACATGTCGGAAACCCAGATTTTTGCTTTTTGGCCGGGGACTCTCCTGACTTCTGTAATTTGCCAACAAAACAAAAAGATTCTTAAACATTCTACGAGCCAGCCAAAACAAATACATGCGCCCGATTCAGAACAGACTCGAAACCTCCGATTTCAGTGAAGTCTGATGGGTAATAATGCACAAAGGCGATTAAATTTCCAGGGCCGGAACTTTGGATCCAGCAGACAAAGGGAGGCGGGGCCGGGGCAAGGAGAGTCACAGCCATCTCTTTGCCATGGAAACCCCAAGGGATGAGACTTATATTTTTCTCTGTATTAAGAGATCAGTGGGAGATTAATAATAATCCCGTACATTGATGTAGCACTTCAAACCTGAGTGCTTGCTCATCTACAATCTCATTTGATCCTTATAACAGCCCCGTGAGCTTGTCAAGAACATCCAACACTCTCTCATCCGATTAAAGGGAGCCAAGGACTCACACAATTTCACTTAGAGAAAAAAAAGAGGAGAGGCCAAAAGGTAACCTTTTCCAGCTTTCATTGGCAATGCTCAGAAATAAGTCCTTGTTTCCCTGACTTTCACCTGCTCTCTCTCCTCCTCCCTGTGTTCGGTACCTGCCCTGTTCCCTTGTTCCAGAAGGAGCAGCTCATGTTCACAGAGCACAGGGCTCAGCAGCAGCAAGGGTCAGTCAGAGCTCCCGCTGGTGAACTAGAACCTGTCTGGCAAGGTTTGCAATGAAAATACCACCTGGTGGTTGACGATCCAGAAATGACCCTCACTGACTTGTTGATATGCAAAGAACCAAGCTTTGACTGACCTCACTCAAGTCCTTGGTCATAAAAAAAATTTTTTTTTAATTCATTAACTGTAGCTAATCTTTACAATCCAGTGGCTCAGAGATAAATGAGTCTCTTGTCAAAAGTGGGGTGAACATACCTGTTACGATGGCTTCCACCCAAAGAAAAATAAACAAAGAAAGCCATAAGTGTTGGCCAGGATGTGAAGAAATTGGAACCCTCGTTGCAGGCGGGCATGTGAAATTGGTACTGTGGTTGTGGGAAAAGTATGATGGTTCTGCAAAATATTAAAAAGAGAATGACCATATGGTCCTGCAGTTCTCCTTCTGGGTATTCACCCTAAAGAGTAGAAACGACAGCCTCGAAGGGGTATTTTCACACCCATGTTCATGGCAGTGTCACTTGGTGACGCTGTTACAGGAGAAAGCCACCCAGTACCTGTTGACGGATGAACAGATAAGCAAAATATGGCCTATACATACATGCCAAAGAATAGAACTCAGCCCTAAAAAGGAAGGAAATTCTGACACCCGCGCCAATGCGGATAAACCTTAAGCATGTTGTGCTGAGTGAAACGTTGGTCCCGAAAAGACAAATACTGTGTGATTCTATCATGGAGTGCCCCTCGATTCAGAGTAGTCAAGTTCAGGGAAACAGAAGATGAAAGGGTGGGTCCTCAGGGCTGGGGAGGCGGGTGGGGAGTCCATATTTAATGGGGGCAGAGTTCCAGTTTTACAAGATGAAGAGTTCTAGAGATGGATGGTGTGATGGCCACACAACAGTGCGAATGCTCTCAGCACCATGGAGTCTTCCTCATAAGAACGGCTAAGCTGTTATATGTATTTTATCACAGTCTATAACATCTTTTTAAGTGGGGTGAAGTCACATACTTAAGTCACGATCCCACCGATTCCTGACTCCCTGGTGACACTCTGCTGGTCTACACCAGAGTAGGGTAGACCATTCTCTTTCCTGTCCCTGGGGTTATCTTCCTTTCCTTATCCTAGTTATTAACCAAACCCAGTTCGCACGTCAACTTTCCAAAGGCTCTCCCATCTGACCACCTACAGCATGCTGGGAGAGTTTACCAGTCTCTCTGGGAGCCACCCCTTTGCCCTGTCTGTATTTCTGTGGTTGTCCTTTCATATCTTGAGAGAGAGGGCGGCAGAGAGAGAGAGAGAGAGAATCCCAAGCAGCTCCCACCCCCCCCACGCTGTCAGTGCAGAGCTGGATGGGGCTCGAACTCATGAGCTCACCAGATCATGACCTGAGCCAAAACCAAGAGCTGGACACTCAACTAACTGAGCCAGTCAGATGCCCCATACTTTCAAGTACTATTATGGTGACTTGTTTGCTGGTCCACACGTGTCTCCCCGGTAGGCCAGGGCTGTGGTGGGGAGGGTGCATGAAGGAATGATGGTAACCGGGCAGTTTCTCAGCCATCCAGGGCTGAGAGCAAAGACCCAAATATTTGGAGATGGAATGTAATTCCAGTGGGCATATAATGACCATAAACATGCACGCTTCATGACTTTGTGGTGTGTATAGCAGAGGGTTCTAGGCTTTAGGCATCTCTAGGGTCTTAGGAAGACTCCAAGGAAAGGCAAGCCGGAGGAGATGGGTGGTTCCTGGCCCAGCTGAGTACTGTGTCCCATGGGGCAGGGGCCCACCGGGACTGGGAATGGTGGGCTGAGTAACGAAAATGCTTTCAAAAGACAGCCTTAGACACCCGTGAACACCTCGCCTGACCCAAACCTTAAGGGTACCCGGGCCAGATTCCCAAGAAGAAGAGGCCCTACAGTGAACAGTAAAAAAAGACCAATTCAAAGAAAAAGAAAGTGATCCCGTCCAAAGAATATTTAAAAGCCTATTGAAAGGAGAGAGATATATAGAAGCAAGAAATGAATTCAGACACAGACCCACCTATGGGTAGCCCGTTGATTTATCACCAAGACTCCAAGGCAACCCAAAGGGAAAGAATCACCTTTTCAATAAACAGTGATGGCACAGGCCGATATCCTTACCTCACACTGTGTACAACAGCAAACTCAAAATGGATCCTAGGCCTAAATGTAAGAATTAAATTCCTAAATGTCTAGAAGGAAAAAAGCATTGAAGAAAAAGCCCTGTGACTTTGGGTTAGGCCAAAGCGTCTTACGTGTGACAACAAAATCACAATCCTTTTTAAAAAGGATAAATGAGACTTTATCAAAATTAAAAACTGTTGCTTTCCAAAAGACACCATTAAGAAAACAAAAAGACAAACCACAGAGAAAGTTTGTTGTTGTTTTTTTTTAGAGAGAGAACATGCAAGCAGAGGGGAGGGGCAGAGGGGAGAGAGAGAGGGAGACAGAATCCCAAACAGGGTCCACACTCAGCACAGAGCCTGATGCAGGGCTCGATCCCACGACCCCGGGATCATGACCTGAGCCAAAATCAAGAGCCGGACGTTCAACCAACTGAGCCACCCAGATGCCCCAAGAAGGTATTTTCAAATCATGTATCTGACAAAGAACCTGCATGATATGTAAGTCCCCTCTAGGAAGCCCATAATAAGAAGACAACCCAATTAGAAATGAGTGAAAGGTTCGAAGAGACATTGCACCAAAAAATAGTTAATAAGCACAAGCAAAAATGCTTGGTATTATTAGTCATCAAGGGGACGCGGGCTAAAACTACTGTGGAACCCCATCACACCTCCTGAGGGAGCTGTAATCGAGAGGACTGTCAGTTGGCAAGGACTTGGAGGGGCTTCAATTCACACACTGTCAGTAGGAATGTAAAACCGGAAAACACTTGGAAGTTGCTTTAAATGTTAAGCGTACACTCATAAGCCAGCAATTCCATTCGTACGTCTCTACCCGAGAGAAATGAAGACATATGTCCACATAAAGACTTGTGCACGAATGTTCGTGGTATTATGACTCATAATAGACAACCCATAGGTCCATCAACTGGTGAATAGATAAGCAAAAAGTGATACATCCACACATTGGGCTCTGACTCCCTAATAGAAAGGAAGAAATTGCTAATATATTAAACAGCACAATTGCAACTCAAAAGCATTATGCTCAACACGAAAGTCTACATGTTGTATAATTTCACTTATATGAAATTTCTAGAAAGGATAGCGCTTCAGAGATGGCAGGCAACCCAATAATTGCCTGACTTTGAGGTTAGGAACAGACGCAAGAAAATTTGCGGGGGGTGACAGAATTGTTCTAAAACAGGGTAACGGGTGGGTGCAGAAGATACTAATTTACTAAAAACCATTGAGCCTGCCCTTACAACAGTTGGGTTTTATGGTATATAAATTATACTTCAATAAAGCTGTTGAAAAACAAACAAACATGTTCTATACGTTACCCAGAAACTCTGCACCCAACAATCGATCCTTAATACACCTTAGCAAAAATGCAAAATGGCCATGCGTTAATCTATTTACTGTAGCATTTTTTATATACGCAAAAGACTGGAGACAACCCAAATGTCCATGAGTAGGGGACTGAGTCCTACTGTGGTAGACCCCTAAAATGGAGCATTTGGATGCTGTAAAAAGGCACGAAGCGATTATAACATAATCTGTACAACAAGTTCCCAAAACTATTGTTAACTGAGAAAAATAAAGCTGCAAAAGTATTCGATAGTAGAGGAGTCTAAGAACAGGGGGTAGTAACGTATTTAAATATGTGTTTGCCTAGCCTTTCGGTAAAGAGACCTGTGCAGTGTGTATGTATTTTAAAATTTGCTTACAGGAGAGCCTCTCGCTGGCGCCCCTTCAGTCTGGAACAGCGGGGTGGCCGCCACCTTGTTAAATTCTGTGACGGTGACGGCCGTCACAGCTACCCTGTGTAAGACTTACGGCCACCAAAAAGAGGAGTCTCCTCAACCTCGTCACCTGGGGGTCAAGGACACGGGGTTCGGGGAGGAAAGCGGACCTCGGCGCTGTGCTGGTCAGTGCTTCTCGCCTGGCCCCCCAAGAGGAAAACCCTGACTGGCGGTGTTGGCCGGCTTCCGTGGTGCCGGTGCTCCCCTCAGAGCCGATTCCACACTAACATCGTGACATCCCCGAGCCCGGCCACGATCGGCTCTCCTGGGATCCAGACCAGCTCCAGCACATGGCTGGCGACGAGCTACCGTCTCGCACCTCTAACTGGCAAATCAAAAAGCCTGACGACACCGGGGCCTTAATAGAAAGATGCATTAAAACGTGCAAGCTCTGTAAATTGGTCCTGCGCCTTGGAGAGCGCTGTGGCTTGATCTGGTATGGCACACACACGCTGCGGTCCAAAACTGCAGCCTTCCACCAGGAGATGTACAGGCATCTTTGCAACACTGTTGGTAAGAGCAGAAAAGTGGACGGGGCGCCTGGGTGGCTCAGTCGGTTCAGCGTCTGACTTCGGCTCAGGTCACAATCTCGCCGTTCGCGATTCCCGAGTTCGAGCCCCGTGTCGGGCTCTGTGCTGACAGCTCCGAGCCTAGAGCCTGTTTCAGATTCTGTGTCTCCCTCACTCTCTCTCCGCCCTCCCCCACTTGTGCTCTGTCTCTCTCTCTCTCTCTCTCTCAAAAATAAATAGACACTAATTAAAAAAAAAGTGGAAACAACCTAAATGTCCATCAGTAGAGAAAAAATTATAAATAAATCATAGAATAGTCATTCGGCAGAAAAAGAATGCCATCCAGCATTTACAATTAGTAAGCTAATATATGTGTCAAGATGTCTGTGGCTTGGAAAACACAACATTGAATGAGAAATCAAGCTCTAGGATGTTATGCATAACGAATAACTTGTGTAAAAGTTGAAAATGCATGAAATGATAGTCTGCAATATGGTATAGAAATACATATTCATTGAAACGTGATGAAATCATTTTAAATAGAGTAGGCAAACACATAACAAATTTATGATGATACTGCCTCCGGGGAGCGAAAAAGAGAGATTGAAACTGGGGAAGGGTACAGAGGGTACTTCGTCTCTATCGCATTATCCTGAGGCCCTTAAATATTAGAAAATATTGATCTGAAATCAAAACAACACATTAATGGTTTAAATTCTCGGTTCTGAGCAGTAGGGTGTGGTGCTGGCTACCTTTGCCCTTATGTTTTTCAATATTTCAATATTTTCAATATTTCAAAACCTCCTTCCAAACACTGAGGCACCTCTTTTGTTTTTAAAAAAAATGTTAATGTTTGTCTTTGAGAGAGAGAGGCAGAGTGTGAGCGGGGGAGGGGCAGAGAAGGACACAGAATCGGAAGCAGCTCTAGGCTCTGAGCTGTCAGCACAGAGCCCGACATGGGGCTCGAACCCACGAACTGTGAGATGGTGACCTGAGCCGAAGTCGGACGCTCAACCGACTGAGCCACCCAGGCGTCCCAAGGCACCTTTTTTATGACCGAGATTGTCGATCCCGTCACCGTTCACTGGCAGGTCCCACGGGCCAGACATCCAGCCGGAGAAATGCCAGTAGGACACCCTCACCGGGGCACCTCCCACACAGGTGGCATGGGACCACGGAGGGCACGGCTTCATGCCCCCTCTCCTGACTTCCTCCTCCCAAAACCTGGCGGCATCTCATGAAAGTGCCTATGGGGACATCTGTCACACTGTATATACACTAAAGACGTTGCATTAATAATAATAACGAGACCCCCTGAGTAGGAACACACTTGGCTCAGTTCTGCATTCCTGGGCCCTGGGTGCACCGCCGCGGGCACACTGATTTTGAACGAATCGTGAATGAAGGAATCATCTGTTCTGCGTGGCCACCTTCTAATTCAGTGGTCTGGAGGCTCGTGTCCCCTCCCCCCAGATTCACAGGTCGAAAGCCTACCCCCCACAGTGGTGGGCTAAGAGGAGGGCCGTGAGGGTGGAGCCCTGAGGACTGGGGTTCACGCTCTTAGAAAAGACGCCCCCGCCAGCTCCCTTCTGCTCCCGCCACGTGAGGTGCCAGGGGATGAGCCAGCAAGTGGCCCCACCAGACACCGAATCCGCAGAAGTCTTGATCCTCGACATCTGGCCCCCAGAACGGAAGAAATGCACGCCTGCTGTGTATACGCCGGCCCGTCCGTGCCATCCTGTTGCAGCAGCCAGAGTGCGCGGAGGCGGGTGCGGGTGCAGAGGCCACACACTCTGCAAACAGGCCAGTTAAATAATCATTAGTTCCAGTTCTCGTGGCATGACACAAAGGCTCGTGGGCTTGATGACGTAAGCTTCTTGAAAGCCACCGGGATCAGGAGGGTCGAGCTTTGGCCAGTGTGGCCGCGGCCATGACAACGTGGTCTGGCTCTAAGCCCAGCGTTTCCTTCTCGTTCTTAACTCAAGATAAGTCTGTTCGCCAAAACTGCAAGACATGAGGCCCAGAAACTTCCATCACTCTCGTCTCAATGTCAGAGACAGAGACATCCCTCCACAAAAATAGGACGGTAGTGTGGACTTAAGGTGTGCCCACAGAATGGGGGCCGAGGGGGGCCCAAGAAAGGACAATGCAAGGGACGGGCAGGTGTCACGGCAGGACATACGTCCTGATGCAGATTAGTAAAGTGTGTTCCAGGAAAACCGTCTTCTTCACATCACAGAGTCAGGCGTGGGGGAAGAACTGAACCCCAGAAAGTATCTTCAGGAATCCAGGGACTGAGTCATTCAGCAAGCTGGCTCTTCAGCAAATAGATCTGTGCTAGGGGCGCCTGGGTGGCTCAGTCAGTTGAGCGTCTGACTTCGGCTCAGGTCATGATCTCGCGGTCCGTGCGTTCGAGCCCCACGTCGGGCCCTGTGCCGACAGCTAGGGGCCTGGAGCCTGTTTCAGATTCTGTGTCTCCCTCTCTCTCTGCCCCTCCCCTGCTCATGCTCTGTCTCTGTCTCAAAAATAAATAAACGTTTAAAAAAACTTTAAAAAAAAATAGACCTGTGCCAAACCAGGCAACTTGCGTCGCTTCTGCAGCCGACAAGAGCCTGCGCAGCAAGTACGAATCTCAGCGACCTTGGCCAGCACTCTAGGTGGCTCGGTGGTGTCTCATATCACAGGAGAGCGTCAACTGCATTAACGTCCTCAACCTCACAGAAACCCCACTATAGGTGCCATTATCATCCCTGTATCACAGATGGGGAAACTGAGGCTCCCCCAGCATTGAATAACTAGATCCCCCAGCTTTCAGGTGGCCGAGCTGGCTAATGAATCCAGGGAGACGCTGCCCCTCAACCCGCACAGCCCACTGGTGCCAGGAACCTCGATGTCCCAACACAACTGCTGGGATCCTGCCCTTTAATATGTGTGCACACATCCCGTACATATTCACACACACACACACACACACACACACACACACACACACACACACATACACAAACATACCCATGATGCACATACACCCTTTTACACACACACACACCTATAAACAAACACTCACCTGGATGGACACACACACACACACCACAACCACCACCACCATGGAATTTTGTGAGCTGGATGCCAAACCAGCTTGAAATGGACCACAATGGGAGTATTTATGTCACAGAAATACACAATAAATCTGGTCTTTTCTGAGAGAGGGACAACGTTGCTTTACCTCACTAGATATGGGTAGATAGAGAAATATTTACATTATTCTATTTATTATTTATATTTCTATTTATTATTTATATCAGTTCTGTGTGAATATATTCAACTTTCCTCTCTTTGGCCACTGAGAGAAGATGAAGAGGGGTGGAGGGAGGGGCACCCCCACTGGCTGTGAGCAGCCCAGCCCCACACTCCACCCCTCCCTCGGCCTCACCAAACCCCAGCACATCTGTAACTACCGTGATCTAGAAATATCCTACATGCCTTCAAGTCCATAGACTGGAGTACAGAAATATTCATGTATACTTTTTTTTAATAAATATTTTTTAAGTTCGTTTATTTATTTTGAGAGAGAGAGCCAAGCAGCTGAGGGGCAGAGAGAGAGAGAGAGAGAGAGAGAGAATCCCAAGCGGGTTCCATGCTGTCAGCACAGAGCCTGATGTGGGTTCGAACTCACAGATCATGAGATCGTGACCTGAGCCCAAATCAAGAGACAGACACTTAATGGACTGAGCCACCCAGGCGCCCCAATCTTCTGCATATTTTTTAATTTTTTTAATGTTTATTTATTTCTGAGAGAGACAGAGACAGAACACGAGCAGGGATGGGGCAGAGAGAGAGGGAGACACAGAACCCGAAACAGGCTCCAGGCTCCGAGCTGTCAGCAGAGCCTGACACAGGAATTGAACTCATGAGCCATGAGATCATGTCCTGAGCCAAAGTCGGTCACTCAACCGACTGAGCCAGCCAAGCGCCCCTCTTCTGTATTTTTTTATTGAAAGAAAAATCTTGGCTTAATGTTAAAACATAAAACAAACAAACCCCACCCTTGCAGAGAAAGTAAGAAAAGTTGAACAGAAATGGTTTCCCCACCGATGGCCCCATAGCCCACTTTTCAAAATGACATATTTAATCCAAAATTTCAATAAGGGATTTGGGGCTTTTAATGAAAAGTGAATCACGTGGGAAAGAGGTAATGACATGCATTGATGGGCAAACATTACAAGGACTTGAAATAATGCATTTTATGCAGTTAAAGGGGATGTAAGGAGGGGAAATGGAGAAGAAGGGTAATCACGAGACAGAAAGCCACGCTGGGGGTCCCTGGACACCGATGGCCGCAGATCAGTGACGCACTGCAGGTCTCCCGGCCTGACTCACATTCGACCTGGTGACTCATGGGATCCAGGAAGGGAAGGCTCCAGAATCTTTCGCTAGAGGGCTTCATCCCAAGGGGCTCTCGACAGAGACCTCCACACCACAGGGGCCTCATCCTAGCAAGCCTGTCAGGTGGAAGTTTCCAGAACTCACCCCCACATTGCTTTATAAAACATTTTGCATCAAAATCACAAAATCCCTAGGAGAAGAAAGAAAACATATTACTAATCTAAATGTAACGAGCCCTGCCCCTAATGAGGACAGAACTGACCCGGAGCAGATGAAATGAGACTTACTACCTGTCACCGCAGGGGTTAGTGACGTCTTACGGAAAAGGAGAGAGGACAGAGGAAATATTGACACGGAGAATTTCAAGTCTCTCTCGAACTGTCTGCGAGTACCGTAGAGTCCGAACATCTCAGCCTGTCTGTGAAGACCACATAACCCCGCTCTTTCTGACGTGTTTGGTGGGACGTGGGTTGTCTCTAAATCTCATAACTGTCTGAATTCTTACCTCCAGGGCCACGTGGGAAAATGGATGCTGAGGGAAAGCCAGCGTGGCCTGCACGCTCTGAACCCCCAGTTACCACCCTGTTCACTGATCTCAGGAGCCCTGCTAGATTTCCAGTGGATTTAGGAAATTAAGACACCAGTGACCTCTTTCAGTCTAGCAGATTTCCATAAGTCTGAGACGTGTTTGTTGATTGAGAAAGTGATGGACGGATGAATGACAAGGGAGACTTGCCCTCCAGTCGTCCACCGCAAACAGACAAGAGGGGACAGTGTCACTTCTCCAAAAAAGATGGAGCTAATATTAAAACACATGCTCTGGGGCGCCTGGGTGGCTCAGTCGGTTAAGCGTCCGACTCTTGGTTTCCACTCAGGTCATGATCTCACAGTTCGTGAGTTCCAGCCCCGGTCTGGCTCTGTGCTGACAGCATGAAGCCTGGTTAGAATTCTCTCTCTCTCTCTCTCTCTCTCTCTCTCTCTCTCTCTCTCTCCACCCCTCCCCCCCCACACTGTTTCTGTCTCTCTCAAAATAAACTTAAAAAAAGAATACAGTTATTTTAAAAATAAATAAAACACTTGCTCCGAGTGTTCACTTCTGTCACTTAAATAAATAACAACAAAACTACCCGTCGCTGAGTTCCGGCTGTGATTTTGATGTTTTCACTGTGCAAAACAGGGCCCCGGAATTGTGAGTGTGGGGGTGCGTCCACGAAGGAGTTGATCTGGGAAAAGTGGAAAGGAAATTATTGTTGTCGTTTTTGGGTTTTTTTTGGGGGGGGGGGGGGTTTCGGAGGAAGGAAGTCCAGGAAGTTCTTAGGCGGTAATTGGGCACTGAGGGCCTGAGCGGGAGAAGCGGGATTTCAGAAACAAGGCTCAGGTCAGGTCTGCAGGAAAGGAAATCCAAAGCGGAGAGCCTCCTGTAGTAGAGACCCTGGCTGCTGGCCTTCTGGTCGCGAGCGCCTAACCTTCCGCGCAGGGACCCGGCCTGGGGCGAAGGATCACAGCTGGAGTAGCCTCAACAGCCCCACCAGCATTCCGTCTGTGTGTCCGCGAGTCTATTGCATTCAGTTACATTAACTTCCTAATAATTTTGCCAAAGCATCTCTTTTCTAGCGTATCAGTGATTCTCCCTTTGTAGGTCGAAACTTGAAATCAATAGACAGGCACCATTTCACCTCAGTTACACTCCCTCCCTGCTCAAGTCAGCCCCAGGGCGCCTGCTGAGAAGGTGCCCGAAGTAAAGCAGAGAGCCCTGGTTCAACCTCTCAACACCCAAAAGACGTCACAGGTGCCAAAGGGTGAGTTAGAGCCGTGGAAATACCGGGGCGGGGTGGGTGGGGGGGAGCTTGCCAATGCTTGAGAGATTGCAAGTGTGTGCAAACTCCCCAAAGGTGAATCTCGGGCTGCCCGGGAAACTGAAGTTCCAGAACCATCCAGGGAAACAACAAGGCTCCTTAAGAGCGTGTGCCAGGAACAGAACAGCCTGACTCTAGCACACCGAGCTTAACGAGCCTCTACCAGGGTCCCCCTGGACGCGCTTCTCCCAATACCAAGTACGATTGTGCCTCCCTGGGAATCTGCACCTGCCAGGAAAGAAAAAAGCCTCTCGAGGATGCTTACAAGTTGGAAGAGGAAGTCCTGGGCTGAATCAGCCAGAGGGCCGGGCTGCCAGCTGAGGGGACACCTGAGACTCCTCACAGCAGACAAGAGAGCCCTGGACTACACCTGGCCACTGCTGGGTGGGGCCTCCGGCACCATTTCTGGAAAGTCTGAAACCCCAGAACTTCCTCCCGCGAAAAGGAGCATTTTTACTAAGGAACTAAGCTGGGATTTGCAACCATACGCAGCAAAAGAGGGGGTTCAGACAGCACTCACCCAGCAGTAATAGCCCAGGGGGAGTTCTCTTCTAGGCAAAAAGGGGGGAAATGTGTTTTTGTTCCTGTGATGGTTAATTTTATGGGTCCCCTTGGCCAAGCCGCTGCCCAGTTTTTGGTCAGCTGGCCAGATGAGCACCCCCACCCCCACACCGTGAGGAGTGATGAGCTTTACGCCAAGCCTACGAACCTTCCTACGATTGTATGCTTAAACTAGCCCCCAAGCAGAATCACATTCAGGTGTGCAAGCCCTTAAAGGAAAAAAAAAAAAAAGTACCATGATGCATCTCTTCTCAGAAAGCTCCAGATGTGAGGCAAAGGCTGAGTTAAGCAACCTTCCCGTGAGAAGCACTTCGCCGTGTATGCACGTAGCTGGGCGGCCGCGTTGTGCACCTGACGCCTTCACAGTGTCCTTTGTAAGTTACATCTCAGTAAGCCTGGGAATAAATAAAAATAAGAAGGTGCCCTCTACCAACACGGGGGAAGAAACCAAGAAGGAAAGCCCCAAGGTCGAGGGACAGGTAAACCAAGGTGAGGCTGAGGTTTGCCGATTGGTCGCGGACGTCACATCATCATTTTTGAGGCCTTCCCTTGGGCCAGGTAATGATTTTTGGCCAGCGGTGAAGCCAGGGTTGTGGAAAAACCCGCTTGCTGCCCGCTTTCCCGGGTAAAATTAATGAGCTTGTCTTATCGTCAGAGACCCAGAGTGGCTCCAGGGAGCCGTCGGCCCGGAGCCCACCCCACGCCCCTCGCGGCACCAACAGGGAGCAGAAGGTAGTTGGAGAGCAGAGTCTATGCCGGAGCTCGGCTGGTGCTGCCCCAGAAGGAACGGGCGCCTCTGTCCCCTGTGCTCGGGTGGTCGGCCCGTTCAGTCCCATGGCGGGGGGCATTGTAGTTCAGGCACACAGCAGTGTCCCCAAGGAGGGGATGTCTCGGGTCCCGGGGAGTGGGGGGGTGGGCAGGAAGCTTTCAGGTCAAGATCGTCTCTATCTTGCATTTTGTGTTAGTGTCGTCCCTCGTATGACATCCACCAAGAAAGTCCTTTTATAGTTTCAAACCAGAAAATGACAAACGAGCCAGCTTTATTCCCCACTAAATAACGTGACTCGGGCAGTGCTATTTCCCTCACTGCCCAGACCACTAGGCTTTCCGGTGCAAGTTTTAAAATGTAATCACAGTAGCTTAGTACTTGAGGAATCTTACTTGTTCCTTTTCATGGCTTTGATTCGTTTTTCTTTTCCCATAATCTTATTGGACCTGTCTCTTATTCTAAGCGGTCTTACTATCTCCCTGGGAGTCTCCAAGCCGGGCCCACGAACACCTCATGACGGACGGTTTTGAGAGCCAGTTAGTAAAATTTGCACGAAGGAGAGCCATCAAGGCATGTCTGGAGAAACGGTTTCGGGAGCCTCATTTACGGGGAACCGGGAGAAGAAGGGGAGTCAGATGCTCAGAGCATTGTGGCCACGACGTGGCCCGTGAGACATTCAAGAGGAGAACCAACGTGATCAAGGCCACACTACGAGAAACAGGAAGGAAGGAGGGGGAGAGTGGGAAACACAACGTGAGGTCCATCTGTGCGGTCCTGGGAAATAAGGGCGTCTCAGGAAAGTGGGAACAGAGGGGTGCAGATAGGAAGCTAATTATAAACACAAATGATGTTTTGATGCAAGGGACATAGGATTTTCATACTACGCCTAGTGTTAGGTTTACAACCTGAAAAATATTCCGAGTCTGAGGGTTCGATAAAGCCTTGTGAAAGCAGATGACGGGCCTGCCCGAGGCCGCTGTCCTTGAATATGGAGAAGGGATGTCTGCATCTGATTTTTGATAAGGAATTTTCCAAAGTCTTCCGCAGGGCCCGAGGGGTGAGAGCGGGGATTTGCAGCCTTCGCTCTCTGTTGGCTGCATGTGACAGTAAATCCAAACCGAAAAAGGCAGAAGCGTGTAGCTTCTGACCTATCTCGGCCTTCCAAATCCCAAATGAAATGCGAAGGTGGATAAATTACGAGGCAGGTGGCGGCCATCCCTAGATGTCCAAATTAGGCCTTCCGTAATGGATGATGTTATCATAAAGAATCAAAACTCTCACTGAGATTTAAATAGGAGAGTCCGCCCAATTTAGAAGCAGGTGAGGGAGGGAGGGGAACTCCGGCTTTCCAACGACCTTTTAGCCGAAAGAAGGGAATGGATAAATATCTCTCCTTGCAACATCTGTCCCCCGGGCTCCCTCTCATTCCTGGATACCGCCCTCTACCTGCCAGATGGTAATTGACGCGTGGATGACAGGAATCCCAAACCTCCCGGTGCGGTTGTGTTTTTCATATCATTTTAATAGCCGTCGCTAAGAATTTAGTACCTGTCTACTGCATACGGGGCCTCCTTCAGTTCCAGGCGCTGGACGCAACCCAACTGTCCCTTCCCGTTCCCCCCACCCAGGATAGCGGCCAATCGATCGGACCTCCAACCCCCGGATCTGCAGCTGGGAGCCCAGAGCTAACGCTTGAGAAGTTTCTCTGTAAAGGTGTGTGTAAGTTCAAACATGGGCCGACCGAGGTTGGGAGGAAAACACATTAGCAGACAGAAGTTACCGGCATAATCCTGAGTGGGAATAGTTGACCTCCTTCTCCAGGCTACGTGACCCCGCTGTCTGCCAGGCACTGAGAGAGGAATCCGTTCAAGCGCTTTCCTCATCCTCGGCGGCCACAGTGTCGCTCATGAAGATACACCCCAGCCCGCACTGCACTGCAGGCCCCCGCGAATGTGACCTTACTCGGAGACCGTGTCCTTGAGGCCGTGATGAATAATCTTGAGATGAGCTCATCCTGCGTCTGGGTCTCGTACCCGATGGCCAGTGTCCTTGTAAGAGAAGGAAGCGAGATTGGAGACAAGGGGCGCCACACGGATGAAGGTTGTGTGAAGATGGCGGGCAGAGATCGGAGCGACACGGCCACAAGCTAAGGAAGCCCAGGAGCCTCCGGAAGCTGGAGGAGGCAGGAAAGGATTCTCCCCTGGAGCCCTCAGGGGAACGTGGGCCTGTGGACGCCTGGATTTTGAAACTGCGGGAGAACACGTTTCTGTTTGAAGCCCCCCAGCTCCCAGCTTTAGCAGTAGGTCATTTGTAAGAGTATTATTTTGAAAGGCGAAGGCAAAATGCAGTCAAGAGTTCAGGTAACTGGGCAGACAAGACTTGCTCATCAGAACGTGAGGGTGGCGTGGGGCTCCCCGTGGTGACCTGGCCGGGCCCTGGCACACAGGAGGTCGAAGCATCCTTCTACTGGGGGACAGATGGGTCACCATAAAGGAGGAGGACGTGGCGCCTGGGTGGCTCATTTGTTGAGCATCTGACCCGGACTCAGGTCATGATCTCACTGTCTGAGTTCAAGTCCCACATTGGATGAGCTTGAGCCCCGCTTCGGGCTCCCCCTGTGCCCCTCTTGGGATTCTCTCTCTCCCTCTCTCCCTCTCTCCCTCTGTCCCTCTCTCCCTCTCTCCCTCTCAGAAAACAGAGGAGGGCCATCAGGGCCGCCAGTGAGTCGCGCACCAAAGTGGGGTTCTGCAAAAGCCAGAGTTACTTACGGAAATGGCAGGAGAAGCCAGAGGTAGAGCATTGTCAACAAGCAGAAGGTGACAGCCTGTGTCCACCACCCTGGCCGCTTCCCCGTGCCGGTCCTGCTGGATCGCCGGCTTCGTCTTCTCGGGAGTTTCTCTGGCCTCAGACGCTCACAGCCACGGTCTGCTGCAGCCTCAGCCACGCACACTGGTCCACGCCAACCCCGCAGAGCTCTGCGGTCCCAGGGGGCCCCCCGGACAGCAATCACTGCCCACCCCGAGGCCGGCCCTCCAGTCCTGGCAGGATTCCACGTGTAAGGAGTGACTCCCACTACAAGGATGAGCCGTCCACGGAAAAGACACACAGGCCGTCTCTTCAGCTCAGCCAGCCCTGCTGGTGGGTCCACGACACGGGAGCCGGTCGGAACTGCATGGTTCCCCCAGCTGCCGGGGACAAAGCTGGCCGGTTCCACCAGCTGACACTCCCCAGACTCACCCAGAGCATCAGGGGCTCTACGCACCAGGCTCGACTCCCAAGGGATACTTCTCTCCAACCACAAAGTAACGCTCATCAAAATCTCTGTATGCAAAGAGCCGTAAGAGTGTCTGTCGTTGGGGCACCTGAGTGGCTCAGTGGGTTAAGCGTCCGACTTCAGCTCAGGTCATGATCTCGCAGTTTGTGAGTTTGAGCCCCGCGTCTGGCTCTTTGCCGACAGCTCGGAGCCTGGAGCCTGCTTCGGATCCCGTGTCTCCCTCTCTCTCTGCCCCTTCCCCGCTCATGCTCTGTCTCTCTCTGTCTCTCAAAAATGAATAAACTTTAAAAAACAAAAAGTGTGCATCATGATGTGACCATTCATTCAACAAACGTGTTCTTAGAGCCTCTTGGGCACCCTGCTGGGCACCACGAGGGGGTCACAAAGAATTTGAGAACTGGCATAGCAGACAGAAGTGTTCAGTCTCCAACCTCAGAGATAAAAGCGTAGACTTTGGGGGATTTTAACATTAACATAATTCATCCACTTACTCACTGAACTATTTATCAAGTGCTGGGCACTCTATTAAAAGTGGAGTCTCCAGGGGCGCCTGGGTGGCGCAGTCGGTTAAGCGTCCGGCTTCAGTCAGGTCACGATCTCACGGTCCGTGAGTTCGAGCCCCGCGTCAGGCTCCGGGGTGATGGCTCGGACCCTGGAGCCTGGTTCCGATTCTGTGTCTCCCTCTCTCTCTGCCCCTCCCCCGTTCATGCTCTGTCTCTCTCTGTCCCAAAAATAAATAAACGTTGAAAAAAAAATTAAAAAAAAAAAAAAGTGGAGTCTCCAGTTCTAGAAAACAAGCAAGTTTCCTGCCCTCACAGAGCTCGCTCAAAACCAACAGATGAATTAATAGTAATAATCGTCACAACAATAGCAGCAAAGCTCCCCTCTGCCGAGACGGGCGCCAAACCCCCTTGTCCCTGCCCCGAGACAGGGTGGGTTATCACTTCCCGATTCACTGATAAAGAGACAGAAGCACAAAGAATTTCAGGATCTGTGACTCCCAGAAGCGTTCTTCGTCGGCCGGTGGTTCATTCTTTTAACGTTTGGAACCATGCGGGGGACGTTATGACTTCTGATTACCCTCTTCCTTCTTGGATGTTTCGTGGCTGGACTCGCCATTTCTTCGGGTGAAAGTTCATCAGACGTTACAAGTTAAACACAGGCTGTGGGAGAACAGTCAGGCATTTCCTCTCGGGCCGTTGATAATAATTGAACAATTTTGTTTTAATCAAAAATCTTGCCAAGGTCACAGAACTCGTAAGTGGCAGAGCCGAGCCTCGACCCCATTCAGCCTGCCCCACAGCTTGTCCTCTTGACCATGACATTTGCTGAATTAATCACATAAAGTTGCTTTGCTACAGCCAGAAGCTTCAGCTCACCGCAATTAACAAGGATAGATTTAAAGGTGCAGGGTTCACCCCTCCACCTGGCTCAGAGAATATGCCATAATGCAATGCGATACCGTCTTTGAATTATTAACGAATGCCTTTCTTTATCTTGTTGGGCTGAAATTCACATACATAAGACGAACTTTTTTAGAGGGTGAAGTCTGGTGGAATTTGGCACATTCACAATGGTATCGAGCCATCACCTCCGCCTGATTTCAAAACCTCACTGGTTACCTTTTTGTGCCTGATAGTTCCTTCGACCTTGCCGGTCGTGCTTCAGTAAATAAATGGCAAAGCAGAAATGCGGAAAGAAAGTGAGTCATAGCTACCCTCTGAGAGACTGGCCCCCCAAAATTCGCGTGTTCAAGTCCTAACCCCCAAAGGTGATGGTGTTAGGAAGTTGGGCGTTTGGGAGGTGCTCGGGTTGTGAAGGTGGAGGGTTCTTACAACACGGGATCACGTCAAGAGGCCCCACAGAGCTCCCCGCCCCGCCCCCCCCCATAAGGACACGGCGGGACGGGCTGCCATCTATGAACCAGGAAGGCCTTCACCAGAACATGACCGTGCAGGTGGCTTGAACCTGGACGTCCAGCCTGCAGGACAGTGAGAAAAGCTACCCCACCCCCTCCCTGTTGTGGTATCTGAACAGACTGAGACGGTCATTTCTTGGCTTTTTGAGTTTCAAAAGCCTGGGCCCCAAGAACTAGAATGTTCTCTCACACGTAGATGAGATTGGAGAAACAAGATGAATAGGGTACTCCCGGCTGGGAGGAGGTGGGGAGAAGAGGAGGGCATTAAGGGCGAGGGGACAGGACCTGGAGGAGCCACGTGGACCAGAGAATGTCCACCCCCAGGGCCGCCAGTCTGTACCGTTCAGGAGGCTTCTAAGGGACAGTTCACTAGCTGTCCTTCCTTTGGAAAGCAGCGAAGCGCCCCCCCCCCATTTTTAAAAACCTTTTACCGAGGCGTCACCTACGTGCAGATGTGCACAGAAGACAAGCGTGAAGCTCGGTGTATTTTCCCAAACCCCATCCGGCCGTGGACCCAGATCCAGGAGGAGAACGTGACGGGAACCCCAGAAGCCTCCTGGGCCCCCTTCCGGTCAACTATGCCCCCAAATGCTACCCTCTCTCTCGATTTCCAACAGCACAGATGAGCTGAGGCTGGTTTTGTGTTTTGCAGAAATGCAATCACACGGATGACTCCTCCTCTGTCTGCCTTCGTTCACCCCCTGAACATTACGTTTGTGACATTCATGCACGTGTGGCGGTAACTCCTTCATTTTCACCACCGGGCAGCATTCCAAGGTGTGACCGTGCACAACGCACTCAACCGTCCCCCTACCGGCGGCCACGCAGTTTCCGGCTTGGGGCCTCCCTGAGCTGTGCCGCTGAACAGGAACGTGCCGGTACGTGTCTTTTGGTGAACCTGCACTTGCGTTTCATTCGAGGGCGTGGCCCCGAGTGGGACTTCCGGGCTGTGGGGTGCAAACCGGTTCAGCTCCGGGAGGTCCTGCCAAACGGTCTTCTAGGGGAGTTTCACCAAAATTCACAGGGAAATGCAGAAGGCTGGACGTGGACAGGGCGATGGTGGAGAAGGGGAAAGACTCAGGAGGAGGAGAAAGTCGGAGGGTTTGTGCTACCGAGTAAGACCCGCGATGGGGCCTATCATACAGCGACTGTAACTGAGGTAGTGTGGAAATGATCAGGACAGGCAGAGGTGGGGGAACCTTTAAAAGAAAACCAAAAGCTGGGGCACCTGGGTGGTTCAGTCAGTTAAGTGTCTGATTCTTGGTTTCCGCTCGGGTCGTGATCTCACGATTCATGGGTTCAAGCCCTGCATCAGGATCTGCGCTGACAGCATGGAGCCTGCTTGGAATTCTGTCTCCTCCTCCCTCTGCCCCTGCCTTGATTCCATTCTCTGGAGCTCGCTCTCTCTCTCTCTCTCAGAACAAATAAATAAACGTAAAAACAAAAAAAGCTCGCACTCTGAGCTAAAACCTGGATTCAGATCCCGGGTCCCCCATGAACTTGCTGGGAGCCAAGCCAGTCACCTCTGGGCCCAAAGTCCTTCTTGGTCCAATGGCTTGTAACAGTCAGCTCCGTGGAGGCGTTTGTTTTGTTGATGTGTCCATCATTTATGGAGGTGAGATTCGCGTCACATAAAGTGAACTGTTTTAAGTTGACCCATTCAGGGGCATTGAATGCCCTTCCAGGGGTGAGTCCCCCACCCCCAGCACCTTCCCCAGCATGGAGTCGCTCTGACAGCAGAACGAGCTCACGCATGTGATGGGTCGGGAACACGGGGGCCTGCAGACGTAGGAGCGGCGCTCCTTATCAGGACCTTTTCCAACTGCATCGGGGCAAGGGTCACTTCCGGGGCCTCATCTGGGCCGGCTTTGCCTCCATCTAACAGATGGGCTGGTTGTCAGGCTCCGAGAAGCAGCAGCGGGGACCTCATGCACACGGTGGTGCAGTGGAACATTCCAGAACCGAGGCTCCCTTGACGTGGAGGAAAGCAGCAGGGGCCCTGACTGGAAACGGCCGCATCCCCCACAGGAGCCACTCGGTGGGCAGAGCAGCCTCCAGCCCTCTGTCTAAGGCTCGGGTTCCACCTCCTTTCTGCTCTCAGTACACGGCTTTTCAGATCAATTGCCTTACATTTTTAATTAATTTGAAGCTTAATTCGTTTGAGTTTTAGAGGGTGTGCAACGGTCCCAAAGACCCTCTCGGGATAAAAACACGGGAAGGCTCGGCCTAACCAAAGCAAGCCGTTCCCGGCAGCCGCCCGCACGGGCTCCCTGGCCCAAGGGAGGCCTCCACCCAGGAGGTGAGGCTGTGCGTCAGAGGCCGAGAGGTCAGGGGCATCCCAGGAGGCGCCGCCCCCCCCCAGACCCGAGAGCCCAGGTGGCGTCGTTCTGTGCGTGGATTCTGTGAGTCTGGAATTGGGCCGGGCGCAGCGGGGACAGAAGGGTCTGCTGCCCTCCCACCTGGGGGCCTCGACTGGAGGCCAGGGGCTCGCATCGCGGCAGGAGGGAGAGGTGACTTGGGAGGGGAGCTCTTTGCTCAAACGTCTGGCACTTGGCCCACAGGCCCCAACCTCACCAGGGCACCCGGGCACCTACCCTTGGCATCCCCGCGTGGTCTCTGTGGGGTGCTTGGGCCTCCTTGCAGTGCGGTGGCCGTATCCGAGAGCGAGTGTCACACAAGAACCAGGTGGGAGTGCACATGTTTCTTTGCCCTGGTTCCAGACTCACACAGCAGCCTCTCTGCCCGATGCTGTTAGTTGAGGCTGTGTCCCTTAATCGGGGTAACCAGACCCAACCCGAGACCTGCCAGCGTCACCTCCCAAAGACCTCCAGACTCCATCCACGTCCCTCTGCCTCCCCAGCCGTGCCTGAGCCCGAGCTGTCCGCCTCCTCCTCCTCTCCCTCCTGGCCCCCTGCGCCCTCTGCACTGCTCTCGGCACGCACGTTCTGTTCCCACTGCGTCCGTCTGGCTGTCCTCTGACTACCGCCAGTGGCTTCCATTTCTCTTAAGACAAAGTCCAAAATCCTAACCGTGGCTACCAAGCCCCACCCCTCTGAGCAGCACCACCCCCTCCAGCTTCACCCCTGTCTCCCCGTCCCCAGCCCCCACGGAGGTTCTCTGGTGACATTTGCCACTTCTCCTGTGCTCATGAGCCACGTGTGGCCAGTGGCCGCTAGAGTGGATGCCCCTGTCCCCATGTTGCCCTCTCTGCTCTTTCTTCCCTCCCGGGGCAGCCCTTCACCAGGGCCACACTCTACTCTGCTGTCCCCTGAGGCGGATTTTAATCTATGTGTGTTTTCCTGTTTTTAACACACATTCTTCTTCTAAGCCACCTAAAATCGTACGTGGGCCGAATTCTCTGCTTCATTCCTTTGAATAGCAGAGCCTGACTGTACAGCTAGACCACAGGATCACGCCTTTGCAATCATCTCATTATAGAATCTGAGGTCTTCAATTCTGTCATAAACTCACAGAGAACATCTTAGTCTGTTATATTTGATTTATTAGCAGCAAAATACTTCTCTCAAAAAGACCGTCCCTGCACATACAGTCAGAGACCGCCCCCCCCAGTACGAACAGTCACAGGCAATCAATCAGAGCTGGGATGGTCCAAGCCCACATGGGCAGAGGACACTCCCACTTGCCCCCTTCACCCTGTGCTCTGTGCTGTGATGGCCCCAGGGCACCCCAGCTCCAAGGAACAAAGTTTGAGAACCAGTGATTCAAGTCATAACAACACATCAAGCTTCTTTATGAATTCCAGCATCGTTTGCATATAAAATGTACATTAAAGTCTGGAGAGATTGCTTAGGCTCTTCAAAGTTATTAAAAGATCATTTTAGAAGCGAAAATCGCCTTAGAGATAACTTCTGGAGAATTTTAATTTATCTCTGAGTTAAAGGCAGCTGAGATACAGTGAAAGAGGCTGCTGGTTAAAGAGGACCTGGTGAGGAATTCTAACTCCAGGTACAAACAAGAAACAAAAAACCATACAGCTTCTCTGAGCCTCCGTTGGCCCAGTTTCCCGCAAAACGGCCCAAAGACTTCCCTTCCAGTGGCCTGGAGAGCTAAATGAGATGGAAACTGGGAACGTGCCCAAGGATCGAAAGTATGCACAAGAAACTTCTCCTTTAAAAATCTTTGGAGCACCCGGGTGGCTCAGTCGGTTAAGCAGCCGACTTCGGCTCAGGTCACGATCTCGCGGTTCGTGGGTTCGAGCCCCGCGTCGGGCTCTGTGCTGACAGCTCGGAGCCTGGAGCTGCTTCGGATTCCGTGTCTCTCTGCCCCGCCCCTGCTCGTGCTCTGTCTCTTTCTCTCAAAAATAAATAAACATGAAAAAAATAAGAGTTAACTGGACAATCAATACCATAGGGCTATAGAAACGGATACTGAGGAAAGAATACTTACAACGCAAAAAGAAATTCATAACCCCTTGCAGAAGGGAAAAGGGAGCCATTCAGATGTGCTACCGATGATGCAATTAGCTCCGGAAGCACGCGTGCTCATGCTTTTACACAAATATAGAACTTCATCATTGCCCGTAGATCACGGACAACCTGTAAGTCTGTGTGAGGTATGTGTGTGTGTGCGGGTGTAGGCATGTATTTAAAAGCCACAGTGGAAATAAAAACTAGCGGAAAAGAAGTAGCAGTTATCTCCGGGTGGCAGGATGCATGAAAGATCCTTAATCTTTGTTTTTTTTCTGTGGGCTGGTCTAGGGGTTTGGTTTGGCTTGTTTTGTTTTTTCAAGTGCTTTGCATTGGGGTGTGAACTGTTTGCAGTCAGAAGGCGAGGTCGCCCTCCGTGAGATCCGAGGGCCGTTGGTACAGCATTCCTGAGTCTGTGGAAACTACTTTTGAGTTTCGTATTCCGAATTCTAAAGAAACTGAGCGATCTGTTTTAAACCGAACGAGAAAATGTTCTAGATTAAGTCATTTGGCCGTGACAATGGCTGAACGAAACAGACACCCTTAGAGACGTGCACAGGCCAGTTGCCACGGAGTCTGAATTACAGGAAGTGGCTTTGTTTGGTTCGTCAGTTTGGCTCTGTTTGGCCTGACCTGGTTTGGATGAGGCCCGAGAGGCAGCTCTGTCTTGACCTTGGGTCTGTGACCCCACCAGCCCCTGGACACTTGGTGAGCTCTCTCTGCTCAGGTGGCCGGGAGGGCGCCCGATAGCTGAGGAAGGTGCCGATGTCAACAAAGATCTGCCTGAAGGGGACAGTGTTCCTGGAGAGGGGCCTGTGCCCAGGCGGGGGGTGGACAGATGTGACAGGGACACGGAAGGGAGCCAGGGCACGGTGGGAGCAGAGTACCAGGCAGACTCTCAGAGGATGGTCCCAGGAGCTGCGTGGGACAGAGCTCCAGCTGGACATCTGCTCTGAGTGCAGCCAAGGTCACCAAGGAAGTGAGAGCATGTCAGGAAGAAACGAGGACTGAGCCCTGAGAAGTGTCCTCTTTGACTCTGAGGACATCAGGGCAGAAGGCTGGCTTCTGCCACTCAGTCTCACCATCTGAGCTGTCCTGGAGTGCAAGGTCACACTCGGCTCTGGAGACAGCAAAGACTAGAAGGCTTCTGGTCCGAGCTGGCTGCCCACATCCACCCCATCCTACAGTGGCAGGAGACAGGTGCGGAGGGAATCTAACTGGACCATCTGCTCAAGTTCATCTTGAAACGAAAGAGGTTGTAGCCAGGTGTTTTGGAAGTCCTGTCCCTGAAGCCCCTCGCTGCACTGAGAAAGTCCCCGACGACCCAGGATCTGGTGGGCGAGGCTGACACAGAGCCGCGTCTTCGTCACCTGTCCCCTGCCTCTGTCCCAACACCCAGCCCTGCCTTGCTCCTTCCCTTCACCTTCCCGTCCCCTTGATGACAAGGAAGCGGGACATTCTTCATTCCTCCTCTTCCTCCAGATGCTTCCCGGCTTTCCCGGCCCCGCTCACACCTTATCCAGTGTCCCAACCTCAACACTCTGATGGGGCAGTCTGGCCTCTCCCTTCAAGAGGATTAAGACCCTGTGGTCTCAGTTCCTCCATGTCTCCTCTACTCACCCCACACACCCGTGCCTCCATTCTGGGCACACCCTCGTCCCGGCCCCACTCAGTTGAATGAACATCTGAACCATCTCAAAGATGTCTGCTGGATTCAGTCATCAAGAAGTCCTTCCTGGCTTGGAGCAGGACATCTCCGGGGATGAGACGGTGGCATAAGGCAGACTGTGGGAGACTGAGTGGGGTGATGGAATATTCTAGATCTTCATTGCAGGGGAACATCCATGACAATATCTTTGTCAAAATTCATGGAACCACACACGGAAAAGGGACATTTCACTAGGTGTAAATTATACCTCAATGAAACTGACGTCAGCGTAAAAATATAAAATAAATCGTTCTTAACAAATGACCACTTTCCTCTTTAAACGAACGACTCCTTTCGATTCTACACATCACATCTCAGGTGACGCTAACAGAAAAGGCAACGCACGTAAATATTTCTCTCCTGCTTAATTTCCATTTCTCCGTTCACCAATTTTCTTCCCGTTTTCCCCTCAGCGCAGACTTTCCTCTGTTCCCTTAACAGTCCCCGCTCTATAATTAGTAGCTCTGATAATTCTTTTATCATGTGTGTTTTATTTCTAAAACATTCACTACCGCAGCTCTCCCATAATGCCTTAATTCAATTCCCTGATCACCATTTTTACAATCGTGAGGTATTAATAATATCTTCTATCTCGGTAGTGCCTTTTTTTTTCTTTTTGTCTGACGAACAAAAAAGTGCTTTGCAGGCACTTTGTATCCCTGTGAGGGAGTTAGGGAAGGAAGACAGACTGCGGATGGAAAAAGGCAGGCACAAGACGTGCGTGGGGGGTGCTGCTCACACAAGACGGCGCTGAGCGTTGGCCGAAATTCACTGCAGAGCTCTGTCTCCCAAGAGAGGGGCAGGGGTCCCCACCCCACTGCCTGGGGGAATCTAGAGTCAGCCCAAGCCCAGCCTCTGGGTGGAGGCCAAGTCTGGACACCTCCCTTTAGAAGGCGGGACACAAAATCTGCCCTCTCCTGACCCTGACCCCGACCCTGACCCAGAGACTCTTACTGGAGGTTGGGATGGGAAGACAATAAAAAAATGAAAACGAGAGCACTGCAATGCCCACCTGGAGAGAATCGTGGCATCTCTCTGAGCCAGAGGCCGCCCCCGCTAAATCCCCCTGACTCCGATTTTGCAAGCACACAGCCCACCCGGGGCAGGTCCCCAGCCAAGACGCAACCCACTAGGCTGCCCTCCAGCCTTGTTCCCCAGGCTCCCTGGGCCCATGCCATTCTCTCGACAAACACCGGACCTCTGTGTCGTTGGACTCCCCAGATGTCCCTCGTCTGGCGGTACTCCTCCCCCACACAGAATCCGCCTTGTCCCAACACCCAAAGTCAGGGCCAGATCGTGTCAGTCTTCATATCGATGTAGGGCATGTCACACACAGACCATACGCCCAGTGACTAAGAGGGCAAAGGGCCTTGCAGCAGATCCAACCCGCTGTAACCGGTAGCGGTGACGCCAACAGGCATCCCAGCCACCGCTCATCACATGTGCCAGCTCTTACAGGTGCAGGGAGGTGCAGGTCAAAGGTCACTCTGGGAATAAGTGGATGGGCCGAGTTCGGACCACAGACCACGCTCCCCCTACCCCATTTCCTTTATCTAAACCAGGAACATGGATCCTCGGTGGGATTGGCAGAAGGTTCTTGCAAATCTTTTGGTTCCCTTGTGCCACTGTCTCCCTCTAGTCTTTTTTTTTTTTAATGTTTATTTATTTTTGAGACAGAGAGAGACAGAGCATGAATGGGGGAGGGTCAGAGAGAGGGACACACGGAATCTGAAACAGGCTCCAGGCTCTGAGCTGTCAGCCCAGAGCCCGACGCGGGGCTCGAACTCACAAACAGTGAGACCATGACCTGAGCCGAAGTCGGCCGCTCAACCGACTGAGCCACCCAGGCGCCCCATGTCTCCCTCTAGTCTTAAGGCAGGTTGTGTTTTCCGAAAGGGACCACGGACATCATCTCCCATCCCACCTGCTCTAGCTTGACACCCCTCCCGTGGAGGGATGGGACCTGTGTCCCCTCCCCTTGCACTTGGGCAGTTTGGGAAGACTAGACTTCACGGACTCCTTCGTTATTTTATAGGTATGTACTGAGCACCGCCCATGGGCCCAGATCCTCGCTCAGACTGTAAATACTTAAGACTCCACCTTTGCCTTCTAGGAGAGAAATTCCTCTCTCGACAGCTGCTCCCTGGTTTGCTTGGAGGAAGCCGCCTATGAACACCCAGTGGGGTGCCTCGCAAGGTGCCAGGTGGACCCAGCACTGAATTCATGCCCCGTCCTTGCCCCCTTCCCTGTGAATCTGCGCTGTGTCGATGCTGCAGCAGGAAGGAAACGTCCCACGTTAGACTCCCCATAGCGTTATAGGAGATCCGATGTCACTCTCGGAACCATACACGGAGCCTGGGGCAATCAGAGTGACCAGCCATTCTCCTCCCTTGTTTGTTTGTTTGTTTGCTTGCTTGTATTTAATGCACGCCTGTCCCCTTCCTCTGTAGCATCGGCTCCCTCTTAAATCATCTCCCAACACAGTGACGCGTCAGGCCGACGGGGAGCTTGGGAAATGCATGGCTTTGATTAATTGCGTTTCTGGTTGACAGAGTCGAGCCGAAGCCATGCTGCCCTGACTGTTGCTGCTGTACAGCTTTCTACTCTTCAGACTCCGTTAGTATCTGCTACGAAACACACTTGGATCCCACGTTGATGACAAGCCTCTGTGGACACCTGGGAGCCTCCGTTTCCATGTGAGGTAGGACTTCGTTGGCTTCTTTGGGTTACCACCAAAACCAGATGGGAGTTTCAGACTAGGGATGTAAGAATGTGAGTGTCGGCTCCAGACCACAGCCAGGAACCAGAGCACCTGAGGGAACCCAGGCATCCGTTCTGCCTTCTTGGCATGCCTGGCCAACCGGGGAGAAGATGGTCTTTGCCAAAGGCACTCAGGGTTTCTCTACCTGGGGTCGAGAGAGTTGTGCCCAACTCCAGCCAACCTGGAGTCTCTTAGCACCAGGAAAGTCTCTGCCTGGATCAGCTGTGGTGAAGCCGCCTCCAGAGCAAGGGACTTTGTCAACAGCAGACGCCGAAGAAACATGGCGGTTCCCACTGCGACCATCAGACGGCCGTTGGAGGGGTGGGCTGAGTGAGAAGGGGCAGTTTCCACGGGAGCCTGAGTAGATAAGATCAGACATCCACACATTTCAAGGTCTATGGTGGACGTACAGCCCCAGACCTGGAAATGCAATTTTAACTAAAGCCCCAATGTCAAGGGTTTTCTTATCACCATTTTCTATGTAATTGGCGATCATAGCTGGCTGTCTTCATCTGGGTCCTCCCAGAGGCAGGGCTGAGATGTAGATTTGAGTACAAGCGGTTTATCCAGAGCATGTGTGGTGCGGTATGTAAGATCACTTTGGCACGTTCAGAGTTTTGTCTGGAGACGGAACGCAACCACTGACAAGGAAATCACATATTTTATGCAAATAGGAGAGACAATTCGGTGTATGTCAGCATGCCCAAACCCCAAATAATCTATTTTCAAGTTTTAGGGCAGTAAATCATTGGCTGTTACCTTCTTTGAAAAATACAAAACTTGTAGATTACAGGCAGTACTGGAATTCATTTTCCACGGTGTGTGTGTGTGTGTGTGTGTGTGTGTGCGTGCGTGTGTGCGTGCACTTTGTTTTTACCTAAAGCTTAGTTTCAGCCGCTCTTGGTGCCCAGGGTGAATCAGCGCCCCCTAGTGGTGAGTATGTTGCTGCGTGCTTGCATGTTCATGGCTCCCCTGCAGGCACCCCAAGGAAGGAGTCCCTCTCGTGGGTCACTTCCGCTCCTCTCCTCCTGCCCTTTCCTCTCCCGACACCTGATGTATCAGACTCGGACAACCTGCTGTAACCAACCCCAGATGTGCTGGGGCTTAAAGCAGCAAGAATGCCCTTCTCATCCCTGGACCAGACCCGGGCAGGGCCGTTCCTGATGGGCTGGGGGCTCTGCTCCACCCAGACATTCCAGGATCCAGCCCCCCCAGGAGCTTAGCTGCCGTGGACAGGTCTGGATCTCAACTGGCACACCTCCCCGGCCGTCCGCATGGGACATAGTGGGAGAGGGGACCCAGGGCCACAGGTCTGCTGTGCCTCTGAGCACACTGTGTCACTCTGGCGACAGGCAGGCAGACAAAGTCCTCCAATGGTGCTTTTCCTTCCTAGAGACAGCCTCCGTCCCGTGGAAATATGAGGCAAGGAGTGATAACAGCCCCCCACCGCAGTGTCAGAGGGTCTCCACAGCCTGATTTGGGCTTCCCCCTCCTCTACAAGCGCCTCATGCTCCAGCCACCCCAGGTGATCCCTTATGCTCAAAACCTCCCCGCTCCTGCCAGCCACAGGGCCTTTGCTCATGCCATTCCTCCACCTTAAATGCCTTTCCCTTCTTTCTCTAATTGGGAAAATCTTATGCATCCTTTAAGATGCTAATGCCACCTCATTTCCAGAAGACCCCCTGACACCCACCTCCCCAGCAGCATTGACGCTTCCCGCCTCGGTGCCCTCCTAAGTCACTCGTGTGGGTATCCATTTCTGCCTGCACTTTGGGCCCCGAGGGCTGGGTCCATACAGAAGGCGAGGCATGCATGCCAGTAAATTATTTTTAATGAGGAAATACATGAATGAACACGTCCCACCCGTTTTGACTTCTGCCCGCTAAGGAAGGACCCCGCACACGTCACGGCCCCCTGCCCATCCCCCGCACCCATCCCTACAAAGGCGAAGACCCCGCTCCGTGAGTCGTGGAATTGACAGGATTCCGGCATCGCCTCTTGAATTTCTCGGAGGGAAATTTCTCCTTCCCTGGATGGCTCCTCCTACACAATGCAAAACAATCACCTCTTCGTGGCCTCAAAGGAGCTTTGCTCCGATCTCGCTGGCAGATGTCTCCAAAGGAAGGCTCCAGTGCCGAGCCACAGCGTCAGAGAGCTCCGGCGCTCCCTCGATTGCCGGCACAGAACCTGGCGAGCCCTGCACTGTCAGAGGGAAGGGAGGGGAGCCCTGGGCTCTGGGCCCGACTCCAGAAGAGGACGCGGCACCCGCCCATCTGCCTCCTCCTCCGGCCCGCTCCCCCACCGACCGCAATCCTAACGCTCTGCCTTTGCCCAACATCGCATGATTCTTCCAAACACTTGCGTGCCCGCATCTCATGGGAGCCTTTCCCCACCCCTGCAAGGGCACAGCGCGGGCCCGGTTGCCCACACGCTGTCCCTCGCAGCCAGGGCACGACCCGTCTTACTGGAGCCGGGAGGGGCTGCCCGTGTGCCGCGGCTGGAATCAAAGTTGAGCTGAGGTCCCCGAGCAGGACCACCGCTTGGAAAAAGCCACGCACGGATCAAGGCTGCTGACAGATGTCAGTTTGAAAAAGGGCTCTCCGGGAGAGGGGGCAGCCCGCGGCCTGCCGGGGAAGAATGTAAATTGGCTCATCTTTCTAAAGAGCAGCGTGCTCTGATGCCTGCCGGATTTGGAAACTCAGACTGCACGTCGGGTGGAGAAAAATCAGTGAGTCAGGACCCGGGCTCCCGATTCCGGTTGTGGCACAGACGGGACGTGTGACCTTGTGCAAAGCATCAGGTCACTCTGGGAGGCCCTGCAAGAGAAAGATAAGGTAGGACATCAGTGGTTTTCAGCCTGTGGGCGCTCAGAGTTCGTGACATCGAAAATCAAAAGGACTCACATCTCCCAGAGAGCAGCAAAACCAGACCAACACATCTGTGATTATTACAAAGTTCTGTCTTCCCACCTAGATTCCACCTGGTGCCACAAGTTAAGAGGTTCTGCTTCTAAATCAGACACTCTCTGAGCAGAAGAGAAAAGGCGTCTGAAGCTGGAGCCCCACAATCAGGAAGGTCTGGGTTCAAACCCGCCCTCCCGCCACCCCTGAGTGTGATCTGGGCCTCGGGCTTCGGTTTGTCTACAAAACAGGGCTTATCAGAGGACACACAGTAGGGCAGACAGCATCGTTGTGAAGGCTACCTGACGTGACGCAGTTCCCGGAACATAGTAAGTGCCCAATAATGGGGCGCCCGGGTGGCTCAGTCGGTGCAGCATCTGACTTCGGCTCAGGTCACGATCTCACAGCTCGTGAGTTCGAGCACCGCGTCAGGCTCTGTGCTGAGCCGTCAGCACAGAGCCTGGAGCCTGCTTCGGATTCTGTGTCTCCCTCTCTCTCCCCCTCCCCCACACTATCTCTCTCTTTCTCTCTCTCTCCCTCAAAATCGTCAACTCTGTCTCAGCCCCATAACTGTCAGGCTGCTACACTGTCCCAGCCCCGATCCCTGGGACACCGGATTCCCTCCGAGCAAGTTCTAGATGCAGCCCCCTCACCCTCACCCGCTCACCCAGCCCTCCCGCCACATTCCCCCACCTCCCCCCTTCCTGGGCCACCAGCTGGTGAAGCACCAACCCCTTGGGGCAGGGGTTGGGGCCGGCAAACTCCAGCCCTTCGACCCTATGATTCCACCGAAACCTTGTCCGATGGGATTTTCACTAGAGCACAAAGAATATAGGGGTTACTTGATCTTACGATCTAAGGATCAGCTTGGGGTGGGGTTTTTTTCATCAGTATCAAGACCAGTGGTCACAAATTTATAGGCCTCCAGGGGCGCCTGGGTGGCACAGTCGGTTAAGCGTCCGACTTCAGCCAGGTCACAATCTCGCCGTCCGTGAGTTCGAGCCCCGCGTCGGGCTCTGGGCTGATGGCTCAGAGCCTGGAGCCTGTTTCGGATTCTGTGTCTCCCTCTCTCTCTGCCCCTCCCCCGTTCATGCTCTGTCTCTCTCTGTCCCAAAAATAAATAAACGTTGAAAAAAAAAATAAAAATAAATAAAAAATAAAAAAATTTATAGGCCTCCAGCAGCAGTGAAGACTGCTGATACATAAGGGAAGACACTTGGGGAAGGCATCTGACGCTGCATTAGCATAGTTTCATTTTGCTATAGCCATTGACTAAGGCTTGAGGGACAATCGGGCTTGGCGGAGACGAAGGCTAACTGGAGACACATGGAGAGCAGCCTCTGTGTTATAATTTGGGAGTGAGGGCCCAGTTTCTCTGCTTTCTCTGATTCCTCAGATTTTTCCAGATCATTAGACACAATCTGCCAAATTTTAAAATATTAGCTCCATTTTTTTCCCCCTCTGCGGGTCGAATAAAAACAGCAGACCAGGTTCAGTCCCCGGGCCATCATTCTGTGAGCTTTCATTGGGCCGCCTCTGCCCAGTCCTGACCGTCACCTCCAGTGTGTGTGAACAAGAGTGAAGAGTGGCAGGGTCACCATGTGTGGTTGTCCAGGGTGTGCACTGCCCAAGGCTACCACACTGTGCACTGCCCAAGGCTACCACACCTAAGAGGCTGCCATTTCCATCGCCGGCATCCAGGCTCTGTACTATGAATTTCAGCAGTCTTCCAGCAGAGGGCAGTCACATGACATGCTCTGACAAAACCAGCTTTCATCACATTTTCATCCGGCGGAAGGGTCTTAAGGCAGGAGGGTCCTTTTCCGATTCCCACAAAGATGTTATAAAAACCAGCCGCAGTCGTAAGGGTGGAGAATATCAACGTGTATCATTCCCTGCATTATGACTGGGTGGCAAGCAAAACGGAAGTTCCAAATACCAAGTGCTGGCGAGGTGGTGCAGGCCCCAGAACAGCTGCACTTTTCCGAGCGTGTAAATCAGTGCACTTTGCAAACAGGCTGCACCTCATCAAGCTGAACATGCAAATACCGGACAGCCAGGCATTCCCCTGGGTGTGCGCCCAACAGTATGCACACATACGCGCACCCAGAAGCACGTTCTAGAACACTCACAGGCACACCGTTTCCAACGGCCCCAAAGGGAGCGAGCTCTGATGCCCGTCAGTGGGACATCATCAATGGGACAGTAGACGACGATGGAACAAGAGCAAACCGCCGTGGCAAACCGTCATACAGACAAACCTCACAAAGGTGGGGCTGCGTGAACGAATCCGGCCACGAAAGAGCACACCCCGCGTGATGTCACTCGTATAGAATGTCCGTGGCGGGCAGAACTAGCCTCTGGGGTCGGACGTCGGGATGGCACCTTCCCTGGGAAGGAGGGGGCGGAGGGAGGGGAGCGAAAGGGCGCCCGGGGGATCTCCCGACGTCCTGAAGGGCTCCTGGGAGGGGGTCACATGGATGAGTTCACGTTGGGAAAATCCACCCGTCTGTACACACTCACGTGTTTGCACTTTTCCATCAGCATGCTGAGTTCCGATCAACAGTGTCACGGTAGATGGTCCCACGCGTCGGCAGGCAGGGAAAGGCTTCGGAGGAGACGGAGAGAGAAAACCGCCGGGCCGCCGTCCCAGCCTCCGGGAGTAACGTTCTTTCCCGGGCTGCCGGGAATCACAGACGGTGTGTGGTTGCAGGAGGCCAGCTTCCTTGGATCGGCTGTGTCAACAGGCTGACCTCCCGGATTGGTGAGCAGGAATCCCTGCCTCTGGCTGCGGCTCACATTGTTTCTGGCATTTGCCATTGGCAAGTATCACTGGCCTCTTGTTTTCTGGAAGCAACGAAAATGTTACAAGGTATCGGCACCTCACTGAACAACTTGTCACACGTTTGGAGCCGGATGAGATTGACTGGTGTGAGTCCAGCAAGACCGGCGGCCCCCAGTGTGCTCTGGGAGCTCCCCTGAAGCCTTGTGATTCTTTCCGGCCTCCTTGGTCTTTGGGGTGCTTTGCTTCGCACGGCGTGCACCTGCAGTTACTTCGCGTGCACACGCGGATGCTGAGAGCTGCCCGGGGCTTCTGTCCCCAGGTGAACCCTTGGTCACTGACACGCAGGTACTTGGATATGAAGGCCCAGCTCCTCCGCCCGAGCCTGGACAAACCCTCGGGGAGACTTTGCCGAAGAAAAGCCCATCCCCGCTTGGCTTCTTGGTCTCCTCCCCCCGCCCCTTGCAGACCACCCTGGGACCGTGACTTCAGAGGACGGCTTGCACACCAATCTCCGTCTCCAGGTTTGCTCCCGGGCAGCCTGACCGAGACGGGAGGGGAAAACGGATTCTAGCGTCGTGGAGATTGCGCAACCTGAGACTCCTTGGCGGGGACTTCCGCCTCCCGCCTCCCCTACACACATGCCTGCGTCTCAGGTTTCTGCAAAGGCCAGCAAGTGGCTGGCAACAAGCTTGGAAGCGGCCGTCATCATTTCCAGGACTCGCTATTACTCAAGTCGTGATGGTTTCGTTGGGTACACAGACAGGCTCCCACGGGCCATGCACCGGGCCTCCCTCTGGCATCCGGGCTTGGAACTCAGAACATGCTTTCCCGTAAAAATAACAGCAGGGGCTATCGCGGGGGAGAGCAAAGCCTGTTCCCCACAGAGCCTTCTTAACCCGTGTGTTGCCGGGCTCCAGTGATTCATGTGCTGATCTGAAGAAAATAAATAAAGGGCTGATCTGAGTTCTGCCCGTCTTCCTCCAGTTCGAGACGGAGAAGAGCTCGTTCCTGTCCTAGGACAAGGCTCCTCTGCAGTTCAGCGGGTAGGAGCTCACGCCCTGTCATCCGAGTTTATCCGGGATCCACCATGTACCAGCTGTTCCTCTTCAGGCAAGCCGCCGGCCCCTTCTGCCCTCCAAATGTCCCCATCCGTCCAAGAATGCCAACCTCTCAGGATTATAGTGAGTGCTGTTCAAACATAGCGTTAAGTGGGAAGTTGGAATATGAAAAGGTGTCCCACGTTATTTTTTTTAATGTTTATTTATATTTTGAGAGAGAGAGTGAGAGAGAGAGAGAGCAAGCATGAGTGGGGAAGGGGCAGAGCGAGAGGGAGACACAGAGTCTGAAACAGGCTCCAGGCTCTGAGCTGTCAGCACAGAGCCCGACGCAGGGCTCGAACCCACGGACCACGAGACCATGACCTGAGCCGAAGTCGGACGCTTAACCCACTGAGCCACCCAGGCACCCCTAAAATATTTTTTTAATATTTATTTATTTTGAGAGCGAGAGAGAGAGAGGGAGCATAAGTGGGGAGGGGCACAGAGAGAGAGAGAGAGAGCGGGAGACAGAATCCGAAGCAGATTCCAGACTCTGAGCTGTCAGCATAGAGCCCGACGCAGGGCTTGAACTCAGAAACCATGAGATCATGATCTGAGCCGAAGTCGGATGCTCAACCGACTGAGCCACCCGGGCATCCCTAAAATGTTTTTTTAATATTTATTTATTTTGAGAGCGAGGGAGAGAGAGGGAGCATAAGTGGGGAGGGGCACAGAGAGAGAGAAAGAGAGAGAGAGGGAGACAGAATCCGAAGCAGGCTCCAGGTTCCAAGCTGTCAGCACACAGCCCAACGTGGGGCTCGAACTCACAGGCGAATCATGACCTGAGCCGAAGTCGGATGCTTACCCGACGGAGCCCCCCAGGTGCCCCAGGAGTTGTTGCACATTATTACCCACCGAAGAAATGCAAAGAAAAACTACAACTCCATAAGAGGCTGGGCAAAAGCAAAGTCTCCCCCTTTACACGGGAGCACCCCATGGTACGCCTACCTCGGAAATACATCTGCCAGCACCTGCTAGAGCTACGTGCGTGCCCCATGACGTCCCCCAAGACAAACAAGAGCCCGGACGCACCCGAAGACGCGTTCCAGAATGTCCCCTGCGGCCTTATCTGTGACAGGCAAAAAGCTGGACACCACCCGGATGTCCCCCGGGTGGTGGGTGGTCGCTTGTGGTCTGTTCTGGTGATGGAACCTGGTACAGCAGTGAGAAGAAACAAGTCCCGTCTCCGGCAACATAGTATCTGGGAGTCTGGAGACGCTATGCTGAGCACGGAAGCCCGGTTATGTTCTAAAACCGGGCAAAACCGTCTCAGTCTGTTCCGGCTGCTGCAACAAATTTCCACAGCCTGGGTGGCTTATAAACAACAGAACCCTCGGGGCGCCTGGGGGGCTCTTCCGGTAAACGTCCGGCTTCGGCTCAGGTCACCATCTCGCGGTCTGTGAGTTCGAGCCCCGCGTCGGGCTCTGTGCTGACAGCTGGGAGCCTGGAGCCTGCTTCGGATTCTCGCTCTCTCTCTACGCCTCCCCTACTCGTGCTCTGTCTCTCTCTCTCTCAAAGGTACCACTCCTCCACAGAAGGAAGGAAGTACTGCCACAGGCCAGAACGTGGCTGAACTGGAAGGTGGAAGTGAAGGAAGCCACACACGAGAGGACGAGACACGAGAGGGCGCATATGGTCTAACCCCGTTTAGATGAGATACTAGGGATGGCAAATCCATAGGGACAGAAAGCCCCGTAGTGATTTTCAGGGGCTGGGGGAGGGGGGAGGGGGATTGGTTACAGCGTTTCAGTTTGTGGGGGGAAAGTTCTGGACCTAGATCATGGTGATGGTTGCGCAATTTGCAGATTCCTTAGTGCCCCTGAATCCTACACTTTAAAATGGTTAAAATGATAGATTTCATGTTACGTGTATTTTTCACACACACACACACACACACACACACACACACACACAGAAAATTAAATACAGAGTAACCATATGACTCAGCAGTTCCCCTGCGAAGTACAGAGCCAAGAGAATTGAAAGCAAATATCCACACAGAAACCTGTCCAGGACCGTTCACAGCGGCATGATTCACAACAGCCAACGGGTGGAGACGATCCAAAGGGCCCTAACGAGTGGATGTGTGAGTTTCCTCCGGCTGCGGAAAGGCACGGCCACGAACCAGGTGATTTCAAACCACAGAAGTGTACGGTCTCCCAGCTCTGGAGACCAGACGACTGACACCAAGGTGTCGGAGGCGCCTCGCCCCTCCGGGAGCTGGAGGGGGCTCCTCTCTTGCCAAGCTCGGCATTTCCTGGGCTGTGACTGTGTCACTTCAATTTCTGCCTCTGTTGTCACGTGGCCGTCTTCTGTGTATCTTACTAGGACGCGAGTCATTAAGGGCTTGATCCTCAGTATGACTGTATTTTACTAGTTACATGGGCAACCACCCTGTATCCAAATAAGGTCAGGTTCTGAGGTACGGAGGGCTGGGATTTCAACATTTCCTTTTTGGAGGACACAATCCAGCTCCGAACAATGGACCGACGCCATGCGGTCTGTCCGTACAAGGGAATACTGTCCAGCCATAAAAGGAACGGAAAGCCTGCAAAACGTAAGGCCTGAAAACATGCTGCTGAGAGAAAGAAGCCGGACCCACAAGATCCCGTGTGGTGTGATTCCACTTGTGCAAAACACTCAGAGCAGGCGAATCCGGAGACAAAGTGGATGTGAAGGCTGGAGGGAGGGGAAGAATGAGGAGGGGCTGCCTAATGGGTCTGGAGTTTATTTCTGGAGTGATGGAAATGCTCAGGAATTTTATAGTGATTAACTGTTGTACAAAATTATGCACACACTAAACACTAGTGGACCGTGCGCTTTAAAAGCATGAAATTACAGTGTGTCATTTATATCTCAATAGGGGGAAAAAAAAAAAAGACTGTTAATGGGATGAAAAACAAGTTACAGATGGAGAGAAAATATTTGCAAACCACTATTTTTTTTTTTTTTTTTTTTTGGAGAGAGAGACTCTCAAGCAGACTCCAGGCCCAGCACAGAGCCCGACGCTGGGCTTGATCTCATGACCGCGAAATCGCGACTTGAGCCGAAATCCAGAGTCCGACATCTAACGACTGAGCCACCCAGGCACCTCTACAAACCACTTATTTTGCAAAGGATTTACATTTAGAATACATACGTATTAAAAAGAACGTTCAAAAATCCATAGCAGAAATAAAATCGAGTTGGAAAATGGGGAAAAGGAACCAAAAGACCTTTCACTGACAAAGATAGACAGGAATTAAGCACATGAAGAGAGTTCGACAATATTAGCCACAAATTGAAACCACAGTGAACTATCGCTACACGCCTACCACGGTGGCTAAAACAAAAAGAAACAGACAACACCCTGTGCCGGTGAGGACGCGTAGAAACTAGATCCCGCCTACGTTGCTGACAGAAACGTAAAATGATGCAGCCATCTAGAAAATTGGCGATTTCTTACAAAACTAAATATGCACTTATCATATTCGCCCAGAAATGAAAACTTAGGTGCACACAAAAACCTATGCACGACTGTTCATAGTGGCTTTCTTCATAATGGCCCCAAACTGGAAACAGCCAGTACCCTTCAAGGAACGCGTTACATCCACACCACGGATACTACTTAGCAATACAAAGGAACAAACCGTGGATACACATAGTACCTTTTACGAATCTCAAGGGAATCACGCTGAGTGGAGGAAAAAAGCCAATCTGTGGGTGTGACAGAGTAAAGACACAGCCTAAGGGGGCTCCTTGTGTCTGGATTGTGGTGCTGGTTAACAGATCTACTCGTGAGATAAAATGACACAAAACTGCATGTGCACACAGACGCACACACACGCACACACACGCACACACACAACTGGTGAAATCCGAGTAGATTCTACAGATTTATACAAACGTCACTTTCCTGGGTATGATATTGTACTATAATTATGCAAGATGTTACCATTGAAGAAAACTGGATATAGTTCAGGGGACCTCCCCGTATATATTTTTTTGCAACTTCTTGAGAATCTAGAATTTGTTCCAAATAAAGAGTTTTAAAAATAGGTCATTTATTCACAAAAATGTTGAACGGTCAGTACGGCCTGGCACGAGCCGGTCGGAACAGAGCCCAGCCACGAGCAACCAGCGTGGCCAGCCCCATAACGGTGGCCGGTCAGCTGCACACAAACCCCAGGGTGAAACCAAAAAAACGAGGTGTTGAATGGGGCGGGGAAGGCTGCATCTCTTTAAGGTTGTGTTTATTTGTGGGGGCACCTGGGTGGCTCAGTCGGTTAAGCATCCGACTTCGGCTCAGGTCATGATCTCACAATATGTGGGTTCGAGCCCCGTGTCGAGCTCTGTGTGACAGCTCAGCTCCTGGAGCCTGCTTCGGATTCTGTGTCTGCCTCTCTCTCTACACCACCCCTGCTTGCACTCTGTCCCTCTCTATCTCTCAAAAATGAATACATGTTTAAAAAGAAAAAGAAAAACCACAAGTTAGTAGAATATTTACTGTTACTAATATATTATTGACAATATTTATCCCTGGATAGTAGCATTACAGGTGATTTTAATTTTTTTTTCTTTCATGTATTTTCCCTTTCCCCCCACGACAGATCTAGATAAATAAGTTACGGTTTCAGTCTTCTTTGGTTGCAAGTCACAGAAAGCAACTCAAATTAATCTAATCAAAAACAAGTCCTAGGAAGGATGTTGGGGGCTGAGACAAAACAAAGAGTGAGACTTGCCCACCCAACATTCTCTCTCTCTCTCGCTCTCTCTCTCCCTTTCTAAAAGAAGCCTGATCTTTGTCACAGTGGGAACATGTCCATTTAAACCCCACTGCCCAGCTTCCCTTAAAACTCAGTGTGGCTGTGTGACATTATTACAGCAGACAAGATATAAATGGAAGTCCAATGGGTTGGAATCCTGGGAAAGGGTTTTTTTTGGCTTGTTTGTTTGTTTTTAAGTGGCTGACTGCACTGGCAATGCCCTTTTGACCCTCCTCCTTCCTCATTCCTCCTGTATGGAATATCAACATGATGGCTGGTGCCGCAGCAGCAATGATGACATTACGTGACCTTAAGGATCGAAGCGCCATGCTGAGGATGGTTAGAGCAGAGAGACAAGAATAGTCTGTGACATTAGTGACTCTCTGGAGCCACAGACCGGACCAGCTGCCTGATATTTAAGTCACTCTTTTTCCACTGCCTGCAAACTCATCCCTGAGCCATCCAGGGCTCACAGGACCAACAAGAAACTGGAGAACCTGGCTTAAAAACGGGCAAGAATGGAGGCAGCTGGAGAGTTAAGAAGCAAGAACCACACCCACAAAGTTATGGGTGACCTCCTCACCCGCGTGTGGTAATCCTTCTCGAGAGAGCAGCAGCTGGGTTAGTAAACGGTCACCTGTGTCTGAAAGCAAACCACATCCTTTCCTGGAAGCCAAGCGTTAGGTTGGGAAAAGAAGAAAAACAGAGAAGTCTATCCATTTGCCTTCTAGAAGTCCCTCTTGGGAGATCCTGCTGGTTTATTCTTATCTATTTCCGGGGAGAAACTTACCTTCTCAGTGTCTCAAATAAAACATAAGTCATGAATATCTGTGCCCACATTTCTCCGTCACGAAAGACTTCCCCACCACGGCAAGCTGTAAAGCATGGGGGGCCGCCTGCATCCACCCCTCACGCCAGGTAAGCCCTGCCAGCTCAGAGGTCCAGGAAGTGATGAGACCTGCCTCCAGCAGAGAGCTGGGAGTACCAGGAAGAAGATTATTGGCAAAACCCTTTGGAGCCCTGAAATTTCCATCTCACTGTAATTGTCAAAAATGTGTCACCTAGGCCCACAAGGGGCGAGGCCCTAATTGTGGCACATCCCACAAGTTGGGGCGTGGAAAAGAATTCCATTCATTTTGTAGCCCCTTTGTTCTTTTGCCCAGGACTCAGCTCCAGAGGAAGAAGCATCCAGTTGGGTCTAGCTTGGGCCGTGTGATGCCTTGTGTGCTGGGTGGAGGGCAGATTCTCTCCTGATTATAAACCCCACTCACTGCCATTGAACTGTATCCAATGGGAAAGGGACAGGAGATTCCTCGAGCAAAATCAGAGGAAATGAGTAACTGGGAAATACATGTATTTTAACTTTAAATAGAGAAAATCTAAATTCAGTGTTTAAAAGACAAAAATCCAGGGAAGCCTGGGTGGTTCAGTCAGTTAAGTGTCCAACTTTGGCTCAGGTCATGATCTCACAGTTCATGAGTTCAAGCCCTGCATGGGTCGGCTCTGTGCTGATGGCTCATCACCTGGAGCCTGCTTCGGATTCTGTGTCTCCCTCTCTCTGCCCACCCCCCTGTTCTATCTCTCTCAAAAATAAATAAACATTTAAAAAATTTTTGAAAGACAAAAATCCATGTAACACTTTAACTGAAAACTCTTAGAAAACACAAGTGCCAGGGAACTAAGGTGATACTCAGATTGCATATCTATGCTTTTCAAGTTCCAGTTTCTATGTCCAGATGAATTCTGTGCTGAAATCCACCCGAGCAATACTGTGATTCTCTCGGGTCACACGATGGTGAGTGGAGTGGTCCCTGGTACTGATGAGCTCCTGAGTCCAGAGAGGGAGCAAGAGATTTATGTGACAAACCATGAAATGATGGGTAAGACCTGTTAAAGGCACCCAGCGAAAGCACCATGGGAGAACAGGGAAATGGGGTTGTTAATTTTGGTCCTGAAGATCAGAGGAGACTTCCTGGAGGAGGTGACACTTGAGTAGATGGGAGATAAAGACACAGCTTCGAATGTCATGCTGGATTTTTCGGTGGAAAACGGTGCGTCTCTGACGTTTTTTGAGCAGAGGGATAATATGGTCTTATCCCAGCAGCCCTGGAGAGATTAGGTCGCCCCGGCCGGAGAGGTCGGGAGACCAGTAAGCGTGTGGCTGCGATGATTCAGATGAGCGGTGATGAGGGGCTGTTTTAGAGTCCGGGGAAGCTGCGGTAATGATGAGAAGCCGCATTCCGGGGAGCAAGACTGGGCAAGGCTTGATGAATAATTGGATGTTGGGGGTGAAGTGGAAAGCAACGTAAGACTTCTGTCTTGGGCGATCCGGTGAATTGCGATGCTGTGAACCAATCTGGGAACTCGGGAGCAGTGTGAAGGGGAAGACGAGAAGGCCGATTGGGGTCAGGTAGGGTTTGAGATGCGTTAGAGACACCCTGGCAGAAACATTCAGTAGGTGAGTGGATGCCAGGGTCGGAACCGTTGGTACTCGTGACCTTCGAGCCCTAAGCGTGGACTGCCTTTGGTTCGGTCACCTTCAAGATTCCCAGTGGGCACGTGCTCCTTTTATAGCCGCAAAAAGGAACACGCCGTGTTTTGAGAAGAGCTGGGAAATCGGAAGGATCACGGACACGACAGAGCCTATGAGCGAGACTGTCGGACCGGCGTCAGCTCAGCTCGGGGCAGATCGACACGGTTACCGAGGACACACGTCCTCTTTGCCAGGCTCTGGAGGCGCGGCGGGCCAGCGGGAC
Organism: Prionailurus bengalensis; assembly: GCF_016509475.1. Classification (NCBI taxonomy): domain Eukaryota; kingdom Metazoa; phylum Chordata; class Mammalia; order Carnivora; family Felidae; genus Prionailurus; species Prionailurus bengalensis. The sequence goes on from NC_057357.1 coordinate 4,304,550, forward strand.
GGTGACCGTGACAGATGTAGCCCCCGCCCTCACAGAGCCCCGAGCGGTGGGAAGGTGCCAGCGGAGGAGAGATGAACATCTGTGCCTCTTTGCCAAAAAAGGCAGATTCCAGAAGCTTCAGAACTCCACGTCTGGCTGGGCAACAGTCCTGAAGTCTCGTAAACCCCGGGAGAACAAGGCAGGAGCGGGGGGTCCTCTGGGGACCGCCTGGATCCAGAGACCACTCATACGAGAGGAAGCTCTCCCTTCCTGAGAGGGGAGACTCCAGAGACGATGCGTCTGGGGTGCAGCCAGACATTTGGCGGAGGTCCTCAGGTGGCTCCCGTGAGCGGGTTCTACAAATAGGGGCTGAGGGCAGTGGAGTGAGACAGATTCAGAAGAGGCGAAAAACTAAATGCAAAGCTGTGATTAATGGGCTGCTGTTCAAGCAAGAGAAAGGTCTCAAGACCTCACGGTTCTCCTCACGGCTCTGTCCTGTGTACCTTTAAAAAAAAAAAAAAAAAACAAGGGAAATAGATATCAGCTCAGGACGAGGAAGAACTTAAACAATCTGAAAAAAGGTCCAGTAGACCCTTTGTGGCGGGGAGTCCCATCAGCAGGTACATGGGCGAAGCCCCCGGTGACCGCCTTCCGTGACCATGAAGACCAGAGTGCAGTCTTGGAGGAAGGGCGCAGTGATGTCCCTCCCAAACCGAGCATCCTTCCCGTCCACGAGCAGCCTCTGGACCCCAGAGCGGCACCCCCCAACCCCCGCCGTCTTGGGAAGCTCACCATGTCTACACGCGAGCCCACTGAAGGCGGCTGGGTCTTGTGGGGGGCCCGGGATCTTTGCAGCCAGTCAAACCCGGTTCCCGTCCGCAGCCACAACTGTCCAAATGTGTGCATTTGTCACAAGGCGCCCCACCCCTGCCTGTTTCGAGGGCTCCGTGTTTCGAGGGCTCAGTGAGGACCACTGTGCACCTCAGGTGCCTCCATTCACCACCTGCTTGTTCCAAGTATTCCACAAGAGGCTGGGAGTCCGGCAGAAGGCCCACACACATACAGACCATTAAAATGAGGAAAGAGGCTGAAGGCATAATTACAGAGTGAGGGAGAGAGCTGGAGAAAAGGGTGAGAACACACTTCTCTGAGCCTAAAAATATCATCTGTGCAGAGCCTTCTGGGCATGGCACACAGTAGGTGTCTAATAAATGATGGCCTCCTTCCCTGCACCAGCTATGCTCCAACTGCCGTCACAAAGTACCACAGACTGGGCGGCTTAAACCACAGAAATATACTTTCTCCCCGTTCTGGAGGCTGGAAGTCCGAGGTCAAGTCCCGCACAGGCCGTTTCTGGTGAGACCGCTCTTCCTGGTTTGCGGACAGCCACCTCCTCGCCGTGACCTTACGTGACAGAGAGCACAGCGAGCTCTCTAATAAGGACGCTAATCCTGTGGGAGCAGGGCCCCACCCTCGGGACCTCCAAATGCAGCCACACCCGAGGGCCCAGGTTCAGCGGATGAATTTCAGAGGGACACAAGGATTCATCCAGACCCAACGGGCAGGTGGGCAAAGATTCATCCAGATCCAATTCCCGTATCGATTTCCAGGACATGTGGGCAACCCGCCCCCTTCGCCAGGGCCCCTCCCCGGTCTTTCCAGCTGGTGAACTTGGTGGTGTGGTGTGGTTTCTCCAAGAGCCAAAGGCAGCCAGGTCCTCATGCGTCAGACTGTGCCCCCCCACCCCCACCGGCCCCCAAAATCACAACAATTTAACTCTTAGGACCTCGACTGCCCGCTCCAGACCTGGACACACTTTTTTTTTTTATCAACGTTTTTTTTTTATTTTTTTATTTTTTGGGACAGAGAAAGACAGAGCATGAACGGGGGAGGGGCAGAGCGAGAGGGAGACACAGAATCGGAAACAGGCTCCAGGCTCTGAGCCATCAGCCCAGAGCCCGACTCGGGGCTCGAACTCACGGACCGCGAGATCGTGACCTGGCTGAAGTCGGACGCTTAACCGACTGCGCCACCCAGGCGCCCCTGGACACACTTTTTGAAGTGGGAACCATTCAAGATGCCCGTGACCTGTCAGTGATGCTGGTGACCATAACATCTCCCATTTACTGACTAACGTAGTATCTTACCATCTGACGTTGATCAACTGTTTGCTATGTGCCGTGCTAAGTATTTTATGGGTACTCACTCATTCAGTACTCACCCAAACCTGTGAGGTGGGTCCTGAGATTCCTCCCCTCTCAGGGAGCCCAGGCACCCACCAGAGAAGGGTCTCCCCCACCAGGTCACATGGGGAGGCCATGCCCGGATTTGACCCCAGGCCATCAGGCCCTGATGCCCCCCGGGGAAGAAGCCTCCGTGCAGGCCCCTGTGTCCTGCTGAGGAGTGGGTCTGGGAAACAGGGAAGCGCCTGCCTTCCTAAAACCTCAGACTGTCGGGAAGTGTAAAGGAAGAAAATTCAAATCTCGTAGCTAGTAATTCAAAACATTATTTTTATGCTAAACGTGCCTCTGTCACAGAGTCAAATCCAAAATGTATGAGCATTTTGCAAGATAAAGCGGATGCTTCTGGGGAGTTTCAGCAGGATGAGCCCTAGAAGACTTCTTTCTCTTCCTCCGGGTACCGGGCTGGACGAGCCCGGGATAAACGGCTCTGGCTTACAGCATCAGGCTTGGGGCCCCCCCCCCGCCCGTCCCTCAGAACTCACCCACACTGGCCTCACCTGCACCCCCCGCCTCTCACCCACCTAGACCGCCCCCGTCCTCCCCCCGCACCCACTTTCTCCCCTCTGAACTCCACGCAACCCCAACACTCTCCATCACCCATCTGCCATTTCATAAACCACGCTGGCCTCCTGTTTCTTTTTTTTCTTTTCACGTGCGGTTTCCAACCTTTTCAGTAAAACCAGCAGTCCTCTGCAGACAAGAGCCGGGCCGTCACTTCTCCGCGTGACCGAGGGCCACATCTTGCACACGCCCCCCGCTCTGGGAACACGCGTTCATTATTTTGAGGACAGGTATTTCCTCACCGTTTGGGGCCATTCCTGCCGAAAAGCGCGTGCCCTTTCTGAGTAACAGGATGGCCCGTAAATCCCAGCTTTGACTGCCTGGGACCAGTTTGTACCAGTGATCTTTGGAAACTATACGGATGTGCTGACACGCATGCGGTTTCTGCCTCAAAGTCGCTACGTGTGCTTCCTGCCGGGCTCCTTGTCTGTCCCTTAGATCTCACCTCCCAGATGAGGTCACCACCCTCCTTATACCCGCCCCGAGCACCAGGCAGCTGTCCCGCGGCAGCGCTGGCTCGTGGCTTTGGGCAGGCTCCAGCACTGTGGGCTCGCTTTGCCTTCTAGGTCCCCGGCACGTAGCAGGCTGCATGTCACACAGTAGGCAGTCAATGAGATGCTGGTGGAATATCGAACGCTCTCCTGTTGCGGCAGATATACATGAACCCCGCCCACCCCCATCAGGCTCGGGGTGGGGCGCCTGCCTCACACCCCCCGCCGTGGGGAAACCAGAGCTCAGGGCTGGGACCCCCTGGGGGAGAACCGGGGCCAGTTCTGGGGATCACAGTGGGAGGGATGATGGCAGCGTCTGGGAGGAGCTGCTGCGGGTTTGCGGCCGCGGCCTTGTTCAACTGCCGTCCTGCACTGCCCTCTCCAGGATGACAAGAGGCGCGGCCAACTCGGCCCGCAAACACGAAATCCTCCTCCTAACCGGGGGCATTCCATCCAAGAAAGGTCGGGGCACTTGAGAAACAGTCACTTATCACTATTCTCCCTTGGTTGGGGGGAGGTGGGGGGCAGGGAGTTGTTCAGAGCTTTCCAGGGACAGAAGCCAGAAGCCCAGACACTCACGGCCCGTCCCCTCCGCTATGAGCTGGTGAGACCACAGGGCCAAGACAGGGAGGGCCCTCGACCGGGGCTCATCCCAGGGTTACATGCCTAGCAGGCACCTGGGACCTCATCAGATGCAGCATCCGAGGCAGCGGGAGGGGGTGGTGCCTGAGAGCCTGCCTTTCTAGCAAGCCCCAGCGGCCGCTGCTCTTAGGCCCCAGTCGATCCTTGATGTTCAAAACGTGGTCCAGCGACCAACAGCATCCGCATCAGCAGCACCTGGGAGATTTCTGCGACTCAAAATGTGGCCCTCATTTGACACCATCCGCAATACCCCAGAGCTCGGCCCCACCCCAGACTTCCTGGATCAGAATCCACATTTGAACCCGTCCCCCAGGTGATTCACAGACAGACACGGTCAAGTCTGAGATTCTCTGTTCTAGAATGCCGGTCTTAAGGCCATCTGCATGTTGAAATAAACCACCTGTGGGGCTGTAAAAAAAAATACTGATGTGAGCATTCCTAGAGACCCCAGTTTAATTTCTTTTCAAACTTCCCCATTATTCCAACACAAAACCAAGCTTGAGGGCTTTTGCTTTATATTAGAATATTTTCTCAGGGTGCCTGCGTGGCTCAGTCGGTTGAGCGTCCAACCTCAGCTCAGGTCGTGATCTTGCAGGCGGGAGTTCAAGCCCCGCATTGGGCTCTGTGCTGACAGCTGGGAGCCTGGAGCCTGTTTCAGATTCTGTGTCTCCCTCTCGCTCTCTCTGCCCCTCCCCCACTGATGCGCGCTCATGCCCTCTCTCTCTCTAAAATAAATAAACATTGGGGCGCCTGGGTGGCGCAGTCGGTTAAGCGTCCGACTTCAGCCAGGTCACGATCTCGCGGTCTGTGAGTTCGAGCCCCGCGTCGGGCTCTGGGCTGATGGCTCAGAGCCTGGAGCCTGTTTCCGATTCTGTGTCTCCCTCTCTCTCTGCCCTTCCCCCGTTCATGCTCTGTCTCTCTCTGTCCCAAAAATAAATAAACGTTGAAAAAAATTTTTAAAAAAATAAAATAAAATAAAATAAAATAAAATAAAATAAATAAACATTAAAAAAATTTAAAGAATATTTTCTCAATATTTTGTTTAAAAAGAGATCAAGTTCTGGGTGCTAGATATGCTATTACTGGAGAGTTGTAGATTCTAGGCCCTTCTTTGTGTTGCGTGTTAACCATCATTTGTCTAGGTTCCTGTTCTCTTTCGATCTTGCTCATAAAGTGTGATGAAATACGTGTTGAATTACGTTTGTTGGGGTGTCATTGAAAAACACAGAAAAAATATTTTCTTAAATTTAACTAATATACTTCTTAATATTTACCGGCATTTCTTTCTCCAGGGAAAACACAAATGTCCAGCCAGCACGTGAAAAGATGCTCAACATCATTAATCGCTAGGGAAGCGCAAATCAAAATGCAGTGAGACGCCACCTTGCGTGGATGGATGTAATGTTTACAGCGGAAATTAACAAGGGCAGGTGACGGTGTGCAGGAATTGGAACCCTCACACGTTGCCGGTGGGGACGCAGAAAGGTGCGGCTGCCGTGCGGAACGGGCTGGCGGTGCCTCAGAAAGTAAAACGGAAATCACCACGTGACCCAGCAACTGGCAGTCCCAGCTGTATACTCGAAAGAATTGAAAACAGGGCCTCAGATACCGGTAGGTACATGTTCACAGCGGCATCATTCACAAGAGCCGAAAGGAATATGTTCATCAACAAGTGCTTGTCAACAGATGCGTGGAGAAACAAAACGTGGTCTGTCCGCACAATGGAATATTATTCGGCTGTAAAAGAGAACGAAAGGCTGACACCTGCTACAATGTGGGCGAGCCTTGAAAACACGATAGCCGGTGAAAGGAGCCAGACAAACAGAAAAGAATACCGTGTGATTCCATTTACGTGAAGTATCTAGACGAGGCAGGTTCAAGGAGACAGACGTGGGTTCGTCCGTGCCTTCGAGAAACCATGAAGTTTCCAGAACCACACCGTGGCTTCCTTGGATGTGTTCTAGGCCTATTGCAAAGTGAGTGAAGGTCCTTCTTAACCTCAATTTTGTCCAGAAAACCTCTTGCGTCTTCCAGTTCTTAAAGGGAGCAAATCATTCATACAGACATTGCACATTTTTGCTTTATTTCTGGGTGTCTCCATTTATTTTGCACTGGAAAAGGGATCTTTTCTTCCACTGTATTTTCTGAGGAGTTGCTATTTGTACATAGAAATGCTATTGATTTGTTTTCACATCCACTCATCGTGCAGTAGTTTTCCAGTTGCCTTGTGTTTCTAGATACGGCTCATGCCGTGCACAAACATTTTAGGCGACTTACTGATTCCAGTCCTTCCCAAACCATGTGCAGTGAAGGGCCAGACTGTGGTCTTCTTCTCAATGTGTTTTACAAAACAGATGATGAGTCCATGGGATCCACTCTCGGATGTCATTAAAATGTCAAATTCCTAGGGGCACCTGGGTGGCTCAGTCGGTAGGGCATCTGACTCTTGATTCTGGCTCAGGTGATGATCTCACAACTTGTGGGATCAAGCCCCGTGTCGTGTTCCGTGCTGACAGCTTGGAGCCTGCTTGGGATTCAGGATTGTCTCTCTCTCTCCCTCTCTCTCTCCACCCCCTGATCGAGTGTGCTTGCTCGCTCTCTTTTGCTCAAAATAAAAATAAACACTTTTTTAAAAAAAGAGTCAAATTCCTAAAGAACTATTTTTTTTTAATTTTTTTGTAATGCTTATTTATTTTTGAGAGAGAGACAGGATCTGAAGCAGGCTCCAGGCTCTGAGCTGTCAGCACAGAGCCCGACACAGGGCTTGAACTCACAGACTGCGAGATCACGACCTGAACCGAAGTGGGACGCTCAACTGACTGAGTCACCCGGGCGCCCCCTAAAAAACTTTCTAAATGTTTATTTCCAATGTCTGCACTTTCTTGTCACAGACCAGGAAACAGTGGGCAGATCAGGAGTGGTCTACAACCTCACTTCGAATATCACTGGTTTAGACCTCTTTTCTAACATTTTTAGATGTGACAATTCCACACCTCTAGGACCTTCTCTGTGCCCAGTTACCAAATTCTGTTTATTACTGCAAAGTCATCAGCAGTGATTATGGGAAACACAGGAACGTGGCTCAATAAGTTATATAGCACCTGGTGTGTGTGTGTGTGTGTGTGTGTGTGTGTGTATGCACGCTCATGTGTGTGCATGCCTGTAAAATAGATTTTTTATGTTTAAAATCAGAAACAAAGAGATGTCCATACCCCCACCAATACCTGATGGTAACTGCCTGAGACCCCCAAGCGAACACCGGAATAGCTAAGCCCTAAGTGAACTCTTGACCTACACACTGCGGGCCAAACAAAATAATTGCTTTTCCCAAGCGAGTGTGAGGTTCCTTCCCTCCCGGAAAGTAACAGGAGCACTTACCTGTCTGCCTCCATTTCTTTTTTGTTTTTAAGTTTATTTATTTTGAGAGAAAGAGAGAGAGAGAGACTGTGCACACAGATGAGGGGCAGAGAGAGGGGGAGAGAGAGCAGATCCCAAGCAGGTTTCACACCACGAGTGCAGAGCCTGATGCGGGGCTTGAACTCACGAACCCCAAGATCACGACCTGAGCCAAAGTCAAGAGTAGGACGCTTAACCAACTGAGCCACCCAGGTGCCCCGGGTCTGCCTTCATTTCTTAAACCTCTCTCTCACTTGCATACTCCTCCCACCTGGTCTTTTCTCTGCTCCCCAAACACACGAAAATGGTTCTGGCCTCTAGGGTTTTTGCCCCAGCTGCCCTCTCTCTCCGAGAAACCCCTCCTCCCCCTCTCCCAATCTTGCAGGGTCTCAGCTCAGGCCACCAGCTCTCAGTGAGTCGCTCAGGCCTACCCCATCTAGCTTAGATCCCCGGTCCACAGTTGCCTCATGCCTTTTTTTTAACGGTACTTACACCATCTGACATTTTTCTGCGTTTATACCCTCTGCCAGATTATAAGGTCCATGAGAGGAGAGTCCTAACCTGTTTTGATCACCTGTGCATCACCCGGTCTTGTATGATGCCTGGCAGAAAATAAGCATGTGTATGAAATGGACGAGTCCACGAGAAGGGAACAGCCGTGCGAAGATGAGAGGGACAAGCATTTCGGTCAGCAAGAACAGCAAGGAGCAGCAAAAATGGTGTGTTCTAGGCAAGAAAGGCGACTGGTTGGGGCCGGAGGGGTTCGAGATGAGGTGGGCAGGGATGAGAGAGGTCGGGGCCTTTTGCAACATAGAAAGGATCTTGCCTGGCAGAACTTGATGTGATACTGACTGGGGAGGATGTGGTAAAGCACACACACCGCACACCCTTTGCCATTTTAACCATTCTCAAGTGCAGGATTCAGGGGCACTAAGCACGTTCACATCGCTGTGCAGCCGCTGACACCATCCGTCTCCAGAACTTTTTTTCATCTTCGCAAACTCAGACTGCGTCCCCATCAAAGAATTCCCATCCCCTGGGCACCTCTATTCTCTCTGTCCTTATGAATTTGCCCTCCTGTGAGTGGAATCATGCAGTAGTGGTCCTTCCGTGTCTGGCTTCTGTCACTCAGCCTCAGGTTCGTGGCCCTCGTGGCTTGGGTCAGAGCTGTCTTCCTTGTTCATCGAGACAAGATACAGCTAACACAGTATCTTTCTTGCTTTTTGAGGCTCAGCAGTATCCCACTGTGTGTAAACACCTTTTGAGCACCCATTCATCAGCACGGGGCGGGGGAGGGGGGAGGCTGGGGGCTGCTGGGTTTAAAGGCTCTCTTGGGTGGGGACTGGCCCCAGGGCCACGTGGGCCAGGGAGGACAGCGGGGGACGGGGGGGGGGGGGGGGGGGGGGGGGCGGAGGCTCAGATCCTCAGATCAGGACCTCATCTGCCGGACTCAGGACACCGGGCTGCAACCGCGGAACGCAGCCCGGGAAGGAGCGGGCGGGGCCCAGCTGGGCCGCAACCGCGGAACCCAGCTTGTCCCGGCCGCCGCCCTCCCGCTCCCGACGGGTCCCCGCCCGGCGCAACGGCGCCCTCCGCCCGCCAAGGCGCTTGCGCAGGAAGAGCCCCGCGGAAGACGCGGGGCGCATGCGCAGGAGGCTCCGCTCCCCGGGAGTCGATCCGCGATCCGGGATTTGGGCGCCGCCGAGAGCTCTGTTTATAAACACACCGCGCGGCCACCCGCGAGGGGCAACCCGACAGGTAGTGGGGTCGGAGGTCAGAGGTCAGCAGGGGCGCCAGGGGCAGACCGATCCCTTAGCCTTTGGCGGCTGCTGGCGGCGCGGCGCGGCGTGGCCGGCCCGGCCGTCCGACCGCGGTCCGGGGCTGCCGGGTGCGCCACGTGGTGCGCACGTGGTCCGGTCCCGGCGCGGACCCTCCCTTCCCCCCACGGCGCCGGCGGCCCGCAGCGCCCCCTGGTGGCGGCCCCGCGCGCCGCACCGCTCGTGGCGCCTGCGCACCAAGCGTCACGACGCGCCTTCCGGTCTGCGCGCGACCGGGCGTGGGTCGGTTGCGTCCTTGCGACAACCGCGCGCCCTCCCGCCCGCCCGGGGTCCCGGCGAGGGGAAGCTGGGGGCGGCCCGCCCAAGGTCACACGCGCGGCGCCGGGGCGGCCCCAAGACCCCGCGCCGTGCGGGGGCGGGGCCTGCGGCGTCCACGTGGCCCCGGTGGCGGAGCGCTCGGCCCCCGCCGCCGCCTGCCCAGCCCGACTTTGCGCTCGTGCGCGGCGGCCCCGCGGACGCTCTCCGGGTGCCCCGTGCGCGCTGAATGCGAGGGGGCCGCGCAAACGAGAGGCGACGCGCCGGCCTCTCCCGTCACCTGGCCGGGCGCTCGCGGAGCCCCCAGGCTGTGCCGTTGTTAGAGCGGTCGCTTCCCCGCCCGCCTTTGATTTTATGCCCTGTTGCTTCAAAAAAGATTTGAGGAGGCTTGCAGAGGTTAGAAAGCCGACTTCCCCCGACTTACTTTTTTTTTTTTTTTTTGCCATTTTTTCGGAAAGGCTCACCATTGCATTGCCGCTGCTGGTTGCTCTGTCAAAATTAGTTTGCCCACTTGAGCAACATCTATTCGATGCCTACTGTGTGCTGGACGTTGCTGCAGCCTTTAAGGTGCCTGGGTCACGTGTAGGGAAGAGGCAGCTCTAAAGCTGGTTATCAGGAAAAGGCAGGAAGTACTTACCCTGAAGATCAGGCTGATGCTACTGTAACAAGTGGTTGGGGCGGGGTGCATGTGCATAAACATGAGTTTATTTCAAATTTAGCTGAAACCAAGCATGGGCAGCACCCCCTCCACAAAGAATGATAAAACAAACAGTATTCTTTCTTGTAAATCTCTTAGAGCCCACTGATGCTCAGAGAATGCTTTTGTTTATTTTTGCTGAATTCTTTTATTATTATTTTAGAGAGCGTGAGCGGAGGAGAAGGTCAGAGAGAGAGAGAATCTCTCCACACCCATGGAGCTGGACGTGGGGCTCTATTCCGTCACCCTGGAATCATGACCCAAGCTGAAGTCAAGATCCCATGCTCAACTGACTGAGCCAGGCAGGTGCCCCTCTCTTCCCTGAGTAATTCTTTTTTTTAAAAAAAATTATTTTTGAGAGAGAGAAAACAGGTGAGTGGGGGAGGAGCAGAGAGAGAGGGAGACGCAGAATCTGAAGCTGGTCCCGGCTCAGAGCTGTCAGCACAGAGCCGGACATAGGGCTCGAACTCACGAACTCAGAGAACATGACCTGAGCCCAAGTCAGATGCCCCACCAGCCAAGCTACCCAGGTGCACCCCCCCCCCCCCCGTAATTCTCAAACCCAAAGCCAGTCTCTAGTTGAAATTCACCCATGATCTGCCAAACTGAGTTGCTTCCCAATAAACTTGTCATTAAATGTAATTAATATGTGATACGAACTTTGAAGCCAAAGAGAATTTCATCAATGACATGAGCAACTTCTTGGCCAAATTGGATCATGGTTTTCCCATAGGGCACAAATACGGTTTTTCCTCCATGTTTTCTGCCGGTTACAATGTAAAGGATACAGGGTTGACACATTTTGGTCAAAATTTTGGCAACATTTTAAATTAAACTACATTGTTAATTTTCTCCATTACTTTCTTAAGTGTAGACTAGAGGTTGGGAGAGTTTTCCCGGAAGGGTCAAATGGGAAATATTTTAGGCTTTGCCAGACACATGTAGTGTCTGTCACATATTTTTTCTTTTGTTTTGTTTTTTTACCACCCTTTCAAAACATGAAAGCTGTTCTTAGCTCCAGCAAAGGCCAGATTCAACCTTCTAGCTCTGAACTGTAGCATGTTCAGATTTCCACAATATAAATGTTTCTCTGATGGCTGATTTCAAGCGGCCAATGTGGGGTGCCTGAACCAACATGGAGTGTCAGAATGAGGCTTGGGAACCCTCTTTCCAGCATATGGATCCAATAAATGGAAGTAACCCAAGGCACGTAGGTCACGGTAGGATAATTGAGAAGTAACGTGTTTTGAGACCTTGTTATCAAGAGTACTGATTTCACTGTAAACTTCTATAATTTAATTTTTGATAATGTCTGTTTAACCGCAAGCCCACAGAATTCCTGAAAATTTAACATTTGATTCTCTTGCCCCAGCTCCGGCTCGCACGGGTGTCACCTCCAAGTGGAGATGGGGTTGTGTAAGCTAGGCTTCTGGGTTGGTCCTGGATGTTCAGTTTCTTCCCCCCGGGTTCCACTTAGGCGCCCCCCAAGGTGACCCCCGGCGAGTCAGTGCCCTGTATCATCCCCTCCCCCTGAGTCTGAGCCCGACCCATCATGTGCTTATGACCAGCAGAGTTTGCTGAGTGGGGTAGGCCCTCGTTCCCTTGACTGTGTCCCTTCACATGTGAAGGATGATGGATGTCACACCCATCACGCCCACGATCCCATGATGTCTGGAGACACAGTCTCCTGCCGGCCTTGCAGGAGCCACAGCCACGTGAACAGCCCTTGGAGAAGGCCCCGTGGCAGGGGACGGTGGGCCGCCTCCAGGACCTGAGGGTGGCCTCCAGCCAATTGCCACAAAGAAGCTGGGGCCCTCGGTTGTGTGCTCACGAGGACACGCGTGTGCCAGCAGCCTGAATGAGCCGGAAAGAGTGGAGCCTCCAGACGAGAGCAAAGCCCAGCCCCCACCTGGATTACGCGGGAGACCGTGAGCCGGCGGCTCTGCCCACCCCTGACTCCTGCCCTGGGGAGCCTGAGGTAACCAACCTGTGCTTTGTCAGTTACTAAATGTGTGCTCGTTTGTTACACTGCATCAGAAAGTGAATATGTCATCATTTGCTACATTTATGCACCTTTCTATGTATGTGTGAAATGTTACATTTCCCCATTTTAAAAAGTTGGGGAGAAATGTAAACATTGCACAATGAAAATAGCAGGCAAGAACCGTACCCCGGTGTTGGCCCAGAATGCTCTCAGATGGTGTCACTGTGAGGAAACTCGAGGTGGGTTTCCGTTTGGGATGGGTTCACCCCCCCCACCCCCGCCCGCGGCCCGCAATGACTCTGTCCTGAGTCCACGAGCTGTGCGGTGGGTGTGAGGTCGGGAGCTAGACTCCTGTGCCTCATTTTCTTTTTAAAAAATTGTTTAATGTTTTTATTTATTTTTTGAGAGAGAGAGGCAGAATGTGAGCAGGAGAGGGGCAGAGAGAGAGAAAGAGACCCAGAATGTGAAGCAGGCTCCAGGCTCTGAGCTGTCAGCACAGAGCCCAACCTGGGGCTCGAACCCACGGACTGAGAGATCATGACCTGAGCCAAAGTCGGACACTCAGCCGACTGAGCCACCCAGGCGCCCCTCCTGTGCCTCGTTTTCACCTCTGTGCCAGAGCTTCCTGCCTACCTGTGTGTCCCAACAGGCCTCCCTGTCCTCTCCTTTCAAGTGGAGGTGACCACAGTACCTGCCTCATGGCACAGCTGCACAGGTCTCGGTGAGGCCACCATTTTCAGTGGACCGTGTTAAGTGGCCATCATCCCTTGCTGCCCTCACCCGCTATGGAGCCGTCAGGGGGCGGGGAGGGGGACCGACTCCAGCTGGGCACGGATGGGTCTACACCATGCATAGTGAGTGATTCAGGAACCCAAGTCAGTCACTGTCTGCCATCCCCCAAGCCTTCCGGGAGAGGTCAGGTGTCTGTCTGATAGGAGTTTCCCCCAAAAGGGTTCTTACCTCCTAAGCTACAGCCTCGAGAAGGGAAGGCCTTTCCCTCTCCAGATGCCATGGGAGAGCGTGAGCTGTGGTGGCCGTGGGGCTTGCCACAGGAGGAGCACAGATATCATTGTCTGAGGTGGCTGGAACCATGGGGTCGAGCCACCCTGAAATTCCCCCTACATCCAGATCCTGGTCATGTGGATGGACACACTGGGCATCGTTCAGACCATTTTGAGTTGAGCTTTCTGGTAGTTGACGGCTGAGCTCGCATCCTGATTAGGTTGTCATGTAAAAGCTGTTGCATTGATGGGGGGAGCGGTTGTGGACACGAGGGACAACGGACAGTGGATTCTGGGTTCTGTGTCTGCAGCTCCCCTGGAGTCGGGCAAGGTGGGCGGGGCCCGTTGGCTTCCATTTTGTCATAGCTAAATCCCCGTGAGGCGTTCTGCGTGCTGGCTACCATCTGCCAGCACCTTGACCTTGGACTCCCAGCCTCCAGAACCGTGAGAAATCAGCGTCTGTTGTCTGTCAGTGGTCCGGGCTGTGGTGTGCTCGTTACGGCAGCTGAGCTGACGAACGCACTCCCCACATCTGCCCGCGCGCTCCCTGGCCTCTGAGGCCTTGTCTGGAGGCACTTTTGTGCTAAAGAGAAGCCGCCGTCGGGCACGCTAGCATCGGCGGCCTGCGTGGGGTGGGGGCCCCACGTGCTCAGAGCTGGCAGAGGCTTCTCGAATGCTGAGCGCCTGACTCTGGGATCCGCACGGGATGCTGCCGTCCTGCCCGCCCCTCGGCAGTTGTTAGAACGGAGGCGGGGATTCTGGGCTCTGACAACCCCGTTGCCCCTCACTCTGATGTGACCACAACTACCCGCTCATGCCCCCGTTCACGCTCACGGGCAAACGCACACAAGGAAGCATCGAGCCAGCGTGGGACCCGCACCGGCCACGGTTTCCGGGCCTGGGCCTCCCGGCTGTTGCTCCGCTTCCTGCTTTAATTCCGCTGGGCCTCGTCCCCGTCCTCCCACTTCTCCTGCAGTCAGAAGAGGCTGGTCCCCAGTCCCAGGCCCGCATGCTTCCCCCAGCCACAGACGCCCAAAGTCTGTGGGCGTGCGGGCCTCCGCCAAGGAGCCCTCCCGCACCCCTGCCCCGCAAGCCTGCGTGCCACCATCACCATCACCGCCCTTGTGCCTTTGCCCTTCTCTTGCCTGCGGGACCTCACAAAAGAGAGCAGGGTCTCTGGGCCCCGGCCCAGCCTGAGCGCTTCGTGAGGCCCGGGTCCCCCCTTTGCCTGCCAGACTTGACCCCCCTCCCCAGAGGAGAAAGCTCCTACTAATCACCCTGCCCAGGACGCAGGCGGATGAATCTTCCCAGACCGGCGTGGGGGCTCGAGGTTGGCCTGGCAGGGACAAAACCGAGCAGGCCTGAGGACCGGACTCCCGGCCGACAGCCGTTCTCGGCTTTATCGGCCGCTTTTTCTGCCAAACAAAGGCCCTGCCCGCCCTGGGAGCCCACGCTGCTGCTCTATTGAAATCTCGAGGTGGTTCCCTATTAATCACTCCCTCTGGTGCCTCAGAGGCCAAAAAGACTCAAACAAAACCTCTTTTCTAAGCAGGAAGAGCTTTCCAGAGGCCTGAGCAGAAAGATTCCCCAACTCCTCTCCAGTATGACACTAACAAGATGCTGGGGCCTCTGGGACTCACACAAACAAGAATAGCTGGGCGGGGGGCGGGGGGGGAGGGGGGTGCGGATTTGGAATGTGACCAGTCTGTCTGTGTGCTCCATAGACAAGGCAGGGGTGGTGAGTAAGGGGTCTCGCCCGCATATGGCCCCTTCCTTGTTTTATTTACTTTTTTATTACTTAAAAAAAATTTTTTTTTTAATTTTTTTTTCAACGTTTTTTATTTATTTTTGGGACAGAGAGAGACAGAGCATGAACGGGGGAGGGGCAGAGAGAGAGGGAGACACAGAATCGGAAACAGGCTCCAGGCTCTGAGCCATCAGCCCAGAGCCCGACGCAGGGCTCGAACTCACAGAGTGCGAGATTGTGACCTGGCTGAAGTCGGACGCTTAACCGACTGCGCCACCCAGGCGCCCCCAAAAAATTTTTTAACATGTATTTATTTTTGAAAGAGACAGACCACGAGTGGGGAGGCAGAGAGAGAGAGGGAGACACAGAACCCGAAGCAGGCTCCAGGCTCTGAGCTGTCAGCACAGAGCCCGACGCGGGGCTCGAACCCATGAACCATGAGATCATGACCTGAGTGGAAGTCAGACGCTTAACCGACTGAGCCACCCAGGCGCCCCTTCCTTGTTTATTTTAAAAAGCAAAAAAGACCCAATTAAACGATTTTTTTTGAAAGCAGACACATACGAAAAAGGTGAGAAAGAGAAAAAAAATCCCATTTCACTCCAGCCTCTGACACAACCTTGACTCTTAACTCCTGTGTCTCTCTTTTTTTCTGATGTTGCCACTCTGCATTAACCAATAACTAATCTTGCATTTAAGCATCATTCTGTAAATGTGAGTTTGGCTTGTTTTTTTGAACAGAAACACCAAGCCATCATTCCCCAAGACAAGTCCTCATTTCCTGGGGACCAGGCCTGATATCTGCGGGCCTGCCTTTTGGACTGTCCTGTTGCAGAGAGAAACAGCCTCTTTGTCCCGATATTGTGGCCCCTATCAGGATGGGGAGCGGCCTCTATGCCTCTGAACGGAAGCACATTCCTTTCCATAAAGATTTAATTTAAAAAAAAAAGGGAAAAAAAGCTGGCTCGAAGAACATTTGAGGGCCATCCGTTCCCATGAGGGCAGAAGTGTATCAAAACAATCACATCCTCTCAGCTTGGGAAGTCAGATGGATAAAGATGCAATTCATTGTAAAGGCCTCAACATGGGAGGTATACTTCAAAACACAAAATCTGGCATGTTTTGGATACAGCAGTAGTCCCGTGAATCTAAAACAGGTATGGCATGGGGCACGTGGGTGGCTCAGTCGGTTCAGTGTCCAACTTCGGCTCAGGTCATGATCTCACGGTTTGTGAGTTCGAGCCCCGCGTCGGGCTCTGTGCTGACAGCTCGGAGCCTGCAGCCTGCTTCGGATTCTGTGTCTCCTCTCTCTCTCTGCCCCTCCCCTGCTTGCTTTCTCTCTCTCTCTCTCTCTCTCTCTCTCAAAAAATAAACATTAAAAAAAAATTTTTTTTAACAGGTATGGCGCAGACAACGGGAAGGATGGGGGACACATAGCATCATCACACTGGGAGATCAATATGACGTCTCAACCCAAGAGGGCAGATGCTCTCCTTGCCGAAATAATAAACCTGAGAAACAGATGATGTGGCTTGATCTGTGACCAACCAGGCCTGATCACTCCTTGAAGGTTAACAGAATAAAATGACTGGAAATTAGTCTGGCCTAATACACACTGTCAAATAGCAGGGAAATCCTACGAGGACAGTGAAAAAAAAAAATAACTTCTGCAGCCTTGCCATTGTGAGTTTTGTTGTTTTTTTTTTTATTAAAAAATTGACACTCTTAATAGGAGAGATGATTAGGATAATGGTTCTTCAGTGCTTCCTGAGGATCCATCACACCAGTGAAGGGAGGAAATTTAAGGTACAGCTGGGTACCTTACTGTACCTATTAGCTCACTGTTATTCCAGGAAGGGCTCAGGCGCTCGATGGCTTATCTTTTTGAAAAATGTCACTAATAATCGGAAAGTTTTGTGTTTTGCTTTATGGTTTACAGCACACATCAACACACAGGGTTCCCCTGTCACACACACACACACACACACACACACACACACACACACACACAAATCAGAGACATTCCTCCCACCCCGTCCTCGACACAGGCTTTCTTTTCCCCAAACTGAAGAAGAGATCAGAAGGAGGCTAAGCCTTTGGCTTAACTTCACAATCCAACAAGTGGATACGTGAGTAATGCTGGCACTTAGCTTCTCATCTCCCCGTTTCCTCCCCACCACCCACACCCCTGTGATAGTCATTCCAAAGCACAAAGTGATGGTGTTTTGCAGAGTGATTGATCAGTGTGTGTGCTAGGCAGTTATTAAAATGATGTCGACTGAGGACTTTTAAGAATGGGGAAATACCATACAAAGTAACGCGACATGAAAAAGGTAAGATACGAGATAGAGTGTGAGCGTGTGTGTGCGTGTGTGTGTGTGTGTGTGTGTGTGTGTGTGTTCTCAGGGAAATGCCCCAAACTATTGAAAGTAGTCAGTGGTGAGATTAGGCACACGACTAGTTTCTTTTTTATAAGTATTTCCTGATTTTATACAATGAACATATATTGCATTTCAAATCAGGGAAAGTGTCATTTTTAAAAATGAAATTTAGCAGAAACTGGATTGGCTCTCCGAGGTGCTTTTTCTCGCGTATGCCGCCTTTTTCTGCTGATTGATTTCCGTGGCCCTTTTAAGTCCCCTTTATTCCATTCTTGCTGTGCTAGCTTGTTGCTTGGTAACCATCATTTTCACTGATTGCCTGTTTCTCACTGGTACTCTCTAGTGATGCCACATTGCAGAGCGATCCCCTGTGAAGTGACTTCCGTCCAGGGCCACAAAACAAAACCATCTAACCTTAATCATCACACCTTCCACCTTACGAGACGTGAGTACCACTGCCGGCTCCCCAAGACGTTGGGTTTCATAAATGTCCCAGAAAGAATGAACGTGGTGAAGATTCGAGGGGCCTACTTTTTGCTTCCACACGCAGCTGTGAGAATCTCTCCTTTTACCTCCTTCCACGCTGCCGGTCCTCACCGTCGGCCCTGTGCCCTGTTGTGGCAGGTGCATTTTTGCTGCCTACCTAGAAGCCCCCGCCCACCCTTCTCCTCTTCCTGCAGAGAGATCCCAGATTTTGTCCAGATACATACTTGCTATCTGCTGCAGGAGAAGTGGGGCCCAGCTCTTAAGAGAGGATCACGACTAAGCTAGGAAGGGTGTGGTGGTCCCACATCCCCCATGGCTTAGGCACAGGTGGGGAGTGTAATTTGGGCCGACAAGACATGAAGCGAAGTGGGCTGGAGTCTTTGTTCCTAAAGAGAGACGCATGAAGCAAAAATGGTCTCTGGATCCTGGTTTGGGAAGACGGGGCCCAAGGCCCCTTCAGGCACTCGAAAGTACAAGAACCAATACATCAAGGACACAGGTGCCACATGGTGGAGAGAAATGGAGTCCTTGATGGCACCACGGAGTCACTGAATCAGCACATCCTAGGCCTGTCCTTTCTCCTAAGTTCTTACACGTGAGGTCATAAATCCCCTCTGCGTCAGAGCCACACTGGGTTGGCTTCTCTGTTATTTGCAGTTAAAACCTGCTAACTGAGCCAGTGCCGAAGTTAGACGTGTTTGCATGATGTGAACCTCCCCCTCGTCTCCGTAGGGCACCCACGTGTTGTGGATTATCCAGAGAACTCACAGTTTACACTGAGCCTGGTACAGTTACTACTGCCCTATTTTACTCTCCAAAATGTCCCAGTTTCAGATGATCAATTATATGGTCATTGTTCTGGGTCAGCCTGTGTCCCTGCAGTAGTCACATGTTGAAACCCTGCCCCTAGTCCCTCCAAATGTGACCTTACTTGAAAATAGGGTCATTGCAGATGTCATTCATTAAAGTGAAACCATACTGGAGTAGGTGGCCACTAATCCAGAGTGACTGGGGTTCTCATAAAAAGGGGGCTGGCCCTGCTGATACCTCGATCTCAGACTTCTGGCCTCCAGACTGAGAGACGATGCATTTCTGTGGATTAAGCCACTTGGTTTGTGGTACTTCGTTACAGCAACCCCAGCGTTCTCATGCAGTCATCCTCCCCACTGGCTCTGTCTGAAGAGGAAGGAATCACTCTGGCTGCCAGTGAACTGAGGTGTCGGCATTTGAGGGCAGCCTTGCAGGAAACGTGAGATGTCAACAGGCAGGGATGGTGTGTGGAGAGGGGGCATGAGGTGTGTGAGCCAGGGCAAAATTACAGACAACTCTTAAGGCATCCTGACCCTATGAAATGGGAGCAAGGGAACAGTCCGACCCAAGGCACCTAAAGCTTCTCTGAGAGGAGGAATTCTGGTATAGGGAAGCAGCAGAGGAGGTATGGCATCCGATACTGTGTAGTCTTGATCCAAGTATACACAAATACATAGAGGAGACGCCAGAATGCTCAGAAACAGATCTGTGTACATGTGAGCACTCAGTATGTGACAGAGTGGCCCTGCAGAGCCGTTGGGGGAAAGACGTAGTTTTCAACCAATGATACCAAGAAAATTATGTACGTACACATCTGTCAAAGAAATGGAACCCCTACCTCACATCGTATGCAAAAAGTCAATTCCAGGTGGATCAAAGAATTAAATGTGAAAGGCAGAGCTACAATCTTTTAGAAGACACTGTAGGAGAACATCTTCATGACTGAGGGGTAGGGAATAACTTCTTGAACAAGTCATTGAGAGCACCAATCATAAATGAAAACAGGGCAAGCCGGACTAAATTAAAATCAAGAAGCTGTTCCTCAAAGTGTAGCAACAGCTTTGCTCAGACTGGAAGGAGATAACCTGCACAGGAATAACCAACCAAGACCCATTTTCCAAATATTTAAAGAGCTTCAAACCAATGAGGAAAAAACAAAAACAAACAAAACAAAACAAAACAAAACAAAACAAAACAAAAACAGATGACCCAAGAGAGAAATGGGTAAAAAACTGGAACAGGCACTGCATGGAAGGGCCTATCTGGATGGCCAGTAAAGGTTCAACCTCATCAGAAGTCACACAAAACTATTAAAACTATGTCACACACTATTAAAACTATGATGAGGCAGCTTCATAGCTTCCAGGCTGACAATTTAAGAGTCTGACCGAGCCAAGTGATGGCAAAAATATGGAGCAAGGGGGGCTGAAATACACTGTAAGCAGAAGTGCAGATTGGGACAAAGGCTTTGGAAAATAGTTTGACATTATCTGGGAGATCTGAAGTTTGCCTATCCTGTGACTCCAAGTGTACGTCTAGATATATAACCGAGAACAGAAGTTCTCATGTGTCCAAATCTCCTGGGGGGCTTCTGGGCCCCATTCCCAGAATGTGAGTCTGAAGGTCTGGGTGGACCCCCAGATCTGCATTCTAACAAGTCCACAGGTAATGCTGACACTGCTGATCTAGGGAACCACACTTTGAGAAGCACCTGGAGAGATGTGTGTTCCTGTGCTCCGGGATATACAGACGGGAAGTGTTCTTAGAGTAATTGCTGAAAATGTCCATCTACAGTTGAATGAACAAAGTATGGCATATTCCTACAGGGGAAATGCTAGAAAGCATTGGAAATGAATGGACCACTTGCAAACTATGGACACATGGTCCAAACAATTTGATTGTAAAATGCCAGACACAGAAGACCTTACACAGGGGTGCCTGAGTGTCTCAGTGGGTTAAGCATCCGACTTGATCATGACTCAGGTCGTGATCTCGCAGTTCGTGCTGACAGCACAGAGCCTGCTTGGTATTCTCTCCCTCTCTCTCTCTGCATCTTCTCCCCCGACTCAAAATAAACAAGAAGGCCTATGCAGTATCATTCCAATCATAAAAAGCGTAAAAACAAATAAATGCAACCCATTATTCAAGGTTGCACACATAACGTGATAAAACTCTAAGGGTAAGCGAGTCTGTCATCCTGAGCTCTGTGACCTCTGTTTGAGCACGTTAGCCACAGAACATTGCGTGGCCACCCCTGGCCTCAAGGCAGGCTGAGACACGCTGTGTTTTAGCTGGGCTCCGTACCCTCCTGGGCAAAACCGGAGTTGTACTAACCAGAGGAAGTGCAGAATGGATACGGAGGAGGCTGCTAGGAGGCTCTGCCCTTTTAACTGCAGACGATAATCATTAACCACCCTGTGACACCGCCTGGGTCACACCCACCAGAAGCCAGGACTCCTGACGGCGGTCACCTGCAGGACAAGCGCCCCCGCCTTCCTCGCTCGAACACGGCTTCACCTCCGGCATCCTACAGAGGAGAATGATCTCCATCTTGTCACGTTTTGAATCTTCGATGGCTAATTACATTCTGTAGGGGAGGGACTGGGTGGTAAATCTGGCCCGCCCGTGGCGGGTCGCTGCTGGGTGACCACCGTCACCAAAGGGAAACACGGAGGTGTTACAGGAACTGCCATTGTCTTTCTGTGCTTAGGGTCAAGCATGACTGTTTCCAAGTCATGATTCCAAGGGAATCAGGGGTTTTTGGTTTCGAGAGAGGTTCAGGAATCTTGGGGGTCCTGTACTCTTTTTTTTTTTTTTTTAACCTTATATTTATTTGATCCTTTTCTCAGACGTTACTTATTTTCTTATTCTAGGTTGGTTGTAAATCTCCTTCAGGGCCTATATTTGCTGCTGTTGGCACGGTAAGAAAACGCTTGCCAGGGAGGATTTCAAACCTGGAAGCGAATGTGTCAGCTCACTTCAAACTCAACAGCTGGTTGCTCATTCTCGATGGCAGTGGTAGACGTAAAAGACTGAGCAGCATTCTGTCTTATAGATTTCATCTTTTTGATCACCGTAAACTTCGTCAGACTCTCTCAGCCAGCTTGTTTTTTTCCTTTGAAGCCTCAACAGGATAAACCGTAGAGGGGAAATCCGATCGGCACGTATTGCACAGCCGAGGGACGCCGGGCCGTGCACTTTTCACACGCATCTCGTGGCCTCCCCACACCACGTCATCCGCAAGGTACACGCACAACAGAGGCTGCATTTCAGCTGCTTCCAATTACCGGAGCACCAACTGTGTCTAGCACAGCCACGCTTTTTTGTAAATGGCTGGGAGTTAGGCCAGAAGTTAGACTTCTCGAATTCCATTTCCTTCCCTAAGATACGAACGTCTTCACACGTGTGGGAAGCTGCGTTTGTTTCTCCCTTTTCTCCCGCTTCGCAACGGGGACGCGGTGCTGTGCGTGGGGGGAGGATGAGACCAGCAGCCCCCGCCCCCGTGGCGTGGAATTGGTAAAGACCAGTTTCATTTAGTCTCACGGCCTTTGGTTCCGAGTCTTCCCGCGAGCAGACCTCCGGGGATCTCTGGTTGCGCTCCCACACTTGGGCCTGTGTTTTTAAACTTGAGTCCCGGTTATAATTTTAGGTTGAAACAGGAGAAATTAGTGGCCGTTGAGCAGATTTGACGATTCTTGAGGGGCAGTAGGGCGCGTCAACCCAGTGCTGAATAGCGTGACTGGGATGTCGCTTTCCTGCCGGGCGCTGCCCGGAGCCCTTTACACACATGACCCTCATTTAGTCCGGAGGTTTACAGGCAGTGGGGAAACTGAGGCATGGGGAGCCCCACGGTCACACAGGTAGTTAGTGCTGGAGTCACACCTGAAGCCTAAGGGGGTCTGGTTCCAGTGCCTGTCCCCACACCCACGGCGCCCATGTGCCGTCGGCTCTGCTAACCTAGGGGCGGAAGCATACTGTCATCTGTGTGGGTGACAAAGCGTTTTGTAGGAAGGACTAAGTGAGAGCTTTTTGCTCATGTATTTTATTTTACTTGATTTTATTTTTTTTTAAGTTTTTATTTTTTTTTTTTTTGAGGTGGGGGGAGGGGCAAAGAGAGAGAGGAAGACACAGAATCCGAAGCAGGCTCCAGGCTCCGAGCTGTCAGCACAGAGCCCGACGCGGGGTGGAACTCACGGACCGCGAGATCATGACCTGAGCTGAAGTCGGACGCTTGGCCGACTGAGCCCCCCAGGCGCCCCCAAAGTATCGCTGTTTCAAGACATAAAGGCATGATTCTTAAAGTGCACATGGCAGGACGTTTCCCGATATCTAAATTTGTATCTTGTTCTCTCTGCGTTTATTTCTGGAAGTAGCCGGGCCTCGTGTGCCCCCGTTTTAGGGCAGCTGGGATTGCAGAACTGAAAGCACCAGTTTCCAGTGAGAGCCTCCGAGAAGGACAGAGAGAGAAGAGTTCCCAGGAGGGGCGGCCCAGCCAGCCCCGATACGCCTTCTCCTCTAAAATTTCCTTTCTACCCCTTTCCTACGCCTGGAGTCACTCCTCGTGTGGTCCACTGTCTGCTTCCCTCACTGAGCACAAGGTTTGGGGTTCATCTGTATTGTTGCACGTATCCTCTACCCGTCCCCGCTCGTGCGGAGCATACTTGATTGTACGAAAATACCGTTTTCTTTTCAATGAGCCCACTAGATGATAGACATACGGATCGTTTCCAGCTTGGGTTTTATGAATAATTCTGCTCTAAACATTCACGGAGTAGTCCTTGACATGTGTTTTCACTTCTCTCGAGCAGATTCCTAGGGGTGGATGCGTTGCATTGCACACTGAGTGTATGTTTAACTTTTCGCTAGATTGTGAAAAGATTGTGAGGACTTGGCTGCAAGAGTGGTAAGGGAGCATTTTTGGTGACGGAAACGTTCTAAGACATTTGAAAACTGGACAGGACTAAAAGTCATCAGGCCATACACTAACTGTGTGAATTTAATATGGAAAACGTCAGGCCTCAATAAAGTTGTTAAAAAAGGAGACGCTAGGGGCACGGCTCAGACAGTAAGTGTCTGACTTCGGCTCAGGTCATGATCTCGGGGTTCGTGGGTTCGAGCCCCACAATGGGCTCTGTGCTGACGGCTCAGAGCCTGGAGCCTGCTTCGGATTCTGCGCCTCCCTCTCTCTCTGCCCCTCCCCGACTCATGCTCTGTCTCTCTCTTTCTCAAAAATAAATAAACGTTAAAAAAAAAAAAATCAGAATCTGAACACTGGCCAGAAATCTGATAATATTAAGACATTGTTGGGAGTCTTTTACCGGTGATAATATCACGGTTATGGTTTCTTTAAAACAAACTCTTGTCTTTTAGAGATGCATACGGAGTTACAGGAAATGATATAATGCCTGAGATTTGCTTCGAAATAATACAGGAGGATCTGGGTGGGCTTATAGATGAAACCAGCCTGCCAATAAGTTGACCGTTGTGGAAGCCAGGGGATGGATGGATACACGGAGATTTATTTTATTATTCTGTCCTCTTTGGTACATGCTTCCATATTTTAAAGTTTGAAAAGATGAACTTAAGAGTCTCAAAAGAAAGAAAGAAAGAAAGCTGAATTGGCCACGTCCCGCAGTGGCCACTGACAACACTAGGCAGGAGTGAGGCAGTGACGTCTATCGTCTCTGCCTGCTCGGCACACCCTCCCCCTTCTACTAACAGTGGCCAGACTTTGCTGTGAGTAAGGGCCAGCCTCTGCTTGCGTCTTCCGTGGTCTGCCCACCTTCGATCCAGGCCCCGGGCCCGGAGCCTCGGGGAGCCAGTCAGCCGCTGTCTCCTGGACATTCTCGCTCAGCTCATGTGGGATGGTGTGAAAAGGGGAGAAGCCAGAGCTGATCTCCACCCCCCCCCCGACCCGAGAGAGCAGCCTTGGGGTGCTCTGCTATTAATCCCCACGGCAGCTGACTCCCACCCTTTTCGGGAACCCGGATCTCAGCTTTCTTTGGTTCTGTGAACCGTCCAGCATCACGCCGATAAATTCCCTTCTTGTTTAAGTTGGCCAGTGTTGCTTTCCTTGGCCGAAAACCAAAACACCCCGGGGCAGACACAGCACAGCTTCCCGGACAGTCTGCACGTTCCTTCCGTCTCTGCACCTCCTTCGGGCAGATTCAGCTACAGGCGCAGACCCCCTCGGACGCTACGAGTTGCACAAGGCGACCTGGCAACTAAAACAGGAAGGAAAACACACCACAACCACACAGAGGCACCGAATTGATAGCTAGGAGCCCTCGCTCTGCTCTAACACAAATGGAAAGCATCGTCATGAAGACAGAGACATTGACCGGACCAGAAAAGTTTCACTGGCCTCTAACGCACCATGGGGTAGAAATATATGACCCACAGATGAGAGGCACAGATGTAAGTTCTAAATTTTCCAGGAGCTGCATTACAGTGGTAAAAAGAAATAGGTGAAATTAATTTCAGTGATACACTTTATTTAAGCCAATATATCCCAAATATTATCATTTCAAACTGTAACCCCTGTGGAAACTATTACTATATTAATAATATTTTTTAATGTTTATTTATTTTTGAGAGAGAGAGAGAGACCTCACCAGCAGGGGAGGGGCAGAGGAAGAGGGGCATTGAGCAGTTAGTGGTGGGAGAGGATGCACGGAGCTTCGCCAAGAAGCAGAAACAGCTGCTTCCCGTGTCCGGTCCCTCATGCCCGGAGCTTACACGTTGCCCCCCGATCCACGCCACACGATAGAAGCCGAACGAACACGCTGAAAATCAACAACTCCTAGATCGGCCAGAAAAGGGAGGCCACGGGGCAAACCTCGGTGCCCAAGTGGGGGAGACAGCTTTCCAGAACAGAAGTCCGAGAGCAGGAGGCGCCGGGAGACCCAGCGGGGGCCAGAGAAGCCCCCCCAGGGTGGACGCAGTGGATGCTGACCTCGCGACGAAGACAAGCGTGAGAACGAAAACCTCTCAGCCCTAGGGGTCCGCCGCACATTTCCGTGAGCTTTGCCCCCAGAGTCTCCATCAGGTCTTAACAGAGGAGGGAAAAACATCCCCTGGGGTGTCCATCGGGCGAGGGGAAGCGGCCTGTCTTGCAACACGTGCAGGGGGCTCTGCTTTGCAAGGCCTGCCGGGCGGGGTGGGCTTTGGGCTAAGAGTCTGGCTCTCCTCATCTCCCAGCCTGTTCTTGTAAAGCGCTCTGCGTTTCCGGAAGCAATGTGAATGAGGTTCCGAGTGTCTTGGAGCCCCATCAACATTATTTCTTGTAAGCCCTCCAACACCCTTCTAAGTCCGCGTTATAGCCGAGGACTCTGAAGCCCGGAGAGGCCAAATAACTCGCCCAAGGTCACGTGACTGGGTAACAGAGAAGCGGGCTCCAGAGCCTGTGTCCCCTCCGGCACACCTTCCTGCCGCTTTGACTTCACTGTGGCAACTCAACACAGTTGGCTCTGTCCTACGTCGCCAGCCGGCATATCATCACCAGCATATTGTCTGGCTGCTAAATGGGGGAGGGGCGGAGAGCGAGGGGGGCAGAGGATCCGAAGCAGGTTCTGAGCCGTCAGCACGGAGCCCGACGCGGGGCTCAAACTCCCGAACCGTGAGATCATGACCTGAGCCGAAGTCAGACGCTCAACCGACCGAGCCACCCAGGCGCCACCCCCCACTCCTTCCAACTCCCCTGCTGGTGGCCACACTCCTGCGGAGGCCCCTCCCGTGCTGAACTGGGTGACCGTGTAACCACAGGGACACTGTAGAAACGGCAGGGTGGGGCTTCCTCGTGTGCTCTCGCCGGAGCGCGTCACCTGGGAGGTGGGCCCTCCAGTCTCAGGTAAACTTCCAGGAGATGCGGCCCCGACCCACACGTTGACACAACCTCCTGAGACACCCCATGCAAGAACGACCCAGCTGAGTCGTTCCTTCCCCAATTCCAGGCCCACAGAAACTGAGGTGATACGTGTTCTTGTGTTTTCAGCACGTTGGAGCCATTTACCACCCAGCAACAGATGAGCAACACAGCCTCTCTCTCTCTCTCTCTCTCTCTCTCTCTCTCTGGCTGTCTTTTGCAGCTGTACAAAAGTGCAGTCCTGCTCCACACTGGTCACAGTTCCCGTGGCTGCATGACAGGAAGCCCTCAGGACGCCGCGAACAGGCAGGAAGCAGTCCTGGGGCCACAGGAAGCATCCCAGAAGGATAGGGCAGCAGCAGGAAGTAACACTCAGCAGACGGGAAAGGGAAGACGATACAAACACAGGGGTCTGGGTTCTGGAGGCATTTGACAGATATTAAGTGAGTTCCAACCCTTTGAGGATGCAGGTATGGACCAGGAGCTTCCGAACTTTGAGGCTTCTCCTCCTCGGCCCCATCTACCTGCCTTCAGACTCAGCCAGCTCTAACGCTGAGGGTTCCAGAGGCACCCTTTCTTGTTGCTGGGGCTCTGTTGTGCTTTGCACGTACCCACCCCGGCCCGAGGGTGAAAACCCCTCAGGGCCGTCGGGGGCCCAGGGCATCGCTTCTTTGCAGGTCTGGTACAGCCACCGTGTGCCTGGCACGATTCCCGACTTTGGCAGGTAAAGACAGGAGAGAGCGGAGGCAGGAGCCCGGCCACACCCCACCCTCAGAGCGGCTGGGCCGGGAGAACTTTCCGCAATGATGGGCATGTTCTTTATCTGCAGTGATCAGGACGGGAGCCACAGGATAAGGACCTCCACGTCCAGCACTCGAAACGTGGCTCATGGCACTGAGGAATGGAATGCTTAATGTTGCTTCATTTTAATTAGAACATACATGCAAATAGCCAGCCGTGGCTAGTGGCTTCTGAATTGGGCGGCATGGCTCTTATCCACGTTCGGGGCCTATAACGCAGGCTCTGTAGAGGTGTATTTTTATTTTTTAATTTGTAAATTAAAGTACTATTTACATAGAGGAAATTTTGCTTTAAACCTTTTTTTTTTTTTTTTTTTAGCGTTTATTCACTTTTGAGAGAGAAGAAAGAGCCTGAGTGGGGGAGGGGCAGCAATCGAGGGAGACAGAATCCGAAGCAGGCTCCAGGCTCCGAGCTGTCAGCACAGAGCCCGACGCGGGGCTCGAACCCATGAACCGTGAGATCAGGACCTGAGCCGAAGCCAGACGCTCTACCAACTGAGCCACCCAGACGCCCCGAAAATTTGCTTTTTTTAGTGCACAGTTTTGCTACTTTTGACAGATACACAGAGTCACGCAATCGCCACCACGATCATCCCCTCCCCCGCCCCCCAAATTCCCACATGTCATTTTGCGGTCAGCCTCTCCCCAGACCTCCAGCCCCTGGCAACCGCTCACCTGTTTCTGTCTCTATAGTTTTGCTTTTCCCGGAACGTCCTGCAGATGAAAGCCTACCCGGGGCATTTTGGGGTTCACCCGTCTTCTCCTGCAGATTCGCACTTGGCTCTTTTTCGTTGCCACGTTGTATTCCACCGCGTGGCTGGACGGCAATTTGTTAATCGGTCCCCAGTTGGGGTGCATTGGGATCGTTGGGGCGTTTCCACTTTTTGGTGGTTATTTGCGTACAGGTTTTTTGTACCAACGCAAGTTTTCATTACACTTGGGTTAAAGCCACGTAATGGGGCCGCCAGCCAGAAGGTAAGTTTGCCGAACTTCATAAGAAACCGCCAAACTGTCTTCTCAAGCGGTAGCATCGTCGTGCACATCCCGCCAGCTAGGTCAGCGAGCCCCCCGCCGCTCCACGTTTGCAACAACAGTTGGTATCGTCATTTTCCTTAAGTAACTTCAGTAGGTGTCTACCGATGTCTCGTTTCAACTCACTCCCAACGAGGGGTGATGTCGAGACTCTTTTCCTGTGCTTGTCTGTCATCCATATATATCTTCTTTGATAAATAACCTGTTCATGTTTTGTCTTGTGTTTTCTTTTATTTTTTTTTCTTAAATGGGGTGTTTCTCCGGATAGTTCACTGCCTCTTTTGTTCTTTTTTTAAAAAAAATTAGCGTTTTTTACTCATTTTTGAGAGAGAGAGAAAGAGACAGAGGGTGAGCGGGGGAGGGGCAGAGAAGGGGAGACACGGGATCCAAAGCAGGTTCCAGGTTCTGAGCTGTCAGCACAGAGCCCGGCGCGTGGCTCGAACCCACAAACCGTGAGATCGTGACCTGAGCCGAAGTCGGCCACTTAACTGACTGAGCCACCCAGGTGCCCCTGTGCCCTGCCTCTTTTTAACACGGTCTTGTCACCTCCCAATAAAGCCCACTTTTCTTCTTGATGGTTTAGTGTCTTGGTATTAGTTCTATTTCTTTCTGTTTCTGCAACCAGCTCCAGGAGCTTCTATCAGGGTAAGAGCCTGACGGTCACAGGGTCCGAAAGGTTGACAAGGTTCGCCCTTGCAAGCTGTTTATTGCTCCTTTTCCGAGTGCCCGATTCGTGAAGGCGCTTCTCCATGCCCTCCAGACCTGGACAGAGCGAGAAGAAGTCAGCGTCTTGCATTTTGCTTCTTTAATGGCCTTTTACTGGCCCTTTCCTCGCGCCGTCTGTTGAAGCTGTCAGGATATCCAGTGGCTTGCTGTTGGAGGAAGGAATGCAGTGGGTGTCTGGACTTGGCAGGGTCACCGTGACGCAGCCCACGAGCTGCTGGTGTTACCAACACGCGTGGACTTGCTCCTTGGGAAAAGACTCATGGAGCTCTGTCGGTCTGGGCCTGAGCCTTCACATTGGACGGTAAGTTCAGCCGGAGGGGCCTGGATATACACAGCGTACCTCTTGTCATCCAACACACCAGGCATCGAAAAGCGAGAAGTCACCTCAGATGACCCAGAAGAAAGAATCTTGGAGGTTGTATGTAAATCTCTCACTCTTAAAAAAAAAAAATCGTGGTAAAATACACCATGTGAATTTTACCATCTTAAACACCTTCAGCTTGGTAGCACTGAGTTCATCCACCTTACTGTGCGGGCATCCCGACCTTCCGTGTTCAAAACTTCTTCATCTTGCGAAACTGAAACTGTGTCCCCATTACCTCTCTCTCCGCCAGCCCCTGGCACGCACCCTTGTACTCTCTGTATCTAAGAACCTGACGACCCTGGGGACCTTATATAAGGGGAATTATACAATACTTGACTTTCTGTGACCAACTGGTTTCTCTTAGCACAGTGTCCTCGAGATTCATCCATGGGGGAGGAGGTGTCAGAATTCCCTTCCTTTTTTTTAAATAAATGTAAAAAAAATTTTTTTAATGTTTATTTTTGAGAGAGAGAGAGAAGGAGGGGCACAGAGAAAGGCACAGGATCCGAAGCAGGCTCCAGGCTCTGAGCTGTCAGCACAGACCCCAAATCGGGGCTCGAACGCGCGAACCAAGAAATGGTGACCTGAGTGGAAGTCAGACGCTGATCCCACTGAGCGCCCCCCCGCCCCAGGCGCCCCTGCTTCCTTTTTCAGGCCGAGTGACTGATACCCCATTGGCTGTCTGGCCACACATGTGGGTGGAACTCTGGCTCCCACCTTTTGGTGCTGCTGTGAACATGGATGTACAAACATCTTTTCAAGACCCTGCTTTCAATTCTTTGGGGTTTATACCTAGAAATCGAATTGCCCCGACTTCTGTCCACCTCTCTCCTTCGGCCCCCGCCCTGTCCCCTCGCCTGAGTTACCAGCTTCCTTACTGGCCTCCCACAGTCACTGACCCCTTTCTGACTCGAGCTCCACACAACAGCCAGTGGTTCTATTTCAAATACGTGGGTCAAATACGTGTGCCTTTCTGCCGAAAACCCCTCAGTGGTTTCCATGGCCGGTGGGATAAGACCTAAATCCTTACATGACCCAACATGGCCCGTTAGGCTTTTTTGCCTAATTGGCCCAGCTGACGTGGTCACTCTCTCTTCCATCCTCAGTGACCTGTCAGTCCCTTGAAGGTCCCACCCTCCCTTAACACATGCTGTTCCTTGGCTAGAATCCCATCCCCCAGACTCCCCACCCCCCCTCACCCCAAATCATCTTTGGACTTCAGATCAACTGTCATTCCTTAGGGAAGAGATCCCTGACCCTGTTTTTACTGTCCTCTTCCCTCTGCCAAGTATGTTTTCTTGTGACAGCTTTTCATAAAAATGTTTTACAACCCCCCGCCCCCCTGCCGCACCCCGCCAGCACCACAAACTTCTCTATCTCCATTTGTACCTCTGTATTTGCTCAGACGATGATTGGTTAATACGTCCTGCACGTCCAGGCTGGAAAGTGAGTAAACAGGCAAACTTCTCACCCTGGGGGGCCCCTTTTCCCCACACACTCTCAGGTCAGCACCCAGCAATGCCTCACAGGATTTTTGATGGTGGTGATTTTGTATTTATTAGCACATGCATTTGACCCACGTCTGCATCTCCCACTGAATTGTTAGCTCCACCAGGGAGGGTCTGTGTTCTGACACTTGACAATCATTTTTTTTTTCCTCCCCCACTATCCCAAATTATGCAGTGGAGGTTTCTGCAGTTGGGGAGGTCGCAGGGGTCAGCACATGTGGAGTGCAATGGACAAGCCTCGTCCTGGGAAAACCACCTTCATGATCATGGTATCTCCCCGGCCAGGTAAGTATTCGACAATTATTAAATGATGGAAATGTGGGAACGTTGCCACCTTTTCAGGGGGCCTGGCTGAATTAGGAAGGCATATGGGGGTCCTCCGTAGTACTAGAGGGGTACTAGAGGGGTCTGGCCCCCAGTGCCCCACTGGCCAGGCATGTTCTTCCCGGATGAGCAGGTAAACAGCTTGAAGGGCAAAGCTGTGTCTGCCTTCCTGAAGCCGGTGCCTAGCCTGGGTCCCGGGATATTTGATCTAGCTGTTAGTTGATTGAATAAATGATTCCAAAAAGGAACACAGACATCAGGGATCGCAAGCATCTTTAGGCAAACTCCATTTACAGTAGAAAACCCTTAATTCAGGTGCTTAAGTGTGAAGGCAGTTTAGGCTAGGGGGGTGGAGCGTGTGGGCCCCAGAGACTGCTGAGCTCATTTGTCCCTTTGCCCAGTGACCCAGGAGCAAAACTCTCCAGCTAGACTTTTAGGGGTTCCCCTCCTCAGCCCTCCCACCGCAAGCGAGGACTGGGAGGGGGCGGGGGAGGGCAGTCGTCCCTCCCCCCTCCCCAGGACGGTCCCCACCTTCCCGGCCCCCCCCCACCCCACCCAAGGACAGGAACTGGGGCAGGACAGCCGTCCCCCCTCCCCGGTCTTCTCCCACCCCCACCCCAGGAGTGGGAGGGCATTTGTCCCCTCCTCCCCTGTCCCCGTCCCCCGCCCCCGCCCCCAGGACGCGAGCGCGGGGAAGGCAGCGCTCCCCCGCTGGGCCCTCCACCCCACCCCACCCCACCCCACCCCACCCGACCCGAAGACGGGCGGGGGGAGGGCAGCGCGCCGCCGGCGTGGACACCGCCCCGGCCCGCCCCGGGAGCGCGCGCGGCCTCCGGCTCCGCTCCGCCCGCGATCCGGCCCGGGATGCCGCGCCCGCCCGCGCCCCGCGGAGCCCCGCCCCCCGCCGCCGCGCCGCCGCCGGAGGCCGCTCGGAGCTGCGCGAACATGGCCGAAGTCGGCGAGGACAGCGGGGCCCGCGCCCTGCTGGCGCTGCGCTCGGCGCCCTGCAGCCCCGTGCTGTGCGCCGCCGCCGCCGCCGCCGCCGCCTTCCCCGCCGCCGCGGCCCCCGCGGCCCCCGCGGCCGGGCCCGCCGCCCCGTCGCCGCCGCCGCCCGCCCAGCCCCCGCCGCCGCCGCCACCGCCGCCGCCGCCGCCGCCGGGCGCGATCGCGGGGGGCGCGGGGGCCGCGGGCGCGGGGGGCGCGGGGGCCGCGATCGCGGGCGGCGCGGGCGGCGCGACGGGCCCGGGCGCGGGGGCCGCGTCCGGCGAGGCCCTGGTGGCCGCGGCGGCCGCCTCGGTGCGCAGGAGCCCCGGGCCCGCGCTGGCGCGCCTCGAGGGCCGCGAGTTCGAGTTCCTCATGCGGCAGCCCAGCGTCACCATCGGCCGCAACTCGTCGCAGGGCTCCGTGGACCTGAGCATGGGCCTGTCGAGCTTCATCTCGCGGCGCCACCTGCAGCTCAGCTTCCAGGAGCCTCACTTCTACCTGCGCTGCCTCGGCAAGAACGGCGTCTTCGTGGACGGGGCCTTCCAGCGGCGCGGCGCGCCCGCCCTGCAGCTGCCCAAACAGTGAGTTGCCGCGCCCCCGCTCCCTCCCCGCCCCGCCCGGCCTGGACCCCGGGGTCACCCGGACCCTCGGCCCGACTCCCGACTCGTGGTCACCTTCGGCCTTTGGCCCGGCCCGGACCCAGAGGTCACCCCGACCCGGGGCCCGAGCCTCGTCCCGGGGTCACTCCCGACCACCGCCCCGGATCCGCAGCCTGACTTAGATCCTGGGGTCACCCTAAACCTTGCCCTGACCCCGCCCTGCCCGACACCGGAGACGCCTCCGACCCCGCCCAGCCTGGGCCTCAGGGACGTTCTCCAACCCAGGTCCGATCTGTGCTCAACCCGGGACACAAGGTCCACTCCTGACCCTCCCCCCCCGCCCCCACCCCTGCTTGGGCCTTGGGCTCCGAGGGTCGCCCCGCCCCCACCGAGCCTGAACCATAAGGGTCGCCCTTGCCTCTGCCAGGCCTGGACCGGAGGACACCCCTGACCCCCGCCCAGCCTGAGTCCGGGGGTCGCCCCTGCACGCACTCCTGAAAAGGATTGCATCGGGAGGTGTTGGTCGGGGAGGTGCGCCCCTCACCCCCTCGCGCTAGGGGCCGAGTCAATGGCAGTGACTTTGGGCGTGTGAGGGACGTTCCCATTCCCAGGGCGGAGGGACAGGGCAGGAAGTGCTCGGTCCTCAGTGCCCCTGAATGCGCTGCTCCTGGGGTGGGGCAGTGGTACCCAGCACTTTGAGCATTTGTAGCACAGCCTGGGATTCCTGAGCCCAAAGGGGAAACAGCAGGGTGAGGGGGGGGGGAGGGCAGGGAGAAGGCGGTTCCAGGGGTGGCACAGCCACTGTCACAAGCGTGCTTTTAGCGACATTCACTCACTTTCCCTTGTCTTCTGGCTCCCACGTCCACTTTTTCCCCCACGGGCTCTGCTCCTGCGATCCCTGCTTTCTCAAGGTCTGTTGATGAGGAGAAAGCCTATTTACCTGCCCCGCTTCCTCTTCAGGGCACTTTCTGTTTCTGTGTAGTAATTGCCTTTAACTCCTCACGGAGTGTTTATATTTCTCCAACCGGCTTCCTGTTGCACAGTCGTCTCTGATGGGCTAAGTGTTCTTCTTTATGAGAGAGTTCAGGGGATTTTTGCTGGGGTGATCCCCGGCACCCAAAGCTTGTTTCTGTAAACTTCTCCCCTCCCCAGGGTCTCGGTGTGCTGGCTTGTAAATATTGCACTGAATAGTTTCCCAGTGCAACACCAGCAGTGACTCATTCCTGCTTAGGGTGTGAGAACAGACCTTTATTTTGCAAACTTGAAAGGTATGTATTTGGGTAAAATCAGGGCTTGGCGAGTCACAAAGTTATTCTATCCTGTGTTTGTTACCACTTTGTTCTCTCTGTTCTGGGCCATTCAGTACATTTCAGGGCCTGGGAGAGTGACAGGCAGAACAGCGCCTTCCCCTCCCCGCCCTGGGGCTCTTAGAGGCCTGTTTCTGCTAATGCCTGTCTGTGTACTGGAGGCTGATTTTCAGAGCGCCCTGCCCAGTTGTTGAATAGGTACACTAACTAGGGCCTAGCTTACTGAATCTAGAGCCCACGGTATCTTCTGGAACTCGAAGGGACGGAGTGTTAGCCCGCCGAGTCCTCAGATCAGCCTCAGGATGGGCCAGTCCCAGGTCTGTGGCCTGTAACACGTGGTGGGTGTTCGTGGTGCATCTCAGGTCTGCCCTCGAGGGGCCTGCCTCCTTGGTGGGCGCGTCTGGAGCGCTGTGCTGTGGCTGACCCGGCTCTCTGCCCCGCTGTGCCTGTGTCTGACTCGAGACGAGCTTCTGAGCAATCTCCACGTAGGCAGTGATGTAAAAATCACAAGAACAGAACAAACGGGCAGAAGGAGAAACATTAAGTGGACGTCCGTGTCTCCCCTCCCGTTTGCTTCTGAAAACCGACAAAGCCTGTTGACTGACGTGTTTGGCAGTTTGAGTGGGTTTATGTTTTGTTTTGTGTTTTGTTTCGGTTTTTTCTGTTTTAGAGATCGTAAACTAACTCCGTAATCCTGCATATGAAATGGCTGTTGTCAGCTTCTCAGAGCTAGGCTCTCTGGCCTGTCCCACCGAAAGCACTCAGGAAATTTTAATGAATTCAGCGCAAGGAAGTTGAATGTGTACGTTTTTGTCACTCCCAAAATGGGAAATTCGTTATTTTTAAAGAAAGGTAGTAATTAATGTCTGTTTTCTCTCAGGCATTGGTACATGGTTCTGCCATTAATATTGAAGCTATGGGGGCACCTGGGTGGCTCCGTCGGTTAAGCGTCCGACTTCCGCTCAGGTCATGATCTCAGGGTTTGTGAGTTCCAGCCCCGCGTCGGGCTCTGTGCTGACAGCTCAGAGCCTGGAGCCTGCTTCCGATTCTGTATCTTCCTCTCTCTGCCCTTCCCCTGCTCTCTCTCTGTCTGTCTCAAAAATAATTAAACATTAAAACAATGTGGTTTTTTTTTTTTTAGTATTTGAAGCTATGAATTTCTTTACCATAAATTTAAAATTCCTATCGTATTGGCATTTCGTTGATTTGGCGATGCTTGGATTTCAGGGAGTGCAGGTGCGTGAGCCTTGGGGCCTTGTTTTTTTGTTTTGTTTTGTTTTGTTTTGTTTTGTTGTTTTTTTGCGCTGTGGTCATAGACACACCCTTTCCCGATGGGGGACGTCACACGCAACTCCCATCCCGGGGACAGGTTTCGCTGCACATTCCTCGCTCTTCTTCCCCACTCAAGAAAGCATGTGGCTAAGAGGAATACCAGAATGTACCCCAGTTTATTTCTAGAGGTGCGTCTTCCCAAAACTTCCCTGTTTTTGAATGACCGGCGGGAAAACAGCTCCTTGTGACACACTGAGAGCCGGCCCTGCCTGCGGCTGCGGGGCTCCACCGTGCTGAGTGCGTGGGGACGCGCAGGGAGGGAAGCGCGTCCGTTATGACTTGTGCTAAGTTATACACGCCCCTAAGTTAGCGCGCACCTCGCTGGACTCTGCCGGGCCTCCCGAGCCGCGAGTCCGGCATTTCTCCCCACGACTGGGCCGGGCGCGGTTCTCCCTCCCTGGAGACGCAGCGCAGGAACTGGCGGGCAGTGCGTGCACAGAGCTGAGTTGTGTTTGTTGAATGAACTCATGAGTAACTGGAGGGATTTGCAGCGTCCGTGGGGAAAGCGGTGGCATTGATTTCACGCGGTTTTCTGAGGTGGAGAGTCAACTTGCCCCGGGGACGCGTGGACCCCGTTCCCTGGTTTTACGGGTGGGTACGGTGTGCGTGTGACTAGTTCTTTACGCCCTCAGATTTGGAACTTGACGTCGATGTTATGTGTGAGCCACACAGAGAAAGGCCCGTACGCAGCCCCCCACGTGCTCTTGCCCCCTCTTTTCCAGCCTTCTTTTCTTTAAAAAACAGGTTTGTAATAAACATGGGCTACTTGATTAATTACAGTACAAACAAGACTTCTGTTTGCGATGGCCTCTGGGAGTGGTAAGATCACAGGGTCCTTTCTTCCCTTTTTCCTTTCCCGTGTTTTCCAACCTTTTGGGGACGAGCAGGGGTCTTTTGTCCTTCCCCCGACACTTTTTATGACAGAACATTTCAAACTTGGAAATAGAGCGGTGAACTTCTATGCACCCGTCACTGGCGTCGGGGGTAGCCTGCCGTGACCTGGCTTACTTTTCCTTCGTCCCCACTCAGCTTTCCTGCGGCCCCCACTTATCTGGACGGAAGTCACAAATGTCATCTCCTTCTGTGTGTCAACGCTTCAGTAAAGATAAAGATCCTTTAAAAAAAAAATTTTTTTTTAACGTTTATTTATTTTTGAGACAGAGAGAGACAGAGCATGAACGGGGGAGGGTCAGAGAGGGAGACACAGAATCTGAAACAGGCTCCAGGCTCCGAGCTGTCAGCACAGAGCCCGACGCAGGGCTCGAACTCACGGACCGTGAGATCGTGACCTGAGCCAAAGTCGGCCGCCCAACCGACTGAGCCACCCCGGCGCCCCAAAGATCCTTTTTTAAAAAGCTTCAGCACAATGTTATCAACCTTAAAAATTAACGATAATTTCTTCACGGTCATCAAACCTCCGGCCACTGTGTGCGTTCCCCTTGCTGTCTCGTGAATTTCTCTTCTTACACTGTGCTTATTTGGATCAGGAACTAAATCAGGTGCAGACAGCCTGTTTGGCTGGTGTCACTCACATCTCTTGTCACCTGTAGGCTCCATCCGTCTCTGTTTCCCTCGCTGAAGAGATGGGCTCGTTTGCCCCATATCGTTTCTGCAGCCTGCGTTTGTGGACTGGATTCCCATGGTTCCCCTTACGTAGGTTAGTAGTGGGGCTAAGATCTGATCGGACGCGGGTTTGACGCTGCTTTGTCTGAGCTGCCTCTTAGGCGGTAGGGCGTGTGTCTGTCAGGAAGCAGATATGTCTGTCTGTCTCCCCTCGCGCCTTTGGACGGTCCTTGCCTAGGCCCGTAGACTGGTTACCGCCTGTACCGTGGCCGGTGATCTTGGCGCCTGGCCGTGCCGGCGTGCGCTCCCCTCTGAAGAACATGCTGTGAGCGGCCCGTGGGAGGGCTCTCAGCTTCCGCACACGGACCGTGATGGAAGGTGACTGACTGTGACCAGCAGAGCATTTTAGCACGTATGAGATCGTTTCCTGTAGCTTCCCAGGGCTGTTCCACTGTGGTCCCTCGAAAAGTATGGAATCAGTCACTAACCGTCATAGCAGTAGTTATCAGATTGAAGTCATTTTGAAAGTAGTCGGAAAATGCCCCAGATTTGCTGCAGACAGCAGCATCCCAGGCAGCAGAAACTGCTTTTCTCCCTCACTCTCGATGCCGTGCCTCCCTGTCCGCCGCGGCCGCAGGATCCCCTCACGACCCGGAGCCTGGGTCATGGCCGAACTGTGTGCTGCATGGGGTTCGGGACGGGAGAGGGTGTCAGCTCATCTCCCAGCCGCCGCGAAGAGAGACTGCGCGCCTTGGACTGGAGAGAAGACAGGTGGCCAGAAGGGCCTCTGAGGAAGAAACGTCCCCGTCCGGGGCCTCCCAGGAGGGAAGAGACGGTGTGGGTGTGGAGGCTGCCGGACTCAGACGTGCCCGTGGAAGGAGGAGCCGCTCAGGAGACCAAGCTGTGGGTTCGGCCGCATGGTGTCCGCACGGCGTGGGCCAGAATACAGGATGCGCATTTTCTCTAGACACACCCCTCACTCTGGTTTTCTTGCCTTGTGGCAGTTGTTGTGGATCACTTGTGGATATTTGTTCAAAGTTACACTGTCATCTTGTTAAACGTTTGCTTGGAAAGGGCTTATTGCCGGGAGCGTAACCCATTGGGAGCCGGTACGCGGAATCCCTGTTAATGAAAACGTGTGCCCCTTTCCAACATTCAGTTCACGCTGACTTTTTTGGGCCTGTCACCCACATAGGAAGACGTATGTAGTATTTTAGCAATGAGCCTGTGAGAAGGATATTACTTATCATGGAGCGTGTGCTGAAATCGAATTTATAATAACTTTACAAAAGCCTTTGTCACTGGGAGAGGGAGAGGGTTGGTGGGCGCCCAAAGGGTATTGTGTAGAGTTTTAATGACGTTCATAGTCAGTGCTTTCGAAAAAGACAGCTATGTTTACAATTATGAGCTGAAATGAAATGAAAGCTTTTGATTTGGAGATACAGTAATTTACTGTTTGCTGTTTTTGCATCTTGTGAATGTCAGGGGATAAACTTGGTAAATTAATGACAACTCAAATTACAGCAATGCCTCATTTCCATAATTACCCTGCATTTAAAGCATTTCATATTAACAGGAGAGGATTATATAAATGCTTTTACTTTGATTTCCTGGAAATGGGCCCTTGCATCGTGACTTGCAAGGAGGTTTCGTGGGCAATGTTCGCCGCCGCTGTCGCTTTTCACAAGTTTCCGGTTTTCTGGGCAAAGGTTCCTGATGGATTTAAAGGAAAGCAGATGGAATCTCTGGCTGTACGTGTATTTCATAAACGTAGAAAGGGAAGCCGTGAGGGTGTGCTGTGCACTGCCCAGGAGTCTTGGACAGAGGCCGTGAGCACAGCGGGTCCCCGCCGGCCTCGTGCTGACTGGTCCTGCCACCGTGCCCCCGGGGCCTCACCAGACCCCCTTCCAGGAGCCCGATGACAGGCCGAAGATGTGTTAGTGCGGGTTTTGCTTTCCTCGGACATAACGGTTCCAGCCTTACGTCATGAGCCGGTTGCAAATGTGTGGCATCCTCTCTCCTACGAGTACTTTCCGGGAGGCATGCAGAGAAGAAATGGCTATTTTTACGTGGTCTGCTTAAGAAGACGCCTTTTCCCCTTCGTCATCTGTCACATGTTCCACCATGCCCAGAAAGGCACACATGTGTCTTCTGTTTGTTTCCTCGGCAAGCGGGTCTCTGGTTCTTCTGCACGTGCGCGCAGAGCGGGGCTGTGACTGTGTCACCTTCCTGCTGGAAGCCACAGCGGCCGCCCAGCGCCCTGCCCCTGAGCCCCGGCCCGGCGCTGCTGAAGGGCTTCCCCTGGCCTGCCCCTCTTCCCCAGGGCACCCCCCTCCCCCCGCCTCGTCCTCTCCAGCAGGACTCAAGATGTTGCGTCCAAGGGCTCTTCCACACCCTCACACGTCGCTGGGGACCCCGGAGAGCTTTCCTTCACGTGGGGCTGTCACCCTCAGCGTATTAGCGATTGGAAGTGAGAAGTTCAAATACACGTGTTTATTGACCTGCTCAGAAAGAGCAGTGATAAATGTATCTCAAGAATCGCTGTTCTTGGGGCACCTGGGTGGCTCAGTCGGTTAAGCGGCCGACTTCGGCTCAGGTCATGATCTCGCGGTCCGTGAGTTCGAGCCCCGCGTCAGGCTCTGTGCTGACCGCTCAGAGCCTGGAGCCTGTTTCGGATTCTGTGTCTCCCTCTCTCTCTGACCCTCCCCCGTTCATGCTCTGTCTCTCTCTGTCTCAAAAATAAATAAACGTTAAAAAAAAAAAATTAAAAAAAAAAAAAAAAAAAAAGAATCGCTGTTCTTGACAAAACCACTCTATTTCCCCAAACACAGACATTTAGAGTAGGGTGTTTGGTGTTTGGAAAAGGCTTCAGGTCTGGCTTGATCGAAGACGGCTGGAATGTCCTGGCTGCTGTGCCTCTCGTCTGTGGGGGTAGGTGGCTTTGGTTCAGGCTGGGAAGGAAATTCAGCCTCACGCAGAGAGGGGGCTGGACGAGGGAGGGGTATCCTAGCGCCTTTCAGATGATTGTGGACATCGTTCCTCGACGCCTCCCCAGAACCTGACAGGTGGTAGTTTCTTCAGGGTCACTTGCAGTATGGAGTCTGACACATCATCGGTGGACGTGTTCTCTCTCCGTTACATTAAAACCTGTTGCTCTGTCTCACATCTAGAATAAATCTCTCATTGCCCGGCTTGGTTTTGTGACCTCATGCATTGGTTGATTATTGGGGGAAGTATCGATTGAGTTATGCAGATCTTCTGATGTCAGTATGTCTTATCATATCAAGAAAAGCATATTTTGTCTTAAGTTGGGTCGGTAAATTTGAGCCCCCTTGAACCCAGCAGGTCATATTTTTGGAAAATAGAAATCTTTGAAAGGATCAGACATTTTGATGTAGTTTAATTGTAAAATTTGCTTTAAAAGTTGAGCGACACAGTGTATTTTTATAGAAATAAAAAAAGTCATGTAATGTAGTCATTGGCCTTGTTAGCACCTCATGACCTAATTAGGCTTAAATTTAGGTGGCTTTTTTTTTTTTTTCCCTTGTATGGACAGTCAATTCTTGATGATTTCATGTGGGGCTCTCCCATCTTGTCAGTTATTTCTGTTGTCTTCCCATAACCAGGCAGAGCATGGGGGCCCTCGTCCTTCCTGGTTCCCGGGTGGTGGTCCTGCTGTCCCCCCTCAGCCACGGGAGTGGGGCCACCAGGAGAAGTCAGGGAGAAGGGTCTGGACACAGAACTGTGAGAGTCCTCACGGGGTGTCAGTGACAGAGGAGGTGTGTTTTTATGGAAATAACTCCCCGTTTGGGATTTCTTTCGAAACCCTTCTGAGCACACTTCTAAAAAACTGTGCCAACTTTCGATAAACACCGGCATTCCCTCCCTCCCTGATTTCGTAGTTTCCCCCCTAGATCTCTCTTCCCTCCTCACAGTAAATCAGTATCCTAGGGCCCAGCACTGACCTTCTGTCTGCTCAGAAGAGACTCTGCTTTCTGGGGTTTGTAGCACAAGAACAAAAGGTACTCACTGTTTTTCCAGACGGACCAGCAGAAACGCCGAGTGCGTTCTGACCCCTCCCGGGCCCTTCCCACAGACTCGCACTGCCCCCTTTCACAGCTATTCTGGGTTTTATAAACTTCATAGTTGCGGAGTTTGAGGTCATGTGGTGGTTGTGCCTTTGACGCCCGAGCCGATCGGTGGCCTAGCGAGCTGCTCGGGAAGATGTCCACCAGGACCCCTCCCGCCCGACACTGCTGAGCCACGTGAGTGATTTGGGCTCAGGCACGTGCACGGGCAGTGGCTGGGGCCAGCTGTCCATCAGAAACCTGCCCAGAAAAACTCCCTCCTATCACATGATTTGGTTACAGTTTACCGGTGAAATTAAGGATCCTTCTCTATGCTCCCGTGGAGCCGTGGGGGAACACAGGCAGTGAAAAATAGCTTGTAAGCCTAGGAACCCTCCGGAGCTGATTCAGAAAGAGCGTGACAGTGGAGTCTGATGGTCCCGGTGGCAAAGCAGGCAGCTTGGGGGCTGCAGAGCTCCGTGAACAGAAGTTTGTGTCTGTCTGCCTCCACCCCTGGGGACATAAATATATCCGTTCTGCTTGGCTGGTACACCCCTGAAGCTGGGAACAGTGACTCATCACAGCTTGAGGAAAACATCTTTCCCTCAAGAATAGCCACCTCCCTCTGGTTGGATTCCGTATCAACTGCGAACATTTATAGCCCTGCCTTGGCTGCCAGCATGCGAGGACACTGCTGAATGTTGGGCTTTCTTAGCGGTTGTGTTTTTCTCTGCAGACTGTGGTGTGAGCAGGTTTTCCAGACCTGCTGACCCCTTGGGTTAGCCAACAGGAGATCTCACGGAGAGTCTAGAACTTTCTGCAGTGATAGAAATGTTTTGTGTCTGCGCCATCCAAGATGGCAGCACGAGGCGTGTGTGGCCGGTGAGCGTCTAAAATATGGCCGAAGTGAGTGGAGAACTCAGGTTTCAGTTGTTTGGTCTATAAGTTCGTTCATGTTTACAAAGCCGCACGTGCCGCTGGCCTGGAGAGGTGGCCGGTCTGTGGGTCCCCCGGGGCGGGCGTGGCCGCTGCCTCAGTTTACCCGTCACCCCCGAGGCACGCGTATTGCTTTCTGCAGTGTGCTCGAGGTGAGAGAGCCCCACAGGTGTGGCCCGGGCCTGGGGCTCAGGCGGACTCCCTGCGGCTCCGGGGGGTGAGGCGAGGCGGCCGCCAGCCGTGGCCTTCCGGAAGGACGTTGAAACATCTTGCGGCTGCACAGGCCGGCCATCCTCGTCGGCTTCTGCTCCTCGGCACCGCAGACACGTGAGCATGGACGGTGTGCGTTTTCGCCTGTTGCCCGGGTTCTCGAAGCCCGAGGGCCGAGCAGAGAAGCGAGGGACCCAAAGTTGATGCCTGTGGGTAATAGAGAGAAGACACGCGGTTGCTGGTGTGGGAAGCGGCGTTCCTCAAACTCCGTGGCCCTTTCCAGCCCTGGCTTTCCTGTGCCCGTTGGTCGTCGACAGAGTGCTTGTGAGTCCAGTGGCTTGATGTGAACATTACACGCTCACAGATTTTGAAGTTCCTTTGTGAACAAATGAGTGTGCGTGCCGCCTGCACGGACGCCTGCTCATGCCCGTGACCAGTATGGCTGGTCATTCTCTGGTGTGACTGTTGGTCGTGGACGCCCCCCCCACCCCACCCCCGCCGGCCCCGCAGGGAGCCGCGAGCCCACGAGGGCAGGGCTGAGCTCCCTGCACTGAGCGTTGCACTTAGCGCTTGGAGGCCACGAAACACGAAACCCCTACTTACGCACGTAACCTTCTGTGGCCTGCTGCTTGTCGTACGGGACAAATTCCAACGTCTGGCTCGCGGAAAGCCCGGAATCGGTGTTTCTGACTCGTGGTCGGGAGCCCCGTGCTCCACGTGGGAAATCGGGGACCCGCCGTCGTCGGCTCGGCTCTCCGGGCCGTGGCGGTGTCTGCACCCGGCTTTCGGCCAGCGACCAGAGCTCGGCCCAGGGCCGCTCCGCGGGAGGGCCGTGTGTCCGGGAAGAAGAGGAAACGCCCCGGTGGGCGGTCAGCCGGTCTCAGCGCCTCGGGACCCTGGCAGCAGACCGCAGCCTGTGGGCAAGTCCCGCCAGACGCCTGTCTTTGTAAATGAAGTCTTTCGGGAGCACGGCCGTGCCCGTTCCTTGACATGGTTTCTGCGGCTGCTTGCTTGAGGCAGAGGTGGGGTGGCCCGAAAAGCTAACAGATTCAGCGTCTGGCCCTTTACAGAAACAGTGCACGCACTCGGCAGCCCAGTCCATTCAGTGATACATTTTGCCGAGATCGTTACCGGTTTTCTTTACGTGGAGCCCCTGTGTCTCTTGAGGTGTTATGTTTAATTCTCGGTGTTTTATATATTTGTCTTGGGGATGGTCACTGTCAATAATGGGATCTTTTTCCCTGATTATTTTCGAAAGGGTTAGTGCTGACATGTAGGAAAGGAGGGCTCTGTGTGTGTGTGTGTGTGTGTGTGTGTGTGTGTGTGTGTGTGTTTTCTTTTTTTTTTGTACGAACTTTATAATAATTTATTTTTAGATTTTTGCATTTTAAAAACAAGCTTCCAGAAAAGCTTTAAGACTAGTTCAAATCACTCCTGTCCTCTGCCCAGATTCCATGTTTAACTTTCTGCCATGTTTGCTTTTAGTATTTTCTCTACACGTGTCTGTGCTGCTTGAGGGCAGGTTACGCATACGACGCCTCCTTTTCCCTTGGAGTAGGGGTATCTTCCGTGGCCGCAGTCTGGTCACCGAGTTGGGGACCTTGTGCCCCGCCCTCCAGTCCACGGCCCGTGTGCCCACGCCATCAGGTGCCCCAGTAGCACGCTTTACGGTGTCCCGGGTCCTGTCCAGTGTGGAGCCCTGCGTTTGGGTGCCCTGTCTCTCTGGCCTCCTTGCTCTGCGACAGCTCCTTGGCCCTCTTTGTGTTGACCTTGACGTAAAAAAAATAAAATAAAATAGGACAGTCATCTTATCGGATGCCTCTCAAATTAGATTTGACTGGTTAAGACCAAGTCCTGATGAGATTCGGGTCAGGCATCTCCACAGCCCGAGCGAGAGCACTCCCCTTCTCCAGGGCCACTCCAGTGCTAGCGTCCCTCCTGGTGCAGGTGACGAGGATCCCTTGGTAGAAGTGTTGACTGCGCTTCTCTGCCCGATAGTTACTGTTTTTCCTTTTGTAGTTAACAAG
The DNA here is from genome assembly GCF_016509475.1 of Prionailurus bengalensis. NCBI lineage: Eukaryota > Metazoa > Chordata > Mammalia > Carnivora > Felidae > Prionailurus > Prionailurus bengalensis. The sequence continues at coordinate 4,348,704 of NC_057357.1, forward strand.
TAATTTTTGTCCTTCAGCGCTGGAATAAAATGCTTATTTTGTATCTAGTCGCTGTTACCATTCCTTGTAACAGTTTTTAAATTCCCGTTTTGCGTGCGTTTTCTAGGTCAAATGTTCATCCGCAAATGATGATTATTTTGTGTCTTTCTTCCACTACCTTTTATCTCCTTTCTTCTTGCATCTTGTCGAGTTTGCTAGAACCTCCAGATAACACAGAATGGGTACCCTGATGGTGGGCTCCATTCTTGTTTGGAGCCGGACCAGGAAGGCTTATGGGGCCTTTCAGAGTAAATGTAGCCTTGCTGCTCCGAAGCTGCTTCCCGAAGGCAGTCTTCCTGGTACCTCGCTGAGGTGAGCCCGGGGCTGCGCACCCACGGCACCCCTGGTCTGGCCGTCCCGCTGTTACTGTAGGGTCGGTAGTGTGTTTATCTGACATGATCTGGTGGGGGTGGGGGTGCGCTGGTTTGTGCTTTCCTCATTTACTGCTGTCGTCCCAGGACCAACCAGTGACCCCGGGCTGGGCACATAGTTGGCGCTTTGTAAGTTGTTGGCAGAATGAATAAAAAAGCAAACAGGAAAGGTCTGAGTGCAGAAATAACCTGGCAGAAGACGGTGACCAGAGGTGACAGGAGCTTAGCATCTAAAAGGTCTGCATCGTCACCCCCCAGCTGGGTGCCCTTGGGCAGGTGCCCTGACCTCAAGCTCCATCTGTAAGATGGGCACACTCCCCACTTGCTGGGGAATTACGAGAACTAAAAGCGGTGGGCCAAAGTGCTCACCTCAGTGTCTGGTGTATAGGTGCCCTCTCCACATGCCCAGGCCCTTGCCATCGCTGCTGTCACCGTGACCGTGTAGGAGAGGCTTTGTTGCTCTGTGAGGCGTCCAGGTGTCCGAAGTGAGATCTCCTTTGTGGTGGGAGAGCTGTTGCAGGGCCTGGAGCCCGGCTCGGTGGGGTAGTCTGGCCCCCGCCCTCCAGCAAAGGTGCCAGTCACTGGCAGGGTGTCACAGAGCATGGCATCCGGTCTGTGCTGGCTGGAGACTGGGCTTGGGTGGGCCAGGATCCCTTGCAGTTCCCAAGGCGGTGCAATCAGAGCAAACTAGGGTTTGTTTCTTGTGTTTCTCTGAGCTGCTTGCGCAGAGGGTGGGGATTTGAAAAGACAGACTCGGGTTTTCCCGTGGATCAGTTTGAACCCCCTTCGTGGGGCTCAGAGACCGGCCCGCACTGGGGCGGGACGCTGAGAGCAAAGCCAGCCTCAGTGCAGCGGTCTGACGGCCCCTGGCTGGGACACAGGGCACTCGGCAGAGGATCAGCGGGCAGCTGGGGACGGAAGCCCAGATCTGATCCGGTGATTGGTCTGCACGTCAAGGCATTTACGAATACGGACAAGTATGGAAGATGACGGAACGTGTGCTTGTGACCCACGAAGAATTGGCACTCGTCCACATCGTGTCATGTGCTTTCAAGGCTTTTTAGAGTTTTGTTTTATTTTTTCTTTTCTTTACTTATCTTCGCCCAACGTAGGGCTTGAACTTGTGACCCTGAGAGATCAAGACCTGAGCTGCGATCAAGGGTCTGAGGCTTAACCAACTGAGCCACCCAGGCGCCCCTATATTTTTTTTAGTTGCGTTTATTAAGTAATCTCTCCATCCAGCATGGGGGCTCGAACTCACAACCCCGAGATCAGTGGCCGCTTGTCCAGCTGAGCCGGTCAGGCGCCCCAGGCCTTGTTTTGAATAGAGAAACAACACCCCGCAGATGACAGCAGGCCCCGAGTCCCCCTTCCTACCACGTTTCTGTCCCTTCTCCAGAGCCAGCCACCCTTCGGAGTTTAGCTCCGGATCTGTCTCACTTCCCCTGTTTCAGTTGTTGCAGGGGATGGGGGCAGACGTACAGAAGTGGCCTCACAAATCTGCCCGTTACGCTACGTGTGTTTTCTACTTCTCCAGAAGACTGGTTCGTGGGTGACACGGTCAGACACAGAGGCCTCCTGTTTCTTCACAGCCCTGCTGCTCGGGCCCCCGTCCTTCCCGTCCTGCAGCCTGCTGTCCCACCTGTCCCCCGTTCTCTCGGCTCTGGCCGGGGTGGCTCCCGTTCACCACGTCCAGCGCTCCCGCGTGCGCCTGGCTACCGGGAGCCCCTCCGTGTCTCGGCTCGAGCTCCTGTGCCTGCTCTGCTCGCACCTGCTCCGGGGTGGCTCTGGGCTCCTGCCCCGTCCCCGGGCTCGTCTGCAGCCCTGAGCGGTGGCCCCGGCATCTCCACGTTGAAAGCAGACGGCATTGGGAAGACCGCCCTCAGCCCCCCGGCCCGCATGCCCCCTGCCAGGTGGTTACTGAGGCCTTCGCTTCTACCCGCGTCCACACGTGGGTGCTCGCGGTGCGGGCCGGGTCAGGAGGGAGACCTCACGATCGTGAAGCGTGAGCGTGTGGTACCATTTTGGGGGTGCGGGGTGCAGTGAGGAAGCCAGAGACTGTCAGGTGGGTGGGAAAGTGATATTTTGGCATCTCCATTACGAGCAGAAGCTACTGACTGGAAGCATCGAGGGCAGAGACTTCCCAGCGGTGGGACCTGTGGGTGCAGTGGCTGGGGTGGGGGCGGACGGGGCACCCACAGAGGAGGCCAGAGACTGAAGGGCCCAAGGCCCCCGGAAGGTTCCAGGGGGCGGTGACATTCCCAGCAGGGCCACCGTGGCAGCGGTCAGTAGGGTCTGTAGGGCCGAGTGCTGGGCTGGCTCTGAGGGCGTGGGAGCGGTGCGTGCGTGTGTGTGCGTGCGTGTGCGTGTGGACAGGTCCCTAAAGCACCCAGGAGGAGCCACCTGTCCAGGGCCTGGAGTCCTCACTTCCCCCAGGTGTCCCCAGCGCTGCCTGGCCTCACGGTGCAGAAGGAAGGAAGTGTGCGCCAAAGTTCCGGAGCCCGGGGTCTAGGGTGGATTTTATCCATCCGCGTGCCGGGGACCAAATGTCGTTGAGAACGATGGTTTCCTTCTGTGTGGCAAAACGAAAAGCTTCAGTCATGAAACCACACGACCTGAGGGAAGCTCCAGGCAGGGGCTGGCTCCTCCCTGAGACTCAGAATGCTGTTTGGACAGCGGGAAGGCCCTTCCGGACTCTGGCCGCGTTTCCGGCTCATCTTGCTGAGTGTGCTGTGACTGCTTCAGGCTAACATTGCAGATGGAGCCACGGCTGCTGGAAACGCTAGAGGGACCACCCCAGCCACGCCTTCATCTGGGGAGGTGAGAGTCACGGACGTCACGTCTGTGCGCTAATCTCTGCCCGTCTCTGTGAGTGCAGAACACCTAACGGTGCGGGAGAATGTGTGTGTGCGCCTGTTGTTTTGAGAGTATGCGTCCGTATGCTTGGAAGGTTGGCTCCTGCTTGCTTGGCAAAATAGCGTGGGAACAATTACTCGGACAGCTCGAGGTGCCGGCTTGGGACCCTGCCCTTGGAGCCCTGGCGAAAGCACAGATTCCCGAGTACTTTGTGAGTACCCCGTCCCTGATTGGAGACCGAGAAGCCGAGGCACAGTCCACGGTGGAACCGTCCGGGGCCAGCACCTGCTTATCTTCAGCCCACACCCTGGTCCGCATTTTCTTCTGCTCCCTGGGCCTGTGAAAGGCAGAGGAGAGGCCAGAAGAAGGCTTGCTGGGGAGGGCGTGCGTGCTGTTTCCCTGGCCCGGCTCGTGTGCCCGAGGGCCCTGGAGACACAGGGTGACCTCGGACAAGCTGAACGTCTCCTTGCCGACCCCTCTTGCACCCGGGGGACCTGGACGCTGGCCCATCGTGCCACTTCCAGATGGAGCCCGAAGAACGTATCGCCAGCTGCTGAGAGCCCTCTGTGTACCCGGGCTGTCCTCAGCCCCGGTCACCGTCTGCTAAGACAGGCGGACAGCCACCGGGACGGGAGGGTATGTAGGCTAAAGGGGCTTGAAGGCTGGAGTCACACAAAGGGTGGCACTCGTGGGGCCCTCTGAGGGTGACCAGTGGCAAGACCAATGCCACGGGAACAGCAGGTAGGACAGGGCCAGACTAGCGTGTCTGGGGACGGGCTCAGGATGTGGGGAAGGAGGGAGGGGGTGTCCCGGCTCCCCCTGCGGCGCCCTCAGGTTCTCGGGGGCTCCGTGGGCCCCCGCAGATGTGCCCTGTGCGGGGCGCCCTGCCCCCTCCTCTTCAAGGCCGAGTGTCCACGGCCGGGGGGGCGCTTCCGCTAACACACGAGGGGTACGCTTCACTGAGCAGCCGACGTGCCACACACTGTCCCAGGGAGCCGTCCGGCTTCGTGCCTCGGGGAGGGCAGGGGGCCAGGCGGAGGCGGAACAGCTTGTCTGCGTTACGTGTTGCCCTTTCTTGTAAGATTCTCCCTAATACTTATTTCGACTTATGACCCTGTGTTCAGTGAATTGAATTTTTCTAAAGTAGATCGGTTTGGTTTTTTAAGTGCCAGTGAGATTGAGATGGGCCTTCCCGGGCAGGTGTCAAGCAGGAGTGGGAGCCCAGCCTGGGCCGCTGAGTGGGCCCGGGAGGCAGTTGCCCCGTCCCGTGTTCGGCCGGGGCAGGTGCCCCTGTCAGCACCCTGGGCCCAGGAGCCACTCGCCGCAGGTCAGCTACTGCCGGAGCCCCTCCCTCCAGCTCATCTTTAAATCGTGGTGACACATACGTAAAGTAAAACGGGCCGCTCTCCCCATCTCTGTGTCCGGTTCGGGGGCATCCGGTACGCTCACGCTGCTGTCACCAGCGGCCAGCCGCCGACCGCGTGCGTCTTCCCCAACCGCAGCTCTGTCCCCCCCGGGCGCTCCCCTTCCACTCTGTCTCTGGAGTGGCCTATTCCCGTGCCCCCTTCCGCGTCTGTCATCTTCACTCGGCTGCCAGTCCAAGCACGTGCGCCCCTTACCGCACGTGTTCATGCACGCATCCCCGCCGCGTCCCCGCCGCCCTCCTGTCCTGCCGGCCTTTCCTCAGCCCCCTCTGTCCCCTGCCTGGAGCACCGTCCACCTTCTTCCGTGCAGGGCACGCATTGTTTGCGGTCTGCATTTCTTCAGGGTGTTGGTGTTGTTTACAATTGGGCACATATTTTATAGGACACGTTCCCCTCCGCCCCTCCCCCTGCCTGCCCCGTTAAGCTGGAAGGTCTGGGACGGTGAGGACCATGCACGCAGGTGTTTGTTTCTGCCGTGGTTCACCAGGTCGTAGGGTGCATGTGGGCCTCTTTGCTGGTGAACGTGTGGTGGCAGAGGAGAACCTGAGTAACCACCCCCCCCCCCGCCTCTGTTGACCCGGAGGTGATGTGGGGAGGCTCTCAGAACTTGGTCAGCCCCACTTTGGATAGTCGTTGCCAGGATGGCTCCTACAGGCGTGCCCTGGTTCCCTCCTCCCTGTGCATGCGTGGCTTAGCGTCTCTCTGCTCTCCGGTTCCGGCACCTCCTATGTGCGACGGCCGTACAGGGAGCTCTAGCGATACGTGCAGCCCATGTTCGGGGATAATTAATCTTTCAAGTTTCTTGCCTTCTAGCCTTTAAGGGATTGAACTGGAATTCTGACGTGTAGGGATTTGCTGCGCTTAACTCAAATTTACTTTTTCTCATCGTAATTTTGTCATTTTTAAAAAATTATAACTCCATGTAGCCTTCATCTTTCATGGCTTTCAGAATGTTAATTTCATTTTGTTCACTGTCACCTACGAAGCCAGGGAGGTAAGATGTATTTTTAACAAGATAACTAAAAAAAAAAAAACGGGCAAAAATTTTCAAGTCGGTAACTTTTTAAAGGAGCAGATGATTGTCTCTTCAGAGAATTCATCTATCCAAAGTGATTTTTCTCCGGAGGAGTCCACACTGCTGATATGGTAATAAACAGAAAGCTAAAAATCTTTAATACTAAAGTTTATTTGGGAGTTTGTTTTAGAAGCCTGCGTTCTGTCCAGAAAGCCAAAAACAAGTGCCTTTTTTAGCTTTTATGTTCTGTACCTTTACTATTTCAGACGTTTTGGTATTAAATATGCAATCCATGCTTATAGAAAACTTGGAAAATGTGGAAACGTGGAAAGAAGCCATGAATAGCTCTCCACAGAGACACCGGCTAAGGCTGATTTTCCTTGCTTCCTTTTTAAATTTTTTTTTTTTTTTTTTTTTACGTTTATTTATTTTTGAGACAGAGAGAGGCAGAGCATGAACGGGGGAGGGTCAGAGAGAGAGGGAGACACAGAATCAGAAGCAGGCTCCAGGCTCTGGGCCATCATCAGCCCAGAGCCCGACGCGGGGCTCGAACCCACGGACCGTGAGATCGTGACCTGAGCTGAAGTCGGACGCTTAACCGACTGAGCCACCCAGGCGCCCCAAATCCTTTTTAAAGAGCCTTAGCAGGAGCTTTGCTGAAACTGCAGATTTGCAATTTCACTATCGCTGGGGATCCCAATCCCACCGGTCAGACCTTAAGACGCCTTTTTTATGTTAATGTCTGTTTAACTGAGGAGGTTAGGGCCGCTTTGCACCCCCCCCCCAAGCTAGGAGTCCGCCTCTGGCCTCTTCGCCTGTCCCTGTGGCCTGACGCTTGAGGGGGGAGGGGGGGGGAGTCCGCCGGCCAGGCTGGCGGGGGCGGCCCCAGAGGAGGCCGTGTCGGGCGGCTCCTGGCTCCTGGTCCTGCTTCCTGTGCTTCCCTCTTATCAGGAAGGGGCCTCCCCACCGTCCTCGTCGGACTGGACCAGATAACGCTTGCGGTAACCCAACGCAAAATGTGATTGCTAGTTTTTTCTGGAAAGTTTTCAGAGTGGGGGGGTGGTGCAGAAGAGGGCCTGGAGCTCCGGGCTGCAGACTTCTCACGAGAGAGCTGTGTTTGGGGGGCGAGCGAGGGGCTGTGTCCTCCGCAGCGAGAGCCGGCCCGGCCGAGTCCCCCTGGAGCCCAGGGCAGGAGGGGCTGCTGGCTCTCCAGGGTCTGCAGAGACTTGCCGTTTTTCCCCAGCACTTTGGATTTGCAGGGCCGGCAGATCATTTCATGGAAAACAAACGGATAACGCGATAGCTCACGAAAAGCTCTGCCCTGGAAACGGCTCAGCTGCTTTACACCCTGACTGAACTCCATTGCGGTTTCTTTGTAAAAGTGCAGACTCAAGCCTGTGCATCTGCTGCCTTCGCGGGAGAGAGAAGAGGCTCCAACAGCCCAGGCAGGGCCCGACCAGCGGCCGGCCGGCAGGGAAAGAACGATGCCTTTCCCTCCTCCCGTTTCCTGTGATGCTACGTGTCTCCATTCATGTGTCGGGCGCCCGGGCAGGAGGGTGGGGGCAGGTGCCGCACAGACTCTCAAGGAAAGAAACGTCTGGAAGTTAGGACCCGGAGGCAAGCCGTGCTGGGCCGGGAAAGAGGGTCTGCTCAGTTTTTATTTCAGAGAACACTGCCCATGAGTAGACCAGACCAGACGGTGGGGATAAATGGACGTGACCTCGGGTGTGATTTACATAACAATGAAGCCAGTTCAGTAGACCCTGGGCTGAAACCGGGCGTCTCTCGGAGGGATGATTCCTTATTCCACGGTGCTAATCTGCTTTATGACCCACTTCCCCAGGCGCATCTCTTCTCTTCACGGCACTGAACATGTTCAGAGACATGGGGTCTGCCCTAGCGGGCGGGTGGCGGTAAGAGCGGCCCACGGGATGACCTCCGCGCCCCGCCTGCGCCCCGCCAGCACCCCTCCGTCTGGGAAGGGCCCGTCGTCACTCGTCTTTCCCATCCATACGTCCCCTGGTGCCACACGGTCCTTCTGACTCACGAGTGTGGAAGCTTATTTTGTTAGTGATCCTCAGATTTTCACACGGTCTCCCGGTTCTGAGTAAACACAGGGGTGAAGAAGGGGCTGCCCTGCACAGGCCCCTGGGTCAGGACCGGTTTGCAAGGACAAGGCCGGCTTTTCCGGGCGGTAGGAGTGTGCCCTTTGAAGGGCCCGTCAAGGGCCGCCCCGAGCAGAATAAAGGAATAAAGGCCTTTTCAGGTTCTGTTTGGTGAGGATACCACTCCCCCGTTTTGTTTGGGGCTCTATGCAGGACGGCCGGTGTGGAGGTCTCTAAAACGAGGCTGGTTGCTTTGTAAACATCATCTGGTTGCTGGAGAGGATCCCAGCCTCCTTTCGGAAAACCGGATGTGCTTCCTGACTCTTTGATCAGGCTGCTGGGTTATCAGTGGCTGCTGCCTTGGGTAAATCGGAATTGGATCTGGGCTGCGGAGGTGGGGGGAGGTCGGGGGAACGTTGGGGGTTGGGGGGGGGCGGGGGAGACCATTCCCTTAGGAAAGGTTGGAAATGTTGAAATCTAACTCGACCTTATATTACCCAAAGTGATTTTCTCGGTTTAGTAGGGGATTTGACGTGGCAGAGCGAGGACGAGGGGTCTGGGGTGTAACAAACCTGTGTGATAAAAGTATAGCGATTTGCCCCGAATGATGGAAGCTTCAACTTCTTTTGTGTGCCCTGGGAAGGACTTTGCTCTGAATGTTTCTGCAGAGAAGCCACAGTGTCGCGAACAGTGGGGTGTGGTCTGGCCTCGGCTGCCCCGTGGGCTCGAGGGCTGGTGGGCAGGGGTGGCATCGGAGGCCGCCTCCTGAGGAGGCTCGTGGGAAACGTCTCTTGTGAATGTGGCCAGTCGAACACCGGGTGGCTGTGAACCCAGCAGCCCCATCCCCGCGTCCCCTGGTGTCTTCTCCGTGCTGTTCACGGCCTCGAATGCCATTTCCACCCGTCTCCCGGACAGCCCCCCCCTTCTGGCCATGCACACCTTGCCTCCCCGTGTTGTGTACCAGGGTGGGGTGCAGCCCTTCACCATGGCTCCTGTCTTTGTCGCTCTAATGCAGCACCTGTCACATGGCTGTTTATCTGCCCCCCCTGACTAGGTCATAGGCCCTGCCTCCCAGGAGAAACCGTCATTTATGTTTCTTCTTGGGGCCTGCACAGAGCCGGGTGCTTAACAAACACCTAACGAGTGTTTGTGGGTGAATCACAGCCTGAAGGGGTGCGCCATGGCCTGGGCCATCTCTGGGCGGGCCGTGGTGACTCCCAAGGGGACCTGGTGAGTGCGGCCCTTTCTGCCAAGATGGGGCTTTACCCTGGAACTCGGGCTGTCATCCGGGAACACAGACCATGTCTTCCCCACACGTGGGCACGGTTGGTAGTTTCATGGCAGGCGTGTGTGGTCGGCCGGCAGGGAAAGGTGAAGCTTCATTCATGTAATAAAAAGTCCAAGCTGCATATCGTGCCATCGGCTTGAACTTCTGAGGCGTGAGCTTCCACACGTAGTGACGGCTCCCGGCTTGAGTGGCCTGGTGCGGCCCTCACGCCCCGTCACGGCTCGCTGACAGCTTGCGGCCCCTGGTCTGCATGGTGGCGGGACTGGCGGGACCGTGTCCCTGCAGCGGGGGGCTTGCGTGGGCTCCTGCAGGGAGGTGCGCGGACCGGTGCCCGGTGCCCCCCATGTCACGCTGAAGCTGGAGGAGAGAAAGACCAGCAGGCGAGAGAAAGCGGCCGTGTGAGATTGAGTTGCCAGGTGCGAGGCTGACTCAGCGGCAGTTCTGGTGGTTTTTGCTGTTGAAATTTTTAACAAAACTCGGTTTCTCCATTTCTGCATCTGAGGAGCTGGAAAGCCAGGGTTTAACTAGAAGCTCTCAGTTGCTGCCTTGGTGACTGGATGGCTTTGGACAAGTGACTTATCCCCCCTAGGCCTCAGTTTTCTCATCTGTAAAGCAGTGCAGATGCCACCTTCCTTCCCGGGATGGTGGAAGCCTTGGAAAGTCCTGGACGACTGAGTTTCCTACCTCAGGATCTTCACACTCAACCAGCTTCGTCGACAGAGACCCGTACATGTTGGCTTCAGGACCAGTGGTGTTGGTCCGTGTTTTAACTGACATCTGAACTGGGGATTTGAGCCAGGGGACTGTTTTAGACTTTAATTACCACATCACGTGGACTCCAGAGAAGCTGTGCCACCAGGTCTGACTCCCGCTAAGCAGGACGTGTGTCCCGTGCTCCAGAGAGAGGGCCACATTCGGGGGCGGGCTGGCCGCCCGGCAGTGTAATACAGGCCTGTCCCACACTCTGTGCAGGTTGAGACTCTTTTAATGGAGACTGAGCTCAGATGGAACCCCGGGCTCCTCTGCGTGCAGCTAGGCACTGCACGTCCTGGCTTGTCCTGCTTCGTGGTCGCCGCGGTGTTGCTGCTGGTTTTCGTCACCGTGCTTGTCCTCCGTGCTCCTCCCCCTGCTCAGCGTGGTTCTTCCTCAGTACAGACGTGGCCTCCGTCAGTGTGGCCTCTGGCGCACTTGTGAGACTCCGTCCCGGCCGCTAGGTGCTCAGGGAAACCAGACCATGAGTCACAGCCTCGAGAGGGGCTCCGAGCCGGGAAGGGCACTGAGAACCTGGCGTGTGGCGAAGCTGGTACTCGGTCCCGCCTCTCCTGATCCCTGATCGGCACCTGCTTTTGCTCCTGAAACAGACGCTGCTTCAAGGCCCCGGCCCGGGGCAGGGTTCATTCTGGTTCGGCTTCAGAAGCATTGCGCTGATGTTTGTCCCGCTGGGGCCACCAGAAACGCAAGGACGGGAAGCTCCTGCACCGGGAAGGTTTCCTCCGTAGGGCAGCCCCGGGAAAGCAGGCGCACCAGCCAAGCGTTCATGCGCTCGTGCGTGATGTGTCAGTCAGAGGAGCTGGGGCATAGTAGCGGGCACACCCGATGACCGGTGCCGAAACAGAGGAAGTAGCAGCAGCCAGCCCCTCCCGGAGGCGGTGAGGACAGCCTCTCCCCGGGGGCCACAGAGGCCGCGCACCCAGCCCGTGGGAGGGGTCGCGGCAGGGAGCGGGCGTACCCCCGTCCTGCACAGTGTCGGCCCAGGAGTGGTGGGCCGGCGGCGCACGTGACCGCAGGGGCTGCCGGAAGTGTTGCTGAGCTGTGGCCCCAATGGCAGACGCGGTTTCGGCAAGCAGCCAGCGGTCCGTCCAGCGCGAGAGAGCCCATCTGGATGCGGAGTGTAGAAAGGTGTGGTGCTTTTAGTGGACCTCAGACACGCTGGCAAGTGGAGCGGCTGGGAAGGTGCTGAAAATTCTGTGGCCGCGGGTGCCTGTTGGAGGCTTTTCAAGGAGGCACGTGATGTGGTTCGCGGCACATTTAGGAACCCGAGTCGGCAGCGGCCGCAGGGGGATTGGGGTGAGGTGGCCACAGGCCTGCAGCAGAGCAGACATGACGCCCGTGGCGGGCACGCTGGCCGACCGACAGCTCTCGCCTTAATCTCGTGCGGCAGGTGAGTACCCCCACGCTTTACGAAGGAGGGGCCCGGTTTCGAGACGTGGAGTCCCTCCCCAGGGGCACACAGCCCACCAGGCTGGGTCCCGTGCACGGCCACAGGAAGGGAGCGTTCAGATGTGCAGATGACCTCGGAGGGCCGCAGCCTCCGGGAGAAGCACGCCGGGGATGCCGAGACACGAGCCGGCCTTGAGCGAGGTCAAGTTGGGTTTGAGATGAACCGAGCCTGGGAGCGGGGCAGGGCCTCCAAGGAGCGGGCGACCGACCCCCAGGCCGGGAAAGGAGGTGCGCGTTTGGAGGCAGGCAGGAGGGCGAGACACGCTGGGCGGTGTGCGCCGTGCGCGCCGTGCGCGGAGGGAGGGTGGCAGGTGATTGGGGCGCCTCAGGAGTCCTTTCCTACCAAGTCCCAAACTAGGCTTGATTTTTAAGGCGGATCGTACGTGCCTGTTATTAGTTCCTGGGTCCGTTTGCCCTTTCGCGCAGACCGATGGGGAGAGTGCCGACGAGGTGCGAGCACGGCATCTGAAGTGAGACGCAGCGAGAGCGCCCACCGGGGACCCTCCGCTCTGCCGTCGGGTCTGTCCGCAGACCTGCTGAGACGGGCTCTCCAGCAGGGCTCTCCAGACAGGAGCGAGCCGAGCGCCGTAAACCGCCGTCTGCCCTGCGGATGGTGTGGAGTGCATGGTCCCCCCCTGAGGACAGCCCGCTCCTCTGACGAGCGGAGGTTACTACTTCCGAATCTTTCCCGGCGCCTTTCACCTTACAGAATGATCTCTGCAGACGGGGGAGGCGGAATGCTGTTGACGGGCACCGCGGAGGAGGAGGAATACGCATTTGTAACAAGCCACTGAGCACCCTGGCGCCTCAGACTTCCTCGGAAGGAGTGCTAAGAGTTGACAAAATCAAGCCACTGCTCTCTGAATTCTGGATTTATTCTTGTAACCTTGAAAATGGCCCTGTCTGTCTGCAGCTTAAACGTCCCAGCCATCTGGCTTTCTCTGTACACACGGCTCGGGCTTTCCGTCTTCTTCCTTGCTAATCTGCTGCTCCGATAGGTGACATTTAGTTCTGTTTATAGTTGTGAGTGCATTCGGAGCCATTTATGATTAAACACTGCTCAAACAGCCAGGGTGAGATTTATTGACACAGAGCAGGGCTGATGTGGATGGAGTGCTCGGGGAGGGGGAAGGAGAGTCGTTTCTCTGTTCTGTGTATTTCCAGTTGACAAGACAAGACACTTATTTTTAAACGGTGCTCATAGCTCTGTGACTTCTGTAGAACTCCAAACGAGATTTCACTTTAAAATTATGGTAAGAGGGGCGCCTGGGTGGCTCCGTCGGTTGAGCGGCTGACTCTTGATTTCAGCTCTGGTCATCATCTCACAGTTCATGGTTCGAGCCATGTGCTGCTGGGCTCTGCACTGACAGTGAAGAGCCTGCCTGGGATTCTCTCTCTTTTCCTCTCTCTCTGCCCCTCCCCACCCTCTCTGTCTCAAAATAAACTTTAAAAAACATAAAAATGGGGCGGGGGGGTGGCGCCTGGGTGGCTCAGTCAGTTAAGTGTCTGAATTCGGCTCAGGTCATGATCTCAGAGTTCATGAGTTCGAGCCCTACATCAGGCTCTGTGCTGACAGCTCAGAGCCTGGAGCTGCTTCAGGTTCTGTGTCTCCCTCTCTCTGCCTGCTTGTGCGTGCTCTCTCTCTCTCTTTCTCTCTCAGGAATAATAAATGAATAAACTTTAAAAGAATAAAATATAGTAAAAAAAGGGATAATAGGTACTTCTGAGGGGTGGGCCTCTCCCTGGTCCCCATCGGTTCGTGAACTTTACATCCAGGTTCACAATCAGATAACCTTGGTTTAGGTAATTTATCCAAGTGAATTTGTGACTTAAAAATAAAATTCTCCTCCTGCCCTATTAATTCTCTAGTTACTTACTTTTGTTAAATAGTCAGCAGAGAAAGTTATTCACTGTTCACAGCCCATCGTATGAGCTTCAAGTGGTGAAAAGCAACTGTTTTACGTAATAATTTCGGGGTGATCGTGTGGCAGGCCCTGAGCTAGGCCCAGGGGGTGCAGGCCGTCTGGGCTCCTGCCTTGACCAAGCTCGGGCCGTGGGAAGACCACGGGGGAAAGAACCAGGCCATGCAGCCCATGTGGCCACTTGTTCCGGGAGAGCCCGTGAGGGGGCGGCTTCCCAGACAGAAGATTCCAGTCTGACAGCCACCGTCCGTTTGATTTCTTGCTCATCTGCAGGAGGTTTCTGCAGTCGTCCAGTTTTGAATACTGACAGGCGCTTGCTTTGTGGCTCCCGGGTCTCATCACTTTCACACAGGACGCGGACAGAGGAGACGCGTGGAGTTTGGTGGGGACCCTCCCCTGGCCTCCGCGGTCAGCCAGACACAGCCGGGGTGTCAAGATAAGATCCAGGTCTTACATTTGTGTCTAAAAGTAGGGTGCTTTTTTGCTTGTTTCGCTTTTGCAAAAAGGAACGTTTTATCCATGTTGATTTAAAGGTTTTCTGAAAGGTGATATGTTCCCGCAGTTCAAAACTCAAAGGCAGGGGCGCCTGGGGGCTCAGTCAGTCGAGCGTCTGACTCTTCATGATCTCACGGTTTGTGAGTTCGAGCCCTGAATCAGGCTCTGTGCTCACAGTGCAGAGCCTGCTTGGGAGTCTCTGTCTCCCTGTCTCTCTGCGTCTCCCCTGTACGTGCTCTCTCCCTCTTTGTCTCTCTCTCAACAATAAATAAACTCTTAAAAACAAACAGGGGTGCCAGTGTGGTTCAGTCTGTTGAGCATCCGACTTGGGCTCACATCACGATCTCAGGGTTTGTGGGTTCAGGCCCCATGTGTGGCTCTGCGCTGACAGCTCGGAGCCTGGAGCCTGCTTCGGATTCCGTGTCCCCCTTGCTCTCTCTGCCCCTCCCCTGGTTGCTTGCTCTCTCTCTCTCTCTCTCTCTCTCAAAAATAAGTAAACATTAAAAAAAATTTTTTTAAATAAAAAACTCAGAGGGTATGCAGTCCACAACCTTTTTCTCTTTCATCCTGGCTTCCCTCCCAGATCATCCGTTTCTGGTTCTTCGTGAGTAGGTGTCCCTTCCACCCTGACTTCCTTTTCTCCACGGAGCCATGATTTTCACGCGCGCTTTCAGAAAGTCTGTGTGCACGTGGAATTGTGCGCGGCGCACAGCACTGTCCCGCGTCTTCCTTCCCGGCTGCGGGAACCAAATCACAACAACAAAAATCGGGCTCTGCCTAGGGGTGAAAAGGTCGCTCTTCGGGTCAACTGAGTTTCTCGACTTTGTCTATGTCTCTGTATGAGAATCCTCAAAGGGATCGTAGGTGGAATTGTGCCATAGCGTGTGGCCGTTTCATTTCGAGGCGCGATCCTAACGGTAGCTTCCATTTGATGGCAAAGCGCATGTCCGAGGGACGCTGCTGTTTCAGGGTCAGGGTTACGCGTGGCGTGGGGCCCAGACGTGGAGGCACCGGCCGAGGCCCGGGCACAGTTCGCGGTGACGCAGTCCATGCGCCCCACGCACCCCACGCACCCCACTCTGCCCCGCCGTCCTGCATTCCCGCGGACCGGCTGGGACTCGGGCCCTCTGGCCGGTGGCAAAGGCTGAAATGCCTAACCTATGAGAAGCCTGCTGTTTATCAAGTCGGCTCTGGGCTCGGGCAGAGCCAAGTTTGGAATGAATGAATAGGATATTTTGAAACACTCTGGTGTTGTGAAACCCGAAACTTCGCAAGTTCTTTTTTCTCTCTGTAACCGACCGACAGGAGCTGGGCTGGCCAGGCGGCTTCGGGGGGCCTGGTAGTAACCTGTGTGTCTTGAGACAGCTGGAGGCCGGGCCCCGCAGGGGTCTCCGACAGGAGGGCTCACGGAGGGGAAAACAACAAGGACAACAGCAGGCAAAAACAGTCCTTCCGAGGCTGTTCCCAGAAGGGGAGTTGCCGGACTTCACCCTGGTCCCCGCCCCCCGGAATCTGTCAGTAAAGGACCAGAAATAAGGGCCGGGAAATAGGGTGCCTCTCTTGAGAGTCTGCGGGAGGCCGTGTCCCCAGTGGAACGGGGCGCCGAGGCCGTCCACGTCGTAAGAAAGCACAGACGCGGGCCAGGCCGGTCCGCCCGGAGGGGAGCCGCCCCTCCCCCCACGAGAGCCCACGTGTCCTCGGGGCACGGCCGCCGCCAGCCGGGCTCGGGTCGGGCACGCCACGCGGGCGGGCCTAGCCCGCCAGCAGCCCACGAGCGCCTCAGCACCCACTTTACAGACCCGGAGCTGGCTGACACAGGTGAGGACGCATAGCAACGAGGGCACGTCGTAGTCTCGTGAGTTATTTTAGGCTGATGGCTCGAGTCTTTTTTTTTTTTTAACGGAAGTTGAAACCAGTTGTTGGTTTGTATCCGGTTTTCCAGGTGACGCGGCTCTCCGGGCAAGAGGGGGGCGTGCGCTGCGTGGGGCACGGGACCACCCTGCACCTGCACCTGCCCCCCACACCCGCCGGCGCCCCTTTGTCGCCCCGGCATCTGTGTGTTCGTCCGGGACCGGCAGAGCTGGAGCCGTGTCTCCGAGTCCCGCTCTAACGTGTTACTGCGCCTCCGTGGCTCTCGCTTTAGCGGGGCGACGCTCCCTTCGAGAGTGATCGGAGCCTGCGCAGGTCGTGGAGGGCGCGGCCCTCGAGCTGGTGCCGTGCTTGAGTTCTGGCCTCGGGCCCGTCGTTTCTGTCGTAAGAGCCGTGGAGCGAGAGGCGTCTGCGCCTCCTCACCGCCTCTTCCTGCTGACGCGTGCGGACCGTCGTGCGTGGACGTGCCGCTGTACGTGCTTCACGTCCCTCTGCGCGGTGTTCCGGTCTCGCAGTGAAGGAGACCGAGGGTCCTGCCCCCGGGGAGACCCCGTCGGCAGCGGGGCGTGGCCTTCCACAGCGGGTCCCGGCTCCGCAGGCTCGCTTTTGCTTTTGAAGTAGGTTGACGGGAAATCGTGAATGCTTTCGGGGGGTCCCCTGTGTACGTCACCCGGTTGCCCCCACCTGTTAGGTGGCATGTGGTCAGGGGACAGAATCAGAGCCAGGAAGCTGATGTGTCACGGCGTGCGCGTGGCTGTGCCGCGTGGCCACACACGTAGATCTGTGGGACTGCCACCTCCACGAGACGCACGACTGTCCCAGCACCACACGGCCGTCCCTGGTGCCGCCCCTGCAGCCACGCGTCCGCTCTCCGGCGCCGGCGTTTGTCATTTAGGGTTAGGCCGTTTTCCGACACCACGTCACGCCTTCTGTGCAGCCGTCACGTGTCCCAGCAGCCCGTGGCCCCTGCCGCCGAGGGTCTGAGTCCCGCCGAGCGGCTCCCCCCTCGGCTTAACCCTCACCCGCTGAGGGACGTCTGCAGCGTGGGGGTCGCCAGTAAGGCTGTGGCGCGGGCTGGACTGGACGGGGGCCCGGGCTGTAACTGCGAACCCGTTGGCGTGTGTTTAGGTGAAGACACGGCCACTTTCCGTTCGTGCCGCCAGGGCGGAAGACACCCCGCTGCTCGCCATCCCGCCGGCCTCTGGGGGGCGCCGGCTCGTATCGCAGCCGTTCCGCCGGGTGCGCGGCGACGGCCCGGCGGGGTCCCTGCTTTGCAGTCGCTGACGGCATCGGTGCTCGCCTCCTGTGGGCTCGTCTGCCGTCCGTGGTCCCCCTTCAACCGACGTGCCTCTTCGTGCTTCCTGTCCACCCTCTGAGTGGTTTGCTTTTTACTGCTGAGCTTTGAGACTTGTGACGCTCGTAGGTGTGAGCCTCTGCCCCACGTGCGGTGCTGGGGACCTTCTGCCGGCTCCAGCAGACGCACGCCCGTGGTTTCGATGATGAAATCCGGTTTGTTGATTTTTTTTTTTTTTTTTCTTTTCCGGACCGTGCTTTTGGTGTTGTGTCTAAGAAGTCCAAGCTCTAGCCCCGAAAACTTTTTTGAATTTTGACTTTCTCCCCCCGTAGAGAATGTGTTGTTTCCCACTGACTGTTTTCAAGACAGATCAGTGTTCAAAAGGTCGGCATGGATTTCTTTGGGTTAATCCCGCTTAGGATTCATTCGCGTTCTTGAATATGTAGGTTTACCTCTTTTGGGGGGAAATGTCAGCCATCTGTTGACTATTCCCCAATGTTCTCTTCTTCTGGGGCCTTGCACGACGTGGGTGTTCGATCTTTTTTTTCTTTTTTTTAATTGTTTTAACGTTAATTTATTATTGAGAGAGAGAGACACCGTGAGCAGGGGAGGGGCAGAGAGAGAGAGGGAGACACAGAATCCGAAGCGCCTCTAGGCTCCGAGCCGTCAGCACAGAGCCCGACGCGGGGCTTGAACCACAAACCATGAGATAGTGACCTGAGCCAACGTTGGACGCTCCACCGACTAACCCCCCCCCCCGGGTGCCCCTGGATGTTCGATCTTATTCAAAGTGCCATGTGTCCCTGAGACTCCAGTCGCCGATTTTCTGCCCGTCTCCTCTTTGTTCTTCGGGGGTAATTGTCCTTCTAGACTCAGGTTGTCGATTCCTTTCTCGGCTCTTTTCATTCTGCGGGAAGCTCTCCACCAAGCCCTGACCTCAGCTACTGGTTTGCTTTTGTTCGGAAATCCCACCGGCTCTTCCACATCCGCCTTCTCTCCTGAGAGTCTCTGGGTCTTTCTTTGTGTCAGCATGACTGTACGCGTCTGGAATTGCGTGAAGTTCTCGCAGTGGCTGCTTTAAAATCCTCGTCACGGGATCCTGGCATGAGCGTCGTCCTGTGCTGGTGTCTGTTCTCACTTGCAATCTTCCCCATTCTTGGTATGACAGGTGGTCTTTCCGGAAACAGGACGCTTGGCGTGTGATGTTCGAAGACTTCGGGGTCTCATCCTAATCCTGTGTTTTATCAGGCCTCCGATACCACGCTGGTGGGCGCAGTGGGGGTCGCCCCTCCGTGGACACTGAGGGCGTGCCCTGTGCGCATGCATCGCTCCCAGCCCGGGCCGGCCTGCCTCACGAGCTCTGCCCTGGCCTGTTGTCCCCAAGTCCTCAGGGGACGGTGTGTACCCCTGTCCATGGTAGGGATGGCTCGTGTCCCTGGCCCTAGTGCACGTAGCTTTTTTTGCAGGGACTCGCGTCCACCGTGGGTCTGTGGCTGCTTCTGGGCCTCAGCAGAGCGAGGCCTCGTGTGTCCCCAGCCTCACCGTCTGTCTCTCTGTGATGCTGTCTCTTCCTTGCCTCCTGGCTCAGTGTCTGTCCTTCCTCCCCTATAGCCAAACGCTTCCTTAGACTCAGACGTGTTGTACAAACTCACGTGTAGGTCTTGTGTGTCCTTCAAATACGCTTTGTAATTTTTCTCCATGAAAGTCTCACACGTCTCTGACTTTCGGTTCGTTTGTGTAATTGTTGTTACCATTGCTGTTGGGACCTTCCACGTGATTAACTTTCTGCCGTGAACCTTCGGGTGCCGCTCCTCACGGCCCGTTTTCGTCCAGATCTGGTTGTGGCTTATTACACAGGAGCGCAGACTCACGGAGGGTCTGGGGCTTTGGGGGCCTTGCACTGTGTGTTCTAGTCAAAGTGGATGGAAACCCCCCAGAATTTCCCAGCCGGCCCCTGTGGCCTTGCGGCCTCTGAGGATGATGTAACACCCCTCCCCCCGCCCATGGCCTTGGTGAGAAGGTGGCATTCCCTGTGACAACCAGGCCTGTTTCCTGTAGGCAGGTGGTAGTTCTAGAAAACGGTCTTAATTCTAATCTTGAAGCTGTCGGCAGTCATTAAGCCAAATTACAGCAAGAGTTTTCCTAAACTTTGGGAATGAGAATGGTTCCAGCCTTCCACCCAGGAGAATCCTGGGCTGACAGCTCAGGGACAGTTTCCTTTCCTTCCGTTTAACCGAGCGTTGGCACACCCGTCGTGCGTGCCGGGCCCCGGACACCACGGTGAATGGGCAAGGCCCGGCTCTGTCCTGGGGAGGCGGCCGGCCAGCGGGCAGGACGGAGGGGAGAGAGACGGACCCAGCTCTCGTGTTCTCACAAAGCGCAGCGTGTGCTGGGGGGACAAGAGCCAAGTGCTTGCAGAGGAGGGAGGGTGTGGGGCTGCCGTGCACGACTGAAGTGTCCTCGCTGAGCCTCAGGGCAGGGGCGGGTGCAAGCGTGCCCAGAAGGGTGGCCCCAGGGCAGGGAGGCCGAGGGAGGGCCCCGCATGGCGAGGGAGGGCCCCGCATGGCATGGATGGCATCCGGGAGGCTGGTGGGGCCGGTCCTGCAGGGCCCAGAAGTTTGCATTGTCTTCCGAGAGCTGTGAACAGTTTCTAAGCTTTGGAAGGACCTGACTTGATGAGGGGCTTCAGGAAGACGGTCCCGCTGGCATGTGGAGGGCAGGGGATGGGATGGAGAGGGCAGGGCACAGGGAACCCTGGGGGCCATCCAGCCACCCACGGAACAGGGCAGGGTGTGGGAGGAGACTCCAGGAAGCTCGGTGATGAGAACCCACGGGCAGGCCTGCCTGCTCCAGCCTGGCATCTGATGAATGTTCAGGCTTTGGTGGAAGTTCATGCTAATTTAATTTTTAACTAAAAACTGGCCTGGAAGTACTTAAAATTTCCCCGAATTAACCCTGAAAAAAAGAAAACTTGCTCAGCACCGACTTAGGTGTCTCATGAGGTTGTCGAGGGTTGGCTTTGCTCCTTCAATGGTGTGTTCGCAGCGAACCTGGAGTGGGTTCCACGTGTCATTCGGTATTTCCTCCTCCGATTGGTGACCGCGGCTCAAGGTACCCCACATGACACAGTTTAAGACGCATGATGACGGCACCCCATGTTGCACTGTGTGGAAAGTTAGTTAGATGATCCCCTAGATTTCCAGTGAGGAGCACAGGAAAATGCGGAGCAAATGGGGAAAGTGGGTGCCTGGGGGGCTCAGTCGGTTCGGCGTCTGACTGCGGCTCAGGTCATGATCTCGCGGTTCGTGAGTTCGAGCCCCGCGTCGGGCTCTGTGCTGACAGCTCAGAGGCTGGAGCCTGCTTCGGATTCCGTGTCTCCCTCTCTCTCTGCCCCTCCCCCGCTCATACTCTGTCTCTCTCTCAAAAATAAACATTAAGATGTTTTTCTAAAAAATAATCCGGTGAAGAAATGGGCAAAAGACACGAATAAACGCTTCTCCAAAGAAGACACCCAGATGGCCAACAGGCACATGAAAAGATGCTCAACATCACTCATCATCAGGGAAATACAAATGAAAGCCACAATGAATACCACCTCACACCTGTCAGAATGGCTAAAGTTAACAACTCCGGCCACGACAGATATTGGCGAGGATGCAGGGAAAGGGGATCTCTTTGGCACTGCTGGTGGGGATGCAAGCTGGTGCAGCCACTCTGGAGAACAGTGTGGAGGGTCCTCAAAAAACTAAAAATAGAACTACCCTATGACTCAGCAATGGCACTACTGGGCACTTATCCATGGGATACAGGTGTGCTGTTTTGAAGGGGCACATGCACCCCAATGTTTATGGCAGCACTATCGACAATAGCCAAAGGATGGAAAGAGCCCAAATGTCCATCGATGGGTGAACGGATAAAGAAGATGTGGCATATATATACAGTGGAGTATTACTCGGCCATCAAAAAGAATGAAATCTTGCCATCTGCGACTACGTGGATGGAACCGGAGGGTATTATGCTAAGTGAAATGAGTCAGTCAGAGAAAGACAAAAATCGTACGACTTCACTCATATGAGGACTTTAAGACACAGAACAGAGGAACATAAGGGAAGGGAAACAAAAATAATATAAAACCAGGGAGGGGGACAAAACAGAAGAGACTCATAAATATGGAGAACAAACAGAGGGTTCCTGGAGGGGGGGGGGTGGGCCAACTGGCTAAGGGGCGTTAAGGAATCTACTCCCGAAATCATTGTTGCACCACATGCTAACTAACATGGATGTAAAGTAAAAAATAAATAAATTTTAATTAAAAATTAAAAATTAATTTTTTTTAATAGGGGAAACAGGAGACGTCCATACTGCTTTCATTTCACAATTGGGCTTCTTAAATTTCAGGGCAGCCTGTGTCCTTCAGGAGCCAGGCACAGCACCCCCTGCCATGCCCCAGAGTGGCTGCCCTGCACCCGGGGGGTCCTGCCCCACGTCCTGTGCTCGCACCCGCCCGCCCGGAGGCAGGGGTCGTGTCCTGCCCCGAGTACTTGAGGGAACCGGGGGGGGGGGGGTTGTCTCGGTGAATGTTCGCTGTTCCTTCCCCTGCTGCCTTCCCAGGTGTTGCTGCCCCGGGAACCATCCACACTCTCTTGTCTAGAACGTCTCCAGGGTGCTGCCCAGATCCTCTCCTGCACTTCTGATGCTTGTTGGCAGCATTTCCTTAGTTAAAGAAGTGTTCTGTGAACGGGTGTTCCACATCTTGGCCAGGGGGCTGTCCGGAGCCCCCACTGGTGATGGTGCCAGGTGAGTGGGGGTCCTGCTACGATGCTGGGCGTGGCTGACTTCGCCGCCACAGAGACAGGCAGGGCTCACTTGTTACGCGGCAAGTAAGCTCTCGTGTACGTCGTGGGGGGTTTCCAGTGGGCTTTCTCTCAGGAGCATGATCTACAAGAATGTTACGCAGCCACAACTGGCCCCCGGGAAAGCCAGGAGGGCAAGGCGGCCCCCCTTGCCCGGCCCCCCACCGTATCCCCGCTCCTTCTCCATTCTCTGCTGGGTTTGGGTCCAGCCCCCAAAACGCCAGCGTCTTGTCCCGAAGCCTCGTGCGCGGCGCTCTCTGTTGGAGGTGTGCGGTCAAAACCACGGCAGTCTGCGTCAGGAACCCCCAGGTGCCCTCCGCACCCGCCGTTTTTCACCTTGGTGACCCTAAGCCCGGTTCTCTCGTCTGTCCCAACGAGGATGACAGCGGTGGGCCTGTCTTAAATGGTGCCGTGGGAGTTCGTGTCTGGTGCTTGGAAGCGCCAGCCGGCACTGGCCGTGGCCCCCGTTCCTGCAGGACGTGGGTGCTGCCCGCCCCCCACCCCCGAGAGGTGAACGCAGCCTGTTGGTCGGCAGACGCCTGAAAACGTAGGCCTAGTTCGTCTTCTCAAAGCTGTTTCTCTTTGTTGATTTTTGAATGTGCCAAGCTGACTTCTTTCCAGGACCGCCTTTGAATAATGTCGCTGGTCAGAAGCATACTGAACGCGAAGATAAAGCTTGTGCCGTGCTGTGCCGGGCGGGCCTGAACCTCCCTGTCTGGTGTCCCTAGATCTGCCCCTGCTCCCTGCAGACAAGCTTCCTGGTTGCCATGGCAGGGTCGCCATGGCTACGGCATAAAGAGTGGGTGCTTGTAGGAATTCGGGAAGCACGCTCTTCCTCCCCTTCTCTCTTTCGGGCAGATAATCATTCAAAATAATTACCTTTAATTTTTAAGAAATTTAAGTGACCTTGTGTCTTTCTGCTTCTTAGGTTTTCAAGGGCCCTTGGCATTTTGGCTTCTTAATTTGTGTGAGCCCAGATGATAATGGTGTTGCAAAAGGAGCTCCTGGTGTGTTCACCAGAGCCGTGCTGTGCAGTAAACTGCTTTTGAAACGTGGCCCACCCTCCTGGGGTCTGCTGTGTGGACAATAGTTCAGTCTTTTCTTCAGCAGAAAGCCCTGGCTTCTTTTCCTTTCTAAAGCCAAGCAGTTTTGTTTTGTATAAAGGATGTGCAGAGGATGAGAGGTTGGTGCTTTGCTGTGTGTGTGTGTGTGTGTGTGTGTGTGTGTGTGTTTTCAGGGTAGCTCTGCTGCCTCCGTCACAGACTGCAGTTGAGGCCCGGGCTGGGCTCAGCACATACCAAGGCTGCTTCTGTTTTTCTGTCTCACCATTCTTAGCAAGAGGCTTTCATTTTCAAGTGACCTCCTTGTGCAGGGTGGTTGCTGGTACACCGGTCATCACAGTTTTGTCCTAGGCGAGAAGTGGAGGAAGAGATGATGGGCACTTAGTGCTCACTCGGTAGCTGTGTGTCCTCCTCTTCGGGGACTTTCTGCATGGCCTGCCCATGAGGTTCCGCTCACTTTTCGTTGGTCATCCCCCACTGTGGAGATGGCTGGGAAATAGGCTTTTAGGTGGAGCCTGGGCACGGAGGAAAAAGTTGGGGGGAGGAATAAGGGAAGTGGGCGCCCCGCCTTCTGCACTTTCTCCGGGAGAAACCTGCCTGGGCGGCCGTCGTGCGCACCCCCACCCAGCACAACCCTTCCCCCTGCCACCCCCGCGGAACCTCCTACACTAGCTTTGCCCGTGAGGGCTCCTTCTGTGACTGGGCTCCGTTTAAGGCCGCTGGGGGCTGCCACTTGAGGGTGACAGTCCTCAGCTCTGCTCACAGGAACACCCAGAGGTCGCCACCCCGTGTCCCTCTTGCCACAGCAGAGGACAGAAGCAAGCTTGCAGGGGCCCTGTAGGTCAACTAGAGGGTGCTGCTCTGTAAGGTATCAGCGGGGTGTCACCGCAGGAGAGCAGGAGAGCGCCTTCCCTGTCCCTGGGGGCCGGGCGGCCGGGTGCCAGCGCGCCCCGTCCCGTGCTGCGGGCTGCGGGGCGCGGGGCTGGGAGCAGACTCCACCCGGGCTCAGACGTCGGCGCAGAGCGCCCCGTCTGCCAACCGTGAGCGCTTCCCAGGCCCTGTCACAGGCCTTCAGTTCCCCGGGAAAGTGGCCGGACGCCAGCGTGGTTCCCAGATAGCCCGGGGCAGAGCCGCACACGCCCCACGGTCCCTCCCTCACAGCTCCGTGCAGGTTTCGGTTTGCGCCTGTTGCGTTTTCCAAATTAGGAAAGTAAGCTGAGCTGGGCCTCGATAAAGCAAGGGCGTGATTTGTCACAGCATTCGGGCACCGGGCGCTCTGCTCTCCCTGTGGTGTTTTGACAAATGGAACTTTAAAGAAATAAAAGCCCGGCGCAGACTCTTTGCTCTCGGTGGAGGCGAACTTGGAGTTATGTTTTCAGGCTCTGTCTTGAGCTCTGCTGCTGTCCTTGGGGACGGGACCAGCAGGGAAGGCCTTGAAACATCACTTTCGACTGGGACAGGGTTGCCAGTGGGAGGCGGGGGTGCGGGGCCTCGCGGGTTTGCCTGGGACGGCCCTGTTCTGGGCGAACTCACGCTTCTCTGCGGAAGGACGGGCCTTGCTACAGACCTTCCGTTCGGGCGGTCGTGGTGGTGACGCCGTTCTGGCCGGCCCTCCCAGCTCTGCCTGCAGCTTCTGAAGGCATTTCCTCTGCCAAGTTTAACAAAACTGAATTCGGGCCTCTTTGAGTTTCCAGAATCCAGAAAATAAACACACAGAGTTGATTTCTGCCCCGTTGTCGGTCTCTCCTCCCCTTCCTTCCACAGCTCGACGGCGGCTGCGGCCCGGGATCTTTCCCTTTGCTCCTCTGTTCTGGGCGGGGGGGGGGGTGGGGGGTGGGGGGTGGTGGTGGGGAATGATAACGCGGCGGCTTTTTTGTAATATTCTCAAAATGCGCAGATCTAAATAAAACTAAAGTGTCCAGAAAAGCAGGGTGTTTGGGCCGTTAACGTGTTTAGAGCCTTCAATGTGCCGATACCTGGCACGCTGTTTTAACTGTTATTGTATCATTAGGGAACTTCACGCTAATTAAGCCTTAGGCAAAAGACCTTTGTTTTCTCACATCATTCTCACGCAGAAACGTCTCTCCTTCGGCAGCGTCCCAGCGGCTGGTAGTGTCCTACCCGACTGGTCCTAAACTCTGAATGTCACCTGGATGTCGTGCCCCGTGGGGTGGGGGTCCGTGACCCGAGGAGGGGGCGTTACTGGTGCTCTCTGAAAAGCATTTCAAAGCATAAATGTGATGATTACTTACTTTTTGGTGATTTATGATGCTTTCCTGGGCCTCCCGGGGGTCCTCGCTTTCCTGGGCCTCCCGGGTGTCCTCACTTTCCTGCACAAGCGCCCTGTGCTCCAGCAGCGGAGACGCTGTGCGTCCAGAGGGCCCTCGGGCGTGCGTCCCTGGGTCACATGGGTGTAGGTCAGGCAGGTGCTGGTGGCTGTGCAGACTTCCCCCCTCCCCCCATCTCCGTGGCATCCTGGCCAGAGAACTCGGGGCCGCCGCGAGCAGTGCCATATCCACCTGACTCTCTCGGGAAAGTGTGCGTGCGGATTGGGGCGGCCCCAGTCCCTCGGCCGGGGGTGAAGCGATGGCCCTCCGCTGCCCTGAACCTTGTCTGATTCTTTCGCCAGTTGACTCCACTGAGCACAGTGAAGGTGTGTTGTCCATATCATTGCGACGTTAATCTAGGACCAGAAAATTCTAGTCCTTTCCCTGTGGTTCGGCGACTCCACCAGGGCCGAGATGTAGCTGCTGCCCTCCATGTTGTGGTTCGTGCGGTGCCCTGATGAGAATTCTCTTCTCCTGTCTCTGCCTTATGTACCTTTACCTCTTGATGGACTTTCGATTCCAGAAATACATCGTGGGGAACTTGTCGTGCGCTCTGACAGGTGTGTGCTCTGTGTGTGCCAGGAGAGCAGACTGGCCGCGGTGCGGGCACCTGCCCGAAGGAGCTTGAGGGGCGCTGAGCAGCCCTGAGCCGGGCACGGGCACCGAGGGGACAGAATCTGGAAGAACATAGGCCCCCGGGAAAGAGTGGTGACGTGGAGATACTGTGGCTGCGTTGTAAGATCCGTAGGTCAAGCCACTTAAACTTCCTGGAGTCGTTTCTTTGGATCCGCATGGAGGGAAAGGGAAGAGGGAACTCGAAGTGCTCGTGCTCACGGCCCCGTTGTGTCCCGCGTCGCCCCCAGGGAGCCGCGGTGCTGTTTCCGTGACTGCCGTGCGTGCGGTCCGGTCCTGTGGTCTGCGGCACGGGACGGCCCCTCCGCGGCCTCTTCGGTCTGGCACTGACCTTTAAGAAGCCAGGACAGTGGAGGTGCTGGTTCTGACCTTTGTGGCTCCTCCATTCACCCAGCTGGAGGGTCTTTGGTGATTTTTAGGCAGGTCTGGGAGGTATATTGGACTTTCTGTCCCGTTGATTTTCCAAACTATAAAGCTTGGGAGCTCGCCTTACCCGGTGATTTTTCTGATTTGTGTTAAATCCCACACATCCCCACCAAGGGCTAAGAATGCCCCTGAGAAGATGGCCGGGGTCCTCCCCCAGGGACCCTGAGCCTCCGCTGCCGGCAGGTCTGTGTCTAAGGCCCCTTCTCTGTGGCGTGATAGAAATGGCCACGTGGGGGTGGGTCGCTTCGTGGGCTTCCCCTGGGGCCAGGGGACAGAGCAGGCGTGCCTGGCCCTCACCTTGCATTCACTGGGGTCTTAGGTAGTTTCCCAAACACGCCTGAGCACCAGGCTTCCCCGGGAGTAAGATTCCCCCGGGGGGGGCGCCCGCTGAGAGCGCGGATCCCGGGGCCCTCGCCCTCCCGGATGACTCAGTGGGCCTCAGCCGAGTGACACTGTACACATGGCCACACACTCTTCAAGTCACACTGTCGAAGTGAGCAGGAATCCTCCGAGTGATGCCAGAGAACCCGTCCCGATTTGCTAGGGGTCTCCTGGGAGCAGGATGTTGTTCCCCAGAAGGGTGGGTGAAATGAACCCCAGGTGGGCCTCCCTAGCCGCCTCCTGCAGGGGGTCCCCGGGACTGCCGTGAGCCCACCTGGCGGGACGTGCGAGGCGAGGGTGGGCCTCCAGGGGCTCCCATCTAGTTCGGGGGTCCCCTGCCCCTTCTCTCCTCGGGGGGCTCCTCACATGGGGGCTGAGCCTCCATTTGTACCAAGGAGCCCTGGCTTTGACCAGGCCTTTGGCTGCATTTGTTACTGCGTTTTTGATTTACCACAGAGGCTTAAATATCCTATCTTTTTTTCTTTTTTTTCCCTATAAAAGTAGATTTTTTTGACCTGATTATAAAAATATATTGTCCTTATTTAAAAAAAATATAGATCATAGGAAAACACATAAAGAAGAAGAAAACAAAGAAGAAAACAAAGCTCCTTCTAAACCAGAATGCTTGGGGCGCCTGGGTGGCGCAGTCGGTTAAGCGTCCGACTTCAGCCAGGTCACGATCTCGCGGTCCGTGAGTTCGAGCCCCGCGTCAGGCTCTGGGCGGATGGCTCGGAGCCTGGAGCCTGTTTCCGATTCTGTGTCTCCCTCTCTCTCTGCCCCTCCCCCGTTCATGCTCTGTCTCTCTCTGTCCCAAAAATAAATAAACGTTGAAAAAAAAATAAATTTAAAAAAAAAAAATAAAATAAACATTAAGAGCTTTTCAGTTTTTGGGGCGCCTGGGTGGCGCAGTCGGTTAAGCGTCCGACTTCAGCCAGGTCACGATCTCGCGGTCCGTGAGTTCGAGCCCCGCGTCAGGCTCTGGGCGGATGGCTCGGAGCCTGGAGCCTGTTTCCGATTCTGTGTCTCCCTCTCTCTCTGCCCCTCCCCCGTTCATGCTCTGTCTCTCTCTGTCCCAAAAATAAAAATAAAAACGTTGAAAAAAATAAACCAGAATGCTTAAATCTGCCATATTTCATTCCCACACCTGCGTTGTTGCTGCGCAGACAGGGACCCGGATCGGAGCCGGGTCGGTAGCCACCTGTTTCCCCGGGAGCAGCCGGCCAAGGGCACAGCCGTGTGGCCAGGCCAGCCCAGGAAAGCAAGGCTGGGGGTCACTTCGAAGGTGGGGCAGGCTGGTGCAGAGTGGAGATTGCAGCCCTGATTCGTGGAAGAGGGACCAAGACTGAACACAGGGGGTCGGGCTTGGAGTTTTGGGCGCTGCGTCCGGGGCCTTAGAAGGCCGGCGCCCGGTCAGGGACCGCGGTCCTCCCGCCCTCCCGAGGCCTCGGCCATCGGCTCCCCTTTGCTTTTCCTGGCCCGGGCTTGCCCTGTCGCTCCTGCCCCGCCGACCCGCCTGTGCTCTGCAGCCCCCACCGACGGCCCCAGCTTAGCCACGAGGGTGTCCCACAGCCTCCCTTCTGCGCTTCTGGGTATTCTAGCAAAATGTGCTTCGTTTTTAGGAAAAACAGATGTTTTAGGTTGAAAAAAATAAGATTGCCAGAGTCCTTTGATTTGGGGATTTTATACGTAAAAGTGTCTCAAGACCATTTCCCG
Organism: Prionailurus bengalensis; assembly: GCF_016509475.1. NCBI lineage: Eukaryota > Metazoa > Chordata > Mammalia > Carnivora > Felidae > Prionailurus > Prionailurus bengalensis. The sequence goes on from NC_057357.1 coordinate 4,376,996, forward strand.
AACGGTCTTGTTTTTCTCCAATGATCCAGCTCCTCTGGCATCGTCACTGCAGACAGAGGCACGTGGGGACCGCCGCGGACCGCGGCCACCCCATGAGCGTTGTCTCATCGTGTCTGCCGGCACCGCAGCACTGGGGCAGGGCGGGAAGGGAGGGGCCTGTCTGTGGAGTCACGTTCGGCCAGCCTCCCGGCCTCCCCTTCAGACCTCGAGGCCCGGCCGTGTGTCCACCTTCCCCCCCACCCCCGCCCCCGGAGCCAGACCGCACAGCAGAACTGGGCCGGGGTCGGTCCCCCGTGAATTTTCCAGAAGACCCGTCACGCCTCGCAACATCCCGAAGGACTGGTTATCAAGTATTACTTTCCCTCCACCCCCAGATTCTTGAATGTCTCATTTCTGAAAGGACACGGTAACACCGAAGGAAAGTTCGAAACCGGGTGGCGGGGGGGGGGGGGGGTCCTGGGAGGCCGCCCCCCCCCAGGGCTGCTCCTTCCCCTCTCGGCCGGCCCTTCTGAGAGCACCACCACCTACATGCCGTGCCGCTGGCGGCTGCCGGCTGGCCGCGTGCCGGGCCTCGCGCTCTGTGTCGTTCCTGCGTCCGGGCTGCCGCTGCGCCGAGACCTCCCCGGCCCCCCGACGCCATCCCCGCAGCCCATTCTCAACCCAGGCCTGTCTGATTTCGGATCCCACACCTTTCGCCACCACTCTGAGCCGCTGGTCTCCGCGCTTTGACTTATCACCGCGTCTCACAATGGGCCGGTGCTTTGTGGGCGCTTGGACCGTTCTGCCTAATACTCCAGAGAACCCTACGAAGGATTTTCTATAGTTACCCCGTTCTCCTCGATGGGGAAAACAGGTGGATGCATTCGAGATTTGTCCAGAGGTGCGCGGTGATGAAAAGCGTCCTTTTAAGTGGCCGCGTGATGTTCGTCCATGAGTACACAGCATAGTTTGCACAGTGGTTCCTATTAGAGAGCTCTTTAGCTGTTTAGAGTTAGGGTGTAGTTTTGGTTTTTTTAAACTAAGGTCAAAAAACCAGGGTGAAGCTGGGGCGCCTGGGTGGCTCAGTCCGTTAAGCATCTGACCGGCTCAGGTCATGATCTCATGGTTTGTGAATTTGAGCCCCACATCAGGCTCTGAGTGCAAAGTCTGCTGGGGATTCTGTCTCTCCCTCTCTCTCTGCCCCTACCCCATGCTCACTCACTCTCTCTCTCTCTCTGTCTCTCAAAGTAAATAAACTTAAATATTTTAATAAAATCTCTTAAAAATTACTTTTTAAAAGAGTGAATAAATAAGCTAGTTTAAAATTAAACTTACGTTGGGGCACCTGGGTGGCTCAGTCAGTGAAGCATCCGACCTCAGCTCTGGTCATGATCTCTGGGCTCTTGGGTTCGAGCCCTGCGTTAGGCTCAGTATTGATAGGTCAGAGCTGGAGCCTGCTTCAGATTCTCTCTCTCTCTCTCTCTCTCTCTCTCTGCCCTTGCCCTGCTTGTGCTCTCTCTCTCTCTCTCAAAACTAAACATTGAAAAAAAACCCAGGGTGAAGCTGGTTATTTTTTGCACGTAACAGTCTTAATCTAAGCTGACACAGCAGCTCCAAGCTCTTTTCCGTTATGTTGTCCTGTTACCCGATGTCCATTTATTTTATGGCCCATTATGGCTGCTGCAGCTCCTGCCATCACACTGGCATTGTGGCCAAGGGGAAAGAAAGAAGTGGCGACACTATTCCTCTTCAGGGCCTAAGTCTTCACATCCCACTGACCAGCACGGTCCCTTGGTTGCAGGAGAGGCAGAGAAGTGTGCACAGCTGTCCAGCTAGTTCACCGTAAGAGCAAGAGAGGACGTGTGTCCAGGGGACTGGCTGTCGCTGTCATAGTCCGCCTTTTGACCACCCACATGCTTGTGTCCCTTCTTCCAACATGAAAACACTCATCCCTATCATTACGGGAGGCAACCCCAAGCCCCCCTCGGTGACTGCAGCCCGTAAAATCCAGGATCTCTGGTGACAAGCGTGTCCCTCTGTCAGGGCGCTCCAGGTGGTCCTACTGCAATGCTGAGCCCAGCAGAAGCAGGGGCAGGTGATCCCAGCTCTTATTTGGGAAAGAGAAGAGCAGGAAACCCACTCACTGGTCACGGACGTTCTCCAAGCCTGTGCCCCACAGGGCCCATCCCTCCATCTGCATTCTGGAAGGATCTCTGCCCACCAGCCTCCCTGGCCTCGTCTGCAGCGGGCCCTGGAGCTGATGCGCTTCCTAGTGGCCCGTCCCACCTGATGCAGGGCGGGGTGGGAAGGTCACACCTTGCCGGCCGGGTTTGTGGCTTGTTGGGCTGCAGTTTCCACAGAAGCCCGGTAGGCGCCCCGGCTGCTTGCTCAGGGTCCTGTCCGCGTCCAGGAACCACGGCAGGGGTCTCCGGTGCCAGGTGTCATCCTGGAAAATGGGTCTTTCAGTTACTGGTATCAGGCGTGGGCCTGTCTGCTCCATCCCGGGGCCCCCGAAGCTCGAGGCTCAGCAGCCTGGTTCCCCATTCTCTAGCCTGGTGAGAAAGCCTGGGCCCTTCCCAGTGCTGCAGCCCGTACGTTGGGCGTCCCCGTGGACACCGACACTGCACATCCCCACATGTCCGGTCACGGTGGCAGGCTCCGTCGCACGGGGCCCGCTGTCCGCTGCCGCGGGGGAAGGTGCACAGCCTCCAGCTTCTGACATTCGTGTCCTCACTTCCTGCTGGTGAAACAGCGCCTGTGTTTGGAATTAAACTTGGGGCCGTCCCCAGCTGCCTTGCAGCAAGCTCTGGGTTCTGTGATGGCCGGGAAGTAAGGTGTGGTTCGAAGGCCGCGGTCTGTGTTGTGGGATCCGGAGCCTTCCTCCCCGTAGCTTCCTGAAAGGGCTTCTCTGAGGAGTGGGTCTTGTCCAGATGTGAACCTCCCGGCCTGAACCACCAGTTTCCTTTGTCTTTTCGGGAGGTGACTTCCTGTCTCATCCAGCCTTACTTCCCAAGATTTATTTTCTGTGTACGTCTGGTTGTCCAGGAGGTGCCTTTTGGGGCCCTCAGCCCTTGGGCAGCTGGGAGACACAGGTGGTCTGCCTTCCCCTCTGCTCCTGAGTTATCTGCTTCCTCTGGGCCCCCCAGTTGTCTGGTCCCTGGCGTCCTGTTGCAGATGCTTCCCAGATGTCTGTCCTTCCCTGTCCGCGTTTAGAGCGAGGTGCTCACGCTGACCGCTGACCACTGCCGCGAGTGCCGGGTTGGTCGGCTGGCAGGTTCCTTGTCCGATGGGCTTCACGAGGGCCACAGACGCCGGGTCTGCCCCCTGTGCCATCCGCTGGGGGACGTGAGAAAGGTTGGGGGTGCCCTGTTTGGCGTGCAGGATTTCAGTCATTCATTTTCAGTGTGGGATGTCCTTGCCTGCTCGTTGTGAGACGCCCAGGAGTGTTTCCGTGGGTCACCCTCTCTGTGGGGACGCGGTGGGGTGAGAGGCGGGCCCTGGGGAGTGGGGGCAGTAACAGCTCTGGAGATGAAATCTCTATTGCCTTTAAAAAAATTAAAAAAAAAAAAAAAAACACCTTTTCTGGAAGCTTTCGCCTCTACTTCCCTCTCTTTCTGATTATTTCTTGGGTCTAAAATGAAGACCATGGTACTTATATTTGTATCGGTAAGGATTAAATGAGCCATTTTTATCTGCAACAATTTCCTGGCTGTTAGGGCAGGCAGTGGGATTCCCACTTAAGGCCCAAGCGGAAGTGAGGGTAAGTCAGCGCCCCGGGCCCCCCAAATCACTTAGGCTCATTCGAGCTTGAGCAGCAGCAGAGCCAGACTTCCGTGCTGTGATCTTTGACCTGATGCTGAATAGGGCCGCTTCCGGGGAACCAAGGCCTCACCCAGGAGCCTTTGGCGTCCAGATGGCCCCAGGACCTTTGCAAGCCTGGGGCAGACCCCAAGCATGAGGGCTTGAGGGCAAGAACGTTTTTTCAGAAGAGCTCAAATGAGATACAATTCACATAGCACGCAACTAACCCACTTAAATTGTCCAGTTCAGTGGTTTTTAGTCTGGTGAGCAGCTCCTGCCATAATCAATACCACCCCTGCAAGCTGGCTCCCCCGCCCCACCCCTCCCCCCAGCCCTAGGCCGCCACCCACCCACTTTGTCTCTGTCCATCAGGAAGGACAAGGACGCTATGCGGAGATCTGAGGGGCTGGCCCTCCCAGGTAGGCGCTTCCCTGGCAGAGCTGTGCTGCAGGCCGGGGCGGTGATTTCTAGTGAGTTCTAGACACACAGGCTTACCTGCAGTCAGGGTCCCGGGCACTGAAGGCAGGTGTGCAGCGTATGGTTGGGGTGAGACCTAAAGGGAAACAGCTTCAAGAGAATAGCTTTAATTACAAAACATGCTCATTAAAACTCCAACTAGGGCCCTAACCCAGAATGAAAGTTTTGTAGGGAGAGAAGTAATTGGCGAACCCGGGAGCACCCTGGGGAGATGTCTGTTTAAAATCATGTAGCTTCCTGGTGTTTCTCCCAGGTAGGATACAGTCTGCCTCGGGATAATTTTTGGAAGAGTGAGTCAGGAGCTGCTTTTGAAATAGCTGTTACAGCAAATAATATGAAAATGTTTATTGTTAAACCCTAATTGGAAATGACTCTTCCAGTAGGAAATTGCCCTGTTTGAATCAGTTCTGGATGGTGTTCGATTTCGCTACGAATTTGCTGACCGAAATCCCTGGCCCACGAAATGTTGTGTTTTGTTTTACTGAGAAGTCCACCCGTGTGCGTGTTGTTATCTGGAATCTTTGGTTTTTGAACTGGAAAGTGCCTAAGAGATCATCTCTTCTGTTCGAAGCGTCCGCTTTTGTTAGCCAAGAACACCGAACGCCGTAGAGGTTAGGGCACTGAGCTCCCTGGAGGTGAGGTGAGGCCCTAAATCACCCTCTTCCTTCGCGTTGGCCCCCTGCGTGTCAGCCCACCACCTCTCCTGCACCGGACCGGAAGCGGTGCCCTCCCTGGGCGCCTCCATCACCTGCTGAGACTCGCCCTCTGGTCCTGCAGTGATGTAGCCCCGGGCCAGACCCTCCCGCCCGGAGCCTGGCTTTTCCCCGGAGCCTGGCTTTCCTGTTCCGGGTCCAGGGATCCCGCACCCCCAGCTCTTGTGTTCACCCGAAGCCCTGTTTCTGACATCGCCCCCTGCCTTGTGACCTCTGTCATGGGCCAAAGCCACATCCTCCCTCTGGCTGCCTGGACGACTCTAGTACACTCTGATCTCGCTCTGATCTCCTGTTAGCGTGGGGGCTTTCGCAGCGCGGGGCACGGAACTCTGTCCGCGCGCCCTGCTGGCGGGTGGCAGCCCCTCGCTGTGAGGATGTGCAGCTGCCGAAGGAAGGGACAGGAGAGGACGGAGAAGCTGTCTGCAAACGTTCCTTATCATCGCTTCCGTTGCCAACCCTGCAGGACGGGGGTGTGCGCGTGTGGAGCCCTCGGCCACGTCCCCGGTTCCAGCTCCTTCCTCCCCCCTCTGTTTCGGGGACGGCGGCCCACCCTCAGGCATGAGCCGGGAAGGATGTGGGCTCTGTGCCCTCAGAAGCCGACAGGCCTCCAGGTCTGGAGACACCACGGACCTCATCGTCATAGAAAAATGCGTGACGTACCTTCCTGGCCAAAATACCGACGAAGGAAACGTCTGTTGGGTTGTGGGAGAGCTAAGGGACGTGGAAGCGACATCAAACGGTTCAAACCGTGGCTTTTGCAAGGAGAAGATTACAGAATATTTTGAAATGGCCGCGGGTGGCCTTAGGCAGAACCGCGGGGGCGATGCTGACCTGACGGGACAGACCGCCCCCACCCCCACCCTGACGTGCTGGCGTTTAGACCGCATCCCCCACAATCAGCCCGGGAGCAGGAAACCGCGTCAGAATCCCCTCGTTCTGGTTTTAGGTTCGGAAATACAGACCTGGCGCCTGTGGGTCAGAGCCTTGGGAGTCTGCGGCCTGGCTGCGGGGTCTCCCCCCCCTTGGCCGAGACTCCCAGCCCCTGTGCTCAGGTGTCTCTGGAAGAATGGGTCCTGGCCGGTCAGGCCGGTTTGCTGCCGGTCTCCCCGTGAGGCGCAGGCAGCTTGGCCGTCGGAGCAGATGCCTGCCTACGTCGCTGAGTCGTTTCACGAGAAGCCGTCCTCCCGCTGCAAGGCTCAGGAGTACCTGTGGGCTCTTAGTGGGCCCGTTCGCGGCCTCGCGTGGTCTCAGGACCTATGTTGACCTGTTCTTAAATCTCACTTTTTAAAAACTACTTGACTGAGAGGAAAAGAGGGCGTTGGCCGCGTCCATGGCAGTTTGGAGGTGTATTTGCTGGGTAAACACCGGTCCCGAGTCGGAAGTACGGCAGGAGGGGGCCAGCAGCCGGCTGGCGGTGGCCCGGCACCATTGCCCCCGGGGCGACCCTGACCCGCGCCCGAGCTGTGATTCGCTTGGCGCGACGGGAGCGCCTTTCTGAGACTGTGGCGCATGCGTCGGGGGTGGGAGCTCACGTGTGCCGCCTCCAGCCCCCCCGCCGCACCCCCCCGCTTTTCCCAAAGAGCCTTTTGTGAGCCGTTGCCACCGGCGAGATTGCCGCGGGGGTGTGCGGGCAGCCTGCTCTCCTTTGGCCCTTTGGGTCTTCGCTTCCGTTTGTGACTTGTTGAGGGTCCGTCCGTCTAGAAGGCAGAGGGCGCTCTGGATGAGTGATGTCTGGATTTTAAAGGCAGACATTTCTCGGAAGGAGGCCACCCTGGGTTCCTGTGACACACGCGCGCGCGGGCGCACGCGGGGTTTGACTGGGATGCGCGAGGCTGAGTTTGCTTGCGCGCAGTCACCTGCCCGCAGGAGAACCAGGGCCCAAAGTCCGGCCCACGGTCCCGTTTCTCCGTGAGGCTCCCGCCAGCCTGGGGAGGGGGCCCTGCCTCTTCTGTCACGCTTCGTAACGTCTCGCAGCCGCAACGTGGGCGTCTGTGTGTCAGCTCGCCGTGTGAACGGTGACCGTGGCTTGTCAGTTTGCAGACAGGCGTTGTCTGCGAGCCAGTGAACCCCCCTCAGGTCCCCCTGTGGCCATCCCAGGGGAGGGGAGGTGGCTCTGTGTGTCTGAAGCTCTGCTGGGGACCCGTCGGGGTCTGTGTCTCTCTTCACACGTGCAGGGAAAGAAGAACCCGTGTCCGTGACCGCGACAGAAAGAGGATTTCTGGTTCGCTCTGTGAACCCAGAGTGACGGATGGTGGGGGCTCCGTTGCTTGGCGATCCAGAACCCTCCCCCCCCGACTCTCCGCCCTCCTCCGCATCTCCCGCGCTGACGTGTGCTCCCCCTTCCCTTGCAGGTGCACCCTTCGGTTCCCTAGCACGGCCATCAAGATCCAGTTCACGTCGCTGTACCGTCAGGAGGAGGCCCCGGCGTCTCCCCTCCGGCCCCTCTACCCGCAGATCTCCCCTCTGAAGATTCACATTCCGGAGCCGGATCTCCGCAGCCTGGTCAGCCCCGTCCCTTCCCCGACCGGCACCATCAGGTGAGCGGCCTGCCCTGGCCTGTCCGCGGGCCGTGAGCCCTTGCCATGCGGTCCCCGTCACAGAACCAGGGTCCCTGCACCCTGACAGTCTGTCTGGGAAAGAGCAAGGTGACGCGGGTCACCCAGGTCTCCTACAGCATCCTGTGTCTCTCTGGAAAGCGGGGCGTGGATGGAAATTTTGAAACTATTTTAAGTGCGTCCAAGGGACCTGACTCCTTACAGAACCCTCTGGAGAATTCTCTCGTCTGGTGAGGGAAGAGTCACTGCCTCTTGACTCACTCTTTCAGGCGGCAGCCGTGTGGACGCGGGGCTTGCGTGAAAACAGGCACAGGTGTGAGTTCTTTAAAGACTGAAAACGTTGCGAAGTCGCCTGTGCGTACCAGGATTGGAACTTTGTTTTTCTCAATTTTATTGGTGAGGTTTCAGGATTCTCGTCCTTGGCACGGTGCACAGAGGACCCTCGGGCGGAGGCCGTGGGGGATCACGCACAGAGGGGCGGGTTGGGCTCTCGATTCCCCGTGCCACTCAGGTCCTGCCCTCTGCTGTGTCATTGCAAAGCCCAGTGGAAGACGTGTCTGAGGGTCACCGTTTAACACAGGTTGAATGAAGTACTTTGCTGCTTCATTGGGGACATTTTCGGCGAAGCTCGCTTTCTTTTTCTTCTTCGCTGCGTGTGTGGCCCCAGGGGTGCAGTGACCCCCGTGTCCTCGGTGCCGTGCCTCGGCTCCCGCACCGGTACCTTCCCCTGCGGCTGCCGCCTTGGTGACTGTGTCAGCCCTGGGAGAGGCAGGTTGTGGCTTCGTCTTGCCGCGAAGATGGTTTTGCTTTCACGGGCCTCCCGGCGGGGTCTCGGATCCTCAGGGGTGCCTCTGAGCCACGCTTTGCAAACCGCCACGGCACGGGCGGGCCCTCTGCCGTCCCGGCAGCCTTCCCTCACCGCGCAGCCACACTCCGGCGGGCCTGGGTTCTGGAGCCGTGTGCCGCTCGGCCTTCGTGTAAGAATCATGCCCCTCTTGCGCCTTCTGTCTTCCTGCTGGGACGTGTCGGTCGTCAGCTGGGAACCGTTTGCACTGAGCTGGCGTCGAGTGCGTTGCCTGCAGGGCCGGCGAGCAGGTGTGTCTTTCTCTTACAGAGAGGATGGTAGGGGCAGCGTTGAACCTGGCCTGGCCTAGAACCCAAGGCTGGGACCTGAGTTCTGCTTCTGGCCATGTATCCAGTCAGCGGGAGCAGCGGGAGGGGGGAGTCGCTGAGGCCAGATCTGCAGGCTCGGGAGAACCACGTGTGTGTTGGGTCCTGTGTTCAGCTCCGTCCACACCTGCCCCATCTCAGCCTCGTCCTGCAGCTCTACAAGGAGGCTGCCTCTTCTTCCGCCCCTTCCAGCTTTCTAGGATGGCCCTATGGCCCCCTTCTAAAACCCACCATTGAGCGCGTGATCTCGTTGTTCTTTCAGACAGCTCACTTGAATTTAACCTAGAACGTGGGTTTTTTTCTTTAAAGTTGTTTTATTTTGGGGAGAGAGAGAGAGCGTATGAGCAGGGGAGGGGCAGAGAGAGAGAGGGAGAAAGAGAGAAAGTGAGACAGCCAACGGGGGAGGACAGAGGATCCAAAGCGGGCTCTGCGCTGACAGCAGCCAGCCCGATGTGAGGCTTGAACTTTCGGACCGTGAGGTCATGACCTGATCCGAAGTCGGACACTTAACTGACTGAGCCCCCCGGGCGCCCCTAGAACGTGAGTTTTATGCTCCCGCTACGAAAACGTTCCTACGCTTGCTCGTATGTGTGTAGTTCATACCGAGATTTGAAAAGGTCACGGGCCGTGAAGTGACGTGGCCACTTTGGGAAACAGACCGGCTCCGCCTCACAACGTACCACGTGACTCGGCGGCTCGGTGGAGCGTGAGGTCCGGGCAGACACTGCACACGAGGGCTCAGGGCACCGTGAGTCACAATAGCCCCAACAGGAAGACGACGCAGCTGTCTGTCAGCTACGGAGTGGACAAATTACAGCGAGGAGTGTCCTTACCGCGGAGCGTTACTTGGCCGCAGACAAGGAGCGAAGGACCGATAAGCTGGTATGACGCGGGTGGCCCGTGAAAACAGGCAGATGCAACGTTGGCAGGAGACGTCTGGAACGGACGGATCTGGAGAAAACGGAGGGCTGCCGGGGGCCTGCCACCCGTCCCGGGGGTCCTTTGTGGGGTGACAGAAGTGCTTTGGAATCGGAGAGCGGTGAGGATTGCGCAGCGTGGGAACACGGCGCAAACCACTGAATTGTACGCTCCGGACGGGTGAATGACGTCTCCCTGACGCTGATACAGGGACGTAACACGGGCTGACACCTCCACCCAGCTGCCCCTGACGCAGCAGTGGGCACGGCGGCCGAGGGTGTTCGGTGCCCACGCTGCTGGCAGCTGAAGGCTGGTCCCGCCGTGGGGTCGGGCCGCGGAGGGCCTTGGGCTTCCGGCAAAACCAGAGCAGGCGGTGGGCGTGGGGTTGTTGATAATCGGTTCATAAGCCAGCCAAATGGATGCTTTCGAAGGAAGAAAAATGTGCTGCTTTGTACCTGGAGGGCTTCAGAAAATAGATGTATTTTCCAGTAGTGTTCCACATGAACGCAGTAGCCACCCGGGGAAGCTGTTCAAGCCCGTGCGCTGACTTTGCTTCTGTGTCAGAAGGGAGGTGGTCCCTCCCGGAGCAGTGGAGCGGTTAAGACAGGCTCCTGAGGGGCCGGTCCTGGGCTGGGCCCCGGTGGCTGTGTCCCCACCCCCCAGGAGAGACTGCTTCTCTTTTTCATCTGGCAGGATATTTGGGGGAGAAAGTAGTCACTTTGGGACTGGCCCTCTCCGTTTTTGGCCTATGAAGTATCACAGAAAGGATTTCTGTTTACATTCATTTATCTCGGCGCCGCGGAATCCAATGGAGTGTTTAGAAACCTTGGGGCCCTTGCGGTTTTGCTAGCCAAGATCCTGTTCAACTTTGGCCAGTGCCGGGGTGGAGCCTCATGTTTACAAACACCAGCCACCCTTCCCCTCCTCCCTGGGACGCCCCCTCCCTGCAGCTGGGGGGGGGAGGGGGAGGGGACGAGGCTGGGGGCTGTCAGCCTGGGGCCCCGAGTGAGCAGCCGTCACAGCCCCCGTCCCTCCTGACAGCACAGCGGGAGGAGAGGATCCTCTTCTCCTAGTTTGGTGTGCCTGTGTCCCCGCTCGTGCCATTGGCCTGTGTGCCTGGATCCCTGCCCGCCCGGGCCGCCTGGGGGCCTCTGTTTGGGTTGCTTTCCTCCCTGGACCTGGTTTTCCAGCACCCTGCCCAGCCAGAGCCCCTGTCTCCTCCAGGGTTTTCCGAGTGGAGTGGCGAGAGGCAGTCCCTGTAGGAACGTTCTCGATTCTTGCTAATAAACAGCCCCCGCCCCGCCCTCTGGACCCCGCCTGCCTTCCTTTCTGTTTGGCCTTTTTCTGCTTCCCTCCCCATCCCCCCCACCCCCCCCCACCCCCCCCCCCCGCTGGCTAGGGGGTGTGGTGCGCCTGTGGTTGGGTTTTTGCTTTGTTTTTGGGCGTTTGTTTGTGTTGTGTGGGGTGGCTTTTTGTGTGTGTGTGTGTGCTGATGTACTCCACCCAGAAAATGAATGAAGCTCTTTGAAATAAATTCTGCTGTCTTCAGCAACATTTTATTGACTTTTTTTTCTGCTTTGCAAAGAAGTGGTGTTTTCAGGAGAAATTGGTTAATCATTTTCTGGGTTTTACAAAGCGAGAGACCAATCTAAAAAAGGCTCTCAGAGTTGAGTTTTGGGGAACGTGCCCACCAGAAGCCAGAGAAAAGGCAGCGCAGGAGGAGAGGGGCTAGTCTTCCCCGAGAGCCAGCCTCAGGAGCTGTCCCTTTAAGAAGGCGCTTCTTGAACTTTTTCAAGGTCGAGACGGAAACCAGAGCAGTTTGTTTTGTGGAGTCTGGCGGAGTCTAAGCTGCCGCTTTCAGAACGAAACCACCTTTAACCGTGGTCTTCGATCGCCAGTCCGCCTCGTCACTGGATAGAGCTCGGCCGCTCTCCGTCCCCGGGAGAAAGGCAGACTCGGGCCCTTCCTTGGGGTGACGTTTCCTGCGTCAGGGTCACAGTCGGTCACGGCTTGTCGCCACAGCCTTTGCACGTGCTCCGGCACGACCTGCGGATGAGTGTGGCTCTCCACTCAGGCCAGCAGGGATCCTGGCCGGCCGGTCGGGGAGCCCTGTCCTCTGTGGCCCATCTGGAGGCCACTTGACCTCCGAGCACCTGTACCTGTGGACCTCACACCCCCACCTTTCCCTGTCTGAAAACTCCAGGGAAATAAAACTGGTTCATCCACACAGAAAGGTGGGCCCTCCCCGTACTTTATGTTTTCCCTTCTGCCGAAATCCGGGCCAGGGTGTGTTTGGGCTCCAACATGTCGAGAGAAAGTTCTTGTCTTTCCCAGGGTGGCCGTTTCCCGGTTCTCAGGGGGGGCCCTTTGAAGGTTCACGCTTAATCCCGGCCCCAGCCGGCTGTGTGCATAAAGGCTGGCTGTGTGCACAAGGGCCGTGTGCATAAGCGGCCTGCTGTGCTGCTGCTCCCGCGGGCACGTGACCTGGGGACAGGGCCCTGCCCAGGCCTCACACGCGGGGAAGCAGGAAGCGGGAAGGACCTGGAGGCCTGGAGCTGAGGGGGACGTGGGGGTGGCTACCCTGCAAGGTCCGCTCGAACCGGGCCGCCCCTGGGACGTGCACACCAAGTTAAGTCCCGGCCGAGGAGCAACTCAAGCCGGTTCGCTGACTGGGCACCGGGGCAAAACGCACTGCAGAAACCAGGCGGGCCCTTGAAGTCGCCTCCCAGGACTTCACAGCGTTGCGTTTACCTTAATCGCTAAGACAGGTCTCAGAAGCTGGCCTCTGTGGATTTTCTTCGCCGGTTCTTTCGCTTCTTGCAGATTACAGCAATGCCGTGTAAGCGTCACGCGGAGCTCAGACATCTCAGGGAGCGCAGGTTCCCCGCATCGGCGCTCCCAGGACGGGGGCGTGGCGTGCACCTGCGCCAGACGTTCTCATGGGGGCTGCTGTCGGTCAGTCCTCCCCACGAAGGCCCCGTGCGGCCCAGTGTCCTCCGCACGACCTTTTCCCCTCTCGCGCCGGGTCTTGGGAGACTTTCCGCGTCGCCACACCGCAGTGGCCGCACGAGTGTTTTGTGAGTTCCCTCCTGGGCGGCATCCGAGCCCTTTCCGGTGTCCTCCTCTCAGGGGCCGCACCGCGGTGGTCTCGCGTTCCGAGTCATCTGCGCATCTTACGCTGAGGCAGTGAATTTCTCAGATTTGGTTATTTTGTTTAAGGTACGCCATTCGGGGTGCCTGGGGGGCTCAGTTGGTTGAGCATCTGACTTTTTTTTTTTTTTATGTTTATTCATTTCTGAGAGGGTGGGGGAGGGTGGGGCAGAGGGATGGAACCCCAAGCAGGCTCCACACTGTCGGCACGGAGTCTGATGCAGGACTCGAACTCGTGAACCGGAGCCGAAGTCAGACGCTTCTCTGACTGAGTCGTCCAGTGCCCCGGTTGAGCATCTGACTCTTGATTTCAGCTTAGGTCATGATCCCAGGGTCGTGAGATCGAGCCCCACGTCAGGCCCCGTGCTGAGCGTGGAACCTGCCTAAGATTCCCTCTCTGCCTCTCTCTGCTCCTCTCCTGCTTGAGTGCACACCATCTCTCTCTCTAAAAAAAAAAGTGAAATAAAATAGGCTCTTTAAGAGTCACGAGCCACAAGATTTTAAGAACAGTAATGAAAACAGGAACTGTTACCGACGCTCACGCCAGGCGTCTGAGGGCTGGACGCGCGTCTGCCCTTCGTGTCCACCATGACGCTGGGAGACCCAGGCGCTGCCGTCCCCGCTCACAGATCAGAAACCGAGGCCCAGCAGACTGTGTACAGCGGGCGAGCATGGTGTTTGGCTGGTGCCCACAGGGATGGTGCTGGCACTAACTGGTTTCCGTTAAGCTTTCAAAAAGCCGGTTTTTATCCGGGGAGGACGTGAGGTGGCAGACGAACTGAAGCGTTCCGCACGTGGTGACAGGAGCACTGGCCCGGCCTGGCCCACCGCGGTGGCACCGTCGTGGCCGTCCTGCCCCCACCCCGAGCGCCCTGCCGGTTTGCTTACCTCTGCGTGGTCCGCGACGCGGCTCTCTTGGCTTCTCGGGTTTCGGCGTGTGCCGCGTTGACCTCCTAGCTGGAAATCGGGGTTCTGTCGTGCCTGCCCGCCCCGTGCTCCCGAGAAGATGACACCAGGGCTGTGGGTGCAGTGGGCAGCGGTGCTTTCCGAGTGGGCCGGTGGCAGCTCCAGCCCCCACCGTGCCCTGTCTGGGCGCTGACGGTTCTGCCGGGAGTCTGTGTCTGGTGCTATCTCCACGTCCCTGTGCCCAGCACGGCCACCCTCTGCCCCGCGCAGCCCTCACACCTGCCGGGTTCTTCCTCAGGAGCCCGGGCTCCCTCCGCCTGGACCCAGCCTGGGGCACCTCTGACCTTGACTCCCTGTGCCCAGCAGTTCTCCCCAACCTGCTCCTTGGTTTTAGTGGAGAACGTCCCCCGGTTGCTTCCTGGGAAGGGAAGGGGTACAGGACAAGTAAATGTAGGAAATCATCATTTTTCTTGGTTGCGCTACATGGAGAATTCTCAGTGGGACACATTCTTCCCTCGGAATTTAAAGCCATTTTCTGGCTTTGAGTGTCGCTGTTAACGAGTCCGGTGCCCCTCTGGATGCTGACCCTTTTAGACCTGACGTTTGCCCTCTGAGCGCAAGAGTCCGTGGGTCCGTGACGACCTTACTGTTTCCAGGGGGCCTCCGCTTGTGTCCTTACCCCCTCTCCCGCCTCTCCCGCCAGCTTCCTGGAAGGCTCTCCCCTCCCATCCTTCACTGAACTTCCTTTTATCCTCTTTTTAAGATTTTAAGAGCGTTTCCTTGCCCCTCGAAAGTGCCTTAGCAGCCTTCCCACCGCTCGTAAATGCGGTCTGTGTGCCTTTCTGGGGATGAGGTCAAGGCCACACTCCACATCCTTCCATGTGCGGACATCCTGGGCTGACCTCCTGTCCGATTGGTCTTTCTCAGCTTGAATTCTTATCGCCACAGTAAGATGCATTTTCCCATCAGGCTGTTCCTTCTTTTCCAGTATTTGTAAACATAGGACGCAGTGTCATCGGCAGCTGTGACCTGCGTGGTCACAGAGGTCCCGTTCCAGGCCTGGGCTGTCAGAGCCAGTCTGGGTTTGCCCTGGCGAGACAGTGGCCCCAGTCCAGGGTGGCCGCCACTCAGCACCTTAAGTCTCTCTCGCCTGAAACAAAAATGTGACTCAGGAGCACTTTTCCCATAAGAGGGGGGTCGATGAGCAGTGGACTGAAATGCACGTTCAGCTTCATTTCCACCTTTAATCTCGGGAACAACAGACACTTGTTTTATGTGACGCCTGGTAGGTCACGGCTGCTGGGACTCCGCTGCTGCTCTCTGGTGCTCAAATTCAGATGTCCCAGGTTCCTGGGCAGTTGGGGACACCCCCCCCCACCCCACCAAGGGAGCAGTTCTTTGCTGAAGTCTGGCATCCGAGGAGGGCCCCACGTGTCCTCTCTGTCCCGTCCCTTCTAGAGATACACAAGTGCGTTTATACTTTAAGAACTTTTTCCAGGTTCCCTGGCTGGCTCAGTCGTAGAGCACACGACTCTTGATCTGGGGGTCATGAGTTCAAGTCCCATGTTGGGCCTGGAGCCTACTTGAAGAAGGAGAAGGAGAAGGGGAAGGAGAAGGGAGGAGAAGGGAGGAGAAGGGAGGAGAAGAAGAGGAGGGGGAGGGGGAGGGGAGGGGGAGGGGAGGGGGAGGAAGAAGAAGAATTAGAAGAAGAAGAAGAATGCTTTCCAGATTTTGCTAGTAGGCAGGGAGATTTTCAGTGGGGTAGGCTCCAGCTCTGGTATGGGGCTCTGAATGTCTGGGTGGGTTTCCCCAGGGCGGGAGCCTTGCTTTAAGCCCAGGCCCCCAGGCCCCCACCCCACACCTGCCCCTCTGAGGCCTGTCCTTGAACTGAACTTTGCTCTGCCTGAGGCCTCCCTAGGCTCACGTGGCCTCTCTCTGTCGTCCTTCCCTTCAGATGGCGGTGTGAGATCAGGGCGGCCGGGTACCAGGCACAGCCCTCTCGGCCGAGGCGGCCTGCGGGGACAGCTGATTGGGGCTCACGGAGAAGCTAGCTGCTCTGAGGCCGCAGGGCTGTGCACACAAACACACGTCCGCCTGGGACGGGCCTGCTGGGCAGCTCTGGGCCAAAACCTGCCCCTCTGCGTGCCCCCAGGAGCGCTGGCCAGCACGAGCCGCCAGGCGCCGCCGTAGAAAGTGCTACGGGGCCGCCCCCACTTCTCCTTTCCGTGAGCCTGCTTTTGCTACCCTATACGTCACTTCCATTTGCAATCATTCTTTGGTGAATGACAGACAGCCTTTTCTCTGAGTTCAGTGAGTTCAATGCAAGTTTTCTATAGTCTTTCACAAAACGGTGACTTGGGACGGGTGGCGGGAGCCCGTGGGCCTAAGCCCACGGGCCGCTGTGTGTCCTCTCCACTGTGAGGGCGGCACGCGGTTATGGGTCCACCAGCCACCCGGTCGGGTGTGAATCTGTGTCCGGGAGGTATGTTTCCGGGTCTCGTCCCTCGTGCTCTAGAGGAAGATGCACCGTTTGGCTTTATTTGCGTTCAGGTCCAGACGGGGCGTGGAGTGTATCTGGGAATGACGCGGGGTTGATGGGGCTGCCTTTGGCGGGTGCCTTCTGTGCTGCCGCACCGTTTGGCAGAGTGCAGGGCAGAACCTTCGGGAAAAGTCCTCACGTCGGGGTTGCGTGACCGCTGAACCACCGCCTGGTGCCACGTGGGGTGACTGTATTTGAGCAGCTGGGTTTCGAGTATGTGAACGTGGCACCAGTGACATCCTTTGTCTTCCCCTCACGCCTCATGTTGTAAGTTTGGGGTCTGTGTATTTGGTTCCAAATTCAATTAAGAAAAAGTTGCTTTTTTTTTAATTGTTTCCTGCCTTTACCAAAGGGAGACAGACCCGTAAGCCGGTGGTTGCTGTCCTGGGCCGGGGGGAGGAGGAAGGTTCTGGACACTGAGGGGCAGGACACTCGGGCAGGGAAATGGGGCTCTGGATGGTTCCTACTGGGGTACTGGCTTTGCAGGAGCTCTCCTGAAGCCGGGGGCCCGTCCGTGGTCTGGTCAGGTCCCAGCAGGGGCACCTTTACCTGGGCTTGTCACCCACTCCCGGTGTCATTTGTTGCCTCTGAAAATTTTATAACAGAACTGGTTTTCAAAATGAGAATGTTGTTGTAGTTTGATAACCAAAGTCCACCTTGTTCACGAGAGCACTAGACCAGAGCCCGCCGGTGAGCCGGGCCGGACGGGCTCCAGCAAGGAAGCGGCCGGGGGCCCTGCAAGCCACTCGGGACCCTCCGGGAACGAGAGTGGCCTTGGGCCATAGGTGGTTCCACTCACAGCCAACGTGAGTGACAGAAGTCGAAGCGGTGGCCGTGGCTCCGGAGGAACTGGGGAGGGCCCGACCGAGAGGTGCTCACGCCCTCTCTGAATGCCACGGCTCCCCAGCCTTTGCCCACAGCGCCCTCGTGTGGGCCCGTGAGCGCCCGACAGCAGCCACGGGCAGGGTCAGCCCGGCAGTCTGCAGTGGGGACGGGGGCCACCCGGTGGCCGTCCCGGAAACCTGCCCATCAGGGCCCACAGCTGCCCACAAGCAGAAACTACTGCTACGCTGGCCGTGCGTGGACACGAACTGTCTCTGGTCACACTTGGTCCAGCCTTTTTCAAAGGGGAGGTGCTGTGTCACATAGAGAAGAAGGGGGTCAGAGTTTCTGTCCCCCTGCATCACCCAGGTAGGTCCTGAGATCCTGCACTGCCAGCCGTCCTTTTCGGGGTCAAGAACTTAGGACGTGTCGTTTCTCTCCACAGCGTTCCCAACTCCTGCCCGGCCAGTCCACGCGGAGCGGGGTCCTCCGGCTACCGCTTTGTTCAGAACGTGACCTCAGACCTGCAGCTGGCCGCAGAGTTTGCCGCGAAGGCCGCCTCAGAGCAGCAGGCGGACGCGTCCGGAGGGGACAGCCCTAAGGTCTCGGGACTCACGGCGCATGTGGCCGCGCGGCGGCCGGGCGCGGGGCACGGAGTGGGCACGGAGGCGCTGGCGTGAAAGCGAGGCGCCCCCGGGGGGGACGGGACGCTGCGGGAATAGCCCGCTTGCTGGCGGCACGTTTGGGCACCGTGGGAGCTACTCTCTCCCGCCCTGCACCCCCTTACTGTTCACCCTCGTCCCGTCTGCCCGTGATGGGATGGCTTTGGGGCGTTAATTAGTCTTTGAGGAAAAATGACAAGTTTTTCCTTACAGCTGTGTATCTTGGCTCATTCCCATCTGATACCTGTTTTGAAATCCTTTTGTAGAGGAAGTGAGAGATTTCTGCGTCTTCCCTGCGTGGGGCAGGCGCGGGGCACCGCTCGCTCGTCGGGGAAGCGGGTGGCGGTCGCCGGGACGGGGCTAGGCGGGCACGCCGTAGCCGTCGGTCCGTGTGGGAAGGGCGCCCTGCCGGAGGGGCCGTGGGCGGCCGGGGCGTGGACGCCCCTCTGGAGCCGCCGACGCGCTGACCACGTGCTGCCTGTCTCCTCAGGACGAGTCGAAGCCGCCCTACTCCTACGCTCAGCTGATCGTGCAGGCCATCTCGTCCGCGCAGGACAGGCAGCTAACACTAAGCGGCATCTACGCCCACATCACCAAGCATTACCCTTACTACCGGACGGCTGACAAAGGCTGGCAGGTGAGGCCTCGAGCCCGAGAAGCCGGGCTCTGGGTCCGCTGCCCCGGGACAAGGGCGCCCACGGGCGGGTCGTGTTCTGAAAGCCCGAAAGCGGTACAGGGGTGTCCTCGTCGGTGACCTGTGGTCTGTCTCCAAAGAGCCGCGGCCCCTGGGAGTCGAAATAGTCTTCTGTCCCTCCAACGGCCAGAGCAGGGAGGGGCGATACATATGCCTTGTTACGTTTCCACGCTGACCCCCCCTGGTAGTCCCGAGCTACTTTGGAAATGGGCGCACACGTGGGCCCAGACGGCAGCCCGCGGGCACGGGGACCGTCAGACCTAACTGAGCTGTGTCTCACTTGTTTTGCCCACGGTCGCTGTTTCCCGCTGGCTACTTGATTTAGTACAGGTTTCAAACCTGACATACGCCTGGCCTATGGCTTGTCTCTCTGTTCCACTTTTTCTGGAAAGAATGCTGTGCTCGATTTTGATAGAAAAAAAACTCCCACCGTGCCTTTGCACTTGCCAGTAAAACACAGTTACCTTGCCGGCCTGTGGAGCGCCCTCGCTGGCATCACCTCCGGGCCGCCCCATCATCTTTGGTCTCGTGCCTGTTGCGTTCACATACGGAGTTTGTTTTGCCGCGTGCTAACTGGCGAATGTCTCTGCTTGTCCACAGAATTCAATCCGACACAACCTCTCTTTGAACCGCTACTTTATTAAAGTCCCTCGTTCCCAGGAGGAGCCTGGGAAGGGGTCTTTTTGGCGGATAGACCCCGCCTCAGAAGCGAAGCTCGTGGAACAGGCATTCCGGAAACGGAGGCAGAGGGGCGTCTCCTGCTTCCGCACCCCCTTCGGGCCGCTGTCGTCCAGGTAAGCCTCCGGGCTGCCCCTTGGTCAGAGGCCAGCTTCCACAGACGGCTCGTCACAGTAGCGTTTTGGGTGCTTTAAACTTGTCACCTGTATTTCTCGAGCGAGACTGTCTGAGGACCGGTGAGGTCTGTAACACCAGAGTGAGTGGACAGCTCGCTGCCCCTCTGACCTGTCAGCTCTCAGCAGCCAACACTGTGACCGAAGTAGAAATTGGAACAAAGGCGATGGTCACGTTGGTGAGGTCGGAATTCGGGACGTTTGAACGGAGCTCAGATTTTCCGGATCCCATGTTGCTTGGTAGGAACGTGGAGAGAAATTCTGTGAGAGTGACAAGGGTTAGTTTGTGGGGAGAGTACCACAGGCCCGACCACGGAAACATCAGCCGCCCTTGTCCCACGCTTCCGCGGCCAGAGGCCACGGGGGCGGCCGGGCGCATCCTCTCCTCCAGGCCTGTCCCGGCTTCCGGGGCTTGCTGGCCACGACCGGTGCCCCCCAGGCTTGTGGGAGCATCACCCCGACCTCCGCCTGCATCATCCCGCCCTGTTCTCCCCGGGCACGTGCGTCTAGAGTGCCCCTTTGAGGGCTCTGGTCACTGAGCTGGGGACCATCCTAGTGACTTCATCCAACTCCGTCACTCTCGTAAAGAGTTGACTCCAAGCAAGGCCCCCTTCTGAGGCACTGGTGGTTTCTGGGGACACAGTTCAAACCCTAGCGGTGACCAGCACTACGTTTCACTTGTAGATGAGCCTGTCCGCCAGCTGGGGCAGTGGTTATGGGGCTGGCCTTTTGCCCCCAGCACTGCCCGGAAACCCCGATAAGGAGTGTCTGTGGGAGGGCGTGGGGCGGGCCTGCCCCGGGGTCACCCTGGGAGTTAGGGACGCCATCTCGTGACAAGGCACAGGGGAGTGGCAGGCGGGAAACCCTCAGGCCGGGAGGGCAGCCCAGCACGGCTTCCACGTGAGCTGTGTGTTACGGAGAGGGGGGCCTCTCGTGGCTGCAGAGCCCGGGTGGCCGAGGAGGGAGGCAGCGGGTGTGTTTGTGCTGGGTGGGAGGCGGGCAGGAAGCAGGGTGCGCTTGGTGCAGGGTAAGGTCCTGCTAGAGAGGGCTGACGACCGTCACAGGCTCGGGGACTGGGAGGGACCCAGGCCGACTACCGGTTGGAGCATGGGAATGAGCAGACAGGGTCCAGGCCTGGGTTGGAGTCAGACGAGCCAGCTGGCAGATGGGAGAAGCAAGGAAGACTGGGGGCCCGGGGGCGGGGGACAGGGTGCCAGGTCCGTGCCCGGGGAGACCAGGGTGCCGCTCACGAGGGAGTTTATGGTGATAAATGAATGCAGAGTGAAGGCCACTGTGTCCCCCAGCTGCACCCAGGCAGTCCCGTCGTCCTGCCTCTGAGGGTTTGTGTTGACCCTGTGACTCAGCTCACGGGACATGAGTCCCTGTGCTGCGTAGCCGGTCCTGGGCCAGCCTCACTGGCAGGAGCCAGATGGGATCGCCGTTTTCAAACCAAGAGAACGGTGGTGGAGGGAGCAGCCCTTCCTGCGAGATGAATAGCCTGTAGGTGTGTCCTCTGTCCTGGTGGGGGCTTTGTGCCCATCCCGGCAGAGCTCGTGATTTTAACACGGAACACTGAGCCACTTTTGCGGAAGCCTGGCGGGTCCCTTTCAGGAAGTAAATGCTCTGGAGCGTGGCTTTTGCTGGGAAGCCACGAATAACGCGGCGTCCTCCCGTTCGCCGGGTTCAGGGCCCGGTTGCCTTTCCGTGTATCGGACAGCATCGTTGTCGGTGTTGGAAACTCTCCGCGAGAACAGAAGAGCGTCAGGAAAAGCTGGCGCAGGTGACGTGTGAGACGCGGATGCGCCGACGTTCACGTTCAGATGCCGTCTTCGTTCCTCGCCCCGCGTGCTTACCGCCGTGCTCCGTTCTCTCGTTGCTTCCGTAGGAGTGCTCCAGCCTCGCCCACCCACCCTGGGCTGATGTCCCCTCGCTCTAGCGGCCTGCAGACCCCAGAGTGCCTATCTCGAGAGGGCTCGCCCGTTCCACACGACCCTGACTTCGGGTCAAAGTTAGCTTCTGTTCCAGAGTATCGGTATTCCCAAAGCGCACCCGGTAAGAGTGGTTTGGGGCCTTTACACGACGTGGCGGAAGTGGGCCTCGTGTGCGCAGGCTCAGCGGCCGTGCTCCTCCTCCGTGCAGGTTCTCCCGTCAGCGCCCAGCCGGTGATCATGACCGTGCCTCCCCGACCGCCCAGCCTGGTTGCCAAGCCCGTCGCCTACATGCCCGCGTCCATAGTGACGGCGCAGCAGCCCTCCGGCCACGCCATCCACGTCGTGCAGCAGGCTCCCCCTGTCACCATGCTCAGGGTGGTCACCACGTCCGCCAGCTCCGCCAACGGGTACATCCTCGCCAGCCAGGCCTCGGCAGGAGCCGCCCACGAAGCGGCGGGCACAGCCGTGCTGGACCTGGGAAGCGAGACAAGAGGTGAGGCAGTCATGTGGTCCCCGGGCCGGGCTGGTGCCCGGAAGGTCGCCCGTCAGCCTGGGCTACGAGGCTGAAGGCCCGCGTGCTGGGGACACGCGCTCCCTCCGGGGGCCGAGGGTTCTCAGGCTGCTCCTCCTTGTCTCCCTGCTGCGGGTTTCTTGGGGAGCGCATCCTTGTAAATCCGTGCTGTTTACCCTCCTCGGCGGTCGTGCCTTCGGGTGTACGTGACCCCGAGGAAACGGTGCGGGGCTGTGGGGCTTGAGGCCGTGGCTGGGGTGGGGGGTTGGGAGGTGGGGGGGAGCATTGCTCTGGGGCCCCCGGTGGGGCGTCCTTGGAAGTCGCTTAAAAACCGCTACAGGTTCCTACGGGAGGCACGTTGGGCCCAAGGAATAACGGGTGCTCGCGAATGCAGCCCGTGGCACGGAAGATGCTGGCGGGAGCCTGACTCCGGGGCCGCCTCCTCGCGGCCCCCACGCCTGTTGATCGCGTCATAACGACAAAGGCGTCTGGGGAAGGAAGTCTGTGACTCCAGATGCAAGCCTTTTCGTTCCACATGATACCGTCTCTTCGTCTGTTTTATGTTTCGGGCTCCGGCAGTGTTTTTCTAAAACCCTATTCATCGTTTTTCTCGTTTCAAATGTATTTCGTCGGTAGGATTTTTCTTTTGAGAAAAGCGTTTTCCCCAGCGCCGATGCCTTAAAGCCGCAGTCCGATCCCCCCCGTAAACAGACTTCCTGCCGCGGCTCGCGTGGGCATGGGCGTGGGCCGCCGTGGCGGGCCCGCGGGGTTCGCACACACTGTATTCCTGCAGGCCTGGAGGAGAAGCCCACCATCGCCTTCGCCACCATCCCCGCCGCTAGCCGCGTCATCCAGACGGTAGCCAGTCAGATGGCCCCGGGGGTCCCCGGCCACACGGTCACCATCCTGCAGCCAGCCACTCCGGTGACCATCGGTCAGCACCACCTACCGGTCCGGGCCGTCACTCAGAACGGGAAGCACGCGGTCCCCACCAACAGTTTAGCCGGCAGCACTTACGGTGAGGCCCTGCCCGGCCCCTGCCCCTCTGCGCCCGGTCGCTCTGCGCGGAGCGCCTGCCGTGCGAGAACGTCCGGTCGATCCCTCTGTGCCCTCGGCGCGGGGGACTTGCCGGTCAGGCCGGGGCCAACGCCCTGCCGAAGGCAGAGTCCTCACGGCCCAGCGCTCACACCCATGGGGTCGGAAAATAGACGGAGGTGGGCGGCGAGTCCCGGCGGGAACTGAAGCAGGGGTGCAGCTGCAGGGAGGGGGCGGGGGCCCCGGGCGTCCACAGAGATCAGCAAGAGGAGGGCCCCCAGGCGAGAGCAGGGTCAGGTCGGGGAGGGCGCGGCCCTCGAGGCCCAGCCGGCGAGGGGCCGGGATCCGGGTGCCCGCGTGGTCGGCCCGGCCCTCCCGCAGCGGCTCCCCGTGTGCCGCTCTCGGCCGTTCGCCAACGCGCACCTCTCTTTCCTCCGCTCCCAGCCCTCACCAGCCCCCTACAACTCCTGGCGGCCCAGGCGAGCTCATCCACGCCAGTGGTGGTCACGCGGGTGTGCGAGGTGGGGCCCGAGGAGCCGGCGGCGGCCGCGGCCACCACCGCCACCGCCCCGGCCACCGCTGCCTCCGCCGCCTCTTCCACCGGGGAGCCCGAGGTCAAAAGGTCGCGCGTAGAGGAGCCCAGTGGGACTGTGACCGCGCAGGCCGGGGTGATCACGGCCGCCGGCCCGCAGGGACCCGGAACCGGGGAGTGAAGACGCCTGCCTACGGGCCGAGTGGGACGCTCGCCATAAGGGATTCTGGAGCCAGGCCCTGACCGCCGACCCCCTGCCGCTTGCGGACCGCGACAAGAAGGCTCCACGGTGACCTGCGCACGTGCCAAACGGACAGGACGGTCTCGGCCTCCACCCGCACCTGGACGCACTCGTCCTCCCTGTTCTGTCTCCTGCCCCTGCTGTGGTTTAAAACAAAACACATAAACAAGTTCAGACCGCTGATTGTATGATTCGGGAATTCTTTGTTTTTATTTCCTTCTCTCCTGCACCGTCTTCGCTCCTGGGCCCGTGGCCGAGGGCGTGGGGGACGAGGCCGCGGCCCGGCGCCCGGAGGAACGGATCACGGGCAGACTTAGCCGCGAGCAGAGGCGAGGCTGCCGGAGCACCCGTGGCCCCCGGAGGCCCAGACGGAGGCCGTCGTGCAAGGGAGGGGACGGCAGCGGCACGGGTCCTCTCTGTGGCGGATTGGGAGTGCGCAGGAGGAAGGCAGGCGCTGCCAGAGCCCGGAGCGTCCCGTGGGGTTTTCTCCCTAAAGTAGCGACACAGAAAGCATTGGCATTAATCTGGGGTGCGGGGCTCAGGCTTGGCTTTCTTATTTTGTTGAACCGGTGGGATTCAGGCTTCATCTCAAATCTGAGATAAACACGAAAGGAAGCAGGTGTCTGTGAGGTCTGCGTCTGTGGACAACGTGACGGCCGTAGGCCTGGGCTTCTTACTGGCATTAATCCTGTGACGAGTCAATCCTGCCGCTCTGTCTGCTAACTTCAAGAAAGATCGACGGCCTCCCGGACTGGCGTTCGGGGCGGAAAGCTGTGTGGGTGGGAGCAGCCGAGGGTCCTCGTCCAGAGGCCCCGAAACCGGGAATCGGCGAGCCCTGTGTCCTCCGCGGGCCTGAGGCCCCGGTGCCTGGACGCCGTGGGACGCACAGCGCTGGCGGGTGCCTCTCGGATACCGTCAGCAAGTGGCGGTCGCTTTACCACTCGACACGTACCTCCTGCTGTAAGTCAGGCCGTGTCCTCTGCCCGCGGCGCCGGGGCCACACCGCCCCTGTGCTCGGCTCTTGCTGCCTCCATCGGTCTTGCCTGCGACCTGGCCGCGTGACCAGCGAGTGACGCCAGGCTCCCCGGGACCGAGGCCCTGCGCTCACAGACGCCCCGTGCCTCCTGGAGCCGTCACCACAGCCGTAGGTGAGGCCGCCGCACTCCTGGTTTATAGCCCAGTTTGGGGTCCACGTTCTAGCTCTTCAGCTCCTCTCGGAGAACATTCTCAGGAAACGTCAAGTGGTCTGTGAAAAGCGACTCTAAACTTGGCCGGCCGCCCCAGCACTGGTTTTTCTGACGGTGGACACCGGGCCCTGCACAGAAGTCCAGCAGGAACAGTTTTTCTTCCTGGAAGTCGCCTGTCCTCAGCATCGGTCTCCAGCCAGCAAAGCTGCCTCCCCAGGCCCCCCCCCCAGCGGCAGCGACAGGGAGCGAGCTCGGCCCCTAAAGCCCCCGAGAGAAGGAGCGGGCCTGGTGGGCCGGGTCAGGCGCCAGCTCGGAGCGAAGGAGAAACCGCAGAACAGTCTCGAGGCCGTTCAGGCAAGACGGGCTTATGTGCCAAGCGTGGCCGGGCCGTGGCCGGGGCGGGCGGACGGGCTCTGTCTCACTGCCGTGGTCGTCAGTCGCCGAGGACAAATACAGAGTGTCCTCCCGTCCGGCCTGTGACACCTGGTCCGACATTCTTCAAGCCCCAAACCGCTTGTGTCTGTGGCGCCAACTTCAACTGGGAGAGAAGCTCTTCTGTGAAGTCCCCACCCGCTGCCTCCGGTGACACTGGGGTGGAAGTGGCCGGGCGTGCCGTCCTCGGTGATGGGAAACCGCACTGTGTTCCGCGTTGGCGATTTCTGTTTCATAAACTCTGTCCTTTGCCGCAGCGTCCGGTGTGTGCGTGAGAGGGCAGGTGGGGTGGTGGGAGTTGCACTGTCTGCCCCTTGCGAGGGCCTCACCTGGGAGGATCCGAACCCAGGGCCTGCCTTCAGGTCGGCTGTCAGGAGGTCCTGCCGAGGGGACTGTATCTGCTCACCGGCCGGCAGGACGGCCCCAGGTTTGCCCCCGTGGGAACGCTGGGCCGGCAGCCTGCACGGGACACGCAGGACGGCGTGGGCGCGGACGCGGGACAGCGTGGGCGCGGGAGAGCCTCGGGCCTTCGCCGGGTCTGGTGAGTCTGGCACCGACCTTTTGCTTGCCCGGCTTTGGAGACGCTTTGGTTTCCGTTCATTTTGGGGGATGACCCACCCCATGTTCGGGCAGTGGTTCCAGGAGAGGGAAGACGAGAGAGGGCAGGGTGTCCATCGGTGGGTTCTGCCTCGTGGGGAGCTCACAGGACTGAGAAGGGCAGGGCTAGGCCTTGGGGGAGCTGCCCGTCCGGGCTCACAGACGGTGGGCGTCTGGGTGGGTTCACGGTCCTCTGACCCAAGAGTGGGCCTGCTCCTGCCCACCCTTGGCCTGGGACTGGTGGCCGGAAGGCTGAGGGCAGCCTGCACCTGGGGACCAGATGCACCTTAGAGTGAAAAGGTCGCTCTGTGCCCCCAGAGCCGACCGAGTGATGGTCTCCCCCCCACGCTGGAAGCAAGAGTGCCAGGCTATCAATGACCAAGGCACCGCGACCCTCAGAATCTTGGCCACGTGTGACCCGCCACAGGTGTGGGTTGTAGAGGGTGGGCCAGCCCCCACCAGTGGGGGAGAAGCGGAAACAGCTCGATCCCGGCACCATCCTGTTGTCAGTGTGGTCTCAGGGGTCTCAGAACCTTCTCTTTGGTCACCCGGGGGGCCCAGGTGCGTGTGAAGGGGGCGGCCAGGCAGGTGTGCGGGCTTTGGGAAGGGCCCGCCTCCCCTGCATCGTGACACAGGGCACTCGGGCCCCCTCCCCCTGGTACCCGGCTTCCCTTCTGTCTGCTGCTTGACCTCTCGCCCCGTCGACCGGCACCAGATGCAGGAAAACACCCTCTCTGCACAGGAAGGAAGTCACAGAAGTAACTACTCAGTAGCTGAGCGTTTCCCACCTGGACGGTCTGGTGGGCAATGGAAGGAAAAGGCCTGTACCCAGAGCTCACGGGCCGTGTCACAGGGCCCAGTGAGTGCCACGGTGCGGGGCACAGAAGGCCACAGAGGCACGGCCCCTGCCACCGTAGGGTGGACCTCACGAGCGGTCCGCGTCTTTCTTGCCACGGACGCCGTCCTGAGTGGTGCAAGGACAGGCTGAGGCAGAGCGTCAGCGGCTCCGGCAGATGTCCTTTTCCACCTTCTCTGTCAAGTCGTAAAGGTAACAGGGCTCACATCCCCCGGTGAGGTTAGACACCTGCCAGAACTGCCCCCACCCCTGTCCTGGGACACAGCCCTCTCGGCCTCGGCCCACGCCCTGGGGACCGCAGGACCGATGGCCGGGTGCACTGAGCCCCGCGCTGGGGGCGGGGGGGGGGAACGGGTCCGCGTGCTTACAGCCGCTCCCGTCAACTCCCCGCTCTCGGTCTGGTGGGTTCACGTTCAAGGTTTGCGGTCTTCCCTTTGTTCTCTGTTTAACAGCCAGGCCAAATTGCGAAGGTGACGAGGGATTTCTGAGTCACTAACATGACTATTCTGTGATTCTCGAGCTGGCGGGGTGGGGGTGCCGCCACGGCCGGGGGGCGGGGGCCCCGCCGCGCCCCGATGGGTTCAGCCGGGACCTCCTGGTCCCTTTCCTGCTCCTCACCGGGGCTGGCGGAAGACCAGTTTGGGGCCGTGGGCATGATTCGATCAGTGCTCTCCTTTCCTCTGAGACTGGGTCTCCGTGGAGCATCCAGAGGGAGCGCACAAGGTCGCTCCATTCAGAGTTCAGGAGAAGAAGGCGGGCCTTTGGTCTTGGGGTCAGTTTCTTTATAGAGACAAAAACAGGCCTCATTTGAAAAAAGATGCTTAGTTGAACGTGTGGTTGAACGTGAGAAAGCGTCAGGGAAGAAACAATGTTCCCCGAGCTCTTAGAGCCCAGAAGTGAGTCCCGTGGGTGTGTGTTTCTCCAAACGCCTCACATTCCGCTTTGCCCTCCAGCGACTGCGTGCGGGACGCAGGGCCATCTCGGGGGTCACACAGCGCCGCCCCCCGCGCCCCTGAGAGGCGGTAGCTCCCCCAGAAAAGGGGTCAGGGCAGCTGTGCTCACAGATGCTGAGGGGATCGTGAGCTGCTTATTTTAGGCACCGCGACTCTCCGCGGGTCCCAAGAGGCAGAGCTGCTAAGAGGAAGCCCGGCCACGTGGCCGCCAGTCCCCACCAGGCCCCCCGACCCACAGCCCCACTGCTAGCTTGGCTTAAAGCAAAGAACGTCTCCTCCCAGCCCCCCCGCAAGCCGCCTTTGTCATACCTCAGCCTCGAAGCAATATTTTCTGAGAAGAATGTAAGTTTGTCCGCGTGCCCATGTGGGGCCGCCCTCCGGACGGGCCTCCACAGGGGTGGCCGCGCCCGCAGTCTCTTGCAGGGTGTCTGTCCCTCGTTTTCAGCTTGTTTTCCAGTTTTATACGGTCCTTTCCTTTTACGCATTCTGTCCCGAGGCCTCGCCTCCCGCGTTAGGTTTTAAATGCTCAGGACCTGGCCGGGTGGGTCCTCGGCAGCCCCAGGAGCTGGCCGAGGTCTCCACTGTCGTCCCTGGTGCCGGCTCCAGGACGGGACTTTGTGACGCAGCCACAGGCGCGTACTCCAAACTGAAATAACACAGGCCCGCTTGCCCGGCTGCGTTTGAGGAAAATCGTTTTGCTCCTGCATTGAGCGAGGCCACCGCCTGTCCCGCAGAGTCCTCAGGGGCCCCAGGCCGTGTGGGGCCGTCTCTGCCAAGGCGCTCGGCAACCCCGGCTCGGCCCTGCGGCCACTTGGAGGTTCGCTCCACGACCTGCCTCTCCACCGTGGCCTAGGAGGTCCTCGCAGAGGCACCAGGGCCCCAGGAAGAAAATAGGGGTGCTGCCTGCGCCCGCTCCCCCCAGGAGGGGGGACACAGGACAGCTAAACGGAGGTCGGACGTCCACAGGATCACTTCTGCGAGCCTGACGGACCCCACGGTGCCTCCGCCACATAAGAGCGAGTGTCCGTGCCGGCTGCTTGCGGGAGGCCCGGCTCCCGTCTAGACAACGACCCCTGCCTCCACCCCCCAGACACGCCTGGTCCCCGGGACGCTGGAGCGCAGCCAACTAGTGGTTGGAGGCCCTCCTGCCGGTCGCTCCCGATCGGGGCTTCCTCTGAAGCTTTGCCCGCCGCCCGGGGCTGAGGCTGCGCTGCATTGCCACACAGGATTGGGAGGAAATTCTTTGCGTTAGTGAGGCTTGGGGACCCCGTCTCTTTCAGTTCTCCTAACCGCTGGTTTTGGCCGTGAGGATTCAGCAAAGAGTGAACGGAGCAGTGACTTCATTTCTGGGCATGTCTGTCCCCGTTCCTGGCACCTGCTGGCATCTGGGTGCACTGGGGAACGTGAGGGGCAGGCCCCGGGGGCCGGCGGGAGGCGGAGCTGCCTCCCTCCGCAGGTTCTGGTCTCGTCCCAGGCGGGCCGGCGAGTCTCCAGGCGGCTCTCTCCTCTTTGCTCCAACCCAGGTATTTTAGGACTCAGATGATAATTGGAAGAATTCCGGCTTATTCTCTTCGGGAATCTCTTCTGGAATAGTTTGCTCATTTGATTCATCTGAATATTTATTGGTGGTTTACTCTGCGTCAGAAACAGTAGAAAGTGCTGGGGAGGCCAGGCCCGGGAGGGATGTGGCCGTGTAGACAGGCCACGTGCCCTGGGTTGCTGTTACATCGTCTGGCACGTCGCACAATGTTTTCCTTAGCTGCAGTGGCAGGGCTGTTCCTCTGAGCTGTCTCCCAGAGTCCCGAGGCGCCCAGTGACCTGTCGCCCCGAGTGCTGAGCCAGCTGGCCGCACCGCCAGAGGGCCTTGACTCGGGTGGGTTTTCCCCGCACAAAGTTAACCAGCGTGAAGGATGTCAACCTGTGCCTGCTGCCTCTTAAGCTCATCACGTCTAAGTTTCTGTGTTAACTGACCCAGATTCCTCCTCCTCTCCTTTTTTAATCCACAAATATGGGATTTAAAATCAAGCATTTTAAATTTGGCCCTTCCCTGCTTCCCTCGCAGCTCTCTGCCCGGAAGGCTTTCTGGATACCCGGATACTTAATTTACGCGGCTCAGTCTGTATTTCAGGATGGGGTGAAGGAGGAATGAGACAAAAGTGGGACCCAGACTCTCGCCCGGATCAGCCCCGCAAACCCCGTGCCCGCAGCACGGCCCGCATGATGAGGGATTAAACCAGTACAGAGGCTTATTACCTTCCCTGTAAAGTGACTTGGGGGGGGGCGGGTGTTGGGGGTGAGTGCACGCGTGAGCGTGTTTGTACAGTGGCTGTCTGAAGTATCTTTTCACCGTATGTTTCATCATCAGTGCTTGAAAAGCGGTGGTTGCCCACGCAGTGGAGACTTGGGTTCTGGCACGCTGGACGGGAAAGTGGCTTGTGCTGCAGGGCTCGGCTCCCTGGGCCCGCCGCGGGCGTCCGTCTCTGGGAAGCCCTCCCGGGAGGGACCCAGATGCCCCGGCAGGTGGCAGACGGCCCGCGGTCCCGTCCGCTCCCGTCCTCGGAAAGACGAGAGGCCCACCTCGCTGGGCCTGCCTGCGTTATCGTTTCAAATGGGATACAGTATTTTTTTAATAAGGAGCCATACTTTTTTTTTTAAAAAGTTTGAGATCTGAATGTGATTTCTAATTGTATCAGACGTTAATGTTTTAAAGCTATAACAAAGTTGCAAATTTCTACTTTTTGTTTTCCATTTATTTTAACTGTCCTTTTATCTATTAAACTGTTGTATGTGGATGGGGAAGTTCTGTTTCTCCTCTTAGCATTTGTTTCTATAACCAGAAATAAAATTATATATTACAGAAGTGACCCGGGGCTCTGTGTGGTCCTTGTGAGTGACTGCTGAGGGACAGATGGGTGGACACCCAGCCACTGTCTGCTCCCTGGCGCGGGGGAGGGGCGGGGGGGGGGTGCCTGACCCCAGGGGGCCGTTCCTGGGGAAGGTGTGTTTTCTCCCACTGTGCCCGGTAGCCCTTTCCCGGGAAGAAGCCAACGGACAGGTGCCTGTGATTCCCTGGCCTGGCCTGGGCCCCAGGGAGTTCCTTGAGTTCCTCCACCGGCTCCCAGGCACCAACCGCGAAGCTGGGGAAGCCCACCGACGCCCGTAGCCGCCTCGCGGGTGGGCCCTCGCACCCACCGGGGGCGGAGCCTGGACAGACTTGGGTTCACAGTTCAGCAGGGGGGGGCTTCCGCCTCCAAGAAGCCCTGTTTCTTCATCTGCAAAATGGGGGCCCCTGCCTCACAGCGTTCTGTGCATTAAAGGCCATCGTGCACGACAGCTGTGGTGAGAGCCCCCCCCCTTTGCGAGCCCGGCCGGGTTTACGATTTCAGCCGTCGTAAGAAGGGTGCCAGTCCTGACTTGGGATTTCATAGAAACGTGCATTTGTCACAGACACATCTTTGGTCAAGGTTCTCCAGCGTTTGTGCACGTGACCCCGTCACCTCGCCGAGCCAAACAACTGGCCTCTCTCGGGTTTTGCGGTTGCCTGCGGTTGTAACTGAAGCTTGAACCCTGCTTTCCTTCACCTTACCCCACCGCCACCGCAAGATGCTAACTGTAAGCCTGAGCTCAACCTTAACAGAGTCGGGACATTTCAGGATTTTGGCCGAATGACGGGCAAGAGTGAGAATAAGCTCTGTGAGCTGCGCTGGCTAGTTAGCGTCCTTCTGAAACGTGTAGCTTTTTAAGTCTCAGTTTGTTTTTCTTTAAGTTTTTTAAAATTGATTTATTTGGGGAAATAGAAGGGGAGAGGGGGAGAGAGAAAATCCTAAGCAGGCACTGCGCCGTCCGTGCAGAGCCCCATGTGGGGCTCGAACTCCCAAACCGTGAGATCGTGACCTGAGTCAAAATCAACAGTCAGACGCTTAACCGACTGATCCACCCAGGCGCCCCAAGTTTCAGTTTTGATCAAGACGACCATTTCTCACCAGTAAGACCTTAAGATGCCAGTCTACACAAATGGAAACGTTGTTGTAAGAAGCAGTCAAATATCACCCTTGGGAAGGTGCTTGGGGTGTGTGTGCGCGGGGAGGGAGGGAATGGCCCCGGCACACGGCCAAGCTCTCGGTGCAGGCGAAGCCAGCAGGCGCACCCCCCTCAGACGACAGACTGCGTCCCGGCTGCGTGCACAACTGCCAGAATCCGGAAACCAACCGGGTCATTCTTCGCCGACGGTAGAATGGCGAGCGGCGACCCGCCCTGCAGTCACACGCCGAACACAACACGGCTCGAGACCGCCACACGGACGCCTCTCGGGGCGTCGGGCTGAGCCACGGCGAAGGCTAAACGCCGTCGGCTGGCACGTGTAGGAAGCGTGAGCAGGCAGCACTAAGGCGCAGTGACAAAAGCGAGGCACCGCGAGCCAGTGGGGCAGTGGCCGTGCGGCCTCACATTGGTGTGCGGGGTCCGCTCGTGAGAGCCGCCTGCCACACCTCCGGAAATTTTGTGAGCCCGTTGCTAAAGCCATCGGTAAGAATTTTAATTCTCTCAATTACATTGGAAACAAAGGTAGTGAGTACTCGACTCGTCACTCGCTGCTCCCTGTCCCTGTGTTCCTGGGCCACCCCCACCCATGGCGTCTGTACAGCGGGCGGACCGTCAAACCGTAACTGGCTCCCCCGGCTGCCCAGTGACGTCGCGTTGGCAGCTTGGAATTCTGCCATTTGGGGAGTATTTACACCACGGAAATTATCAAACGCTACGAGTCAGCCCCTGTGCCCCCCAACGAGCTAGCTGAACGTTTACTTTCGTACCACTGAATGATAGAAATGAGAGAGCTCGTTGAGTTCACTCAGAATTGGTGTTCCTCATATGTTTTACCTCGATAAACACTTTTTTAAGCTATGAAATTAGTACTTGAACTCCTTTCTAGGTCTCCAATTTTGTAGGTCTAAATGCCGTTAACCTTTGAATTTTAAATTTTTTTCACGTTTATTCATGTTTTGAGAGACAGAGAAAGTGCGAGCAGGGGAGGGGCAGAGAGAGAGGGAGACAGAATCGGAAGCGGGCTCCAGGCTCTGAGCTGTCAGCACAGAGCCCAACGTGGGGACTCGAACCATGGACCACGAGATCACGACCTGAGCCGAAGTCCGACATTTAACTGCCCGAGCCACCCAGGCTCCCCAATGCCATTAACCTTTGGGCCTGATGTCTATGCGGTGGCCCAATGAGCCAGTAAACTCGCACCAAAACCACGGGTCATTAGTGAGCTATCCGCCGGTATTTTCACACCCAACTTCCTGTGTGTTCGTGATTCCAGGGCTGGGGCTCTGCAGACCCGGCCCCACGGCGCCAGCCTCTCCCTTCAACACGGAACACGGGTGCTCCCGCAAGGCGGGAGGGTGCTTCCTGCTCCTGGCCGCTTCCTGCAGCAAATGCTCCAGCAACGGCAGGGCAGTGGATTGCAGTTAGATTTTGCAGCCCGGCCCGGGGCCAGCCGCCCGCAGGTGCCTCCTCCCCTCCAGGCTCTGGGACCCGCCCCCCCCGCCCCACCTGCTGCCCATTCCCCACTCCCGGCAGCAGCTGCGACTCCCCGTGCCCACGGGATCGAACAGAACAGCCAGGTGCTTCTCGCCTGACTGGCCCCGACCTGTGCCAGCTGGGCCGAGTCCGTGCCTGCCCCGCGCGCAGGCTCAGCGGCTCTCAGGACTTGACCTCCACGGCCCCGCCTTCTCCCAGACGCTACTTCTCTGGCCCTTCCTCTGCAGGCAGCGCACAGTGTGGCTGCCCCGGGGACCCCCCCCCCCCCCCCGCTGGTTCCGAGCGCCTCTCCACTGACAGGTGTGTGACCTTGGGCACCTTCCCCAGTTTCAGTCCACCCATCCTTCAAATGGTGGTAATGAAACCACTCGAGCTGTCCCCCGGTTCGAGGAGATCATTGACCTGCGGTGCTGGGCATGGAGCAGGCCTCCCGTAAAGACCGCCCAGGACAGACTCCTTTCGCCAGCTCCCTTCCTCTACCTCTGCGGCCCCATCTCCAGGTCCCCGGCACCGGCCACCCTCAGCACCTCCTGGGTGCCGGCGCGGCATCTCAGACCGCCACGTCCGGGATTCTGGCAGGTGAGTGCCTGGCTGGTCCTCCCTCCGCCCCCTCTCCGGCATCAGGTGTGTCCTTCCTGCTCATCCCTCAGAGGCCCCCCTGCCCCACCACGCTGCCCAGACACCCGACTTCCCACAGCGCCCTGCTTTCACTCAGCTTTTTCTTCCCTCCATAGCACTTACCACTGCTAGGCAGCTGTGCATTTGCATAGTCGATCATTGACCACCTGCTGACTGTAAGCTGGGGGGGGGGGGGTAAGGCCTACTTGCCATCCTGGTGGCCTTTGCCTCACTGGGGCGACCTCCCTGTCTCCTGGGCCACCCCATCCACTCTCTATCCTGCTGCCCGACATCAGTCCCCCCTCGGGTGCAGCAAGCCCCAGGAAGTAGGCCTGCCCCTCCCCACCCCTAGGCCCGAGGGCCTCTGGGATCACGTTGGGCTCCAGTCCCTCTGGAAACCCTTTCCGCCAGCACCCTGCCTGCCCAGCCCAGCATTCCCCACCCACCATGGTCACCGCCCGGGGGCATCGCCCTGCGCCTCCACACAGTCTGCAGGTGGGAATACTGTGGCCACACCTCCCCCAGAACTAGAACTACTCCTCTCTAGGCCTGCTGCCCGCAGCCCGGGGTTGTGGTGGGCATCGAGCAAGACTTTCTAAAGCACCACGAGAGCCTAGATCGGTGCCACACAGAGGGGAGCCTCAGAAGAAAACACTGCTGAGGCGTTCGGCTGTTCCCTGCAAACTGCCACACGCCGCAGTTTGTTTCACGTTTCAGGTCCTAGTGAGCAGCGGACCCGCAGAAGGCGGTGTCGTCTGTGGTCAGGTAACCACCTACAAGTGGGACAATGGCGCTGCGGCCGGAGGCAGGCCGCCCCCTAAGGGCACCGGGCACCCGGAATCCATCGGGGAGGACCTGGGGCCTTGAGGTGCTGAAGTCACGGGGTGCTGGGGGTTGCGGGGTCGCGGGGGAGGGGCGAGGTTCCGAGGTCTCGGGGCCCCAGGTCTCAAGGTTCCGGGGTCCGCAGCCCACTGAGGCAACCACGAACCCACCTGGGCCCGTGGCGCGAGCGCTGACGGCCCCGCCCCCTCGGACTTGCTCCACCAAAGTCCATTGGTCGGCGGCCTGTCCGCCCCGCCCACGTGACGCGACACGTGACGCGACCCGGAAGTGGCGGGCCGCGGGCCGGGCTGCGGGCGGGACTCCCGGAGTCGCCGGTGTTGGCGGCGGCGGCGACATGTTCACGGCGGGGGCCGAGAGTCTGCTCCACCAGGCCAGGTGCCCCGACCTTTCCCTGGGGGCTCTTGGCGGGGGCGGGGGGGGGGAGGTTGTCTCAGGCGACCCGTGCGTGGCGACTCCAAGCAGCCCTCCTGGACCCGCTCTAGCGACCAGGGGGACGGGGAGGCCACGCCGTCCAAGTCTGGGGTTGGGGGCCCGGAATGGGGCCCCGCGGACTGGCGAAGGCTTGTGGGTGAGAGCCACCCCCGCCCCACGCCCAGCAGGAAGTGGGACAGCCAGAAGCTCCCACATGCTTTGGGGTCAGGAGCACAGAGCCACCCAGAGGCTGGAGAGCCTGGTGGGACTGAGCCACAGCAGCGAGCACAGCGCCAGGCTCAGGAGTTTGATACCATCCGAGGGGTGGGGGAGCCAAGGGAGGATTTTGCGATTTAGAAAGACGCCTTCCTGCGGAGGGATTAGATAAGTGGAGAAATTACCCACCTGCTTCTGGCCCCCAGCTGGCCCTGGATCGCCACTAACTCATCGGTAGCCCTTTGCCCACCAACTAACCGGTCATGAGACAAAGCAGAAAGGGGGCCAGGGCTAAAACGCCACCGTCATCAGATGGTGTAAGACTTGAAGCTACTTGTATCCAAAAAAACGCCCGTGGTCAACTTTTTAAAAAAAAAACCCAAACTCGATCTGGCGCTGGACCGATTGGTGGGAAGGATTAGGATCGCTGAAGCCGCTGTAATTTAGTGAAGTGAGATCTTGAATGTATATTAAGTTCTAAAGGCTGTGAACGGGGCAAAAATATGTGGCCAAAATGACCCTGCTGGGAAAGTGCCTCATCGATTTGTGGCCCCGTCTGTGTCTCCATCACTGTTGGGCAGATACTCCGATATTCAAGTTCCAATGTTACGGTTCTTGCTCACTTGAATTTAGGGGTTGTAAGAAGTGAAAATAGGTATCTTTAAATACTAGCCTCTCCCTCAAGATGCAACATGGCCACGCCCACGTTCTTGCCAGACGACACTAAGAGCAGACACGCACTCAGAACTTCAGTGGGTTTACTTCTCCCAACTCCCCTCTGCTCCTGGTCATAAATTTCGTGGAATGAAAGGCAGGATGACTAGCCCTCACCATGTAAATATTTCTCTCGCGCTGACTTGGACGGGTGAGTGTGGGTGGTCTGAAGGTAGAGTGCGGTTTGATATCCAAAAGTGAAATACACGTGTGATGCAATTCCTCTGTCTGAGCGTTTGAGGAAAGCTAGTCCCTATCAGGTGTCACTGGTTTTCACTCTGTTTGGCTCTAATGAAGCCTGTGATTTGGGGGAGCACTTTAAGTTGCCGATGTCCGGGAGTTAGGATTTGGAGTGAGTTTTTGTTTCTGAATTCTTCAGAGCTGGAAAGCAAGGGTGGAAAAAGCGGCCAGGAGCATCGCTTGTGAGCTGAAGACTGAGTGAAGGACAGGGGCTCTGAGAACGGGTGTGCAGAGTGCAGCAAGTCAGGGGGCGGTTCCAGAAGCTCCAGCCAACTGGAGGCTCTCCATGAGGAGATAACCAGCAAGGGATAAAGTCAGGGGTATTTCAGGCAGAAGGTCCAATGCCGGAGCGGGGGCAAGAGCAGGGGAAACAGAACTGTGGGATTCTTAGACCAACTAAGGAAGGCCAGGGACCCTCTACTCATTGTTAGGGTCGGTAGGAGCTTGGCTCTGATGGCCCTGGGGAGCCACTGAGGGGTTGGAGCAGACTGGGTTTTAGAAAGCATCCTGCAACATGGGGAACATGCTGGAAAGGATTCATTTGGGAGGAGGAGCCTCCCATGTTATTTTGAGACGGTCTGGTAGCTTCGGTCCCATTAACCCGGTTAGAAACGACCTGGCCCGGCCTCTTGTCTTTCTGTGCCCTCCCCCCACAGCGCCGGTTACGTGGTAAGACCTGAAGTGGTGGCAGATTCATTGAGATTTATCCGCCAGCCTCCAAGTAAGAACAGGAAAGATGAGATGCAGCCCCAGGACCCCAGGACCCCAGGACCCCAGCTCCCGATGTCTGCTTAACCTTCTCATCAGCCCGAGTCTGGAGATGCCCCATCTGTAGTGGTTCAAATTTCCAGACTCTCCCAAGTTCGAGCATCTCATGGGTCCAGCGGGGATTCGGTGGCCTTTAGTCATGGCTCGGGGAAAGATGGGGGCCTTCTCCGAGACCCTCCCCCACCCAGCCACCCCAGAGGTCCCTAGGACCGCGTCTCCTTGGCATGTTATCTTCTCTTAGCTTCTGGACTGAAACAGAACTTAAAACCGGCTTTCCGTTTTGAGACTTTGTTCAATGTCTTACCAGTTGTCAACGCTCAACAGATATTATTTTTAACCAGGCAGATTAAACCCTGGAATAAGAAGCTGTATGTAGTAGTCATACCTTACATGTCACTACACTTGTCCTTTACTACATGAGATTCTGCTCTTGTCCCAGAAGGTCAAGGCTCGTTGAGCGGATCTTTTGAAAAGCAACTTACTTCAAACTAAAACTCCCTTAATACGGACTCCTAAAACCAATTGGTTTTAGTTCTTCCGCTCCTGGGACAACCAAATCCGAATGCGTGTGGTCTCTATCGGGGCTTGCTGTCGGGAGTGGTGGTCTCCCCACGGCCCTGCCCGCCAGGGGAGGGGGGAGGAGACCCGGTGATGGCTGGGCCCCAGGGAGGGAGGGAGGAACCAGGCCGGGTCCCCACGAGAGGCAGAGGTGCCACGGTTTGGTAGAATCGCTCTCCTACCCACACCCGGCCTACCCTGCTCGATGGGCGTTTCCTTTCCTCGATGGGCGAGAGCTGCTCTGTCCATGGCTCAGGGCAGCACACCAGGTGGCTGACCTCGCTCTCTGCTCAGGGACATCCGGGACGAGGAGCTGAAGAAGTTCTGTTCCCGGGTCGTTAACCTGCTGCAGAAGGACGAGCTGGGGCCCGACGCCGTGGACGCCCTGCAGAGGCTCTTCCTCATCGTGTCAGCCACAAAATACAAGAGGAAGTGAGTGTGATGGTCTCTGGGGTGCGGCGGGCCCCGGGCCAGGCACCCGACACGAGAGGCCGCAGGCGGATACCCGCCAGCGCGGGGCAGCTTGGCGCAAACGTAGGCGTTTGGCGCTTGAGTCTTAACGTCCACTTGAGCCAGTGCTGAAGGCCCTCGGATCCAGAACGTTCTCTCTGCCTGCCGGACGGTCCGGGGCGGTGGCCCCAGGGGGGCTCCTGTTGGGACATGGCCCCTGCTCACACGGCCTTGCCCCCCTCCCACCCCAGGCTGGAGGACACCTGCGTGCACCTGCTGCAGGCCACCCTGTGCTCGCCCAAGTGCCCCGAGCAGCTCCAGCTCCTGTGCGCTTCCATCCTGAGAGAGATGTCGCCCCGCGACGACCTGAGCCTGTCCTGTGACCACATTCAGAGCGCCCGGCAGTTGAGTCTGGTGGCCTCTGTGCTCTTGGCCCAGGTAACGTGGCCGTCCCTGCTTCAGTGGGCCTCCCTGCCCTAGGTCACCCTGGGGTGCCGGCGCACGGCCCCTGTGCGGGCACCAACCTGCGGCACAGGCGAGCTCGGCTTGGCCTCCCCCTCCATTCGGCCACGTTTCCGGCTGTCGCCCGTGTACTAGTCCTCCGACACCTGTGTGCTTGTAGAAGCGACAGAAACACCTACCTCTCCTCATCCCCCTGCCTCCCCCCACTCCTCCTGCCTCCCCACCCACCTACCGCCTCCTCCTGCCTCCCCCTCCTGCCTCCCCACCCACCCACCTACCGCCTCCCCCTGCCTTTCCCCATCGCCTCCCCCTGCCTCCCCCTCCTGCCTCCCCACCCCCCTGCTCCCCCTGCCTCCTACCCCACCTCCTGCTTCCCCCCACCGCTGCCTCCCCACCCCGCCACCTACCGCTTTCTCTTGCCTCCCCGCCCCCACTCCTATCTACCCCCATCTCCTCCTGTCTCCTCTCGTCTCTGGGGAAGCAGCAGGGCTCTGTGAAGGCCATTCCAGGCCCCAGTCCTAGACACGGGTAAAAGGTGACGTCACCGAAAGAACGATGCTAGTAGAGCAGCAGCCTTCAGAACCGGACGGTCCTTTTCCAGAAGTTTTCAGACCAAAATGACTTGTCGCTCTCACGCCGACATAAGTCACTGCTTTCCTGTCCACCTGTGTTCTGTTTGAAGGGTGACCTGAAGGGGGAGGTCAGGAGCGTGGGCCAGCGTGTCTTCAGGATCCTCGAGAGCCGGCAGCCCGAGGGGCCCAGTCCCAGGCACCTGCTCCCAGTCGTGTCCAAGATCACCCACCTCGCCCCGCACACCCTCCATGAAGGTATTCGTCCTCCCGGAGAGGCCCGTGCGGGCGGCGCAGAGGGAGGTGGTCCGGGGCGGCCTGGGGCACAGCACCCTGTCGGGAGCAGCTGCTTGTTTTCTAGAAAGACCTACGAGTGCCCTTGCAGCCCGCATCTGGGGATTTACGTATTTCCCACCTGTTATCCCCGCTCCCCCGCCTCCCCTGACCCATAGACCAGACCAACCAGCTCAGCAAGCGGCTGGTGGACTGGCTCCGCTACGCCAGCGTCCAGCAAGGGGTGGCGCACACTTCCGGAGGCTTCTTCTCCACACCCAGAGCCCGGCAGGTGAGCCTGGGGACTCCCACCGTTCCTGTCCCTGGGCGGCCCCTGGCCACGTTGGCCGGCCTCACCCACAGGGTCCCTTCAGCTCCTCCCGTCTTTCCACCCGCCTTGGTTCCAGAATGATCCCTCTGTGTCTCCACTTGGGTGAGGGAGTTTTGGGTTTCGTAGGGTCACGGCCCCCCAGCCCGAGACGTCATGTGCCAAACGCGCTGGCGAGCATCGCTTACCTGCCAGGGCCGCGTCCACTCGGGCGCTAGCGTTTATGCATCTCCGGGGGCCGCCCCTGCTTCTCGAGCGTGGACGGCCACACCCGGTGTGAAGGCGGGGCTCCCTCCCGCTCCCGCGTGGTCTCCGCCCTCCCCAGCCCGGGTCCCCACAGCGCTGCCCATCCTTCCTTGCCTCCCGCAGCCTGGCCCTGTCACCGAGGTGGATGGGGCGGTGGCCACGGATTTCTTCACGGTGCTGTCCACGGGCCAGCACTTCACAGAGGACCAGTGGCTGAACGTGCAGGCCTTCTCCATGCTGCGGGCCTGGCTGCTGCACAGCGACCCCGAGGGCCCCAGCGCCCCGGACGCAGGTGGGACGTGGTGGGGGAGCCACGGGAAGGGGGGCCTGGGGGAGGCTCCAGGCGGCGCCGGCAGCCCCGGCCGAGCCTCAGCGGCACCGAGAGGCCCTGCCCGGTCTGGGGCGGGATCCAGAGTGATCACGGAGGGCGGGCGTCATCAGGGTGTCCGGAGAGCTCCCCCGAGCCCCTTCTCCTCTGCGGTCTGACCGGCGGTGTAGGCCGGCTGGACTTGTGGGCGGGGACACCTCCGCTCCACGGGAGCGTCTGCTCAGGGCGAGACCGGCTCCGGTGACTTTCACGCCCCCGGACGGGCTGGCCTGGGCGCCCTTCGAGTGCCTCGTTGTCTTTTCCAGACGACAGGTCGGAGCTGGAGGGCTCCACGCTGTCCGTGCTGTCGGCCGGCTCCACCGCCGGCCGCCTGCTGCCCCCGCGGGAGCGGCTGCGGGAGAAAGCCTTCGAGTACTGTCAGCGCCTGGCGGAGCAGAGCACCCGCCGTGAGTCCTGGGGCCGCGTCCCAGGCTGCTCGTGGGGCACGTGGGGCAGCCTCTTTTTCCCGGGGGGCTTTGTGTTCCAGACGTAGACCCCGGGGAGCCGGGCAGTGGACAGAAGCTGTCCCCGGCCCTCCCGGGCGTCTGTCCCAATGTCTCGTCTGTCCCAATGTCTCGTCTGCCCCAATGTCTCGTCTGTCCCAATGTCTCGTCTGCCCCAATGTCTCGTCTGCCCCAATGTCTCGTCTGCCCCAATGTCTCGTCTGCCCCAATGTCTCGTCTGCCCCAATGTCTCGTCTGCCCCGGGGGCCGCTCTCTGCTCCCGGATGGCTCCCTGCCCTCTCCTCGAGCTTCCAGAACAGTGCACCCCTCGTTCACTGTTGTGACGCTGACAGAGACCAGGGGGCCGTCTTCCTTCTGCAGGAGCCCTGAGGAAGGGGGACTCGGACCTGCAGAAAGCTGTAAGTGCGGGGCGGGCGGGGCATGCGGGGCTCCCCGGCTCCACCCGAGCCCACCCCGTGTCCCCGCGTCCCCGCAGTGCCTGGTGGAGGCCGTGCTGGTGCTAGACGTGCTCTGCAGGCAGGACCCCTCCTTCCTGTACCGCACCCTGTCCTGCCTGAAGGCCCTGCACGCGCGCCTCTGCGGGGACCCGGCCCGGGTGCGGACGCTGCTGCCCATCGCGCAGTTCTTCCTGAACCACGGTGAGCCTCCGCCTTGAGCCTGGGCTCCCGGGGGCTGCCCGGAGAACCTTCCGGTTCCCGGCCTGGGACAGCCTGTCTCTTCTCGCTCTCTGAGGGACTGTGTCGTTTTTCGGCGGGTCGATGTAGCGAATGAAAAGGTAGCGACTTTACGCTGACCTCCGAACTCCTGGCCGTGAGGGTTCACCGGAGTTTCGTGGAAGGGGCCGTGGAACCCAGTACCTTCCAAAGAATGTTCCCCATCACGTCCCTCAGAAGGATCGGTCTGTAACCAGAAACTCTCGGGAAGAGCTGAACGTAGTTCAGCCGGTTTTTCTCATGCGGGGTGGACACCCCAGAGCCCCTGGTGTCCTGGAGACACGTGTGGCCTCGGAGGCTTGGCCCGTGACCCCGAGGGACCCCAGCCAGCAGCAGAGATGGGGACGCACCTGCCGGGGCCCCGGCCCTGACCTTGCTGGTGCCTTTCAGGGGAGGCGGCCGCGGTGGACTCGGAAGCCATCCTCCGGCACCTGCTCACCAGGATCCCCTCCGAGTTCTTCCACAGCCCCATGCTGGCCTTCGAGCTCACGTGCTTCTGCAGAGACAACCTTCCCCTGTTTGGCAGGAACCTGGACATTCTCAAACGGAGCTTCCCCAACCTCTTCAAGGCATGTGTTGTTGTCCTCGCCAGAGCCGGGGGTTGGGGGCCGGGGGCGGGGTACAGGGCGGAGGGTGAACCGTGGGGCGGCCTGGGGGTCCGTGCGTCACACGGAAACAGCACCTACACCGGGGGCGGAGAGAGAGCCCTGTGCTGACCCCCTTCAGAGGAACAGGGGGCCTGACGGCGGTTTATTCTCACGGGTTTGTCCAGATGGTCACATCCAGTCAGCCCTTCAT
Source organism: Prionailurus bengalensis (assembly GCF_016509475.1). Taxonomy (NCBI): domain Eukaryota; kingdom Metazoa; phylum Chordata; class Mammalia; order Carnivora; family Felidae; genus Prionailurus; species Prionailurus bengalensis. The sequence continues at coordinate 4,419,081 of NC_057357.1, forward strand.
CCGGGAGCCTTGCCTGCTGTGCCCAGCCCTTTGGTGCTGTTGACTTCCAATGTCTTTTGTGACCAGTTGTGGTCACTGCGTGGCCTTTGCAAATTCGGCTAGAGACACCGTCCTTTCATTAGAGGGGGAAAAAAAAAGAACACGGCAGGTGGAAAGAGATGACGTTGATTGTCGGGAGAAAGCGAACGCAAAATCAGAGCAGGGACAGAGGGCAAACAGGCCGGAGTGTCTCAGGCTCCAGGGTCACAGGAGAGACCCTCACCGCTGCCGATGGGCAACCCGGGACCCAGGCGCCCTCCCTCTGCGGCGGCCCGTGGGCTCCCAGACGACGGCTCTGCTGCTGGGCTGTGCACCCCACACGGGCCCTCCCGTTCCCATCGAGCCACCTCGCTTGTCCCTGCAGCTCCTGGCCTGGAACAGCCCGCCGCTCACGGCCGAGTTTGTGGCTCTGCTGCCGTCGCTGGTGGACGCGGACACAGCCGTGGAGGTGCTTCATGCGCTGCTGGACCTGCCCTGTCTGACTGCGGCCTTGGACCTTCAGCTCAGGTGAGCCCCGGGGGCGTGCCTCGGCCCCTCCCCGCCCCCGCTGCTCTGCCCCGATGACAGCGCCTCCCTCTGGCTCTTTGCCTCTCGTCGGCGCCATCCCCGGGCCCTGGAGCCCCCAGCCCGTTTCTCGCAGGTGGAGCCTCACCCTGCAGACACCGTGCCCCCGGCCTGCTCCCGTGACCCTGAGGCCCGCTGGCTCGGGTGCGGTGATATCCCGGAGACGTCTGTTCTGTCTTTCCACGAGCTAAGCCCGGCCTCAGGCACCTGCTTGTTCACAGGTTGTCACCAGCCACATCCGAGAGGCCGCTGTGGGACCCCTCCCTCAAGATCCCCAGCTGCCTGGAGGCCTCCCGGGACCCCCAGTTCCAGGGTCTTCTCCAGTACCTGTTGCGTGCCACGGCCAGCGGGACCACGGAGAGGTGGGGGGACTCTGGGGTGCGGCACCGAGGCCTTGGGACCTGCTGTGTGTGGCCAGAGCCTGCTCCAGGGATGGTGGGACCCTGATTCTGCCCCTGGGCCTTGTGCCTCCTGACGCGAAGAGGCAGGCACGGCTGACCCCCCCTGCCCCGCCACCCTGCAGTGGCCACATCATGGGTGCTCCCTGGACGTGGGCCTCGTGCTCAGCTCCCTGCCGGCTCCCTGGGTCAGTCTTCGTGACCCTGCGAGGTACGTGCCGTGGAGATTCCATTGCACAGATGGAGAAACTGAGGCATAGCATGCCCCAGGAGGAGGAGCCTGGGGACCAGAACAGGGCGTCCTGACTGCAGATCCCTTGCAGCTTGGCCCCACTCCAGCCCTCCCTGTGTTCCATCCTGGTGACGGGGGCAGAGCTGCGGTAGAAGACGCTCGTGGTGACACGTGCCCTGCTCCGAGGAGGCCGGTGTCACAGAACGTGGCCCGGGCCGTGGCGCTCTGACCGCCGTCTCTTCCCTCAGGCCCCGGCCCACCGTTCATGTGTTGAGGGCGTGTGTGGGGGCTCTGGGGAGCGTGTGGGCGGAGGCTCAATGGGCCGCGCTGTGTCCTCCAGGTTGGGGCCACTCCACCGGCTGCTGCAGCCCCTGGCCAGCTGCGCCCGTGTGGTCCAGTGCGCCCAGGCCGTGCCCACCTTGCTTGAGGCCTTTTTCTCAGCGGTGACCCAGGTGAGCCTCACACACCCGCGGCCCCGGGGCAGCCCGGAGGGAGGACGGGCTGCACACGCGCGCAGGGATGGCATCCTCGCAATGGACTTCTGCAGAGCCTGCCTCAGCCAGAGTCACGGGGAAGGGTGGGAGCCGCGGTGGGGCCCGTCCTCCTCCCCAGAACGGGGGCCCTGGGACCTGCCCGGGACTGGCGCACACGGCTGGGACCGGAGCAGAGCGTGGCGTGAGGTGATGTCACCGGGACCGGGACTGAGTCGGTCTCTCCCTCCTGACCCCCAGTTTGCCGACGGGGCCCTGACCAAACAGCTGGCGCTGCTGCTCCTGGAGAGAAGCGACTCCCTCTTTCAGGTGCCGCAGTACGAGGCCCACGTGCACAGGTGGGCCCGCACCCCGCACCCCACGGCTTCAGTGTCCCCTCTCAGGTCCCAGCTCCGGGTCCCCGCTCCCCCCGTGGCTGACCTCCTTCCAGCTGCCACCTAGCGTCACCCCCAGGCCCAGCTACCGGGCCAGCGCTCCGTCCCTGTGTCTGTCCCTGTGTCCGTCCCTCCCCCCAGGTCTGTGATCTCCGTGCTGGCCCAGGTCCCTCTCCATGGAGCCCTCTGGGCTGCCCGTTCTCCATTCGGAGAGCCCGATGCACACGGGCCTGTGCCCAGGCCGCTCGCCGGCCCCGGCCCCCTCCCCGGGGGTGGAGGGGCCGCGGGTTCCTTTAGGGGCCGGAACTATCTGCACCCCGACCTGGTGCTCAGAGCCTTCCGTTTTGTCCCCTGGCTGTGGTTCTGGTTGAGGGGCCGCGGCCCGGGGCCTGGGGGCGGCCACGGCCCACCTGGGTCCTCCCCGGGCAGGGTGCTGAGCTCACGGTTCCTGGCCCTGTGCGCGCTGCACCCGTCCCTGGTGGTGGAGCTGGCGAAGGAGCTGCTGGAGTTCGTGGGGAGCGTGAGCGGGATCCAGGGCCGAGGGGCCATGCTCGCCTCCGTGGTAAGGCCGGCCTCCCTGCCAGCACCCCTGCTCCCGAGGCGGGCGGCCCGCAGGGGGCTGAGGTCTGTCCCTACCCAGGTGTGGGCCATCGGCGAGTACCTGTCCGTGTCGTGGGACCGGCGGTGCACCGTGGAGCAGATCAACAGGTTCTTCGAGGCCCTGGAGGCCGTGCTGTTCGAGGTCACCCAGTCCCGCCCGTCGGCCGCCCTCCCCAGGTGTCCCCCGCAGGTCGTCACCGTGCTCATGACCACGCTGACCAAGCTGGCCTCCCGGAGCCAAGACCTGATTCCCAGGTACGGTCGCGGCCGGACAGGGAAACCCGCAGGCTTCCCGTGGGTAAGGGAATGGGCCCCGGATGCCTGCCCGGTCCCCGATGTCCGCTCTGCGGGGGGAAGGCTGCTGGCGTGGCCGCCTCGCTTCTCCAGCTCGAGCCCCACGAGCTGGGGGCCCCGTTCCACGTGCGGGGCACGTCTGCAGCCGACCCGGGTCCCTTCATCCTCAGGGTCTCTCTGTTCCTGTCGAAGATGAGGACCCCAGCCCCGAGCTCCACGAGCTGCGAGGAGGACGCGGGAGCCGTGCGCACGCGGGCCGCTGAGCTGCTGACCCTGCTGAAGATGCCCAGCGTGGCCCAGTTCGTGCTCACGCCCAGCACGGAGGTGTCCGAGCCCCGCTACCACCGCGACGCCAACACAGCCCTGCCCCTGGCCCTGCGCACCGTCAGCCGCCTGGTGGAGAAGGAGACGGGCCTCCTGCCGGGGTGAAAGGACGGTGACGAAGAGCCCGGTGTGAGGGCCGGGCCTCGGCCTCCGTGATCAGAGGGGACGTGAGGAGGCCCGGGTGGGTCTGGGTCCCTCAGTGCTTGCCAGGACCGTCACGTCCTCAGCCGGTGGCTCTTTGTGTGTCTCTCCGACCCTGGTGGGCCGTGTGGTAACACAGGTATGATTTGGGGCTGGATGGCATCTGCTTGGTCTGTTTCGGGCTGTTCCTGGTTTCGGGCAAGAAAAGGTACAGCAAAAATAAACCTCTTTCCGCAAGTATCTGTGTGCACAAGGCAGGGGCTGTGCGCTTTCCTCCACCCAGGGGGGCAGGGCCAGAAGTGGGGGTGCACTGCTGGTCTGCGAGACCTGGCCCTGGGGACCCTCGTGCAGCTACACCAGACACCGGAGGCCGTTCCTGCCTGCTCCGTCCCCACGGCGTCCCGGAGGTCCCAGAAAGAACCGCCCGAATACCGGCAGGGAGGAAGCAGGGTGACCCAGAAGTGCAGCTGCCCCCGGAAGGGCCTCGGCTCCGCGTCCTTTCTCGTCCGCCTCCTGCTAGATGGGCCCTGGGGCCCCTGCCAGGTGGGCTGCAGGTGCTGCGACTTCAGGCCTACAGCCTCCTGCCGTTAAGAGGGGGCTCCGGCCGTGGTTCCCGGGGACCCTGACGCCCGCCTGCTGCTCGGAGCCTTAGAGCAAGTGGGGGAGACACGCTGGGTGTGGTGGGGCGAGAAACTGCCCCCAGCCTCGGCGCCTCCTGCCCCCACGCCACTGAGGTCAGCTTCCCACCTCTCACACCAGCTCCCTAGGCTGCTCCCCAGCTCCACCCGGTGCGAGGGAGCCCCCGGGCCACCAGGTGGTGCTGCTGCTGCGCGAGTCTCCGGGCCAGCCCCGCCCCCGACTCCGGCCACGCCCCCAGGCCCGGACCCGGCTCCGGCTCCGCCTTCACCACGCCCCCAGGCCCGGACCCTGCCGGTTGGTGGCTCCGGCACCTGTAGAAACGGCAGCCGCGGAGGTGGGTGAACGCCGGGGGGGGGTCCCGGACCCGGGACTGGCCGGGCAAGGGGTGCCCGCTTCTGCTCCGACAGTCGGCCTCAGGATGACTTCCGGCAGGCGACGGGTGATGCGCCCTCGGAGCAGAGCGCCGGGTATCGGGGCGGGGCGCGCCAAGGGACACCCTGGTCCTCCCGGGATGGGGCAGACCCGGCTTTGCTGCTCCCCGCACCTCTCACCGACCCCGCCGTGAGCCGCGAGCTCCAGGCCTGGGTCCGCGGACCTCTCCCTGTCCCGCGCCGACCCCACGTGGGCCTCGAGCTCCAGGCCGGAAGGCCAGGGTTGAGAATATATGTTTTAGAGAAAAGTATTATTTTTGCAAGGTGCCTGCGGTGCCATCGTCAGCGCGCAGCTCGTCCGCACACAGTGGGGGTCCCAAATCTGCGTACTAACTAGTTGGTGAGTGCAGACTTGGAGGAGATGGGTTCCCTGCTGCACACAGAGCTCGGGCAACCCAGACATTGCTTTCGCGTGTTCTCGGCCGGGTGAACTGTTGCGGTGCCTAAGCGTCTGGACACAAACTACCCGAGTACCGATCCCGGCTGGCCCTGGAGGGGCACGCTGACTCGGTGGCCTCGATTTCTCGTTCCCCTGGGTTTGGGGTCCATACCCACACCCTTGCTGTGGCCTGATTGGGAGTGGGGGGTGGGTCGCGGGTGGCCCGCTGATTGTGGGCTTGGGTCCCACCCGCTTTGGCGGACAGACTGTGGGCAGGAGTGATGGGGGTTGAAATGTGCTTGGGAGCTGGGCTCGGCCTCTTGGCTTTTGCTTTGCAAGGAGAACGTTCCTGGCTGATCTGTCGGTCTAAGGGCGGGAGAAGCGTGGGGCAGACCTGGACCCCACCTGGAGTGGGGAAGTACCTCCGGCTGAGCTGAGAGTCGGTGCCGTTGTTTGGAGACACGGAGCTCTGTCATTTGTTCCCCCAGAGCGTTATTGGGGTAACGGCTAGAGACAGAGAAAATCCGTCTTCCTGCACACGTTTCCTCGTCTGGAAAACGTGTTGATCGTCCCACAGCGGTGTGGCTGGGAGCAGTCCGTGAGCTATTGTGTGTAACGGGCCCGGGAGCTCAGCCTGCCGTGAGCTCTGCTTTCGTCGCCTCTCCCCGGGCACCGGCCCCTGGGGGCCTTGAGGTATGTGGACCCACGGCCACGTGGCTCCACGCTCCGTCACCTCCTCTGCGCAGAGCAGTGAGGAACCGAGACCTGTAATCCGGCCGGCCGTAGGCTGCGGCTGGCCTCTCTGAACTGGTGCCCTTGTTGCAATTCGGGGCTCTCAAAATTGATCTCTTGGGTTCAATCATACGTTTCAAATGTTTTTTGTCTAGAGAGAGAGCACGCAAGCGGGGTAGAAAGGCAGAATTTTAGGCAGGCTCCATGTGTAGCACAGAGTCCAATGCGGGGCCCGATCCCCTGACCCTGGGATCACCACCTGAGCCGAAACCGAGTTGGACACAGAAACGATGGAGCCACCCGGGTGCCCCTAAGATGAAACTCGTGCAAGTACGTCTTACCCGGCGTCTGGGGCACTCAGTAGAGGGTGGTGCTTCCAACCAGGGGGAATCTAGGAGCCTCACGTTGAAAGGGCCCAGGGCAGACGCAAGCGCGCCCGTCTTCTGCGCCCACCAGAGGGCAGCAGGGAGCCGCGCCAGACCTAGGCCACCACTCGGGTGGCCGTGCACCCTTCAGAAGACCCCTGTCCACGTGAGGGGCGGGTCTGCCACTGACCCGCCGGAAACCCCTTCTCCCCCAGGTGTCTGTTCCTGTCAAAGATGAGGACCCGGGCCCAGAGCCCAGCCTTGACTTGTGAGGACGACACGGGAGCCATGGGTACACTGGCCGCAGGACCCTGCTAAAGACGCCCGGCGTGGACATGTCGGAGCCACGCTATTACCGCGACGTGAACCCGGTCTCGCCCCCGCACGCGCTCGGCCGCCTGGTAGCCAAGGAGGTGAGTTTCCTGTCGGGAAGGGACGGTGACCAAGTGGACACCAGCCCCACAGCAGATTAAGAGCTTGGTACTAGGGTCGAGCCTCAGCTTCCACAATCCAAGGAGAAACTGGGAGGGGTCGTGAGTTGCGGGGAGGAGATCCGGGTACTCAGGGTGGGTAAAGGCCCTCACTATAACCTTCTCAGGGAGGTTCTAGACCATTTCCTGGACGGGTGTCGAGCCTGTGATTACCAGGAGGGCCCCACACTGGCGTGCCCACTGCCCCCTCCCCTCTGCTCGTTTCTGGGCAGGGTGGGGGGCAGACTCCCTTAAAACCGCGATCCCGTGTCCTCCCAGGGTCTCTCCCAGGCTGGCGGGGAGGGGGGAGGCCCTGGGGACCCCAGCATGGCACCCCCCCTGGCTGCACGCAGCACCAGCCTCTCAGAGTACGAAAGATAGTTTATTGAATCTATACTTTTCCGTTAAAATTTTCAAACATAAAAGCTCTGTAACAAACGTCACAACTTCGTATCGTCTGTCATATAAATAAAATATACACTAAGATGTACATTATCCACGGCAGGGGACGCGACCACACGGCACGGCCGCCACAGCTGTCCCTCCAGCCCGCCCTAGGGAGGTGGGGTGCGGAAGCGGATCTTCTTGGCCGTCTCCACGTCAGATTTGGCAACCAGAAAGCGCATCTTCTTTCCTCCGTGTCGGATCAGGTCCACAGCCCTGAAAGCCGGCCAGGGGAGACGCGTGGTGTGGCCGACCCACCACGGGTCCAGCCGCGGGGTGCGTGGGGCTCCCGGGGTGCCTGGGTTGGGGACCCCTCCCCCCCCGCGGCCCCGAGGGGCCCCGCTGGGGCTGCCATGTTGTCAGAGGTCGAAGAGTGGGCTGGGCGCCGAGCCCGCGCGCTCTCTCGTCTAAGATGGGGGCCGGGGCTAAGGGGCCCGGGCTCCCCTAACGGCTGGGCGGTCCGGTCCGGGCCCGAGGGCGGGCGTACCTCAGGTAGCCGACGCCCATCAGGCTGCTGCCGTTCACCTCGAGGATGCGGTCCCCCAGGGCCAGCCGGCCGTCCGCTGCCGCGGGGCTGCCCGGGAGCAGCGTCTGGATGTAGAGCCCGGGGGCGCCCAGCGGCGTGTGCTGTGGGCCAAGTAGCAGCTCAGGGCTGGGCGGGCCCCGGTGGGGGGGGGGGGGAGGGTCGTTCTCCTGGGCTCCGGCGTTTCCGCACGGGCAACACCGGACAGCACCCACCCCCCACCCAGACCCGGTACCCTGAGGACAGAGGGGACACGGCCGGCCTGGGAAGCGGCTGCCGCACGGGCCCTTCTCTCAAGCGCCACCGAGCTGCCCCACCGAGCCCGGTCCCGAGCCCGCGGCCGTTCCTGCCCTGCCCACCCGTGGTCTCCCAGTGACCGCGCGAGCCGTGGGCCTGCGTGGGGCGGTCCTGAGCAGGAGGAGCCCAGGGGGCCGCTCACCATCCCGTCGATCAGGCCCATCCCCAGGCCCGAGGGACCCCGCTCCAGCTCTACCGCGAACACGTAGCAGAAGTCCTCGGCGCTGGAGCTGCGGCTGGAGAGGGCTGGCGGGGGCTCGTCCGCCGGAGCCACGCCGTCTCCTGGGCAGGTGAGAAGAGACGCCACGGGTGGAAGGGGAGGGCGGCTCGTGCCACCGTCGCCACGGTACTGTCCTGCCCTGTCCCCACCCAGCGGGCTCCGCCGTTCCTCCACAGGGAAATGCTCCCGCGGCTCCGACAAGATGCCCATCTGGGCACAAGGGGAGCAAGTCCCCTCCAACCACCGGGGGGTGATGGATCCCGGCCCCGCCTGTGGGCCACACCCCCACATGCCTGGAAGGGGTGTGCGTCCTCCCCCCTCGTGATGGCCCGGGACGGCAGCCCCTCCCGGAGCCTGGCTGTTTCCAGAGGCTGAGCGGTGGACTCTGCTCCAGGTCCCCCCAGGGCTCCCTTCCCCTCCCTCTACCCGTTAAGCGGTGACTCCGCCTCCTTCCCCCCCCCCCCCCGTCTGACCCCGCCCCTGCCGGAGCTGGGACTTGTCAGCTCTGCGGCCCCCCACCCAGGGTCCTGTGCCTTCTCTCCCCCCAGGTCAGATCAGGCCTTCAGGCAGAGCGTGTGGCTGCAGTCCCCTCACCAGCAAGCAGGTGCCCTGCCTCAGGCCCGGATCTGCCCAGGTGACCCCTGGCCTTGGGGCACACCCAGAGTCTGCAGGAGCACTGCCGGGGGTGGCACTGCGGGGGGCTGCTCTGCCTTGCACTTCATGGCCCTCCCCCCAGCCTCCTACCTGGTGCACACCACCTGAGCCGTCCCTTCCTCCACCCTGGGGGGAGGGACTTCGTCCCACAGGCGGCTGTGCGTGCACCCTGTGCCCTTCGACGGAGGCCTGAACCACCCTGCGCCCGTCTCACGTGGCCCCTGGAGCCTGCCCAGCACGGGCTACGGGCGTTCATGGGCAGGTACCAGAAGCCCAGGCCCAACGTGCCCCTAGGGCCGCATGGTTACAGTGACCCAAAGGGGCCCCGCCCAGGTGCCGGGGAGGGGGGAAGGGGGGGGGACTGGGGGCTGTTGGGAGCCTGGGGACAGGTCTTACCTTCCCCAGCTGCACCTCGGGGGCCACTCTGCCCGCTCGGCCTCCCTTCCGGGAGCGCTTTCCCACAGGTGCCGCCGGGCTCTGGCCAGTCGGGGACAGCGGGCTCGAGGCCGAGCGGGGTGCCGGGAGGCGTGAGCAGGCACGAGGAGTCCACGTGCAGGACGCCAGCCTGGGGGCCCCCGCGGCTCTGCCTTCCTGGAGGGCCCTGTGCGCGGGGAGCCCCGGCAGGAGGAGGAGGAGGGCGCACCTGGCCGGCTTCACGAGCTCCCCTGGAACCCAGCGGGCAGCTGTGGCCCCCCGGGGGCCCTTCGGGGGTGTGCTGCGGGCCCTGGGGGTGGGGGGACAGGGACGAAGGCCTCAGGTGCCCAGCGGCCCGCCACAGTGGGAGACCCCAGGGGCCACCCCCGCCTCTGGGGACCCCCAGGCGCCACAGAGGCAGCAGCCAGGCCCTGTGCTGGCTGCCCTCACCAGCCCCGTGGTCAAAGCCAGAGCAGCCCGGGTACCTCAAGGCACCCCGGCTGGGAAGGCCCGGCGCCAGGGCTGGGTTTGCTCCGCAGGCTCCACAGGAAGTGGCGCAGGTACAGAAGCTGCTGGTAGATGCCGGCGTCCGGGCAGTCCGCTTCCAGATTCACCTGGAAGCCCTCGCTCGGCAAAACGATGGGCGGGGGGTTCTCATAGGACTCCAGGACGTCCTCTGCCGACGGTGGGGAGGACGGTGTGACCGCGCTGGCCAAGAAGAAACGCCCGGCCCCTCCCCGGGCCCATCAGCCACCCCCCCCTCCTGACACTGCAGGTACCAGGGACACAGGAGCGTGGGACTCTGGCGAAGGCACCCCGCCCAAACCACACTCTGGGCCTTTCTGCGTCCCAGTGAGCACCCAGGAAGAGGCCCGAGCTGCCTCACCCCCACTGCCCCGCCCCCAACTCCCCCTGCCTCTGTACCCCCGACCCTGTCCTTGTGGTGCTCCCAAGGCCCGTGGTGACTGCATCCCGCACAGTCCCCAGGACCCTGAGTCCCAGAACAGGGCATGCTCAGACGGCGGGAAGGCCAACACCTGCACCAGCTCTGAGCAGAGAGCCCACCCGGGGACAGGCCCCGGTAGTGAGGAGGGGCGCGAGGGGCCAGCGGGGCCCAGAGTCCTGCTCCAAGCGGTCCCTCCCACCGGCCATGCCCTGGGCGACGGGGCACGGGAGAACCGAGCCCGAGGCCCCGTTTCTAGCCGTATCTTCTATCTTCTGTTAATTGTCGTTACGTGCATCATGCTAACGACGAGACGCGCATCTGTTCGTGAGAAACGTTACACGCACGTACACGTACGCTGCGTGTGAACAGACATGGGTGCGGGGCCCGCCCACCATCTTGGCACTCAATGCCGAGACCCTGTTCTCCTCCTGGTGGGCTGTGTGCACCAAGCGAGGCCCTGCCATCAGTCCCCATGTTGGGTGGGACCTTGGACCTGACCCCAAAGTCGGAACCGGGCTGTGGGCTCCCTGACCTCCATCTGTGATAGCCTCCAGGGCACCAGCGTGGAGGAGACAGGCTCTGTAAGCTCTTCTGGAAGTCCCCCCAGGAGGCTCTCCCCTGCTCCCACCCCGACCCCCACGGCCCCTTGTTCCCGCCTCTGATCAGGCTCACCTGACTTGAAGGCCTCGGGGCTGTCCCGGGCATCGGGCTCCCAGGCACTCATGGGGCCCATGGCGGAGGCCAGCTGGTATTGTGTCAGCAGCCGGTGCAGCTGGGCTGGGCTCAGGGCGGGGAACGCAGCCCTCAGGCTGGCCCAGCTCATCTGGGTGACAAGGAGTGTGTGGTCAGAGGCCCCACGCGCACCCCCCCACCCCCGCCAGGGAGGATCTTCTTCCTGGGTGCTCTGGGGGCCAGGGTACAGGGCCCGAGCTCCCCACCGGCACACCCCGGGCCGTGGCCCCCGAAGGGCCAGGGGTGGGTGGCCGGGGGAGCGCCAGGTGGGACGGCCGTTCTGGGGAGCGGCCAGCAGGCACCACCCCGAGGGCTGGGTCCCCTGAACGTGCCTCCCCCCACGGCACCGCGTGGGGCTGAGACGCCAGGAAAAGAGCCCGGGGATTTGGGGATTCCTGCCTCACAGCATGAAGAGATGCGACCCCTAGAGCTGAAGACGCGCGCGCGTGAAGGCAAAGCCTTCCAGGACGGGGAGGCCTCCTGGAGGGGGACGAGCAGCCCAAAAGGGGGAGGGGAGGAGAAGGGTGGACTCGTGCTCCACAAAAGAAAACGGGCACGGTCACCCGCGACCCTGCTCTCCATTGGCCAGGGATGCCCCTCCTCCCTTGTTTTCTGGAAACTTCTCTCCAATTCTGAGCTAATCCCCATTCCTGACGAAGGTTTCCCGAGGACCACTGCTGACCCCGCAGTCGGCGGGCCGGCCCACGCTGTGGCCCTCCACGGCGGGTATCCCCGGCTTCTGGCGTTGCTCTTGAAAGTCGGAAACCACGCTGGGGGCTAGTCTTCAGGACGCGTCCAGTCTTTCTTGTTGTGGGAATTTCACGGGCTCCTCTGGCCCACGGTCTCCACACGGCAGCCCTGGGCTTCTCTGTGCAAGTGCAGCCACGGAACTGCTCAGCCATCGGCCACGCTTGCCAGCACCTCGGGGCAGGTAGGTCTGGGGGTGGGCGCGGCCATCTCGGACTCCCTGGCTGCCAGGTCCCCGCTCTTTCCCCTCCCGTCTGGCCTCCTCTCCTCGGCTTCCCTCTAGCTTCACTTTACTGCCAAGGTCACGAGGCCTGGGCCGTGGGGGGCAAGTGCCTCCGGCAGAGGAACAACCGTTCCCTAAGGCTACTTTGGGGGGGGGGGGACGTAGGGCCGCGACTGGGAGCCCCATCCCCCCACACCGGCTCCGTTCCTTCTGGTTCTCCCAGGTCCTAGAATCCAGACTTCCTTCCCAGGGCTGTTCCTTGTCTGGGCCTGGTGTCAGGAGGGTGCCAGCCATCAGGCCCAGAAGCCACCAGCAGGGACCCAGCACGCTCCCCTGTCCTTCATACCATCTGTCTACTGTCTGGGAGATTTCCGGACCGTCTTCCAGTCTTGCCACTGGACCCTTTGTCTTTACTCTCAGGGTTCGAATTTCCAAAAATCCTTTTGGTTCTCTTATCTTTAGGAGAATATACATTTTTAAGTTTTTTCTCCCGGAAAAGTTTTGCACGCTCAGAGTGGTGTTCACATTTTTAAAGGGCTTAACACAACGAAGAAGAATTCTGGACGGCAACTATACGTGCCCCACAAAGGCTACATTATCTACCCCCTGGCCCTTTACAGAGAAGTCTGTCGCCCCAGGATCTGCGTCCTCCAACATCCGGCTCTCGTGCGGGAAGCGAGCGGGTGCTCAGTCTGCCAGGCTGGCTCGTGGTGGGACAGATGGCCACGTCCTCCAGCCTCTGCCTGGGTGTCACTGACGCCAGCGTTGTCCGGTCAGCCCCCTCTGACAAAGAGCACGGGGCCTCCCGCACGCAGCAGGTTCTCTGTCCTCCCTCAGAAGCCCTCCTTTTCAGGATGACCCTTCTGGTGTCAGGATGACACCCTGTCTTAAATGTTCCAGCAGGAAGCACAGGCCAGCACAGGGGGAGGGCCGGCCCGGCCGTGCGGGAAGGGGCCGCTGAGATCCGAAGCGCACACAGAAACCGCACAGACGTGAAGCACGACAGCCTGTGTGCCCAGCGCAGGGCAAGAGAGGGGAGTGTGTGGCCGCGCGAGGAGGCCCCTGCCGGGCAGGCCTGTCCCCCGCTGCAGCCCCGCTCGGCCCGCTCTTGCGTTCCAGACCCCGGGAATCACCACCTGTGCCCCTCGGGGCCTGACTGTGGCTCAGCCTCGTATTTAACGTTGGCCTGGGCCTGGGCATTCACGCTGCTGTGTGGAATTTCGCTGCAAGGAATTTTCTCGATTTTTTTCAAGATTTCAAGTATTTACTATACGCATGCCAAAGGCTCGAACTCACAACCCCAGGATCAAGAGCCGCACGCTCCACGGACCTTCAGTCCACGCCGGCCCTGTTCTCGAGGCTCCACGTCTTCCGTGGGCAGTCACCCCCCGGCCTCCGCTTTCCGGCCCCTGCGGTGTTTCTCCTCCCCCGGCCTGCTCGGTCCCTGTGGGCTTACGCTTTGCTTTTGCGGAGTGGTATTTGGGGAGGAGGCCAAAAGCATAGGTTCAGGTTGCAATCTGTATGCAGAGGTCCCGTTTTCTGCACTGTCTCTAGTGAATTCCTGCTGCGCTTTTAGAATTAAAAGAACAAAATCAAGTAACTCAAAAGACACTGGAACAAGCCGTGGCTCCCAGCACTTGGCAGGTTCGGTCTCTGCCGAACCATCACCGGCTGTGGGACCGGGGCTTAGCCAGCAGGAAGCAACTGTCACGGGAGGTTGAAATGAGACGACCCGCTCCGCGGGTCACACCTCGGAGGTGCTCGGCAAGGCAGCCGCGGCCACCATTACTAAGAGCGACAGTGACGACACCCAGATTTCTGTGCTGTGTCCTTGAGTGGAAGGGAAGCGCTCCGGTTTTACAGCAGACGGGAAGGTCCACCGTCCCCCCAGACTCGCGTCACCCCTCGGCACGCTCGGTGTCCTGCAGGCAGGGAAGGACACACTGGTTTCATTGAGCATCGGTGACGACCGTCTGGTAGCTCCCGAGGGAGGGCACTGTGCCGTACTCGCTTCCTGTCATTCTTCCCACAAATGACCGTGCGCGCATCCTCTGCGGTTCTGGGGGCTCAGACCCCGAGCCGGTGTCGGGCCCACACCCGGGACTCAGCAAGGCTGGTGTGGGTCGTGCGAATTCAGTTCCTTGTGACGACAGGACGGAAGTTCCCCTTTCTGCCCTGGCCCGCAGCTGAGGGCTGTTCCCAGCTCGCGGAGGCCACGACGCCCCGCGGTCCATGTTCAGAGCCAGCCGGGCGGTCGGGGCCCACCTCCTGTGCTCAATCTGACCCATTTGTCTGCCCTTGTGAGCACTGGCGTGGTTAGCCCGGGCCCGCCGGACAGGGTGATCTCCCCATCTCGGGGTCCGTGCAGATCCCCCGTGCCGTGTGGGGTCGGGGACTGGGGACACAGACCTCGGGGGGGCCTCATCCTGCCTGCAGGTGGGACCAGAAGCGGAACGCAAGCAACACTGCAGGGTCTCAGAGGCCCCGAAGCCACATCCATGGCCCACGCCTGGTCTGCGAGCTGGCGACCCCAGCAGTGACACCTCGTGCGCTCCTCCTACCTGGATGAGCTGGGCTCGGGGAGTGGCCAGCAGGTTGAGCGCGCAGGAAAGCTTCCGGAAGAAGTGTTCCCCGGCCTCCCCACAGCCGGTGCTCCTCATCCACTCCAGGAGCTGCTGCAAGCGGGCACAGGCCTGGACACCTCTGGGCCAGTGGAAGCAACTCAGAGAGGGGCCTGCAGGGGGCGGGAAGGGGACGCCGTGCTGGCCGCCGTCTCCCAGGGAGGGCCTGTCCTCTCCACCTGCGAGCCTCTGACAACGGGCCTCGGCGCCTGCTGTTGGTTTCCAAGGCAACTGGCCCGTTTCTGGGGCCCCTCTTTGGGTGAAGCGGGGGGGGGGGGGGGGGGGGGGGCAGAGAGGGGTTGTGACAGCCGCCGAGTCCCGAAAGCAGAGAGGAATGCACCCCTACGGCGAGGCCCCGTCAGGCCTAGAGCCCGCCTGTGGACCCCGACCAGCCCGGGAAAGCCACACGGGAGACACACGAGGGCCACAAGTTCACACCACTCTCATCTCCCCGAGTCCGGGCAGGGCCCCCAGCCGGAAGGAGCTGGCACCAGAAGCGAGGAGGGTCTGGGGCGCAGCAAGCAGGGTCAGGGACGTCACTTCTCTGAGCCCCTCCCTCCGCTCCCAGCCACGGGGCTGGGGGGTAGCAAGGACCAGGCAAGGCCTGTGCGGGCCCCCACCCCCCAGCCTCACCCTTGTCCAGGAGCTGGTTGAAGAGCAGCGTGCCGGAGAAGAAGAAGAGGTAGGCCAGCACCTGGGAGGCGATCTCGGGGTGCACCTGGAACTGTCGCAGGAGATCCAGGGTGGCCTGGTAGACGGACACCACCCGGCGCGTCTCCTCCGGCAGCGGGGACGCCGAGCACCAGCTCTCCCGGCACTCCGTCTGGAAAGGGGGGCACTCCAGCAGGGCCGGGAGGCAGACGTACAGCGACTGGGGGCAAGAGGGAAACACCAAGCACGTCTGGCCCCCGGGCACGCGGTTCCAGCTCTGGGCACCGGGGGCAGGTGACACTCACAGGTGCAGAGAGCCTGGCAAGACTGCTGGCACAGCCCATGGGTCCTGATCCGTCAGACAGAACGGGCCGGGGGGGTCTGCTGGCTGGCCCAGGACCACCGCCCCAGCCCCCGCACCAGGAGCACCCCCTCCCGGGGAGCTGAGCCAGGGGCAACAGCCTGGGGGCTACGGCCACGGTCCTGGTTGAAGGCCTGGGGGGCGGCACTGCGGGCGCCCACACTCATCGGCGGGCGGGGGTGGGCGGGGCAACATCAACAGCTGCTCCCCAGACACGAGCGAAGGCATCCCCTCCGGGGGGAGGGGGGGGGGGTCCTCGCAGCCACCACACCTCAAGGGGATCCTGGGATGACAGACCCGTTAAGGGGGGGATGCAGCCCTGCTCAGACCCCTGGGGCAGAGGTGAGTACGTTGGCGGGGGCTCGTTCCTGTTGGGCCAGGACACGAGCTCAGACCCTTCACACAGGGTCCCAAGCCGTCACCAATTGACCACGGAGCTGGCGGACTTGGGTGTCGGGTCTCCACGCAGAACAAACGGGGAACTGTCCCCAGAGTGCCCTGTCCAACCGGCCCCTCTCGCTTTCCGCGGACACGTCCCCCACAGAATCCAAGTCAAAGCTCGGTCTCGTCAAGTCCCCTTGGATCCCCCAGCTGGCGCCACCTGCCCCAGGGGCTGCTGCTCTCTCCACTCGCCCCTGCACCCTGCTCTATGTGCTGGGACGGGGTAAGTGACTCCTCCGGACCCAGAGGCTAACACCACCTCTGGTGGCCACAATGAGCACCAACATCCGCGTCCCCGAGCAGCTGCCCCTCCTGCTCCCCGACGTTGGTGCTTGCGCAGCCGCAGGCTCCCAGGATGAGGGGGATGCGGGCCAGGAGGGAGAAGACCCGGAACTGGGCTCAGGTGTGCCGAGGTGGCAGTCGGAGCTCGAAACCCTCGGGTGACGGTGGCAAAAGCACCTCCATCCTTCCCAGGTCCCCAGCCCTCCCCGCCCAGGGGAGGGTGAGGCGCACACCCTGGCCGTGCTGTACCTTCGAGACGTAGTACACGCACTGCTGGAAGGCGTACAGGATGACCTCCTCCAGCACCGCCATGGCCTCCTCGCTGGCCGTCAGCGTGCAGGAGAGCAGGGACTCCCTGGAGCCTGCGAGGAGACAGTGGGGCACGGTCACCGCGTGGTTACCTCCGGACTGTGCTCGCCCCGTCCCATCTCGGGTCTGGGGAGCCGCCTCTCGCGGCCGGCTGACCCCCGGCCCGACTGCCACTCCTCCCCAAGGAGCCCAGGGATGAGACGCCGGCCCAGGTGGCCGAGGGGTCCGGGCACCGTGACTCCGAGCCCATCGGTGCTGAAGCATCACGTCAAGGGATTCTGAAGCCCATTGACGGATAGATCCCAGACACGTTTCCTGGTAGAACCAGCGGCCCCAGCAATACGGATTCTGACCCCAGGGCCTGCGGTCACTTCCCACTCCAGACACAGATCAAGGGAACACCTGGCCAAAGCTCCTAAGGAGACCATCACTCCACGGAATTGTGATGTTTTTCCAAGAAGAAAGAAATCCAAATGGCCTACGAGCCCCATTCTCCCCCCCAGCATCCCGGAGAGACCACAGAGAAGACGCAGCCGAGGCCCGGCTGCTGGACAGCCCCACGGAGGGAGGCAGCCCGGCTCCATGCGGCCCCAGCGGGTGGGCCTCCCCAGACCGTAGCTGGAACTGAGCCCCGGGGGCCGAGAGGGGGCCCGCCCAGCCTGGCAGGAGGGGCTCCGCGGATGCCAGGTGATTCCTTGCTTCTGGAGGTTCCCGTGAAGTCAAGACGCCAGATCGGCCACAGGGACACGAACACCAGAGAACCCCAACAGGGCAGAACCGTCCCGAAGGGCCTCCAAATGCAGGAGGCACCCCATGTCCCACCAGCGCCGAGCAGGGCTGCCCGGGGCCTGGAGGCCCCGCCTCTGCCTCTGCCGCCCTCAGATCCTCACTTCTTTACAGCAGCTGCAACCGGGCAGCTTGGACGGGTATGTCCAGTGCAGACCCGCGGCTCTCGGCCACTGTTCATTCTGCTACAGCCTCTTCTTTTTTTAATGTTTATTATGTATTTTGAGAAAGGGCATGAGCAGGGGAGAAGCAGTGAGAGATGGGAGGAGAGAGAGAATCCCAAGGACGCTCTACACTGTCAGGGCAGAGCCCAACCCCGGGCTCAAACCCACAAACCGTGAGACCGTGACCTGAGCCCAAATCGAGAGTCAGATGTTCAGCCGACAGAACCACCCAGGTGCCCCTGCTACAGCCGTTCCGTTAAAGGAACCTCTTCTCAGAGCAGGGAGGGAGGAGCTGGGCCCGATGGGGCCCAGAATTGCTCCGAGCACTGAAGCGGCCCTCCCGGGAGCACGGGGGCCCAGGCCGCCCACTGCTGCACAAACAGAATGGAAACGGCGTACAAGTCCGTCAGCGACCCCATCCCTAAAACACCTGGATGCACCACTGTTCGAGACACTTCTCCTCGGACTCGGGGCTCTCCTGCCCCTGGACCCACAGAACACACCCCAAGGGCTCACGCCCCAGGAACCCGTCTGGATTGGGAAGCCAGACGCCTGCCTCGCCTGCCGGGGGTCCTCCCTAGAGCCCAGCCTGTGGGGTCTCGTGGGACCCACCCCCATGGGACAGCCTCCCAGGCCAAGAGGAACACGCAAGGCTGCCCACTGCTGCCGAGACCCGCAGACCATCCGCCACTCACAGCCACTCAAAGCCAGTAGGAACGAGACCAAGAAACCAGTTCCAAACCCTTCCACCGTAGCTGGGCCTGGGCGCCACCCTGCAAGCTACGAGCCTGTCCCGGCCTGTTCCCGTGTGGGTGTGGGGGCTCTGGCAGGAGGAGGGATGACGGGAAGAGGAGGCCAGGACTCGGCGGCCACAGGGAGACACAGATGCCGCCACAGTCCCTCCCACATCACTGGAAAGCCAGCAGAAACACTACAGGCTAAGCAGAGGCCCCCATGAGCCTTTTCGGGGACGGGGCCCATGCCTCGACGCCCCCAGATCTGTAGGTGCTGAGGCAGAGCCGCAAGGGCTCCCCAAGGACTCTCAAAACATCCCCTCCCAAGGGGCCCACCTTCCGTGTGCCTGCGTGAGCGAGGCGTCCTGGGTAAGAGCTTCAGACAACAAAGACTGTTTGCGGAACGAAAAGGCGATTTTCCAGCGTTCAGGACGTGACGTCTGTTTTCAGAATTCTTCCCACAGAAATTTCCCACTGCAGGTCAGGAGGCCGAGACGCGGCTCTAACCTTGCCTTTGCCCTCTGGTGATGTTATTTTTTCCTCAGCGCTCTCCAGCGCCTGCACCGCACAGGACGCTGTTTGTGGGACGTTCAGATCCTGCCGTGGCTCCCCCGGCCCCGAGCGGTCCCAGGGGCGGGTGGAGGCGGGACCCCGGCCATCCCCGTCCTTGCTCTCCCGGCATCGACTGGGCTACAGGACACCCAGGCCCGGGACCAGAAATAACTTCCTCTGAGAGCAGAGGCGGCAGCTGAGGAAGCAGAGCCCCCGTCAACCCCAAATAGCTTTTTTCATGGAAATCAGCCCGATGCGGGGTCCCTGGCCTGGGGAGGCAGGCCCGGTGGGGCCCCAAGACCACAGCGTCTGAGATTAGGCCAGATGAGAAGGGGCGTGAGCGGGACCCGCCCACGAACGCTGTGCCGGAGAGCCGTGGAGGGGGCGGCTCTCCTGGCTGACTCTGCTGGAGCCAGAGCAGGAAGGGCGCCCCGGCTGCACCCCGACCGCCTAACCTCTAGTACAGAAGGACCACAGGCGCTTACAGACGAGCCGGAGGCCCGGGTGCTCACTGGCCGGGGCCATGTCCACAAGAGAGGCCCCTCTGCTCGGAAAAGCTGGGGCCCCCAAGGACGACAAGCAGGCTCTGGAGAGAGAGGGGCCTGGGTCCCGGGAGCACTGAGCTCGGGACGGTCCGGGCCACTGGAGCAGAGCCACTGCCCTGGCTTTGGGGACACACGGAGGCGGCTGTTCACCTGACGCTCGGGGGAAAAGCCGGGTCAGCAGCTGCCACAGGTTTGTGCACAGAGAGCAGCCCACCCTGGGAGGTCAAGGTGCACATCTGGCGCAACGTCCGCCCAAGGGCAACGAGGGTTGCAGGCCACAGGCCAGCGGGCCCGAATGCCCCCTGGGACGCAGAAGGATCCGGTGCTTCCCTCCGCATACCCACGGAAGCCCAAGGACGTTCCCAATGTCCCCTACACTGTGAAGCGGGGGACCAGAAAACACTAAGAAACCACATCTAACAAGAAGACACGTAGACACGCCCGCTGGCTCGGCCTCCCCTCGGCCCCCACCTGGCAGCCCGGCCTCCTCACCTGGCTCGCGAGGCCAGACGCCAGCCTGGCACGGGGTAGGACGGCCTGTGCCACACAGACCGCGGCCTCTCACCGTCACCGCCAGGAGCCCCTCCTAGCAGGGGCACGGCGGGACCCCGTGCCACCTGAGCGGGGTTCGGGGCCCTCTCACCGGTAACCCGCGGCCACCTCCCTGGAGACACAGCCGAGCGCACGGACCTGTGCAGGGCCTGGCAGACCGACCCCACAGGGGCACCTTGGCCAGGCCCCGGCCCGCCTGCCTGCCGGGCTTCCTTCCCAGCTCTGGGCGCAGCCTCCAGAGGCCGGCTGCCAACCACGCCTACCCGGGATCCCCTGCAGCTTCTGCTGCCGAAGCCCCACGACAGGGATACGGGGAAGGGAGCTGCTCCGCTTCCGCCACACAGGAGCGAGCGAGTGGCGAAACCAGGCTCCCCCACGTGAGGCTGTGGTCCAGCCCCTGGGACGGTCCTGCGCCTCGTTCCACCACCCGCGATGCAGACACACAGCCGCTGAAATCCCGCCCGGCCTCGGGGCCCGGCCCGTGCCACCTTCTTCATGAAGCCCGCCAGGACTGCCCCCCTCGGTCTCTGTTTTCAGCACGTCAGGCTGTGGCTCACACAACCTAACGCGGGCTCCCCGGGCAGGTGAGGCCCCAAAGCCAGCAAGTCGCGGTCACAGTCGCGGCCCCCAACGGCAGCGTGGCTGCTCTCTGAAACGGGTGCACCCGTAAGGGACGGCCCAGGGCCGACGCACCGTCCTCTTCCCGCAGGGGCACACGGGAGGCCTGTGTCCGCCGCCCCCCAGGCAGCACGCTGTGCGTGAAAGGACGGCGCGAAGAGCCGGGTTGGCCCGACCGCCGGCGTCACGCCCTCGCGAGGGGAGCCCTGACACGAGGCCACCTCTGTTCTAGCGGCTGGATGGCAAGGCGACGGGGCGCGCGCCCCGCTCCCCGGCGGTACCTGTGACATCCAGCTCCTCCTCCCAGGTCTGCATGTAGAGCGGGCACTTCTGCTGGATGAAGTACAGAAGCTCGACCGAGTTAGACATCCAGAAGAGGATGTGCTGCAGGTCTGGAACCAGGCCAGCCATGGTAAAGCCGGCCAGAGAGAGGGGCTCCTGGCTGCCAAGACACAAGACGAACGGTTACTCGTGGCCGCCGCCCAGGGAGGCCGAACGCGCGAAGTCTGCACGGAAGGGTGTTCTGCTCAGCGGGACGCCACCCCAACCAGCCGTGACCTGTCGGCCTCCCGGCGTCACGCTGGGAAATGAGGTACAAATATAAGCCGTTCGACCCGCGACAGCCAGAGGCCCGTCTACAAACCTCCGACCTCGCAGGAAGGACACCAGCACCCACGGCCAGTGCCAGTGACTCTCGTCAACGAACTGTTTTCACATCTCCGGTTTCCGGAGGAGATAATGAAGGAGCTCGGTGGGGGGGGGGGGGGGGGCGCGCGCAAGCGCATGTGCTCGGAGAGATGGGGCGCACGGCTGTCAGGACGAGCAGCACGAGTGTGTCGTTCGTGTCCGAGAGACGGGAGTTTCCGCGTGTTAAGTTCACGTGACGAACTGAACGAACGGTAATGCCTCTGTTCCAGGAGGCGCACGGGCGAGACTAGCTGGGAACTACCTTGTTAAATAGCCCGACGATGCCTGAAGTCCGTGCATCCAAAAGCAGCCATCAGAGCGTGTCATTTGAAGATTCAGAGGGAACTGTTAGAAAAAGGACTCCACGACGGCCGCGGCTCCCGGAGCCGCCACACGCTCGTCGCACGGCCTCTTCCGCCAGGGCCAAGCGCGTGTCCTTGCGGCGGTCCAAACAGAAGCCGCCAGGCACGGGGCGAGAAGCTCCTCGTCCCTCTGCTCCCCTTACGAGCCTGGGGACGGCCAGCCTGGGGTGGAGGTGGCCCCAGAGGCGCTCCTCTCCCAGGCCGGCACCTAGAGGCTCCTCCGGGCCACTCGCCCCCGGGGTCCGGTGGGCTCCCGCCAAGCGCAGATCCACCGCGGCCCCTAGGATGCAGGGCCTCGTGTCTGGGGGCACCGGCTGGGACAGGGAGCTCCCCAGCACCGGCCCCACTCAACCACCGGTTGAGGAGTCTGAGGGGTGGACGGGGCGAGGCTGTGCCGAGCTCGGGAAATTTCCCGTTTCAGAGGTCGACGGCCATCCTCCTGGGCACAGTCCCTCGTGTCGTCCCACCCGCTGTGTGGAAGCGGTTCCGTGGGTTGTCCTGTGACGGCCTGTGAGGACACCCCCGAGGCGCCCGCAGCCAGGATGTCGCGCTGGTGCCGCCACCACACCCACTGGACTGTTCTGACGGGTGAGCAGAGATCCGTTCGCCGGCAAATCGCCCCGCCCAGCTGTGACTCGGGCTTGGGTAGGGGTGACACGGGGCAGGCTGACCCGCAGTCCCAGGGGCACGGCCGGAGCAGCTGCGCACGTTCGTGAGGGTGGCGTCCGGGTCCGGCCAACGAGGCTCACGGGCAAAGCCACGGGGGCCCCACGGGTGGCGGGCTGACGAGGCTGCGTCGTCCCCTGGGGCAGCCACCACGGGCCCAGGCGGCGGGGCCTCGGGCTCCCTGTCGCGCTTCCTCCCGTGCCTGCGGTTTTGGTTTTGTTGTTCCGACACAACTCCGCTTGCGCCCCCGACGGTGCGACCTCTCTTCCGTCTCCTCGTTTTCATTGCTCGGGGCTGTGGCCGCCGCGGCTCCTGCACAGCTCCTCGCGCGCTTCCTCCGCGTCTGTGCTCCGCACGCTCGTGCTCCCCATGCTCTTCCTCCACATTTGTGCTCCGCGCCCATTTGCAGACGCAGGCAGGCGCGTAGCCGCAAAGAGTTTGGGTTGTTACAAAAGGATTAACCTGGGGCTTCAGAGCCTGATTCCATTTTGTTTTCCACGTTCACTGCCCCTCTCGATGTCACCTTCTCAGAACCCTAAAGGACGGACGGGCTCTACCGAAAAATAAACCACCAGGTATTGGCAGCTGGAGTTTCGGTGTCAAACCCCGGCGAGGTGGCCCCGAAGGCATGGCACCTGCCAGCCGCAGGCCACACGCTTGGGGCACAAACACCGGGCAACGGGGCCGGCCTATCCCTTCAGGTGAGCACCGAGTGGGAGCGATTTCACGGATAGGACTCCAAAGACACAGGCACCGAAAGCAAAAATAGACAAGTGGGCCTACGTCCAACTGAAAAGCTTCTGCACAGCAGAGAAAACCTCCAACAGGGTGAAAAAGCAACCTACAGCGTGGGAGAGAGATTTGTAAACCATCCATCTGCTAAGTGGTTAATTTCCAAAACACGTAAGGAAACCCTGTAACTCGAAAGTAAAAAAACTCACGACCCGATTCAAGAAAAGGTTTAAGACTCGAACGGACAGGTCTCCAAAAAAGACACCCAGGTGGCCGACAGGCTCGTGAAAAGGCGCTCACCATCGCTCACCACCCGGTAAACGCAAACCAAAACCACGATGAGCTGTCACCTCACCCCCGTTGGAATGGCCATCGTGAGAAGGACAAGAGGTAACAGGCGTCAGTGAGGGCGTGGAGAAGGTGGAACCCTCCTGCGTTGTCGGCGGGAGTGCAGACCAGGAACGGCGCGGCCGCCGTGGAGAACAGTGTGGAGGCTCCTCAAAATCGGCCTGAGGACCCGGCAGTTCCGCTCCTGCCTACTTCCCCGCGAGAACTGAAATCAGCATCTCCAAGAGGTATTCGCACCCCACTGCTCAGCGCAGCACCAGGCGCGAGAAGGACCACCCAGAGCCACACGAAACGTCCACCGAGGGAGGGAGGGGTAAAGAAAATCTGGTACGGGACACAATGGAATGGTATTCAGCTTTTAAAAAATAAAGGAGGGGCGCCTGGGTGGCTCAGTCGGTTAAGCGTCCGACTTCGGCTCAGGTCATGATCCCGCGGTCCGTGAGTTCGAGCCCCGTGTCGGGCTCTGTGCTGACAGCTCAGAGCCTGGAGCCTGTTTCAGATTCTGTGTCGCCCTCTCTCTGACCCTCCCCTGTTCATGCTCTGTCTCTCTCTGCCTCAAAAATAAATAAACGTTAAAAAAAATTACTGAAAAATAAAGGAAATCCTGCAATAACGCGACAGCACGGATGAACCTTGAAGACGTTATGCTAAGCAAAATAAGCCAATCACGGAAGGAAAAATACTGCATGATGTCGCTCAGGTGACATTTCTCAACAGTCCAACTCATGGACGCAGAGGGCAGAATGGCGGCTGCCAGGGGCTGGGGCGGGGACGGAGAAACCAGAAACGGCTAACCGACACCTCAAAACGCTAAGGGGTACTACGCTCACGTCAAGTGTTCTTACCACAATAAAAACAAACCAAACCGGATCAAATCAATCACTGCTCTGATACAATTTTTTTTAAAGTAGGCTCCACGCCCAACATGGGGCTTGAATTCACAACCTTGGGATCAAGAGTCACATGCTCCACCTAACGGAGCCAGCCAGGCGCCCACGATCTAATTTTTTTTAATCCATATGGGAAGCATATCGAGGGGAAATTATTACTTGGCAACAAAATGGAAAGCGTTTTTGTTAATACAAATTTAAGAAATTCAAATATTGTTCCGAATAATTAACGAATCAAAGAGAAAATTAAAATAGAAATTATGCAAGAATAGGAAACGATAAAGACCTTCACGGAATAGAAATCGAAGAAAACGTAAGCAGAAACGACAAAATTGGCCCTTTTAAACAGACGACAACAGACGAATCCCTGGGAAGATAATTCAAAGGGAGAGAAGAGGAAGGAGATACAACCAATGTAAATGCTGGGATAGTACTACAAATACACGAGACGTGAAAACTCCAAAGAGAACAGAACGAACAACTTATTCCAATAACTTTGAAAACGAAAGTAAAAATTACCAAAATCAGTGTAAGCAGAACCAGAAAACTAGATACGCCAGTAATCACCGAAGAAATGGGTTCAGCAAAACCGGGCCGTCCAGACACTTTTACAGGGAAGTACTTCGTACTTCGAGCAAACCTGTGAGAGCTGAGTCCACACCTCAGACAAACCAATGCAGGGAACTGAAAACACACAGGGTGGCCCGGTTCAGTCTCTGCGAATCCTGTTATTACAGACAAAGGCCACGAATAAAAAATCACACATTAATGTGACCTGTGAATTCAGATGGGAAAACCCTCATTAAAACATCAACCAACCTGAACCTCGCCCTCCTAAAAAGTCAGCCATCAAAAAGGGTTTACTCCCAGGGATTCAGTCGTGGTCCAGAAAACTTGGTAACGCAGCACCCACATTCGTGCATTCCCAGAAAAAAAGGCGTGATCACAGGGGCAGCAAAAGCGTGTGGTGAAAGTCCACAGTCGTTCGAAATTTAATGTTTATTTATTTTTTTTTTGAGACAGAGAGAGACAGAGCATGAACGGGGGAGGGGCAGAGAGAGAGGGAGACACAGAATCGGAAACAGGCTCCAGGCTCTGAGCCATCAGCACAGAGCCTGACGCGGGGCTTGAACTCACGGACTGTGAGATCATGACCTGAGCTGAAGTCGGCCGCTTAACCGACTGAGCCACCCAGGTGCCCCACAGTCGTTTGAAATTTAAACAAAACCACCCCGCACAAAGCTCTGACACCCGTGAGGCAAAATGTTAATGTGAAATTCAGGTATGGATTCTTGGGTGGTTAATAGTCTGTGCTTTTCTATATTTTGGAGGTGATCCCTAATTTTTTTTTTTTTTAATGTTTATTTTTGACAGAGAAACAGAGCGTGACTAGGGAAGCAGCAGAGAGAGAGAGACACACACACAGAATCCGAAGCAGGTTCCAGCCTCCAAGCTGTCAGCACAAGAGCCCGATGCGGGGCCTGAACTCACGGACCACGAGATCATGACCTGAGCCCAAGTCGGACGCTCAACCAACTGAGCCACCCAGGTGCCCCGATTCGTAATTTTTTAAAAAGGAGGGAGAAGGAGCAATCCCTGCCGATGGACACAGGCATTTTTAGGCCCTAACAACACAAGTTCTGGAACCCAAAATGGGCATGAGCTGCTGCAGGGAGGCCTTGGTTCCCCCGTGAGCAGGGTGCCACAGCACAGGCACCGATGTGGGAGGCGGCACTGAGGAGGGAAGGGGCAGCACGAGCCCCTGAAAACTCAGCTCCATCACCTCCACACCCTACCCCTGCCCCGGAAGCCCGGCTGTCCCGGAGCAAAGCAAGGGGCTGGGGGTGAGGCCGCCACACCTGTCAACGGGCCCCCAAGGCCAGCCCCTCACACGGGAAACCTACGCGATATGGGCCGCCCAGTGCACTAGGCCTGTGCCGTTCCCTCCGGCGCGGGTGAGCCAGCCGCCACTCTCTGATGCCGGACTCCCCCGTGGGGCCCGGGCCATGCTGAGCGCTGCCCCGGTGAGCTGGGCGGCAGGGCCGGGCCTCCCCGTGCCGCCTCAGGCCTCAGAGGCACATCGCTCATCAGCAAACACTTCCGCCGAAGTCGCTCCAGCTTCCCGACGTCAACGGGAGCCAGAGAGCGCACGCCGACGAGTGCCAGGAACACTGTGCTCAACTTCCGGCTCGGGTGGGACCGCTGGGCCACTCCAGACCTATGCCGCTCCTGACCCAAGCTTGCATCCCTCCCTTCGGAAGGGGGGCGGTGACGATTGCTCCTTTCCCTTCCGGGGACCACAGAGGACGCCTGAGCAGACATGTACCGCCAACGGCATGCTTGACAGATGGTCTTTATAGCAGAGGCATCAACGGGAGTGGACCAACGTGTGACTTAAGGTCCCGTGTGCCCTTCCCTGACGACGGGCAGTGACCAGCCCCCTCAACGTGGCTCTCCTTTGGGGTGTTACCACACGTGTCCGGACAGCTTCGCCGTGGACTTTACGTGCGGGTGCCCTGTCCGCTCCACACGGTTTTCAGATTCCGACACACGGACGGAGCACATAGTGCGTTCACTCTCACCGTCGCCAAGCGTCCGCCGTACAGATACACGGCCCTCTGCCCACCTGGTCACTCACAAACAAGGCCTTGAGAGCACACCTCCTGCCCTGCATGGGCAGCCTTCTCCGTGGTGCCCGCTCGGGAGACCCAATATGCTGTATTGGGCCGCAGCATATACACGTCTTCGCTTTAATGCCAAATAGCTTCCCAAGTCCCAGCAGTGCTGTGAGCATAAACAGCGCTCTCTGGGAAAACAGACGTGGGAGAACAGAAACGTGCCGCCTTCTCTCAAAATCAGGGTTGCACAACTTCCTGAAGCGGCAGGTTCGCTTTGGCACAGTCGTCAGGGAAGTGAGGGGACGACAAGGCTGCAGAGGGGACCTCGCCCCCTTGGTCTTACAGGTGCTCTGGAGAAACTCCCCGAATACAGTGCTTCCTGGGGTGGTGAGCGCAGAAATGGAAACAGCCACTCTGAGGCAGAAGGACAGTTGGACAGCAGCACACGGCTGACCCCGGAGACGTCAGGGGCCCCCCAGGCTCCACAGGGAGGTGCAAGTCTGCTGGGGAACTAGCTCCCTACGGGACAGGTGCAACGGCTGGGCCATACTTACAGGTGCGCCTGCTTCTCCGCCAGTTCTTTGGTTTTCTCCTACAATCAGAGACAAAAAAATCAAGCATGAGAAAAGACAGGACAGCACAGGATGTGCTCGACGAGAACGCCACTAAACGCCCAGCACACCGTCCTCGTAAAAACACGGCACTACTGTGCGGACTGTTTACTCGAAACTCTGCCGGAAAGGCCGGTTTTCCATCTGATGTGACATCTCTTCGTTCCATTGCCGAATATGACCTGCGTGCTTCCTGCAACAGAGATCATTTACAACGATCTAGCTGACTTAACAAGCGGCCCTTTCAGAAACAGTCAAGCAGCTCAGACATCTTACAAACGCCAGGATGAAGATTCTGTGCGCACTCGTACCGTCCAGCTTAACACATACGCTTTTCGACGTCGGCCACGGGTTAGCCAATATCCTCCCCCTCACTTTTAACTGAGAAGTTACTCTTGCTTTAGTAGCAAGCTGTCATCTGACAGAGCGGAGGTCCGCTTGTTCCAAGACGTGCTCGCCCACCTCTAGTGGCGGAGGACAGACGGCTCTTGCTGCCCGACAGACAAATGAACAACAAAAACGTACGGGGCTCTCGCCAGACCAGGGCTGAGGTGTGTGGACAGACGGGGGAAGCAGGCAGGGTGTAGCCCGGATTCTGACTCCTTCGTGAGCCCCAGACCATGGATAAGGTAGTTCACCTCCACGAGCCTCGGCTTCCACGCCCGTACGGTGGGGGACAAGGCTAATCCCAGGAGCACCTCCGACAGCCACGGGCGGCACTCGGGCTCAGGCTGGCACACGGCTCCCCGCCCGCCTCTATGCTCCATCACAAGCCAAGTTACACCCTCCTTGCCTCGGTTTCCTCAGCGGGGCTTGGGATACGGCTCCCGCGTCGTAGCGTCTGACTTACTAGTGCCTGGCCCAGAGCAGGCTTAGGACAGGACAGCGAGCTGTGTAGAAACTCACAACCCGTGACCTCAGACCCCCGGTCACCACAGGCCCTAGTGTGCTCAGGCTGATGTACCTCGTGGACTTCACCTGGCCCGCACAGACCGCACGTGACCGTGCACTTGACCACACGGAGGGAAGCGACCACACCAGGGCCATACCAACATCAATCCACGTGGGAACCATCAGAGGTGGCCTCGGATAGCCACAATGCACATGGGTTACTTGTACAAACCTTGGGAGGTGACAGCCCATATTGGCTTTTGCTTTTAAAAGGTTTCAATTATTTTAAACGTGCATCTTAATCTGAAAAACCTATCCAGTTTCTGCAGAGCCAGAGTGAGCTGGGCCAAGACATACGGGCATCTCTTTGGGAGACCATGTGTAACTACCGGTCAGGCTTTGGGTCCTGGAGGGGCAGGAAGAGGTGAGGGGCCCTGAGTTCTGGACCCAGGCCGCCTGCAACAGCGCTTGCCCTGGCCCTGCAGGGACGCCTGGCAGTGCCCAGAGCCGCCTCCGTGAGGGCAGGGGAGCCACTGGCAGGCAGCGGGCAGAGCCCAGGGATGTGAACCAGCCTCTAACAGGGCACAGGCTGGCCCCACACCTCTGCCCAAAGGTGGGTGGTCTCGAGACCCTAAGGGAGTCAAGCTTTTCGGTGTACAAGAGTCGACCCGCCCCGGGCCCCCAGCCCTGAGCTGACAACGGCTCCATAGCCGAGTGCTGGCCAAGGCCCGAACTGCCCCAGGCAGACAGCACAGGGCACTCGGGCCTAATGGGTATCCAGGGCTCAGGGGCACATCACGGCTGGGCTGGGCCTGGGGGACGGACGTGGGACCGGAGCGCACAATGCCGTGGCCGGCCCCCAGCCCCACCCCCCCCACCCCCGAGGATGAAATGCCACGGTGGGGATGCTCTGGGCTCCCTAGGTATGGACAGGCAGTAAAGCTGGCCTTCGGTCAGAGGAGGGACTCGTGACATCCCCCAGGCACCCACAGCCCACACCCAGCTCAGCCCACACCCAGCTCTGCCCCCAGCCAACGGCCCCCCACCCCCACCCCACCGACCACAGCAAACGGCAGCCCCGTGACTGACCCAGACCGTCTCTCGGATTGCCTTGGCCATCTTGAGCAGGAGCGGCCCAAATGAGCCGGGCTCCAGGCGGGTGGCCGAGTGCTGGATGCAGAGGCAGAGGAGGAAGGCGGGGGCCAGCTTGTGGCCATCACCGCCAGGCTCGACCAGCGTCATGATCCTCTGCA
Organism: Prionailurus bengalensis; assembly: GCF_016509475.1. Taxonomy (NCBI): domain Eukaryota; kingdom Metazoa; phylum Chordata; class Mammalia; order Carnivora; family Felidae; genus Prionailurus; species Prionailurus bengalensis. Next base: position 4,448,428 of record NC_057357.1, read on the forward strand.
ACAGCGCGTCCTCCACCTCGGGCTCGAACTCCAGGTGCAGCGGCCTCGGCCGGGGGAAGGCGGCGCGCGTGGAGCCGGAGCGGGGGGTGCCCCGGGCCCGGAGCGCGGCCCCGCACATCCTGCAGCTTCGTGGCCCAGCCCGCAGCCGGGCCAGGGCCTGGGCGGGCAGGGGCTGGGCTTGCGCCGGGTCCTTGAACAGCAGCAGGTAGTAGAGGCCGAGGGAGAGCAGGTCCCCGTGGCGCAGCACCACGGCCCGGCCCCCCACCTCCGAGAAGTTGACGGACACGGGCGCCCCGGGGACGGGCTCCAGGACCAGCCTGTTCCCTGGCCTCTCTGGGCCTGGAGGCCGGTGCCTGCGGATGGTGCAGTGCAAGGGCAGGATGTCCGGGGCCGAGAGGCTGACGCTGGGCTTGCTGGAAGGGGTCCTCTGGCCCACCGTGTGCTGCTCCCGGTTGAGCAGGTACACCAGGCTGTCCTGAAACGCAAACGCAAGACTTCAAGGGCCGGACACACCTCGGGCAAACCCCTCAGGGGGAAGAAACGAAAAGGTGGCCCGGCTCCAGGTGGCCGGCTCGCCATCCTGGGCCCCCCTGCCCCGGGGCCCTTCCTAACCTGCTGTCTGCCACCCGCCCGCCCCCCGCTGGGCACCCACGGTCCCCGAGGGAGGAGGGCTTCCCGGAGCAGCCTCCAGGGCACAGCGGACACCCTGGGGAGGACTCCAGCTGTGAGACGCCAGAGGCCCGACAGGGCCGAGCTGGGCACTGACACTGGCTTACAGGCACAGCCACGTGCCACCAGGCCCTGGCGTGACCTGTGCCGAGCTGTGCGCCAGCACCCTCCTCTGCGGCCCCGGCTTCGCGAGGGCCGATGACTTCTCACGACACGGAACAGGGACAGGACTGTAGCCTCTCCCGGAACCTGATGCAACGCTGCCATAAGAAAACCTCCCCAAGAGAAGACACAGGAGTCTGTGTCTCCTAGAGCCACGTGCCCTACAAGAGTGCAGAACGGAGGACACCAACCTCAAGGAGGGGCCGGTGCCCGAAGGCGCTCGTGACATCCGGCCCCTGCTGGTATGTGCCACGATGGGCCCCCGACGCTGGCCTGCGTGTGCGCGGGGCCCACCAGGCGTGCCCCCAACTTACCTTCCCCTCGTTCACAAGCTGAAAATCACAGCCGGGACGGACACTTAACATACAGCGTGCACAAAGGCACAACCGCGAAGTACACGGGTGCTAAGAAAACCCTCGCCTCTAAAGCCTCACCGCCACCCTCTCCCCACCTGTTTCTCGAGGAAACTTCCCCGACCTCTAGGCGCAGAGTCAGCAGAGGACTCCTTCCTCTGAGCTGCCGCCCTCGTGCTCGAGCACACGCCCCGGTAAAGCCTCGCCCGGAACCCTCGTCGGGCCTCTCGTCAATTCCTATTGCTCGCCCAGCGCGAGGCCCGCTTTGGCATCCCTAAGACCTGAGCTCCGCCAGCCCCACCGCTGCATGGCGGGCACCGGGATGGAGCCGGGAGGGAGCTGGGCAAATCGGCACGAGCCAGAGAGCAGGAAGGGAGAGCCTACGGTGCAGAGCGGGACTGATGAGGAACCTCGGAGGGCCACACCCCTCCGGCCGAGGGCTCCCACAGAAGTGGTGGGACATGCGGGCCGGGGACGGGTGGCTCATCTCCCTGCCTCCTCGGGGAAAGCTTCTCGCGGTACAGTCGAAGCTGTACGACACAACAGCTCTTGGCCAAGCAGCCACCGTCGTTTGGACAGGTGGGCAGACCCGTGTCGGGGACCCCAAAGGCATGGCAGGGCACGGCCCGAGACACACACGGAAGGGGGCAGACAAGCAGTACCGAGAGGCCCGGCACCGGGTGAGCCCTCTCCCCCGCCGCTTCCTCCTGGAGCCCGGACATAGAATGCTCTGGAAACACAGCACAGAGGAAGCCTCCACTTCCCCCAGAATCCAGGACGGCCCTGCGTGGTGGTCCCCACCACCCCGTTTCTCCAGCCTCATCACGCGAGCGCCCGTAGCCGCAGGAGCTCCCAGCTGACGCAGCTAACGGGCGAGAAGGCCGTCTGCCTCGACAACGCCCAGCGGGCACCCGGTCAGCTCAGGGCGGCAGGGCTGCGGGGGGCGGCTCACATGCTGCTGGCTGTAGCCCTGCAGAAGCAGCAGGTGGGGCGACTCGTACAGGGAGTAGCGCATGGCGTCCGGGCCAGGGTCCTCGGCGCCCTGGGCGGTGGCCGAGCTCAGGCTGGTCTCGCTGACGGTGCGGCGCAGCCGGGATGTGGGGGGGCTCTGGGCGGCGCCCGAAGCCAGGGCCGGTGTCCCCTTGGCGCGGCTCCGCTGCAGCCTCCGGGCTTGGGCGTTTATCCCTGAAACGGAAGCAGCACGGTTAGGTAAACAGAGCCTCCGGGGCCTTCTGAAATGAGACCTCCTGGGTCCCCTTCTAACGCTGGTCAGTCGCTGTTTTGTCAACTGCTATAGATGAGACCGCGAGACTCGTGAGGCCGGGGCACCTCCGAGGTTCCCGAGAGGAGACGGGCCAGCCGTCCATGTCCAGAGACGCCCATGGGAACACAGTGACCCACTTGGACCAGCCACCCGGCAGCCCTCCCCTCAGGACGCCAAACCCACTGCCACCTTCACTTCCCCTGGGCCACCGAGGGGCTTGTCCCTAAAACCCTGCCAGGCCACGTGTGTGTGTGTGTGTGTGTGTACAGCCAGGCTCCTGCGGGTGCGTGTGTATGGGGGGAATGCCTCTGTGTGTGTATGTGTGCGTGGGGGGAGGGCGCGTGCGTGGGGGGAGGGCGCGTGCGTGTGTGTGCGGGGGGGGGGGGGGGAGGGCGCGTGTGCCGGGGGAGGGCGTGTGTGCGGGGGGGGGGGAGGGGGGGAGGGTGCGTGCGCGTGTGTGCGGGGAGGGCGCGTGCATGTGTGTGGGGGGAGGGAGCATGCGTGTGTGCGGAGGGGGGAGGGCGCTGGGGGTGGTTGCGTGCGCGGGGGCTGCCTACGTGCGCGAGGGGACGGTGCATGTGCACCAGAGTGTGTGCCGTGATTAGATGAGACAAGAAATAGTCACAGCCTCCCTCCCCCCCCCCCCCCCCCCCCCCCCCCCGCCCAGTTTACAAGGAGGAAGCAGTCTGTGTGCCCTCGACTCCCAGTCCCCTGAGCTGGCTGGTCTCTGTGTAGAGCAGCATGGCTGCTCCTCTCCGAGGCTATCCCCGCCCCCGACACGGCCGGGTCCGAAAGCACACACATGCACACAAACACGCGTGCAAACACACACACATGCCCACACACTCACTCGTGCACCTGCGCCCCCTCCGCCACGAAAGACTCTTCCACACACACAGGAGGCACTCCGCCACCAACGCTGCTGGAAAGCTGAGAAGCAACTGGAGCCCAGGCGGCCAGTGAGCAGAGCTGACCCCGGCGCTTTCTTTCTGAGCCCTCTCCCGACTCCCACCCGCCCCCGCTTGGAGCCTGCCTTCCTACAACCGTTCCAGGCACACCAGACGGAGCGGCCCGAGGAAGTGAGGCAGGCCGGCTGGAGCGAGGGTGCCGCCTTACCCGAGAGCGGCCCTTCCAGGACGAAGCCTGCTTCTCTGCAGCCCGCCAGAGGCCGGGTCTGCGGGAGGCCAGGCTGGCGGTGCAGCAGGCGCCGCAGTGCGAGGCTGTCCGCCCGGCGCCCGCTGCTCCCCCGTGCCTGCTGCAGAGCCAGCGACTGGCAGGCAAGAGCGTTCGGGCAGAGGGGGAGGTGGGGCGGGGGAGCGGGGGAGCGGGGGAGCAGCGGGTAAGGGGGCAGGCGGGGATGGGGAGGGCAGGCCGGAGGAGACAGGGAGGGCAGAGGGGGAGGGGGGCAAGGGGGAACAGGCGGGGGGGGGGGGGGGGGGGGGGAGCCAGGGGGGTGGGAGGGGCAGAAGGACCTGGGGGCCGGGAGGGGCAGGGAGCACAGGGGCGGGGGGCTGGTGGGCACCGGTGGAAGCCAGCTCCTCCCCCCACCTGCCCTGCCCCCCTGCTGCTCTTAGCACCACTGACCCCAGGGCTTGTGGCAGCACTCGCACAACCCCGGGCCACACTCGGAAGGAGAAACGTTTAAAAACCAATCCAAAATGATGGAGCCGCCAAGCTTTTCCTCCATCCAGGATGGAGCCATAGCACCAGACTCGCCTCACCACACCCCAGTACCCGGGGCCGGCGTCTCTGGCGTCGCTGCAGAAGGTAGCGGTTCCTGCTACGGCGCCACTGAGCTCAGTGGGGCCAGAGGTTCTGGCCTGATTCCAGAGGTCTGAGGGACACCCAGGAGTCCGTACTTCGTAAAAGCGCCCACAAGGTTCTGGACCACTGCTGCCAAGGCAGTCCCCCTCCACGGTCCGCCTGCACACAGACCCTCCCGGGGAGTTTCAAACACTGCAGCGTGGTCTGGCCTCCGGGTCTCCTCGCTGGGTCGGGGGGCGGCCACAGGAGTGTTGAAGGGTGGGGGCTGAGGAACGCTGGCTCCGAGTCTGTCAGGGGTGAAGCGCCCACGGCCAGGAGGACCCTCGCGCCTGCACGGACACGACCCCGACACGACCCCACACACGCCGTGCTCACGGCACGACCAGGAGAACCCTCGCCCGTGCACGGACACCTGTGCGAGGACGGCCACTGGACAGGCCACACGACCTCCGTGGGAGCTATGTGTTCACAGGACGAAGGTGCCACGGGGGAGCCAAGTATGCACCCGAGGTGGGCGGAAAAAGCAGACTGGGGTTTAACACTTGAGGTATGAGGCCATTTCTTTACACACTTAAAAAGCACATAAATCATTGAAGGGACACCTGGGCAGCTAGGTCCACTGAGCGCCCAACTTCGGTTTAGGTCACGATGTCTCGGTTCGTAAGATTGAGCCCCACGACCAGCTCTGCGAGAACAGACTGGAGCCTGCTTGGGATTCTCCCTCTTCCTCTCTCTGCTCCCCGCTTGCTCGGTCTCAAAATAAACTTTAGAAAAAAATGGGGGGTGGGGGCGCCTGGGTGGCTCAGTCACTTAAGCATCTGACTTCGGCTCAGGTCACGATCTCACGATTTCGGAGTTCAAGCCCTGCGTCGGGCTCTGTGCTGACAGCTCAGAGCCTGGAACCTACTTCGGGTTCTGTGCCTCCCTCTCTCTCTGCCCCGTCCCGACTCCTGCTGTGTCTCTCTCTCTCAAAAATAAACAAACATTTAAAAAAAATTTTTTCAAAGAAAAGACCCACAGTCAATTCGAGAAATGCTGTCATAGGTGGGGACAGAATGAGCCTGGGGATATATATAATACAAAGAACATAATGGCTCAGAGTGTATTTTTATATATAACTTTGTATATATGCCGTGTCTTTTATATAAGAAAACTCCAAGTCAACATGAATAAATTGTACGTCAATTCTGGGCGTCAGTTACATCATTCTTTATACTGTTAAAATCATAAACACCTTGCAGGCACCCCCACCACCACCAGGCACGTGATCACGGCCCCCTTGTGGCCCTAGGTGCAGTTCCGGGCTTGGCCCCATCCTCACAAGGCCGCTAGAGGTGAAGCCCAGCACCGACCCCAGTGAGAGGCTCCGAGGAGGCCTGTGGCTCCCAGAGTGCTCACAAGGACAGTCACCTTCCCCTGCTGCCAGCTGATTTTAGTTCAGCTTTGCCATCATCAGATCCAGGCATCTGAGCACTATGCAAAACCGGGACAGATCTGCCCAACTTGGAAAGAAGGCCCTCACTTCTGGGTGGAGGGTGACAGGTGGCACACAGCTGGGCAGAGTCCTTGCAAACGTACCCCAGAAACCTTCAGAGGCACGCGTGGCGTGGATCTGGCCTGCACAGCGTGGGCGTTTGCAGGGTGCTCAGGGGCCCGGGCCAGGTGTGATGTGGCCGAGAAGCAGAGAGGAAGGAGCCTGCGGTGCAGAGGCCGGCCAGGTCTGCAGCCTGATGGGGGGTGGGGGTGGGGGTGGCTGGGGTCTCTGCCACCAGCAAGGCCAACCCAGCAGCCCCGCCACCCCCAGGCGGGGATTTCACTCAGCAGAGGAGAGCTAATGAAATAGATGGGCAATGGGGTGCACGCCCGTCACAGCACGGTACTCTAGGTGGAAGCTATTCATCCCACAAGAGTGCCAGGCCTTGCCCACGGGTGAAGGAGATGCCCTCCAAGGCTGGCAGGCCAGAATAGACCCCGTCTGCCACCACACTCCCCCCGCGATGGGCCGGGTGTGCCGAGCCACACGTGTTCCTGCTACGGTGCAACTGAGCTCAGTGGGGCCAGAGGTTCTGGCCTGATTCCAGAGGTCTGTGGGACACCCAGGAGTCTGTACTTTGTAAAAGCGCCCGGAAGGTTCTGGACCACTGCTGCCAAGGCACTCCCCCTCCACCGTCCCCAGACAAAGCCCCCGGTGCAGAAATGCGCCGAGCACTTGCTAAACTTACTTGAGTACCTACCCATTTAACTTGAGTTTGGGATTTCTAATTCTTTTCTCTAGGTAAGTGTCTGTCAGCTCCCAGAAAGGTGGCAGATATGGGGCTCCCCGTTCCACCCTTACATAGCTGCTCTGGTGAAAAAGCAGAAACACGGCCCAAGAGAAGTGGAAGCAGGGGTCTGGGTAACCCACCTGCGGAGGCCTCCTGTACCTCTCCCGGACACACGCAGGACCACCTTGCCCCGCCCCCCTCCCCAGGACACACGCGGGAACCATGGTACCTCCCAACACTTGTTAATGCACACAGGCACCAGACTCAGAAGCCAAGCGATTACTTTCCTCATTTTAAGAGGATAAATCAACTGGAGGACGTTCTGAAACGACAGGAATCACAAGTCAATCGCGGGCCCTGATGGGACACACAGAGTCCACTGTGCGTCTCCTGAACCCTTTGCTCTGACCCGGGAACTGGGAAGGGGCTCCTAACCTGCAGGAGGTGTGGCCGTGACAGGGACAGTGAGAGAAGGTAGAGATCGGCCACAATGGACGTGGTGACAGGAGCTCCGTGCGTCCCTTTCCTGGCCGCTGGCCCTAGCTAGCTCCCTCACCTGCCCAGAACTAAACCCACAAGCAGGTGGCTCTGCAGTACAGGAATCCGTGGTTTCCTTATCCCCTGGATCAGACGTTCCTGGGTGAGGCAGCCATCTGGGCAGGGGAAGAAGGGGTATGGGGTACACCCTGGGCCACAAACTCTTTTAAATGCAGCCCCTCTTCCCTCCACATCAGGTTGGTGCAGACGTCCCCTCTGCCGGTGGAGAGGACAGGACTCTGTGCATACCAGGGGTGGCAAAATTAATTTTGAAAACAGTTGGTAGCTGTCACCGGAGCTCCGGTCACGGGCTGGATGCTGGCTCCAGGACAGCACTGGAAAGAAAAACACAGCTCTTTCCTGAACGTCACTAAGTTTAGGACAATAAATTTAACCTGTAGCTTTTTACCTCGGAATCCCGTTTGCTCTTCCCTCCGGGATTCAGAGTTTGAAAGAATACGTACAACTTGGAAAATCTGCATTGTCTACACCCACCGCACGTGCGCAGGGCTGATGGTCTCTCAGATGTGGTTTTGATTGATGACTAAAGACTGATGGGGCAACGGAGTGGTCCTGCGTGACGGAATTTTATTAGAATTGGGGGAATTTGACTACTTTTAAGTGATCTCTAGTAAGTTGGGCATACACTGCTGAATACACTCTCCAGTAGCTGCTGCAAAATGCAGAGGCACACCTGCCTCGAGCAAGTCCGTTTTAACTGCAACACCCTTTTCTACTTTAGCAAAGACACAGAATGGAGTGCTCTGAGTTACCAAGCAATCCTTGTTAACGTGAACTTTTTTGTATCCGAAATGCACAAAAAGGAACTACTTACAGATAATTTGGTGAGCACCTGTCTACTGCCTGGCCAGCCTTACTCTGGGCATTTTGCATTTAATTCCACTTCATTTTCACATCAAACCCTATAAAGGGACTGCGGGTGGATGGGAATATGTTAGCCTAGCTTTACAGGACCAGTCTGACTACTGGCAAAGAAAACTCAAAACCAAGTCTATATGGAGCACCACCCCCTTGGGAATAAGACAGGGATGCTTGCTATGACCACCTCCATTCAACGTTGGACTGGGGGTCCGCCAGTACAATTAAGGCAAGAAAAACAAATGAAAGTCTAAGAATTGAAAAGAAAGAAATAAGATTATAATTATTTTGCAGACAATTTGACTGTGTTTATAGAGATCTCAAAAGAGGGGCACCTGGATGGTTTCCTTTAGAAACATCTCCTGACCCGTTACTGGGGCCCGGTGGGAACTGGAGGTGACATCACAGGACGGCGCAGCCTGAGTTCCTGTCACCAACTGGTGTGGTTTCTGCTTCCCTGACTGGCCCAGTCGTCGCATTAAGAACTTCTCTTCAAAACGTGTGAAGGCCAATTGCAGCATAGGAGGGGATATTTGTGGTACAGCCCTCAGGAAAAGGGCCCGTCCCCAAAATCACTAGGAACGGGGCAGACGACCCAGCAGAGAAGCACTCGAGGGCTTTGAACAGATGCCGCCAAGAACATCCGAAATGGTATTTAAACACACGAGAACGTGATTCGCCTCCCTCATCATCAGATACGCAAACTAAAACCACAAATAACTGCTACACAACCGTCAGAAGAGCCACAGTGAAAAGACAGGCAGCACCAAGTGTGAGAGCGAAAACGGAAGTCACAACTCTTACACACTGGTGGTGGGCGTGTCAACAGGCACACGCACTTAGGGGAGAAACGGTTAGCAGGATCTCCTACACGAGCACATACGCACACTCACTTGGCCCATCGACTGTACCCCCCGGTTGTGCGCTTGACAGAAATGCACGCGTCACCATAAGACAGACCCAAGTACGTTCACGGCAGCGTGATTCTTAGTGAGCCCCAACTGGAACCCACCCAAGTGTCCGTCAAAAACTGAATGAAGACACAAGTTGGAGTGTATTCATGTGACTACACAACAGCATACAGCAATGATCATGAACTCTTCCATAACCAACAAAATCAGGGAATCTTTCAAAGGTGATATTAAGGCCAAGCACAAAAAGGTAGATATTACAGGATTCCATTTGTAGGAAATACAAAAAGAAGAAAAACCCAACTTTGGTGTTAGGAGTCAAGACAGTTGCGTCGGTGCCTCACGGTCGGGAGGGACCAGGAGGGAGCCCTGCTAGAGTCCCAGGAGCGCCCCGTCTCCTGACCTGGGTGCCTGCTGCACGGTCCACTCACTTTTTGAAGATTCACTGAGCTGCACACTTACAATCTGTGCACTTTTCTGTCCGTGTGCTCTATTTCAATGACAAGTGTCCTTCCAAGAAAAGGAGCCCAGATGTTGAGATCATCATACACAAAATATACAACCACGCCTGCCCTGTGTAAAAAAGTAAAACACACCTTGAAATATGTGGAGAGAACAGTAAATTATAAACAGTGACGCCAGATTTCAAAAAGAACAAACTTCAAGTTCTAGAAATGAAAAATTCAGTAACAGAAACTATCGCTTCCGTGTAACGTATCAGACACATGAAACATATCAGAAAGGAGAACTGATGAACCCAAAGACCAGTCGGAAAAAATTACCCAGGAAGTGGTGCAAAGAGACAAGAAAGAGAAAATATGGGCTAAGAGACAGAATGAGAAGGTCTGACGGGTTTAAAGACAGCTCCAGGAAGAGAGGTGTAAGAATGGCACAAAGGCAACATCTGACGAGAAAAGAGCTGAGAATTTTCTAGGACTGACTGAAGAATCCGGTTCACAGATTCGTGACGTCCAATAAAAGAACGAAGAAAGACATCACAAGGAAACACATGAAAGTCTCCAACAAGACACAGGCGAACCAAATCCAGCAAGACAGGAAAAGGATGATACGCCAAGAGCACGTGGGATTTATCCCAGGAACACAAGGTTGATTTCACCTACGTAAATCAATCACTGTAATACAGCAAATCAGTAGAATAAGACACCAAGCCACACGAGCATGTCAGCGGACACAGTAGAGAGCTCAGGACTGTGCGAGAGCTGAGGAAGGGTCTCAGGGAAGCCTTTTCCCAAAGACCAACGATACTCCAAACAGGTGAAATGAAACCGTCGTGTAGGAGCAAACACGCGGGTGTTATCACTCAGAGAAAAGGGACAAGACGAGCATGAGGAAATCAGGACAGTGGTGGCTTGTGGGGAGGGGGTGGGGGGGCTGGGGCAGGGCGACCTGGGGCAGGCGACCATCCGTGTCCACCCACGAAAAGCAAGCGGGAAGCACAGGCGCTACGGGCGTAGCTCAGCGGGCCGTGCTCGCTTCGCGATCTCCCTCCCACTGACCCTACAGCAGTCGCGCTCCACGCCCTTTCCCGCACGCGGCCCCTTTCACAGCGGCAGCTCCACGCACCCGGCCGCGGCCTCACGACCACACCGCCTTGCGTTTCTAGGGCGCAGGGGACGCGGCTTGGCCGGCAGAGGGGCCGGCCGGAGACCCTGGGGGCACCAGGAACACGGCGCAGAGACCACGCGTGGGAACCATCTACACCAGCGGTTCTGAAAGCCGGGCGCTGCCGGGACAAGTGGAGTCTTGCTGGCTCCTTCCTGGTCACTCGAAGGCTGTCCGAGGCGGGCAAGCGCCACCCGCACCCGCCGCCGGCCCTGCAGCCTCCACTTGCCCCTGCGCCGTCTCCACAGCACACCCCTTAGCTCCGCCCAAGGAGCTGCCGAACCGCTTCCTTCCTGAAAGTGACCCAGGGATTCGGTTCCCACGCAAAATGCAAATGTCCCGAGCTCCCCAGCTTTCTCCCCAGGTACCCAGGAAAACTTCAAAGGGAACAACGTCCCCCGGGGGGCTCTGTCCAGAGCAGCCTATTCCTTAAGCTGGGTCGCGGGTACACAAATAGTTCACGGTATTATTCTGTATCTGCTTCTCGTGGGCGTCAAGTATTTCACGATCAAGAGGAAAGCAGAGACAGGTACAGAATGAGAAATCTAAACATTCATAAACATCCTGAAACCCGTTCGACTTCACAAATACTACAGGAAACAACCTACAGGAGGGAGAGACGACGTCCCTCTTTCAAGTCAGTATTTCAAATGATGGAATCAGGTGCTGGCTAAGATACGGAAATGGACATCCTGCTGGTGGGACGGAAAGTGGCACCAATCTGCCCCCAGTTTTAAAAACAGCTATCGAGGGGCGTCTGGGTGGCTCAGTCAGTTAAGCGTCCAACTTCGGCTCAGGTCATGATCTCACGGTTCGTGGGTTGGAGCCCCACGTTGGGCTCTGTGCTGACAGCTCAGAGCCTGGAGCCTGCTTCAGTTTCTGTGTCTCGCTCTCTTGGTCCTTCCCCTGCTTGCTTGCTGTCTCTCTCTCTCTCTCTCTTTCTCTCTCTCTCTCTCTCTCTCAAAAATAAATAAAACCCTTAAAAAATATTTTTAAGAAAAAATAAAAATAAAAAAAGCTATCGAGATAGGCCATCTACACCAGTATTGGATAAAGATATATCAGTATCTAAAATGTCCCCATTCTTCCAGAAAGGAATACTACTGTTAAGTTGCTGTCCTACAGAAATAATCAAAAAAGGAATCAAACATTTAGGTACAAGGATGTTTATTTATATAAGCATTATTTATACACCAAAAAATGGGAAATATTCTTCAAATCCAATAGGAAAATGATCAGGTGTACTCATTCAAATGGCATTAAAAATTACGTTCATAGGGGAGCCTGCGTGGCTCAGTTGGTTAAGTGTCCGACTCCTGGTTTTGGCTCAGGTCATGATCTCCTGGTTCGTGGATTTGAGCCCCGAGACGGGCTCTGCACTGACAGTGTGGAGCCTGCTTGGGATTCTCTCTCCCTCTCCCTCTGTCCCTCCCCTACTCACGTGTGTGTACTCCCTCTTTCAAAATAAATAAACATTAAAAGAAATTATGTTTATAGGGGCATCTGGGTGGCTTAGTCGGTTAAGCATCCAACTCTTGGGGTCAGCTCAGGTCATGATCTCAAAGTTCATGAGTTCAAGTCCTGCACCAAGCTTTGTATGGATGGTGCAGAGTCTGCTTGGGATTCATTCTCTCTCTCTCTCTCTCTCTCTCTCTCTCTCTGTCTCTCTCTCCTCCCTTCTCCCTTTCTGCCCCTCCCCCACTTGCACTCTAATAAACCTTAAAAAAAATTATATTCCTAATATGAATAAATATACTAAGTTAAAGAAAACAGAGGACGTGGATGTAGGTTGATTTAAAAATTTTTTTTCAACTTTTATTTATTTTTGGGACAGAGAGAGACAGAACATGAACGGGAGAGCGGCAGAGAGAGAGGGAGACACAGAATCGGAAACAGGCTCCAGGCTCTGAGCCATCAGCCCAGAGCCTGACGCGGGGCTCGAACCCACGGACCACGAGATCGTGACCTGGCTGAAGTCGGACGCTTAACCGACTGCGCCACTCAGGCGCCCCAGGTTGATTTAAATTGCATAGGAAATCCAATAATAAGAAGAGACTGGAATAATAAGGGGACATTTTGGGTGATTTCTGTTCCCTTCTTTATACTTTCCCTATTTCCAAATTTTCAACGATGGGAATGTCGTTTTTCTAAGTGGAGAGAAATGACATCTTAAAGCACTGACAGGATTGTTTCTGTGGTAAACCTTGGACCTTCTCACGTTAATTCGAGCCTCGGTCAGGAAAGAACATCCCCTCTCTAGAAGGAATCGCCTCATTAAGATAACGGGTAACCGAGTGGATAAAATGCTTAAGCCATTTGTTAGTCACAGAAAGAAACAGAGGCCCCAGGACTGCGGCAAAGCCAGAGCAGTGTGGCAGCAGAAGCAAGAACTTTCTGAACCCCAGGCCCTATCTGGCTCCCCCGACATGACGAGATGGCGCTGAGCCCTTTTGCAGGGAGGACCGCGTGGCACGCACAGTGACAGACAGCACACGGAGACAAGAAAGACCCGGGGACCGCTTTCTGCTCTAGGCCCGCCAGGTGGGCATCCCCTGGGTCCAGCCGGAGAAGGCGATCCTCGTGCCAGAGCTGAGCGGTCTCAGGTTTAACCTCCCATTAGGAATCCTGACGCCAGAGAAGGGCTCACCCCCCTCCCCCGCCACTGCTCTGGAATCAGGTCCCCACGCTGACCCCGCAGGTTGGAACAGGCAGTTGAGGAAACTGCTTTGCAAATAGACCAAAACGACAAAGAAGAGAAACTAGGAGACCGAAGAATCAGAAAAATAGATCCAGAACCTGAATAACAGAAGAGCCCGAAGAAATCGTCAAAGGAATAACATAATTTTTCAGAACGGAGTTCTAAGTTTTTCAGATCCTGAGTTTTTAGATTAAAATGGCCCATTAAAAGCCCAACACACAAGAGAGGTTAAAAACGCACGAAGGGTCAAAATATGCAATTGGGTATAATTTGAATAAATATGGTAACGGATACGACCATAATTTTTTTTAAATAAGAAGCCAAGACTCACACCAGAGTGGAAACACACCCCTTCCAAGGCACACAGCCTGGCTCTTCACAGCGAGGCTGGGAGGGAGCAGCATAGAGAAATGAGATGTTTCCAGAAGGAGAAGAAAGCGACTGAACACGAGGGGTGAGGAAGCACAACGTCTAGCACCTCCCCCGGGGCGGGGGGGGGGGGGGCCGCTGGAAGTTACTGGAAACGGACCAACGCCTTCAAAATTCTAGCAAGAAAGTTGCTTTCATTCTAAAACTCCACACCCAGATCGACTATTAATCACACGTTAAAGTAGGATAAAGATCTTTTTAGACATACAGGGTCTTGAGCAATTTTAATTCCCAGGTGCACTTTCTCAGGAAGCCACCGGGGAGAGACTCCACCAGGACGGGAGGTGTGGGGGGGGGGGGGGAACCTAGAACGAGGAAGGGACAGCGAAAACCAGGGGCTCCTTCCCCAGAGAGACACCAAGGGAATGACAGCTAAGAGCAGCCTTCAGGGGCAGCCAGCCCAGACTGAAGCGAGGCAGCGGACCCCAAAAACGCTGGAATTGATAAAATACACCGTATAGCTGAGCATCCTGAAGCAGGACAATTGGCAGAGGGCTGGGGAAAACTGGATTCGTGAGAAGCACCGACAGAAAGAGAAAACAAACAATGCTAACAGTAATTCACTTCCAAGAAACTAAAGGTCGGTCCGCTAGGACAAGTAACCCTTGTACAGACCCGCCTTCAGCTCTGAAAAGCCACATCTGGCCGAAACAACGTACACCCCCTGCCTAATCCAGCCCCAGCGCCAAGCTCACCGAGAGCACGGGCCACCGGAGCTGGACGGTTTAACGAGGGCCATTCCCATCCCCACGGTGGGACATCACTAGCTCCGCCCGAAATTTAACAAATCAAGTCGTTGTAGGGTAAGCTCCTTATTTTAAGCTTTGGAAATAAATGACAAAAAAAAAAAAAAATCATTCACAGATGAAAACGATTCCCTCGGAGGATCGCAAAAATCGGAAGAAGCGCAGGCTGGGGCCCGGCGTGAGGCTTGGCTGTTTTTCATTAGTGACGGGAAGCTGTGCACCCATGTGACTTTGGTGAAAAGTAAACGTTCAATGTGCATCCTGTTCCAGCTACTAAAGGAAGGAATGAATGAACACGCACACGCAGGGGGGATACGTCATCCGTCCTCTACATTTTAAATCCCCGTTATTTGCATCTTTGAAACTGGAAAGCACCCCACATTCATATGGATGCCAGCCAGGTGGCGGCCGTGAGGTGGAAACTTGATTGTTATTCCCTCCGGGGGCGGGGCAGGGGGCGGCGCTACAGTCTTACAGTCACTTAAGGATTCCTTGAAAAGCGAACGTGACTCCTGGCTGCCGTGCGAGAACTCGCAGAATTTCATGCCCACGGCTGGGAAGAAAATCGCAGAGCTAACAGCTGAGGCTTCTCCTCAGAAAGGGTGCGTCCGGGTGTTCCCACGGGCACGTGGGCGCGGACAGCCCGGAGTGGAAAAGGGGGATAAGACACTGGATTTATTTCACTGGTGTTTGTCTTTTCATGTATGCATGAAACTAACAGAGATGAAAGTCCGTGATTAAATAAACCCTTCCATTTATGAGAGCTCTTCAGGGAAGTACAAAACTAAGAATCCTAATTATTAAGGCACGGTGTTCAATTTAACACTGATTTTTAGGTTAGTCGAAAGTAGGTACTGGCCACCTTGCAATTATTAACACATTCGGCGTTAATACATTATATGTGGCAATAGGTTTTGCAAAAGCATTCTTAATGATCCCAAAATATACATAGTGCTCCATCCACACCATGGAATATTCCATACTCCCTAAAACGAGTGAATGGGAACTCTGACAGATGTGGAGAGATCTCCCAAAGGAGTTTGGTAGGAAAAGGAAGTATGTGGCCCCATTTCTAAAACAACAAACTTTGATCAAAGCCTGTGTGAGTACACGTTTGAGGTGTGTCCAGGCTTACCCAAGCGCAGGCAAGCCAGACAAGGTCACTATGGTAGGCAGAATTCTCAAATGACCGCCCCCCCACCCCCACCCCACGATCTCCGCTTCCTGGGATGACTCCCATGACTGTGTTCAAGGGCAAAGAGATTTTGCAGATGTAATTAAGGTTCCTGAGGGGTTGATCTTGCCATACGGAGACAATCCAGGGGGCCCAACCTAATCACACGAGTGCCATCAAAGCAGAGAGTTTTCTCCAGCTGGTCACAGAAATCAGAGAGATTTGATGTGTGACAAGGGTCTGAACGCTGCAGAGCTGGGAGGGGCCCGCGGTCCACATACAGCGGAACAAGAAGGAAAGGCAGAGACAAGATGGAGACTTCAGTCCTGCAACCCCAAGGATCCAAACGCTGCCAATACCATGTGGGATTGAGGGGCCCCGTGCTCCCGTAGGGACCACAGCCACCCAGTGAGCGGAGGGCCCAGCCACCGCATGCCAGACTCCCGACACGCTCAATCCGTGAGACACTGAAAGGGTGTGGTTTGAAGCCACTACTCGTGTGCCTGTTGGGAGGGCCCGGAAAAAGGCGAGGAGCACCTCGCCTTGAAGACACCAGGATCGTGTGTCACGGGAGTGTGGACTTCGAGGGGGCTGTGGCAACGGCTCAGGAGGACACGGGGGCGTGTTTCTGGAAACCCCGGGAAGGTGGCCCGCCATGCGGGAGCAGGACTTGTGACTGATGTGCCTGAGCACACCCCTCAGGAGATGCCACCCGCTTTCCCATTACCTGTCCCAAGAGGCAAAGAGGGAGAGAAACATCAGGAGCTGTGAATCAGAATGGAACCGGGACTGATGACTGAAGATCCTCAGTCTCCGGACGACAAAGGAGGCCAAGAGTCGGAGGGTGGCGCAGAGAGAGGGGCCGGTGTCCTGCTCAACCCTCTCCTGGCGCCTCAAAAAGATCCGAAGGCCAGAGCGCCGGGCCAAAGACCCTTTCAAGAGACCAAGGGTGCTGCTCGTCGGTTCTCTTAACCAAATCAGGGGCCCTGGAGAAGCTTAAGGGCAACCTCACCTCTCAGCAGAAGCCGCAAATAGAGAAGGGCCATCTCAGGAGCGTCCCTGGGCGTGGCATGTCTGACGGCCGGCCGCCCCTGGAATCCACGCCTGGCCCAGCCGGCAAGTTCTCGGAAGCGAGCAGCTCGGAGCAGGGACGGAGGGAGCCCGGCACGGAGAGAGGCTCTCCACAGGCAGCAGGCAGAAGAAGCCACTCAGGAGAGTCCCGTCTTTCGGGAAAAGCAAAGAGTGGCTCAGGGCCCAGAAGACGGCCAGCAGAGTGTTCCCAGGCCTGGAAATCCCACCACGGCCCCCAGCCAGGCTCGCCTGACTGCATTTCAAAATTCACCTGCACCAGCGACTCCTTCTCGCCATCCACTGCCCCCTTTCTGACCCCGAACGCCACGACTCTTGTCCTGCACCTGGCCGGCAGCCGCATGCGGGGAGCCAACCGTCCCACCGGCCCGCGGGTGGGGAGCACTGTGCCCTCCGGCGGTAGAGCTGAGCTGCACTTAACGGATATAGGCAGGCGCCCGCCCCCCACCTGACTCGGATTCTGTATATGACGAGCATCTGGACGTGAACGGATACGTAACGGCGCGAGACTGTGGGGCCTGGAGATGGCTGGAGCGTTTTGCCCACGGACGTAGCTGTGGGTCTCGGCCCAGGATGAGCCAGCCCCCGTGAGTGACCGGGCCCTCATGTAATCACCTCCCCAGGGCGTGGGAGGGACCTGTCAAGGTGGAAGCCATCGTGCCGCCGTTGAGGCTTTGTTTTTCTATGGCAAAAGAGGTTTTTGCAGATGTAACTCGTTTCATTAGTCAGTTCACTTTGGGGTCAGTGAAAGGGAGATTATCCAGGTGGGCTTACTTTAAGCACATGAGCCTTTACGAGTGATGAGGAAGTCAAAGACTCGCGGAAGGGAGTAGCCCATGCCACGCTGTTGGCCTGAAGGGGGGGGGGGGTGGTTAGGGTTTCCAGCAGGGGGACAAGAACCTCAGTCCTCTAACCACGAGGAGCTGAACTCTGCCAACAGTAAGGCTGAGCCTCCTGACAAGAACTCGGCCTGGCTGACACCTCGGATTCAACCTTGGGATACCCGGAGACTCCAGCCAGGCCACGCGGACTCGACCCGTGAGCTGAGCAGTGCGTGTCGTTTAAAGCTGCTGTGTTTGCGGTAATTTATCATATGGCAAGAGGAAACTAATACACGCACGGACTAGGATGTCAACACGAAATCAGGAGGGGTCAGAATGGCAGAGGCACTGATTTGGCAGAGGGCGGAACGCCGGGGTAAAGAAAAAAACGTTTGCATCGTGTGAACTCATTTATGTAAAGTTAAATGCAAGTGCATTGTTAGGTTAAGAGAAGGGCTCGTTCCCTAAAATCCAGCAGTCTAATCAGGATTAGTCAGCTGAACATTCCCACTGAAAACAACCAACACTGGCCGAATGAGGCATAAACGAGAGTGAAAGAAACCATTAGGCCAAAATCTGAAAGGAGAGAACCCAGAGGTAGGAGTTGTTCTTGTCTGGGAAAACCCTAGCTGGTTCCCGGGAAAGAGAACCGTGGTACCGCGAGAAATCAAAGCCCTGGGCTCGCCACGCACGAGAGCCTACGGGAGGCCCTCCCACGTTTCCCGTCCTTCCCTTCTCTGGTTCCGATACGAAGGTTTTCTTGGTTTCATAAACTGCTGCTGCTTTTTCTGTTCTCTGGAATAGTCTGAGGTGCAGTGTTGGAATAATCTGTCCTCCAGCATGAGGAAGAACTGGCCTGGACAGCCTTCGGGGCTGGTGTTTTCACGGTTCTGTCTGGTTTGGGTGCATGCTTGAATGGCTCACACACACCGTCGAGGAGACTGTTCAAGGTTTGGCCTTTCTTGAGTGCGTTCTGGTAGGCTGTATCCTTTCTAGGAGATTGCCCGTTGCATGTTAAGTTTTTTAATTTACTAGCAAAAAGCTATCTGTAAGATCCTTTTTTAAAACAAATACATTTTTGAGAGAGACACACGCACAGAATCCAAAGCAGGTTCCAGGCTCCCAGCTGTCAGCACAGAGCCCAATGCAGGGCTTGAACCCACAAATCATGACCTGAGCCACCCAGGCCCCCCCTTTTTTAAATGCCCCTAGTGTAATTGTCACCATCCCCTCTTATACCTGGGATTGTTCGTGTACCGTCTGGACTTCTCCTCCTCAGTCTTGCCAGTTTTGGGTAGTCCTTTCAAAGGTACCACTTGTCATTTTATTGATCCTCTCTCCTGCATGTGTTCTGCTCTATATTGTTTCCTGTCTTCTCTCGCGGAGTTCATTAGCTATGTATTTTGACCTAATCAAGTAGGCAGGTAGCTCATTGGTTTTCAGTCTTTATTTCCTCGTATGAGCATTTAAAGCTTCAGCCCTCCTCTAAATCCCAGATCAGCTGCCTCCCCCAAGTTCTGATTCACGTTCAAGTCTTGGATCCCTGAGCTGCTTGGACGTGTTTGAAGTTGTATGTATCTGAGGGCTGTGTAAGAGTCGGCTATCACTGCCTGTCAGTATCCATTCTTTCCGCCTTCCTAACGGCATGACGTGAGGAACGACGAGGCAATGTGCCCAGTCACAAAAACCACCTTTCCGGGTCTCTCTTGCAGACCGGCGTGGCCATGCGGCTAAGGCGCGGTCAGCGAGAGATGAGGGAATGTTCCCGCTGGGACTTCTAGGAAAGCGCCGCGGACGGAGCACACGGTTTGCGGGGACACCTTTGCCTGGCCCCCTCTTCCCGCCTTCCTGCCCCGAAGGCAGATGTGCTGGCAGCGGCCCCGCAAGCATCCTGCATTTGAGGGGATCTTCCGGCCTGAAGGCGTGAACTGGAATGGCGGGGAGGGCTGGCCACGGAAGGAGCCACGGGTCCCCGGTGACCTGGAAAGCCACCCTATGGGCCCTGAACCTACCACTGCTGTATCGCCAAAGAAAAGAAACCTGCATTGGGTTCAGCGACGGTTACCTGGCCAAACGCAGTTCCTAATTAATACAGAGGCTGTCAAGACCCCACTTGGGACCGGTTTTTTGATCATGGAAGATTTCACCTATACGAAAGCATTTATAACTTAGACTAATAATAAAATGCACCCCACTTCATCCACCATCCAACTTGAAAAAGGCGGAACCCTTCCAGGCTCCCTGTGTTCTCGAAACTATGCCTCCCCGCCTGCTCCCCAGCTCTCACCCCGCCAAAAGGAACCCCTATTCTGGATTCTGTGTTCAACATTCCCTTATTTTTCATTGATGGTTAGACCACACATTTTGGTAACCCCAAGTTACACTGCTCTGTTTTGCTTATATCACACTATTTCTCCGCCGTTTGCTTGTTTCCTCAACCGTACGAGACACACCCATGTTGATGTTCGTAGCTGTGGTTCATTTAATCTCGCAGCTCCGTACCGTTTATCGCACGAACACGACTCTATCCGTCCCTCCGTTTTTGGTTTTTGGGTTATTTCAAGCTCTAAGCTATTACAAAATGCTGATACCGACACCCCTGTACTCGTGCCCTGGTGACCCATGGGACAGAGTCTTCAGGAGGCTTCCTCTGACACCATGACATACGCAGATCGTGACATTTACGTGCACACCGGAGGTAACGTGGAGGGGTGCAGAGTTCTGCATGCAGCTGCAGAGGGGGCCCACAGCATGGCTCCTCGAAGGCTCGGGGGACCAGTAAAATGAAGCACATCGGTGCCCCACAGTATGGTGGCAGAGGCACGCAAGCCGGCCAATGGTGCCGGATGAGTCCAAATGGTCTCCCACGGCTCCCAAGGGGGACAAGGTACTTCCGGCTCTCACGGCGCTCTTGGAGCACCCCTCTCCTCCTCCTCCACAGCCTGGATGTTGTTAGACTCTCTTTTTTTGTTGTTTATTTCTGGAGGCGGGGAAGGCGGCAGGGGCAGGGAGAGGGAGACACAGAATCCGAAGCAGGCTCCAGCCTCTGAGCTGTCAGCACAGAGCCCGACTCAAGGCTCAAACTCACGAACCGAGAGATCGTGACCTGAGCTGAACCTGAGCTGAACCAACTGAGCCACCCGGGTGCCCCTAGACCTACCTTCTATGCTCTTAATTCACGTTTCCTCACTGCTAATGCGATGGGGTATCTTGTACTTCCTGCCTATTCCTACCTCCTCTTCTGAGGCGGCTATGCGCCTCTTTTGCCCGTGTTTTATGGAGCTGATTTTCTTAAACAGCTTGTTCCTGGCATCCTTGATCTATTCCAGACAGTAATCATTTGTCAGTTGTATATATTATAAAATCTTCCCACGTTAGCCTATTTTTCACTTTTCACTGTTCATTATTTGATACAATTAAAGAGATTCATCCGTCTCTTCGTGGTTTGAGCTTTTTGCGTGCCTTCCTCAGGAAGTTCTTCTCTAGGCTTTTTGTTATTGAATAAAAAAAAACCGGTTTTGTAGTCAGAGAACATGCTCTATGAATCAGGTAATTTGCAATATGCTGAATCTTACTTTCTGATCAAGTTAGGAGGGTAACTTTTACACATCCCAGTGTTTATTTGAGAGTAAGATGCACTTTCCAATTGTTGGGTGGAGGGTGCTGGAATAAATGTCCAACAGATAAGGAATGACAGACGCCGGCCAGGGGGATGGGTAACAAATCCAAGCCCCGGCCATCTGTTTACATATTGTCTCTGGCTGCTTTCACGCCACAACGGCGGAGTTAAGTAGGTGAGACAGAGACCATATGGCCTCCCAAAGCTGAAAATATTTACTCTCTGGCCCTTTATAGGAAAAGCTTGCCAGCCTCTGTTGTGTTCAGGACGGTTTCCCTAGTTCTTTTTTGTTTTTGTTTTTGTTTTCTTTTTTGGTCTGCTTGGTATCAATTGATGAAAGAGCCATTTTTAAATCTAAGACGACAACACTTTTGGCAATTTCTCCCAATCCTTGCTTGTGATGTTACTTTATGTTAAGGCGAATTTCTTAGACGCAAATGAGTTTTAAATCGCTCTATTGTCCTGGTACATGACTTATTAATTAAATGTATCAGCATCATTAAAGCAGTGGTCACTTTTGTCCCTAGTAATGACTTCTCTGAAATCGGTGTGGATGATATCATCACTACAACAGTTTCTTGTTGTTAGCATATTTGTTTCCCATTCTTTTATGTCTTATATTTTGGATGTGTCTCCCATAACTAGCACACGGCTGCACTCGGTTTTCCCATGCATCCTGACCGTTTTAGTCAGAGCCTGATGCGGGGCTCAATCTCACAACCGTGAGATCACAACCTGAGCCTATTATCAAGAGCCTGAGCCACCCAGGCGCCCCTTTCCTGCCTTTTTTTGATTAGAGTTGTTTCACTCCGTTTTTTACCTGACTGAAGTTTTAACTCTTTCAAATGTTGCCCTCACGTTGTAACATCAATTCTAGCCTTAACAAAGTAAAAAAATCTCCTCAGTGTCTTTATCCTCCTCCGCAACGATGTAAGAGCATCTGAACTCTGTCAGATTTCAACCCCTCTGCTTGCTTCTTTGCTATTTATTTTTATTGTTTTTAATGGAGAAATACATCATCTGTTTTCAAAATAGTGCTCGAAAAATACAAGGGGTACAGGTGCTATAAAACAAAGCAAACTCCCATCATGAGACACTACGTACATCATGTGAAAAAAAAAAAAAAAACTAGTCCGATATTCAGGTAATGAAAACTAGAAAGTTCCCAGTTTCCAGCTTGGTTAATTATAGTTACGTGAAACACTTAATAAACTACTTTTCCCCTATGCGTTAACGAAACGACAAGACCAAATTCGTGCCTGGCAATTCCAACCTGACCCCACAGCTACCTGAAATACAGAGTTACTGTGCACACTCCACCTGACCTAGGGTGCCGGAAGGGTAAAGGACTTGACAGGGCAGACGTGGAAACCAGGAACGCTGTGTACTTGACATCACAAAGTAAGGGTGAAAAGAAATCCTCAATTACTGCAGAGCCTAAAGGGAAGACTAATCCAACCTTGGAAAGTGAATCTAGGACAGGGGAAGGGCGTAAGAAATTATAGTTGAGTATGAAAAATGCACGTGTGGTAGAAAGGGACATGGCTGGGGGAGGCCGGAATCAGGACAGGCTAACTGGAAAACCTGTCAGGCTCACTGTGTCCAGATTGAGGCAGACTACGTTTCCATTCATCTACATCTGGGCCGTTCATGTTTCCTAAACATGGATGTTCTGCTGCTTAATTATGAGTGGTCTTTTTTTTTTTTTAATTTAAGGAAGGTATTCCTAATCTCTTATAGAATAAAACGAAAACAGAAAGCTGACTAGATGTCAAGTGCTTGCTAGAAATTATTTTTTACATCTTAACATGTAAAAATTGATGAATTTTAGTGAGTCCTTTAAAAATAAAAATTGGTTTAAATATTTGGGGGAAATGGCTTTTCGCTTACATGTTAAAATTGGAAATTAACTTTAGCACAAACAGTCTGTGGAGCATACAAAATTTCTCATACGTAGAGCTCGTCTGAGCCATCCAGGGCCAATAACGTGTCTCCCAATTCGCTACTTTTAGGAAAGTTTTAGTAAAATATTAGCCATGGAGCCAAAATCCAGTGTTTTGTGCCACGAGGCCACAGGACTGTTGGCTTCATATCACGGTTAAGAATATACTAGCATTCCAGGTATTTTCATGAATCTGCATACAAGCATACTTTGTGCATACAAGCAAAGAGAACGGAGTTGGGGTGAGGGGAGAGGCAAAAACTTTTCTGTTTGAGGAAAAATGATTAAGGGCAAGAGACTAGGGAGTTTTGTTAGCTCTGAGACTGTATTTGCTGTTTGCTGATTGTATGCGCTCTAAAACAATTGTACAGATAAAACCAATATATCATTTCTTGATTGTGTCCTAGCAAAACCAAAGACTATCTACTGCTTCAATGTCAAATATATACCCTATGCGTTGACATTTCACTTTTAAAGGGTTATGGCTACCTCACAGAGACCGAATTAGATGTACTTTTACACTTTTTCTGACGTTTAGTACACACTGCACCACGGCATCCCATCTGACGATTAATAATGAAGAAAACTCTTCAGGAAAAAACTAGAATTCATCAAGCTGGAAAACTTAAAATTAGTTCTACTTTCTAATAGAAATATACATACGGTGCATCATCAGTATAACGAATTCTGATACCAATTTGTATTGCCAATTTTCCCCAACAATGCATCAAACATAAATCCAGTCCAGATGTCAGGCATGGGGTTGCCAGCTGAAGGGGTTGTTTGTTTTTTTTTTCTCTTTATGGGCACTAGTCCTTTAAAGTAGTTGCTACAACTGCTGCTGACACATTAATAACAGTTCTAGCTTCACCTACTAACCTGGACTTCTGATCAAGACTAGCCAAGTAAAGGAAGTTACCAAATAAGGCTAAATCTATTTTGAGTCAAATCTCGTTTGGTACCCTTCATTCTCTTCCTGTGGCCTTTGAAGACGACAGGTTGAGTTGGCAGATATTGTTTACGGACCCTGGAGGTTGTTTTTGTCAGTTCGGTGTGTCTTACTGAATTCTTGGTAACAGGAGCAGGATTTGCAGGAAGAGCAGAGATACTGAAAAGTTCTGTACTGGATGTTTTCCAGATGGCCAGCCACTATCTGAATGGTTTCTAGTGGAGTTATACTGTCTCTTTAGGAGATCGTTCCTCTTCTTTTAGTTTCTTTGGTCCTTTCTGAGGTGAGAACGTCTGCTAGACTCCCACTATAGGATTAGCTATGTTTGTTGCAGTGCTCCCTGAAGGCCTGGGCGGATGATTTACCAGACGTGTAGAAGAAACAACTCTGGCAACTGTGGGCTTTGGTGGCGGACAAAGGGCTGGTTGTGAGGCAGTCTGAGGAATGCTTTCCCCCGACGCACCCAAGCTTTCACTGGGATTCGCTTGTTGCAAGGAAACTTCAGTAACTTGCACATTGGTCACAGATGCCACCATTATAGCAGGAGCAGGACTGTTTCTGCCCTGACAGCTGCCAGTCGTCGGGCCGGTCTTCATAATGCTAGCAGGCGAAGGCACAGACATGCCGTCTTCACTGTCTACAGAGAAGTCAAGGCTGTTGTCATTCAAAGCTGTCAAAATGACACCTTCTGCTGAATGTGTTTTCTTTTTCTGAAGCACTTGATTAGGTAGTAGTTGATGAAGTTCCTTTCTTCTTAAATGCATTGCAGCAATTTTCATATCTACCTCAAACATCTTAGTATTTATTGCTTGCCTATAAACCGTATCCGTGAAAGACTGGATATCATAGGTGAGATCAATACTGAGAACGTCAGAGTTTTCCGGCTTTTTTAACACTAACCCAATCACCCACATCGTGCGAAATTCCTCCCTGTCCGGATTTTCTTTAGGAGCTGGAAATGACTGAGGATTCACATGCGCCAGAGTAATAAATTCATTCTTCTCCAAGCTCCCAACCAGGATTCGGATTTTTGATTCCACCAAGCCCACCCACTCTAGATGTTGTTTTTCTGTTGGTGCACTTGCTAGAAGTACAATATAATGCTTGTACTTTTGAAAGAAGCTTGGAGCTTCAAAAAGCTTGGACCACTCTGCCTTACTCAGCAAAATTTCGTGTGTAATGGCCAGCCCTTGTTTAAACTCCTCAATCATGACCATCCTTGTTGAAACAGACACATTGTATGTGGAGTTCTGCTGTGGGTACGCCGGTGTGATTATGGGCATAAGATGGTACCTATCACTGGGATTTACTCTTGGGTCCCACACAGGCAAATTAAGGTTCTGTTCTTCAGGCTCTTTCAGTAGCACTGGATTTGGCCACTCCCATTCAGAAAACACCAAGAAAAACTTACGTACAAGAGTCGATGCTATTGCATTCGGATAGAGCTGGCAAGTTCTTGCCACTAGCATGGCCCAGGAAACACCTCCTAGGAAACCTAATATATTGGAATAGATATTGTGGCATTTGGCCCACAATTTGATAGCTCTCAGAGTTAACCTGAAATTGTCAATGTCGGGTACCAGATGTAAAATTTCATCTGTCACCCGGCAACCGTTAAGGCTTCTTATGCATCTAATATCTAAATTTTTAAGCAGACTGTCATCTCTTAGGTCCAAATCTTCTGGAATGGTCTGCAGCGCCAACCTTGCAAACAAAATATCAATCTCTATCCCATCAAAACACAGTTTAATAACTGGCACAAACGCCTCCTCAACAGCCCTTAAATCTTTCACTTCTTCGTGTAGTTTCAATTTATCATAGAACGAGGTGAAAAAGTCGCTTCGGTCAACATGTCTTGGAGCAACGCACAACGCATCGATATCGGCACCTTTCGTGTGTACTCCTAACCTGTAAGAGCCGAACGTAAAGATTTTCCCGCCAACATTTTCAATTACAGCTTGTGGAAGGCTCTTGCTTTCACTGATCTCCCGTATCCATTCCTTCACCAGATTATTTAATTTTTCCAAAATTAAAATCCTGCGCTGCAGTTCCTCTTCCTCTTCAAAAACCCCGAAGGGCTTCAGGGTTTCGATTAGCTTCTGGGTAAGTACGCAGTCAGTCTCCTTGGGGGCTGCTAAACTGATGGGGGAGGAGATGCCACAGCGCTTGGGCGGCGGCGGGGGCTGTTGTGATCCAGGGGTCGTCACCGGAAACGGCATCATCTCTAGCGCCGGCCCCGCCACGCCACTTCCCCCGCCACCGCGACCTCCGCCCGGGTCATGATCCGCTGAGGCGGGAGGGGCGGGGCTCCTGCCGGCCCGGGTCCAACCCGCTCCCGCTCCCTCTCCGCTCCCGCCGCTTCAAGCGCTTCTCTGCCTTCCCCTCAGCCCCAACATGGCGCCGGGGCCCTCGGCGCGGCGTTCTAGAACGGCCGCGCAGGCCACGCACGCCACGGCGCCTGCGCCGCGCGCAGAGCCCCACGGGAGTTGTAGTTTCGCGGGGGGGGGGCAGCGCAGGTGGGCAGGGGTGCGCCTCGTCAGTACCGTTTACGCACACCTACCACCTACCGCCCGGATCTCCAGTGCCTCGCACCTCGGATCTACTTCCTCTCCAGGTGCAGCTTCCGGGGGGCCTCCGCCCTAACGCACGTCCTTCGGAAACGCCTCGCGGCCAGGGTCTGCTGCTGCCAAGCGTCCCTTTGCGTCCTCCCTGGCCAGGTGCCTGCCTGGGGGCTTGGCGGTGTCGGCACCTCGGGGTCGACGGTTCTGTTCTTTCCAGCCTTGAAGGTCCTCCGCGCCGCCTCTGCTTTCCACGGCTTCTGTTGAGAAGTCTGCAGTCCGGCCGACCCGCTCACCTGTCTTTCTGGCGGCGATACAAATCTTCCCTGCCCTCCACGTCCTGCGATACCGCCACCGGGTGTCGGGGGATAAACTTTTCCCTTATCTTATCGTACACGGTGATTTCTGAACCGTAAGATGCGCGGTTTTCGTCTCATGACCCCAGGAAGATTCTCAGGCGTGTCCTTGGAGTATGCCCTCCCCACCACCGATGCGCTTCATGCGGCCACGTGATGGACTCTCTCATTGGGCTCTCCATGTCTCCCGCCTCCCCTTTCTTCCCGGGCGATGCCGGGTCTACCTCTCAGTTCTCTGATTCAGTTGCAGTTAGTCTGCTGTTTAAGCCGTCACTGAAGTATCCATTTCAATACTTTTTTAAAGTTTATTTATTGGGGGGGGGGGGGGGGGGGAGTGCGCACACACGAGTGGGAGAGGGGCGGAGGGAGAGAGACAGAATCCCAAGCAGGCTCTGGGCTGATGGCACGGAGCCCCATGTGGTGCTCAAACCCATGAATCGAGAGATCATGACCTGAGCCCGGAACCAAGAGGCCAGTGCTTGACCAACTGAGCCACCCAGGTCCCCCTCAATACTTGACATCTTTAATCACCAGAAGCATTACCTTGTTCTTTTCCAAATCTTTCCAGCCTCTTTGGAAGACATTCTGTTCTTTCCTGTTTTCTTTCTACCTTTTATTCATTGAACACTAACCTTACTTAATATTCTATAACTAACGGTTCCTACTCTTAATATTCCTGATAATCTGATTCTAGCTTGTTTTCTACCAACTCAGACCAACATCATTTCACGTGTCTTGTAATTTTGGGACTGTGAGCTCATCTCTGGTGAGGCTTGGGATGCCTGTGTGGATGTCCTCCCAAAGAGGATTTGCTTTGTTTCTATCAGATGTCTTTGTACGTTATCAAATTGTACAGTGTAATTTAATTCCTCTTCCAAGGACTAGCCAGATTACCAGAGTAGTGCGATTTTGAACCCCGAACACATGTGAGAGGAAAAGTATTTTTCCATTCTAGGGGAGTTTTCCCCACCCGGACCCCAGGTCAAGAAAGAGAACTCTAGGGGCGCCTGCATGGCCCATTCGGTTGAACGTCCGACTCGATTTCAGCTCAGGTCATGATCCCAGGGTCGTGGGCTTGAGCCACGTGTTGGGCTCCATACGGGGAATGGATCCTGCTTAAGATTCTCTTTCTCTCTTTCTCCCTCTGCCCCTCTCCCCCATTGTGTGCTCTCTGTCTGCCTCTAAAATATTAAATAAATAAATAAATAAATAAATAAATAAATAAATAAGGAATGAAGGAGGGAGGGAAGGAAGGAAGGAAGGAAGGAGGGGAGGAAGGAGGGAGGGAAGGAAGGGAAGAAGGAGACAGAGAGGGAAGGAAGGAAGGGAAAGAAGGAAGGAAGGAGGGAGGGGAGGGAGGAAGGGAAGGAAGGGGGAGGGAGGGAAGGAAGGAAGAAGGAAGGAGGGGAGGAAGGAAGGAGGGAGGGAAGGAAGGAAGGAGGGAGGGAGGAAGAAAGATAACACCTTGTCATCTCCTTTCACCAGGTAGCAGGTTCTTCCTACCCCATCTTTTCATTCAGCGTGTCACCCTTTGAGAGTTGCGACCATATCTGGGAGTGTCAGTTCCATTTCTCTACCTCTGTAGGTCCCGAAGCTCTGCCTCTTTCCTGGGCAGCTGCTAAAATAAAGGTTCTTGGTTACAAGGACTGGCAAATGCCTCCAGAGCCATGAGAGCTTTAGAATCAGTTAAGTTTCTGAGGTTTCAAAGTACCTCTTTGGGGTTCTTTCAACCCTGCTGACCTACCTTATTTTCTTAGGCACTCGGCTTGGCATCTTAAAGGAGAATTTTTTTTTTTATGTTTCAACCAACCCTTCCAGGTACTCTATACAGAAAGATTTTCTAGGGTAAGTAATCCCACGTATTACAAGAATAGAAGTACCTGGTTTTCAGCCCACTTCAATACGGCTTGCATGCTCCACTTTCCAGCAGCACAGCTCTCAGCAAGGTCTTTGGTGACTGCCATGTCGTTGAATCCAATGGTCTACATTCTTTTGGTCTACGGTGGCCTCTTCTTGGCCTCCGTGGCACCACACTCTTTGTCCCGCCTTGTGCATCTCTTGGCCTCTCCTCAGCCTATAAGGCTATGACTTAGCCTCTAGAGTTGGTGTCACTCCAGTTTCCGTTATCAAGCCCTCGTTTCTCTTTATCACATATACATTCGCTGCCTAGAGGATCTCAGTTTTCACAGCTTTAAATATCAACTATTTACGGCTTAATTCAAGTTTTTGTAACAGACTCTCTTCTAAGCTGCAGATGCATATTATCTGACTTCCTGTCTACCACCTCCGTTGAATGTCTCAAACTTAACATAGTCCAAAGAGACCTCTTAGTCCTCCCTCCATAATTTGTTTCTCTCTCAGTAGTCACCGTTTAGGGCATGGCATCTCCATCCACCCAACTGGGCATACCAGAAACCTGGCAGTCATTCTCAGCATCTCCCTCTTTCTCACACTCAACATCTAGTTCTTTACAAATATTAGTGATTCTGCCTCCAGAATATACCTGCAATTCATACACTTCTCCCTACGTGTTCCCTCCGAACTCTACTGGAGGCTACCACCAACTCTCATCTAGGTTCCTACAATAATCTAATCATCTCCTATTACTGACCTTTTCAGGTATTTTCTTTTTTTAAATATTTTTTTAGTATTTATTTCGTTTAGAGAGAGAGACAGACAGAGTGCCAGCGGGGTAGGGGCAGAGAGAGAGGGAGACACAGAATCCGAAGCAGGCTCCAGGCTCCGAGCTGTCCGCACAGAGCCCGACGCGGGGCTCAAACTCCCGAACCGTGAGATCGTGAGCCGAGCCGAAGTCAGTTGCCCCACTGACTGAGCCACCCAGGCGCCCCTCAAGTATTTTCTGCCTGGGAGCCAGAGTGGTATTTTAACCCCTTCGGGGCCTCCCATTATACTCAGTCTAAATCTAAAATACCCAACGACCCAAGCTTGTCTGTCTTTCCCCTGCCCATCTCCCCAGCCCCACGGCCCACGGCTCCCCCCACGCTCCAGCCACACGGGCCTCCTTTCAGTGCCTTGAATTTGCTTCATTCTCTCTCCTCCTGGAGTCTGTACACAGCTGTTCCCTCTGCCCAGAGAGCTCTTCCCGCCCCACCAAGTATCTGCTGCCGTTCACCTGATTAATGTGTCGTCATCTTTAAGACTGGCTTACATTTTACCTCCTCAGTGAGAATTTCCCTAACCTTCATGCGAAATTAGCTCATGTGCTTTTCCTCCGTAGCACATATCACAATGTGTAAGTATGGTTTTCGTGTGATTATTTCTTGGTCTTTACTTCCCACTAGACTCTTAAGCTCCATGAGAACACAACGTCTTTGTTTTGTCAACTGCTATATATCCAGCACCTAACAGAGTAGCGCCCAACAAATATGTGCTGACAAATTAGTGAATGAGCACAAAAAATAAAATTCTTTCTCCTTCGAGTCACTGGCTAATCAATATCCAGAAGACGCAGTTCTTGAATTTCGATTAGGTAGAGGCCGGTTTCAAATGTACACACTGGGAAATCATCGTGCGACTCGGTTCACAGTTACTCAGACCAGTTGGCTACAGGGACTTTCTAACAGCTGTGTGCCTCTAGGACCCTTGCTACATTAACATTACAGCACCTTTTGACTTAAGAGCGATTCCAAGGGAGATCTTTGAGGGCCGGGGGCTCATACTCCGTGCCTAAGGATGCGGAAGGACCACACAAGAAAGCACAGCATCGTCATGGCAGCCTTTCTGGAGAAGCTGCTGTCCGTCAGCGCTTAGTAGGAAACAAATGCCCTCCGAGGACTCTGCACAGACCCTCAACAGGGTGGGAGCGCCAGTGTTTGTAGTGGGAAGAAGCTGGATGCGACCTGAGTGCCCGTGATTAGGGGAATGGATAAGGTGGTTTACGTAGGCGATGGAAAACCAGGTCTGAGTGAAATTTACAGCACCACAGGTAGACCTTAATCTTATTATACACGGTCCTCAGTTGAAGAGAAAGTTTAAGCTCTGATACAGTCAAATCCATCTACCTCTTCCCCTTATGGTTTGTGCCTTTTAAGCCTTCTCTATGAAATCTTTCTTCTTTTGGCTGAAGCCAGTCATCCCAACACCATTTATAAAATCCTTTCCCCACAATCTGTGACGCAATCTACACTGTGCCAAATTCCCACCGGGTCAGTCAACACAGGTCTGCCTCTGCCTTCTCTACTCTGTTCCTTCCGTCGGCTTGGATGTTCCCGTCCACGGACCACATGCCTTCAGTTACCACGACTTTATCACCTATCTCAGAGCTTAGGAGATCAATACCCCCTACCCCTGCTCATCCTGTTCAGACCTATCTTGGGCATTCGAGAACCGGTATTCTTTCACAAAGATGGACTCAGTCTCTGCAAGGACAGCACAGCAAAGAAGGGGGACTTGGGCCTCATTTACTGCTGTCACTCTGGACACATCTGAATGTGTGTCCCAGACCTCAGCGAACATTTCTGCCACGTCAACCTTCAGAAGGAAGAAAAGATAGTTGGCTAGCATTCTCTGTTTACGTGAGTATATCATCTAAAACCCTGAGAGGGGGCGCCTGGGTGGCCCAGTGGGTTAAGCGTCTAACACTTGATTTCGGCTCAGGTCACGATCTCACGGTTCGTGAGTTCAGGCCCCCCCTCCACCCTGTCGGGCTCCATGCTGGGTGTGGAGGCTGCTTAAGAGTCTCTCTCTCCCTCTCCCTCCTGCAATTGAGCTTACTCTCTCCCTAAACAAATGAACAAATAAATAAATCCATGAGATAAACTATTCTATGTGATTTAAATATATCCCCCAAAATCTTTCCCCAAAATTATAAGTCACTTTTGGGAACCAACAGATACGAACACGGTTTAAGTGGTAATAAAACATAGTGGTTAATATGTTAATACTTCTTGGAAATGCTTCACACGGTTAACCCAAGTGAGGTCTCTCTTGCCGTGTAACCAAATGCAAAATTTTGCTTTTATGTCTGCCTCCTTCAAGACCACTTTCAAGAGGCTGATTCATTTTACTGCGGTTTGGTACAACACAGAAGGGCCTCGGGAACCAGGTGGATTTGTTGTACTAGTTAGACAGCAAATGCTGGCTAAATGAGTGGTTTTATTTTATTTTTTTCTTTTTAAATTTTTTTTTCAACGTTTATTTATTTTTGGGACAGAGAGAGACAGAGCATGAACGGGGGAGGGGCAGAGAGAGAGGGAGACACAGAATCGGAAACAGGCTTCAGGCTCTGAGCCATCAGCCCAGAGCCCGACGCGGGGCTCGAACTCACAGACCGCGAGATCGTGACCTGGCTGAAGTCGGACGCTTAACCGACTGTGCCACCCAGGCGCCCCCTAAATGAGTGGTTTTAAATCTACTTCTAGACTTTTAAAATCAGTTTCACCAAAACTATGAAGAGGTTTTAGGAAATCTGAGTTCAGTGCTGTTCAGTTCACGGAATCGCTAGTTATTCGTGCCAACCAATAAACATCCGCTCTCACCTTGGGAGCATCCCGACTGGGGGCCAAATGTGAAGAAAGGTGCAGGCCTGTGGCTCCAAGGGGCTGACAGGTGTCTGGTATTCTCTCTCATCCCGTCAACCTGACACCTAATCCCTTCCGGCCCAACCCCCCAGGAGGGCCTGCACCCCCCACAGGCACGCACTTCCCTCATTGGCTAAATCCCTTCCCTGCCCCGTCCACACCGGCCCTCCCCAGCCGGTTCCTCTTACCTGTCACATCTTCCGAATGTTTTGTGCCCGCTCTGCCCACCCCCTGTGTTTGCTGTGGGAAGCACGGAGCACCTGACTTGGGAGGCTCCTCATAGGACGAGGTGGCAAGTCCCGGGGAAGGGGGTGGTGCCGCTAGCCAGGCCCCGGGCGGGCGCCACCCAGCTTCCCAGAACAGGGCCACGAAGCTGCCTCTGCTGCTGCCACTGCGCTTCTCTGTGATGCTGAAGACTTAACTTAAAAAAAAAAATCTATGCAGTGAATTAAAGGATAAGATGGGCTGTGAGCAACTAACCATTCAATTTTATGTTCTCTCTGAATTAAAAATCCTCAAAAATGTCTTTTAAGCTCAATTACTTTTCTACTTTTAGATTGATGAGGAAAGTTAGGGGTTGTCTTGCTTTCTACCAAACCACGTAAGATAAATGCTGCCCACAATGAGTCCATCACCGCAAATACGCTCAAAGAGTCTCACTCAAGACCCACAAGGCGATTCCTCCTAAAATAAAAGGAGAAGAAAATCCAGATCGCCTCCTTCATCCTGAGAGAAGTTATTAAAGATCAGATCCACGGCGAAAGAAAAAACGTCAAAAGCACAGAGAGGCCGGGGGACATGTGAGGACAGAATTCACAGTGCACAATCGGTGGGTGGAGACAGCAGAGGGCCCCCCTGAAACCTCAACATCCCTGTCTGTCACCGGGGCCAAGGCCCTGCCTGCCCATCCATGGAGGAGAAGGTGGGAGGAACCACATACTCAGAGTCAGGTGCTCAGAGACGACCTCTCCACCACCCCCGGCCTCTCCAGCTGGGCCTAAAGGAGAAAGGAGTGTGGCGGGCTGCACGCTCAGGTACCCGAGGGACACACTCCCAGTCGCTCGAAGCCACAGCTGGCACTAGTGGACTGCCACGCGGTTGGAACACCACCCTCTCGCCGCCCCGTCTCCAACCCCTAGCATAGAAAACGGACGGGGCGCCCGGAGTGGCTCAGTCGGTTGGGCGTCCGACTTCGGCTCAAGTCACGATCTCACGGTTCACGGGTTCGAGCCCCATGTCAGGCTCTGTGCTGACAGCTCAGAGCCTGGGGCCCGCTTCGGATTCTGCATCTCCCTCTCTCTGCCCCTCCCCTGCTCGCACTGGCTCGCTCACTCGCTCTCAAAAATACACACTAAAAAAATTTTAAAAAGAAAAGAAAATGGAGCCAAACTCTGGAGTCTTGGATGCATGTGGAAAGTGAAACTTGGGAGCTGGCTCTCCTTCCATGCATCAGTACTTCAATGGGCTTTTAATGAGCACCTACTGTATGCCCCCATACCGTGTAGACGGTTAGTCACAAGCCCAGTGACAGAGGCAGAGATGCCTGGAATGCATGGCCTGCACACCTCGAGTCACAGTGGCTTCAGAAATGCTCTAAGCTGGCCTTCTTCTAAGAAGACACCCAAAGAAGAGAAGGAGACACCGCCTGCAGGGGACAGAACAATGCCAAGCCTCTGAGGGCCACGCAGGCCACACAGAAAAGGCATCCACAGGCAGAAAAAGAAGCTCCATATGTCACCCTCAAGACACTGGGCTTTCAGGGCGCCGAGTCCTCAGGAAGCCCCGGGAGGGAGAGTGCGGCCTGAGGGTCACAAAGGCACGTGGCCGCTGGCCCCAACGGTGAGGCGCTCGGTGCAGCCGCTCCGTCCGGTTCAGCGGCTCCGTGTCCTGGCAAGTTTGCCCCCCGGGCTACCTGGAAATGCCCAGAGACACGTTAGGTTGTCACAGTCGGCAGGGGTGCTGCTAGCATCTAGCGGGCAGAGGCCTGGAACGTCGCCGAATCCCCGCCAATGCGCACAGGTTGGCCCGCACAGCAAACTACTGACCTAACTTGTCCCTGAGGCCAAGGTTGAGAAATCGAAGCTGAACACACACTTCCGTCCTGAGGACGCAAACGCACCTTCTCTCTCGCCCTCCCCACGCCACTGACGAAGACCACGTGGCCCGGTTGTCACCCCACCCCGAAGTGCACAGAAGTGATTGTTGTCTCTGTCGGTGACGAGACGCAGAGGCCTGTCAGTGCTCCCGGCCCTGGACACCAGCCTTCCGGGAAAACGCACACAGGAGGGGCCTCGCGGCGCCCCCCCACACACCAGCCGCCCCCTCCCAGAGCAGACACACAGTATTTTGAGACTCTGGAAATCAGGGGAGCCGGCAGCTGCAAAAAGACAATATTTATGGAAAACAAAACCCAAAGTGTCCGAGTGCGTGACTACGGGTGCGTGACAAGGGTCCGAACGGGGAAGGAGAGCTCGTGGATCCTCGTCCCAGCGCCACGGGGAAACCTCTGGCACACCCTCCTTCGCCCCGGGATTGTGAGCGGACCCCAGCCTGCAGGAGAGGGGCCCGTGGGGGGTCCCCAGCACCCGGCACCCGCTCCCAGCTGCTCCTCAGCTCCAAAGAGCAGCCCTGAGGGGGCGTCGGCTCCGGCTTACTCTGAACCAAGACTAGGGAGCCCCGGCTCACTAGCGACCGGAGGAGTCCTTCACTGCGACAGTGCTCGGTCACCTGAAGCCAGAGAAGGCCAGCGTTAACTCCCGCGCACGCACATGCACACACACCTGCACACGTGTGCACACACACAGGCAGTCCCTTGCCTTTACCACCACTCTTTCCAGATGCCTCACTAGAATTGTAGGGTCAACCTCCCCTGCTCTTTGGGGGAAAAGACGCACAGAGAAGCCCTGGAGCGCTGCTCTGCGGTGGAATCACCACCGTCCCAGGCCCTAAAACGCTCCACCTCTGTGGGCGTTGATTTCACCACTGCAAATGCCACCACACAGCCTCGGCGCGGCACACAGGCCAGCCGGGCACCCAGAGGACGGCCAGGTGCTGGGGGCATCTCCCAAGCAGGGCAGACCAACAAGCTGGAGATTCTTTCTCGTTATCAGACTTGACACAGGAACACCAGGTCAACACCAAACACCCCCTTCAGGTCCTCGGGGTCCGCTCGGACAGCTCAGCCTCCGCAGGCCTCACCGCACCATCTCTACCGTCGCTGGCAGGGGGACAGCACGGTCAGGAGGCCCCGCAGTCCCGGACCACGCCCCAAGGGAAAGCCAGCAGCAAAGGGTGATTCCCTGGGGTCCAGGAGGCCTGCTTCAGGCAGGTAACACAACCCGCCTCCGGCCCGGCCAAGTGTGTCCGTGAGACCGGTCCCATTCAATGGACTCTTTATTTGAAAGGTTTTGCAAAACCAATGCCAAGTTGAATAGGCCGTGGGCAATGCGGCCTTCTCTTGCCTCGACTGATGTAAAAGGAACACCGTCCGTAAGGGGTTGGCGAACAGGAGATAAAGACCCCCTTCCTACAGATGGCCTCTGGCCCCTGGTCCCCTCACCTGTGCAATACAGAGCAAGCTTTCCAACGTCCTAGCCGACACCCGGGGCCCAGAGACCCACGTGCTTTTGCCCTCCGCCCCGCAGAACAAACACCGAGCAGGACAATGACCACGAGCTGAACACCAGCGGCCTCTCAGCAGGTCTGCCCGGCCTCCTGGGGCATCTTCTGAATGACGGGGCCAGAGTGCGCTGGATCGAGGCAAGGCAGGGCCGGATGGAACGCCAGACCCTGGGCCCACAAGGTAGGGACGTTAGGGTGCTGGGCCAGGGAGAGTTGACTGCAAAAATGTCAACTCCAGTTGGCGAGCTTTTTACTGCCGCCCCGTGCCAGCAACTCCAAATGGCATCAGCGATCAGATGTCCCCCCTGTCAGTAGGACCCCCAACTTCTGCCTATAAGCACACAGGATAAACTGCTTACCACGTACAGGAAACGTCAACAATAATACACAACTCTAACTCCCTGGGCGTCTGCCAAGCACCATGCTAAGTGCTTTGCGTACATCGCTAACGCCCGTGACTGGGAAGTCATGCCCCCATTATCCAGATCAGGAAACTGAGGCCACACGGGTGAAGTGATCTGCCCGAGGTAACAGAGGACCGCTGCTGCTGAATGCCAACCGCGGCACACCCCTGGACTGTGGGACACGGAGGTCCCCATCAGGCCTGAGTGACCCCGGTCCCTGGAGTTCCACTGCTCATCTCCACACTGAAGGTACAAAGCGGGCCCCACGCCAGAAGCAGAACTAGAGAAAAGGAGCATTTGCAACCCCTCGGGGGCACACACAACAGGTCAGGAGTGCTCAAGGCCTCTTTCGATCCTGGGATATTGTGAAATCAAATGACAAGTCCCCTAAGGCCGTTAAACATCCTTCCGCTGAGGACCACAGAACACAAGCCCCTTTTCTGCATAAAGCCACCATTTTCTACAAGAAATTAAGAAAAAGTCAACTATGATCTGAGATACACCGAACAGTCTTTTGGCTTTGGAAGAAAATGATTTTTTATGGCGTTTACCTATTAAGATAATCAGTTCCTCTCCACCAGCCGAACCAGCCAAACAGACAGACACAGAGCCCTGGCCCACAGGCCTCCAAATGCCCCAGGCACCCCGTCACCTCTGGAGACCCTTCACACCTCCTTGTCCCTTCAGTGGACTGTTCCAAAGACTCACCCCACACCTCGGGCACCGTGGGACTTCCCGTAACCCCTCGGCCACCTGCGCGGCTGTGCACGGCTGTCTGCACCAAAGGACATGACTGGGGAGCTGGAACAAAGGAGGGACCTGCCCTACGACACTGCAAGACTCCATCAGGAGCCACTACAGCACGCGCACGTGTCCCGCAGTATAGACCAACTGCAGTCTCCACAGCAACTTTGATTAAGAAGTCCTCAAGGGGCGCCTGGGTGGCTCAGTCGGTGGGCGTCCGACTTCCGCTCAGGTCATGATCTCACAGTTCGTGAGTTCGAGCCTCGCGTCAGGCTCTGTGCTGACAGCTCAGAGCCTGGGGCCTGGTTCAGAGTCTGTGTCTCCCTCTCTCTCTGCCCCTCCCCTGCTCACACTCTGTCTCTCTCTCAAAAATAAAATAAACATTAAAAAAAAAAAAAAAAAAGTCCTCAGACGCCGTGACAGACGAGTTTTCCCCCAAACGGATCCCCGAGCCTCTGCCTTTTTCATTCTCCCCTGACCAGCCCCTGCTCTTCCTGAACCTTCTCTCGTTCTCACCTGCCGTCATGGTGTCCACGTCCTTGGCTGCCAGCTCTTCCACGTCTGACCTCTTTCTCAGCTCAAACCTCCGGGACAAGCCCTCGCGGGGTTTCCATAATTCCTGGATCAGGAGGGGCTTCTCGTTGTCCCCAAACACCCGAAAGCCTTCGGCCCGCCACTGCTGCCCAGAGTCGCCGGCCTGGCCCACCACGTCGCACAGCACGTACTGGCTGGCGCACTCGGGGCTCAGGGCATAGCGCTCCAGGGCCTCCTTCACCAGCTCCTGGGCGCTGGACGTGCCCGTGGCCAGGACGCTCTTGTAGTGGGTGCCCGAGCAGACGCTGTCCCCGAACACCTTCAGGACCCCGGGGGCCGAGAGCTGGGTGGAGAGCTCCGCGGGGTCGTCGCTGGCGCCCAGGCTGGAAAAGGTGGTGTCCAGGTCGCGGTACTTGTAGCTCAGCGTCCGGGACAGCACGCTGGACAGCAGCTGGCTCTGCCGCTTTAGCTTGCTCTTGGTGGGTGGAGACATGATGAAGTGGGTCCCATAAAACATGGTGGGCCAGCCTTCATGGACAAGGACGGACGGCTCTGGCCGATGGCAGGGTAAAGGCCGTGTCCTGAGAGAAAAACGTAAGGCGGGTTAGCATCAACCATCGTGAGCGACAAGAGGGAGCGAGGCTCGGCCACCCGGGGCCCGGGGCCGCAACAGAGCCAGAGGGCATGCTACCTTCGGCCAAGTCTCCCCCCAACCCCACCCCGCCAAGCACCTGAGGCAGAATATGACTGCAACCAGCAGGGACTGCAAGGAACTAAGCAGCTCAGAATGGCCCGAAGCACCCTTCAAGGAAAGCCGTTTCCAGGAAGCACGATGAGGTCACCAAAAGGTAAGACACACTCGGCTGCAGGGTTCTGGCTTCTGGGACGTGCTGGGCACATGCGTCCTGCACGGTAGGCAGCCAAGAAAGAGGGGCAGCGGGCGTGGGGATGAGAGCGCTTGCTTGCCTGGCAGAATCGCCACAGGGCTGGCCAGGTCTCGTGGGAGGCAGCCCACGGAGGGCAGCAAGCCTGATCTCCCAAGCCCAGCCTCTCCGCCACCGCAGCGTCTAATACGGGAAATTCATCGCAAGCACGTGGATGGAGGAAAACAGGCAAAGTCGCAGGCACGTTAACAGAGTGGTAAGTGATCAGACATTCAAAACACAGACACCCCCCCCCCAAAATGCTGTCCCTCACTGGCCCTTGCCTGGCCCTACAACGTCCACACGACCACAGTGGACACAAAAGGGCTCTTCCAGAACCAGGGGAGGCATGACTGGAATGTATGCATTCCACCCACCGCATCCAGCCTGGTATTCAGGCCCTGTCCAGGCCACAGATGCAATCTTGCTGGGGAAATTAGAAAACAGCTCTGGGACACTTCGGTGTGTCTAAAAATCCTCCATCCAAAGCCCCTAGAGCTCGAAGGGTCTGAGAATTCTAAAGAGATATTTGCCAGGGTCTCCCGCAAGCACTGTAGGGAGCAGGAAGGCACGAGAAAAAGAAGAGTCTCTGCTTCATAAACACCAAGGCTTTGCAGCAAGTGGGGGACACTGGAAAATCTAGACCCATCACCTAACTACTGCACCCCACTTCTATGCTGCTGCCCTCGCCAAAGACAAAACCAGACAGGCTAACCAAGAAAAGTCTACTCTCCCAAGGCTCTGGAAACAGGGGCCTGGGTCCCACCTCCACTGTGACAAACATCAGCACTCATTCAGCTGAAGTCGGCGTCCCCAGTCCTGACCCACCTCTGGCTCCAGCAGCTCTGGAAAAGGCTTTCAGGAAGTGAGGCTGTCCGCCTAGGGCAGGAGAGAGTCACCAGGGAGCCTCGCGAACAAAAGAACCCACACTGCCCCCCCGCCCCCCCCCTGCCCAGGGAACTCGAAGCGTAAGGTGCTTGCAACACTGACACTGTGCTTGGGCCTCTTGCTAGTCGTGCACCCCGGCTTCGGTCACATGCGCTAAGTGTGTCCCTCCCTCCAGGGCTGCTGTGAAGGAAGCTCGGGAGCAGACCCTCCGCTCAAGTCCTCTAGAACCATCCGGGATCTGTCCGCCATCATACAACCCTCAGAAAAGCCTGAACTCTTCAAGCTGCTGCTGACAGCTTCACGCACCAAAGACTAGGTTCTGAACACTAACGTCTGCCCTTTGGAGGGGCGGGTGGGGGACCCTCCTCGTGTTGTACAGCCTGTCATTTATGCTTTACCACCGCAAAGCTGTTTTTTATGCAGTAGCTTTCTGAAGACTGGAGCTCGCGAGTTACGTACACAGCTTGCCTCTCAGGACACCCCGGCTCAGAAGCCTCTGGGCCAGCACCTTCTCAAAGGACCTGAACCCTCCACGGACACTTGGCTTAGCCGGCCTCCTCCTTCAAGCACAGGCCCCAGGGCCTCGGCCCAAACCCAAAGTGGCCCAGGGGCTTGGAAGCCTCTGCCTTTCAAGATGTCTGAACGTAAACTTGAATATCATGCCGAAAACTACGGGAAAGACGCCCAGATACTGCAGAGAAGGCAACGGCTATTGTGCGTCTGGCAGTGGGTCCGGGTTCCACAAGGTCTAAAGCGTATACAACTCTACTTTAATAGAAAGAAAGAAAGAAAGAA
Organism: Prionailurus bengalensis; assembly: GCF_016509475.1. Lineage (NCBI taxonomy): Eukaryota > Metazoa > Chordata > Mammalia > Carnivora > Felidae > Prionailurus > Prionailurus bengalensis. The sequence continues at coordinate 4,488,684 of NC_057357.1, forward strand.
CTAGAGGGGCCCCTGGGTGGCTCAGTCGGTTAAGTGTCTGACTCTTGATTTTGGCTCCGGTCATGATCTCTCAGGTTGTGGGATCGAGCCCCACATCGGGCTCTGCATTCACAGCTCAGAGCCTGCTGGGGATTCTCTCTCCCTCTCTCTCTGCCCCTGCCCTGCTCACTCATGCTCTCTGCCTCAAAATAAATAAACTTAAAAAAAACAAAAAAACAACTTACAACACTGCTAGGTCCCCTCCCTTCTCCTCAGCAGGATTCCGAAGCAAAGTCAGCAAAATCACGTCAAGACGAGAGAAAATGCAAGAGAGGGTGTGATCTGTTCTCTTCAGGAGCCCCTCCTTAAGCCCCAAGGAGCCCCGGCGAACACAGACCCCAGACTGTGTGGTCTGTGTTGTCAGGGAAGCCTTCTTCTCCTCGAGGGCATTCCCTTGGTGGCCATCTTCAGAGAGCAGCCACTGGTGGCGGCCACGTGTTCCCTCGCCAGCGTCCTTCACAGACAGAATGCGGAGGACAGCCTGTCTGTCACACTGTGCCGGACCCGTTTCCAGCAAGGGCAGGAGGGCAGGCGCCCCCCGGGGTCACCCGACCTGGGTTGGGGAGGCGTGACCCGCCTTGCCCTTTTCTGCCCCGTGCTCTACTCTTTCTCTTCCATACACATGTTTGGGGAAACGCGGGCCCAAGGGTGCAGGACACCGGCTGCTGCTTCTCTTAGAGAATGTTTTTCTCTTGTTCTCAAGGAAGAATCCGATTTCTGATGAAAACAGGCGTAAGTCACACCAGCGAGTGAAGCCAGCGAGGTCAGTGCCGGGCTGACGAAATGGGTGGAGGCGCACGGCCGGCCCAACAACACAATGTGGAACCCATTAGAATTTCCACCAGGACAGGGAAGGAAGAGGGCAGACTCAGGCTCTGCTTTATCCCCACCATCCATAAACTCTACCTTGACAGCTCCAGCCGAAGCAAGGCTCTCAAATACAAAAAGAATTTAATCAGATGTGATTCTGACATGCTACCCGCCTCAGAGGGGGCTTTTTCCACCAGTGGGATTAAGGACTGGCTCCTCTCTGGAATGCACGAGAGGTGGCCCCGTGCTAACTGGAGACACCTGTAATCACTGGCGACTGACAAAATTCTTTCGGGCAATTCAGATTAAGCAAACACTTGAGGGCGGGGGGCCGGTGCGCTGAGCCGGCGCGTCTGCAGCTCCCCCCGCGGTCCCACCAACCGGCTCCCTGACGGGAAATAAACCAGTTTCTTCCGCGGGGCCCCCAGGAGCTCCAGCTCAGCATCTGTTTTCTTAGATGCAGTATTTGTCGAGGGGCCGGAGGTGGTACAGAAATAGCTGGGAGACAATGCTTTCGGCTGGCACACGAGTGGGGAACGCGCTGCTGCGTGAACAGGAAAACCGGGACGGGCTGTGGGCGGGGGCGGGGGGGGGGAGAATGTCACCCGACCCTGGAGGGAGGGCGCGGACCCCCGCGCCCTGCTCCCCCGCGACGCCCGCAATGCCAGACCCCCCTCTAAGGGAGCACCAGGGAGGCTGAGGCCCAGGGTCCCCTGCAGTGAGGGGGGGGGGGCAGATTCCCGGGTCTCAGGGGATAGTGGCCTCAGGCGAACCCTGGAACCCGCGCTCGCCCCGCTTCGGGTCCCACCCCCCCCCCCGCCCCGGGACGGCGCCCGGGAGCCCGACCGTAGCCGGTCTCCATGGCAACCGGACAAGCCTGGCCAGAACTGCCCAAGAGATGCCCCGTGAGGGCCCCGTTGCCCCAGCACGCGCCCCGCGGCCTCCCCGCCGGCCGGCTCCGCGCCCCCGGCGCCCCGGCCGCCGCTCCTCGCGCACCCCGCACTCACCTCCGACACAGTCCGCCGCCGCTGCGTTCCCGCGCGGCTCCCACACCAACGTCGGCCCGCGCCCTCGACCCTCGCCCCGCGCCCGCGCGTGGCGCGGCGCCTCCTGCCGGCCGCCCAACGGACGGGGCGGGACCTTAGGGCGGGGCGAGGCCTTTCGGGGCGGGGCCCGACGGGCGGGGCGGTGTCTCCTCCCGCCGGCCACCCAACGGACGAGGACGAGACCCTGAGAAGGCGGGCCCTCAAGGGGGGGGCGGAGCTGGTGAGATGTTGGGCGGGGCGCCAGCGCCACCTGCCGGCCAATTAATGGGTGTGGGCGTGGCCTCCAAGATCGGGGCGGGGTCTCCAGATGAGGGCGGGCTAGCTGCAGAGAGACAGGACTAGGCGGCCCACCCCTGTCTCCAGCTCAAGAGGTGGGGCCTCTGCTGGAGAGGCGGGGCCACACTAAGCTCAGAGGCCACTTGCTCATCTAAGGCTCTGGGAGACCGGTGGGCTGTTGTGTCCCCACTTTGTAGTCCCCCAATGGACAGGACCAAGAAAAGGAGGGACAAGGGTAAAGCAAACGCTTACCAAAAGGGGAGCGGCCCCAATATACGAACATCTAAGACACTGAGAGGAGACAAGGGTGGCAGGTTCCATCTCCCCTACAATCTGTCCCCTACCCCGCAGCCAGAGTTTTAAATGACAAATCAAAACATGACGCCTCTGCGTAAAACGATGCAAAACGGGGCCAGGTCAGCTCCAGGGCTCTGGCCCAACAAGCTCGTTGGATAAGGTGTTTTAAAAGAAGCTCGTGTCCTTAAAACTCGCCTTGGCAACAGCCCTCCGGCTGGGGGAAAGACTTTCCCTTGGTGAAAGACTGTCCCTTTGTCACATGGGGGATTCATGTGGTCTTGGGTGTAGATGCATAATTCTACCCCTGGGAGTGAAGCTTTTTGCTGCCATCTTGCTATCGGGGTATAAATTCTTATAGTAACGATCGCATACATGCAGGAGGAAAGTGGAGGCTGGGAACGGATATCTATGAGACCACCTACCTACAGTGTGCCAGACCCTATGTGAGGGGCTCTAGCGAGGCCCCAGAGCTCACATCGACTCTTGTGACTCAGATGTTGTCGCTCTCACTTTGCAGACGACGAAATAAAGGTTCAGAGAGGCCGGGCAGGTGGAGCCAAGAACTGAGCCTGAGACCACGTGATCGAACAATCCCCTTTACAGGACTCCCCCCATACATGTAAGAACCTTTATAGGACTCCCCGTACACATATACACACGCCCAACCTTGACCCTCAAGAGGCAGGTATCAGGGCTGAAAGCAGAGCCTGGTTCTCACCATGACCCAGGCTCATCTCCCACTCCTCCCCGCACCCCTCTTCAGCAGGGGTTGCCAAACTATGGCCTCTGGGCTGCTGCTTTGATAAATAAAGTTTTATTGGAACAGAGCTACACCCATTTGTTTCTGTGCAGAAAGAGTTTGCCGGCCCCCCGCTCTTCAGGATCTAGCAATGCCAACTACTTGGCTCAGGCCTTGGAACACCTTTCCTCAAGTCTGTTCGTTTGCTGGGGCCGCCATAACAAAATACCACAAACCGGGCGGCTGCAACTGCAAATATTTATTTGCTCACAGTTCTGGAGGCTAGAGGGCCAACCAAGATCACGGCGTCCGCAGGTTTGGCTTCTCCTGAGGCCTCTGTCTTTGTCCTGCAGATGGCTGTCTTCTCCTTGCGCCCTCACATGGATGTCTCCCTGTGTGCCCCTCTGTGTCCTAATCTCTTACACGGACAGCAGCAGTCACACTGGATTAGGGCCCATCCCGATGACCTCGTTCTATCTTAATCACCTCTTAAAGGCCCTAACTGCAAATACAGTTGCATTCTGAGGCAGAGGGAATCAGGGCTTCAACCTAAGAATTTCAAGGGGACACAGTTTGGCCCCTAACCTTAATCGTCATCACCTGGCCAATTGGCACTCTTCCTTTAGGACTCAGGTTAGGCAGCCGACCTCCAAGGAGATCCCCAACAATTCACACCCTCTGGTGTTCACACCCCTGTGGGGTCCCCTCCCGTGCTGAAGAGCGCCTGACCTACGTAATCAACGAGATCTGCCAAAATGACAGCGTGACTTCTGGAGCTAAACCATAAAAGGCGTGGCTTCCTTGCTTTCTCTGGGATCCCTCGCTCTGGGGGAAGCTGCCGGTTGTGTTGAGAGAACACTCAAGCAGCCCTAGAGAGATCCACATGGTGAGAAACCAACAGCCAGCACCAGCCTGCCATCCACATGAGTGCGCCATCTTGGATGTGAGCCCTCCAGCCTCAACAACCTTCAGATGAATGCAGCCCTCACCAAGATGCTGACGACACCTCGTGAGGGACCCCGAGCCGGAACCGCCCAGCAAAGCTATGCCCCAATTCCCAGAAACTGTGCGATGATAAATGTTTCTTATTAATGTAAGCTACTGAGTTTGGGGACAGTTTGCTATGCAGGAATGGATAACTAATACGCTTTATCCAGGAAGGCCTCCCTGACTGCCGGAGTTGGGTCTAGACGCCTCCCCTGTGCTCCCCGTGGGTTCACATCATATCAAACTATGTTTCTTAAAGACAAATGAGATGTTACTCCTCGGCCCACGCTCCCCCATGACTCCCCTTTGCAGAGACTCAGGCAGGGCTCAAACCCTGTCCCAGCTGGCCCTGCTGACCGGCCCACTGCTCCCTCCATCACAGGGCTCCAGCCATACCAAACTCCTGCTTTCAAACGCTCTAAGCTCATTCCCTCCTCTGAAGCCTTCTTCCCTTTGCTGTCTCCTCTTCCTAAAATGCTCCTCCTTTTGTGTCTGAATGCTGGCACCTTCCTCTCATTAAAACTCAGCTCCCATTACTGTCTCCAGACCATTCTCTTGACGGTCATCCCTGTGGTCATTCTCTATCTCATTACCTGTTTTATTTCATTCATAGGCATGTATCACCATCTAAATGTATTTTCTGGAGTATTTAACGCCCACGGGCATCTGTGTTCTGTAAAGGGAGGGACTCCGACTGCCTATACTCAGTACCTACTAGGTAGGTGCTCAGTAGCAGTTAAATGAGTAAACAAAAGGAATGAAGAGATTCCCACCCATCTCCTTTGCTTCCCCTCAACTGGAAGCTTATCAAGGACAAGAACTGAGTTTTATTCATCTTCGTATCCCTGCTCCAGGCCCATGGGCAGGTGAGCAAAACCAGTCTAAACTATAAAGGGTTGAAGGCCTTTGGAAATCCACAAATAAAATGTTGTGTTGAGCTGCCCTCTGTGGCCACCAGAGGACACCAGAGTCCCGGGACTCAATCAACCAAAGGGGCAAAGGAGCCCAAAGAAAAAGCATCTGGTTAAGGTCAAAGTGCAGGTTTCCAGGGGTGATGGGTCTAGAGACAGAAAGCCAGGGCTCTTGAGGGGACCAGAAGACAAGGGCAGGTGGCAGCAGGCACATGGAGAGCCTTAGATCCTGGCCCTTCTTTCTGGCCGCATCACTAGAAGGGGTTGGCCAAACAATCCTGGGATCCCATTCCTGATGAACTCACTGCCACAACCCATAAATAGCAGTGCTCCGGGTTGGGCCATTCCTTGTACACTCATCAGTCAAAACTCAGCGATTGTTATTTTTCTTGGCACATCATATGCTGAGCAACTTCCAGTCAACAATGTATGCCCTGGGAAAGCACACGGTACCAGGACTCATGATATTTGAAATTATTCAATTTAAAGTTGATACGTCTATTCTGATGTAGATTTCTAGTAAGCTCAGTAAGCTCCAGTAAGCTTACCTGATGTAGCTCAGGTAAGATATTTAACTGGAAAACAGGAATTCAAGTCATATATATGGGAAATGAAGCCAGAGGTCATAGATGTGTTCAGCTCAAACAAAGGGTTCAGTGCCATTAAAATAAGTGATGTCAAGTCACTTTACTCTTGAGTGTTCGTTTAACAGCACTTGAACATTTACTTGACTGTTAAAGATTTTAGTCTGGGTGGGACTTAAATAATCTACCCCCGCAGTTAATCAATCAACTATTCAGGTAGTGAAGCCTCTGGAAATTCTAGTCCCGGTCTTGGGACTGGGGAACATGTTGAAAAGTTGTTTTTCAATCCCAAGTAGGAGTTAGAATCAATTTCATCAGCCAAAAATATCACCCTGTGATACGATCACAACATAAAATCACAAACATGACCACATGTGGTCTCGAGAAAACACACTCCCCTTGATCTTGAGAGGGCGTCCCCCCCCCCCCCCCGTGAGGACTTTTTAGCAGTGTCCAACGGTAGAACACGGCAGGCAGAAGTGAAGTTACACGACTTCCAAGGCTAGGTCATGAACAACATTACGTCTCCTGCCTGGCTCTTTCTTTCTCTTGGGACCCAGCTGCCACATTGTAAAGGGAAACCCAGACCAACATTTCACTTGTGGGTATGGATTAAAATATCTTTGCTTGGGGCACCTGGGTGGCTCAGCTGGTTAAGCATGTGACTCTTGATTTTGTCTCAGGTCATGATCTCCTGGTTGTGAGATCAAGCCCCACCTTGAGCTCAGTGCTGGGTATGCAGCCTGCTTAAGATTCTCTCTCTCCCTCTGTACCTCCCCTACTCATGCTCTCTAACAAAAGAAAGGGAAGGGGAGGGGAGGGAAAAGAAAGCAAAAAGAAAAAAAAGAAAAAAAAATGTCTTTGGGGGCACTTGGGTGGCTCAGTCAGTTAAGCATCCGACTTCAGCTCAGGTCATGATCTCAGTGTTCATGGGTTCCAGCCCTACATCGGGATCTGTGCTGACAGCTCAGAGCCTGGAGCCTTTGAATTCTGTGTCTCCCTCTCTCTCTGCCCCTCCCCTGCTTGCACTCTGTCTCTCTCTCTCAAAAATAAGTAAACACTTTTAAAAAATTAAAAAGAAAAATAAAAAATAAACATTAAAAATAATGAAAAAGAAAACAAAAGATGTCTTTGCTTTTGATGTTTTCACAGCTGGAACCTTACCGACCATGGAAAAAGACTGTCTTTTCCAGGGGTAGCCATGAGAGATATTTATGATTATGGATGTTTTAAGCCACTATATTTTAGGATAATTTGTTTTACCGCAACAGACAGCTAATGCAAGCTTTTTAGTTTACTTCATGCTTTTCTAAATATTCCAAGTTTTCTATAGTGAACAGAGACTGCTTTTATAAAAAGAATGGACAGATGTTATTTGTAAGAAGACAACTGGGCCAGAGTGAGGCATCTTGAATTTTTATTTTTTTTTTAATTCTTTCTACTCCACTGGGAACAAGAACATTCACAGACAGGATTATTCCTCTTCCTACAAATGTTTATCAAACGTTGTGTTAATACAAAATCGCAATTTCACAAACACAGAGAGGGTCCAATACCAGCAGGACATTTTAAAAAAGTCATGCCACAGATGCCAGTCCCCGACGCCGTAGACACTCTAGGTCTAGAAAGACGAGTGTAAAAGACAGTCAGAGCTCCCGCTTCCCCCTCCCCGCCCCCCCCAAGAAAGGCTTTAACAAGCAACAGGAACCATTCCTGCACAGAAGCGGACAGATTCGTAGTGAAACCCGGCAATGTAAACAGGACTGGCAGGCGATTCATTCAGCGGGGTCAGGGCCCGAAATTTGAAATTGCTTATGGAGGCAAAACAGCCCTTGCAAAATTGGGTCCCCTCACGTTTCAAACAGATTCACTGTCTCCCTTCCCAGCCCTGCCTGAATCAAGGCAGACACGCATTCAGCTCGCTGGAGATTTCTATGACCCATCCAGCCCCAGGGCCATCATCACCAGGGCCATCATCACCAGGATAAGAGACTCAAAAATCTGGTCTTGCATTCCTCTCAGTGGGGTCAGGGTTCTGAGCTGCCAGATCCTCTGAGGCTCCTAACTTCTTTCTCTTTAACTGTCCCCATCTGGCCTTGGGAACGCACGTTCCCAAGGTATGGCACCGCGCCGATCCCCACCAATCACGGCAGAACAGGCACTAAGCACCCAGTACCAATGCCCATGGCTTTGCAGGACAGTACCACCCAGAACGATTCCCAGAGCTGATGGTTCAGACCCACTCTTGCAGCATAAAAGTCACTTGGTGGGTTACAACCAGCAACCTGAATCAATGGCTAGGGGTAGGACCGACAGGGCAGGTAGCTCATACACAAGTTGGGGCTGCGTCGGCAACGGATGTGTAAACTGGAATCACAGTGTAAAATGCATTTCTCCTGATGGGTAGTAATCAAAAAGGTTTGGGAGACGGGTATCTGGGAATAAACGGAGGACTGCTGACCCACGCCAGGCAGATCCCATGACGCACAGGTGACCCTCCTGATACGGGCCGCAGCCGGAGTGATGCATCTCTCCTCCTAACACCACTACGAGGGCGCAGGCCGGTCCTGAGAGCCCATCACAAGGCCAGCTTGCACAGAGAAGGCTGTCAGGAGACAGCAGGTTGGATGGGCACAGGGACTCCACGCAGACCCGGGATAACCAATCAGGGCTGCACCCGCCGCCCACCGCCCACCACGCCCCGGTAACGAACAGCAGTCCCACAACTCACGGGGCTCACTGGCTGCCAGGCCCTGTGAGAGGCTTTGGGCTCCAGTGTCCGTGCCCCCTATAGAGAGTCCCAGCCCTTGCCAGTTCCCAAAGGCAGGAGCAGAGAATGCAGATGCATCCTCAAGCCTCTCGGGGCTCAGGTAAAACGGACTCAGCTCAGGAACTGAGCGGCCAAGGGATGGCGTTGCTAAAGACAGGAGAACGAGGCCCCACAAGGACGTCAAGGAGAGGCCTTCATCCGCTGCCCCAGAGCTCAGCTCACAGGGAGCAAGCCAGCGGAAGGAGGAGGGTGTGACACCCCAGGGTCATGACTTGGGTTCCAGCCCGGCCCTGCACCACCAGATGACCTTGGGTAAGTCAGGCGGCCTCTCCCAACAGCCTCAGGCTCCCCATGTAATAAGGAAACAGCAATTCCCTCCTGCCAGGTGCTGCCGGGAGAAACATACAAGAAAGATACAAGAACAAAATGTGTACTTGTCTAGAGCTGGGTGTAAATGGCCTGTTACGCTGATGAAGAGGGGGATGGAACCGAGAAAGGTGAACGCTCCCGCAGGCAGTGGAAGCTGCTAAACCAGCTCTCCAAAAATATCAAGCTCAGGTCTGCAGCCTGGATGCGAAGGGCCGATGCCTACAGGAGGCTCTATAGCCTCACCTTCCCAACCTCGGAAGAGAAGGAGGAGATACAGAATGAGCTCACCCCGCTCACCCCACAAATGTGCACCGAGCACCTGCTAAGCGCCATGTGCTGTGCTGGGCACTGGGCATGATCGGTAAAGATGTAGGGCCTGCCCTCAACCGGGTGTCCCTGAGGGTTGCTCACAACCCCTCTGCCTCCCAGTCCCACCCACCTCTCCAGCTCCAGCTCTGGGAGAGTGTTGGTGTGTGCAACATTTGTTACCAACTGTACCACAAAGGGGAAAGTCTCCCAAGGCCCTCCCATTATTTATCTGTTCCTCCGCGTACTTCATGCAAAGGTTTCCCGAGGCTACGTCACAGGCGATGGTCACGGATCGTGTCAAAGCAAGCACGAGAATCCAGTTGTCTTCTGTTAAGCCAGACATTTCAAGACATTTGCAAGAACGTAAGACAATGCCACGCCTCGACCGGAATCTCTTTTGTTTCGAAAAAATAGTTACTTTGAGTAGAAAAATATGTTACTTAGGTTAATGTGAAATGAAGTTATCTTGACGCGAATAGGTATTTTCAAATATTGTCCCTTTTAACTTCAAGGGTGATGAATGTCAATATTAGAGATAGCCCATAAACACAGGTTCTTTGGTGTCCTCAACGATTTTTAAGGGCACAAAGGGCTTCCAAAAAGTTTGAGAACCACTGATGTACTAGTGTTGTCCAACGGAACCTTCTGGGATGATGAAGATTGTCTTTACCTGCGCTGGGAGCAACTAGCCAGACGTGGCTACTCAGTAAGCACTTCAAATGTGGTTAGTACCCCTGCGGCACTGAATTTCTGTTTTTATTTCATTTTAGTGGACTTACGCGTAAATAGCCACCCGTGTCGACACCAGACTGCACAGAGCTTCTCTACGTGATGTATGGTGTTTCTCCATCCCCTGGGGTTCCCTTTATTTTCCCTGCGCGGTATCTATCAGAGGCGACTGGGCACAGAGGAGGGTCTCGGTGTTACTCCCGGGAGGAGCTGGGTCCACAGCCCTCTGCTCCCCCAGGGGACCTCTCCTCAATCTGGGGAAGGATCTGCCATGCGGAGTCAAGCCAGCCAGCCCGCCAGTTTGGGCTCTGTGCTCATCCCTGACATGCACAGTTTGGAAACGGACCGGCAGCAGCTTACAATCAGCTGAGTAAGACCAACCAGCTCTTTTTAACAGCAGACCAGATGAAAGCCCAGAGAGGGCAAGTAATCTGCCGAAAGTCACACAGCAAGCGGGAAGCTTCACATCTACGCACGGAAAGCAAGGCCACGGGGGAGGGCTGGTGCTTCCTCCCTGCCAGACCAGGGGGAGCCACGCCACCTGAGCCACCAGGCTGTGAGAGAGGCAGCAGAGGGCTGCACATCCAGTCACCGGATGGCTCAGGATTCGCCACAGCCTTCTACCCAGAGCATGGGCTGCGGGACCCAGGGAAGAAAAGAAAAGTATGGGACGGAAAGTCACTGGCCCCAGCCCGACCTGGCTCTGTGCCCCAGGGATATCACTGCCCCGCTCTCATCCTCACTCTCCGGGGACAAAACCGAGCTGTGCCACCCTTTCTGGCTCATGTTCAAGGTCAGCGTTGCTCAGGCTCCCAGACTTGCTCATCTCACCTCAAGTAAGGCAACCAGAAAGGCCGATGGGTCTGGGATCCACACATTTCCTGCCAGCCACCTGTGCGTGGGCAGGTGTCCCGTCGGGACCTGGGGCTCGGAGCCCTCGCAGGGAATCCGGCTGCTGCGGTGAGCGCCGACATCCGGCCAGAGTGTCCTCAGAATAAGTCTAGGGAGAGACACAGCGCGGCCCCTCCCAGCTACCTGGCCACTAGGAGCCAGATGGCTACACGCTCCCCCAAATGAGCGTCCTTTGAAAGACTGGTTGGGAGTTTCTGCCCGTGTCTCCCACACTGGCCTGAATACGGGGCTATTGAATGAAGCCTCACGCCTTTGCAATAACCGTTCAGAGCACGTGAACCGTCTGAAACAGAAACACGGAGCCTACCACCATTTCAAGTGCTCCTATCCACAGGCTGGGAGTTGCCAGTGTTTTAGGGAGCAGACAGTGGAGTGGGGGAGAGGCCATGGCTGCCACATACTGGCAGTGTGCCCTTGGACAAGTTACTTAACGTCTCTGAGCCTTAGTCTCCAAATCAGTAAAATGGGCTTATACCCACCTCTTAGAGTGCTTGTAAAAACGACATAAATCACAGGGCTTGGGACAAAGCGTACAAAACGTCAGTGACAGAGCCCAATTTCAGGAATGGCCTGTGCATAAACACAGGCTGCTGAGGGGCATTAATGCCGCGAATCTGGGAAACTAAGTGAAAAAGAACCCAAAGCAAGAGCAGTGGTTCGGTGCCCCCCACCCCGGACACGTGTCTGTCCTCTGGAGACTGACTCTATGACCCCACCACTAACGTGCAGGGCACAGCCTCAAAGGGGATGGGCTCCAGAGCAGGGCTTCCAGAAACTGTGTCCAGACCACCCGGAAGAGTGCAGACTCCAGAGTGCCATCCTGACCTACTGGCTCAGCAGTCCCCGGGGTGGGGGGGTGGGGGGGAGGCTGGATCTGTGGTTCAGCCAAGCCCTGTGGAGGTTCCCTGGCCAAGCCCTGGGGTCATGATCACTGCTCTGACTTCCTCCAGCAGAGGCATGGCCTTTGCCCCCCCGGTTCACAAGAGAAAGCGGTTCCGTGTGCTGACCGCAATCTCCATCCCGCACGTGAGATGCCGGACGTGGCTGAAAGTCTTGGGTGCCAGCCAGCGTAGGGCCAGACCTGGATCAGGTCCCACCGGCTCCCGGTTCCAGACTCCCGAGGGGGAGTTTCCGAGCATCTCAATGCCACGCCTGACCCCACACGGGGACCCTGCAGAGCTGGTTTGTTCTCACAACTTGGCATCCCGGGCCGGCCCGGCTCCGTGCGTGAGGGGGCACAGTCAGGAAGTGGTGGGGCAGCGGCGTGCTGGGCGGGCCCGTGCGGGCTTGTGAGGGTCAAAGACGCTCATCCCCTCCCCAGGCATCTTCGGTGGTGTCACTGTGGTAGCTGGAAATTGGCCATGGGAGCATTTACACCAGGGAAATCAGCAAATGCTACACACACTAGTGCTTGGTTTTGCTTTCTCAATCATTAAAAATGCCCAGCCCCGGGGCGCCTGCGTGGCTCAGTCAGTTGAGCGTCCGACTTCGGCTCAGGTCATGATCTCACAGTTTCTGAGTTCGAGCCCCACATCGGCCTCTGTGCTGACAGCTCAGAGCCTGGAGCCTGCTTCGGATTCTGTCTTCCTTTCTCTCTGCCTCTCCCCCACTTGCACTGTCTCTCTCTCTCTCTCAAAACTAAGTAAACATCAAAAAAAAAATTTTTTTTTTTAAATGCTCAGCCCAGACTTGGGGGTAGTGCATTTCCTTGGAAATAGGAGATCTGGCCAAGGGCCCTGACATTTGGAGGTTAGATAGTCCTGGCTTCAAAGCTTTGCTCTGCTGGTGAGATGCTGGATGCCCTTGGGGAAGTCGCCAAACCTCTCTGTGCTTTGGCTTCCTGCTCTGTAAGATCGAGCTTCATCCCACAGAGGGGACTGTGTCAGTCAATGGACAGAGCGTCTATGAAGCCACTAGCATAAAGGCCGGCCCCCAAGAGGGGTGCCATCTGGGGAGGCCTCTGCCTCCCAGCTTCCTGCTCCTTCCCCTCAGACCCGCTGTGCACCACGCCTGTGAGTGTAGCTGTCACATACTCACGTGGAAACGGCTGCCGGACCTATCCTTTCAGGACCCCACGATGAGGTCCCCAGAGCCCACCCTGCAGCATCGGGTTGCACGGTAGGCGGTGCCTTTCTAAGTCACTAGACTCACTTCTCAGACCTCTGAGCTCTCCCTGCCCCTCTTAGCCCCTGAGCTGTCCCCGCCCCTGCTTCCCAAAGGAGGCCTGAGCTGGGAAAACATTCCCAGCGCTTCAGCTTTTGCAGACGAAATGGAAAAGAGAGCTTGGTGTGCGGATAACCCCAGAAAACCCAGGAATCCCACGTTCTGGGGAAGCCCTCTACATCACCCCGCTGTGTGGGGCCCCCACCCCCACCGTCAGTCTAGACCCACTTGGGACTCCCATCCCGCACCCACCGGTGACCGGTGCCCTCCTAGGGTGCTCCCAGCCTGAGCCCGATGCTGACGGGGAGAAGGGACGCTCCGTCCTGTTCCCACCACACGTGCAATTTCCAGTTAAGAAAGGCAGGTCTGGTGTGTGGCGTTGGCTTAAAGACCCCTGGCCCGAGAGACCGCTGGCCCTGGGGACTACCCTCGGCAAGTTCTGCCCAGGACCCATCAGGGGGGTCCCACCGGCTGGCAGGCAGGCCTCACCAGCAAGCGCACCTGCTCTGGCTTGCCCAGACGACCGCCAGTGGACTCAGTCAGCAGGCTGTCACCTCCAGGCCTGTCCCCCAGCCCGGCCAAGCGGCGGGAGCCTCCCCAACCGGCCTTCATCCCTCCCTGCTCACCGGCTCCCACCCCTCACCCACCCCAGCAGTGTCCACCTAACTCAGGAATAGCTGCTGAAGCACCCAGAACGTCAAAGAGGTCTGCAAACCGCCTCCCTGGCTCCTTGGGGCATGATGGTCACTTTGCTGGGTCGTCCTGGCATACGACAGCCTCAAAGGTGGCCAGGAAGAGGGGGCTGGCTTCTGAATTCCCAGTGTCCCGCCCTCTCCACCCCTGCATGTCCAACGCACAGACTAGAATGCTTACCCACAGGAGGGGATGGCCTGAGCAACATCTTGTCCTTTCCTGTACTGTTTGTGACACATTTTGGAAGAGGTCCAGGGTCTGGGTTTAGATGAAATGGAATGCTGGGAAACTCACTTTCACAACGATGCTGAGGGAGAGAAAGGGTTCAGAGGAAACACCCTGAAGTGGAATAAGGGGAAGGAATGTGGTCAAGGCCCTACAGAGCGGTGTCCTCACCAGCCTGTCCACAGTCTGAAATTCCACCGTTAGTGATTCATTCCTCTGGCTAGTACCGCTGACACGCCTAGAAGGGGGTCACCTTCATTATCAGAGGTTGGTTCCCACGTGGACCACTAAGAGAGCTATGAGGACACGAGGCTGGGAGTTTAATTCGTTATCCTACTGAACCTTCAAGCAACGCTGCAAAGCGCCGCCTTACTATACCCATTTTATAGCTGAGGACACTGAGGCACAGAGACGTTAAGGAACTGGCCCAAGCCCTTACTAACAGAAGATGCCACATTTGATGTCAGACCCAGCAGGACACAGTGCCTCTCTCAAAGAGCTCCTGGGTCGGGAAGCAGGTGCAAGGACCAGGGTGACAAAGGACAGAGATCAAAGCTGTGGTGCAGGTGAGCACAGGGGGTGTTGGGAAGCAGGCGGGAGCCCCCCAAGTCAGAGGAAGGCCGGAAGTCCCTCGATACTGACGCCCGAGCAGGGCTTTGAAGGAGGAGTGGGGATGAGACGGGTGGATGGAGGGGTGAACCCGCGCCTCAAAAGGTGTGGGGCACGAAGGGGCAGGCTGCCTCGGGGGGGGTGGAAATGATGCAAGACCAAAACGGCAGGAGGAGGGGGCAGGAAATGAAGGTATCACATAAAGAGCTCAGCTGCAGAGCCACTGAGGTCCCAGGTCCCAGGCACCCAGGCCTGGTCCCGTAACGGGGCTTTGGCTGTGACAGGACTTTCACGTCAGCTTGGCACGGGGCTGGGGCCTTGCTTTGGGAGGTTTCCTGATGGGCTTCCCAGAGCTAAGGCGAGCCCCTCCCCCTGCCTCAGGCCCAGGCAGAGATCACAGCACTGCGTCCCTGCCCCCATTCAGGGACGAGCGCCTCCCCAGGGCCCCGCCCCCACAAAGCTTCCTCTCCTCATCCCCAACCTCCAACCCTGACCCCAACTGATGGCGAGCAGACCAGATGAAGGCAGCTTCCAGAGGCTGGGAGTGCCAGCGGAGACACACAGACATGCACGCGTGTGTGCACACCCGCACACACCCACGCACAGGCCCGAGAGGAAAAAAATCCCCAAAGCATCTGCTGGCTCAGAACCCGCCTATCTCAGGAATGTGTTGGATGATTTAAAACTGGCTTCGGTACACGGGGATTCCAGATGCTGGGACCCTGAAGTATCCTGGAATGTACTAGAACGAAGCATAAGGCATCCTGTCTTTTTGCCCACCCAACTCTGGTTGGGAGTGGCAGACTGAGGCCTGTCTACCTTGAGACAGAGGTTTGATCCAGAGATTCTGAGATTCCCATTCAGATCGGGGGCTGGGCCTGGATCCCCTCCCGAGTAAATGTCCACGAGCCAGGTCAGAGCGGCCAGCCCAGCCCCTGGAGGAGGCTGTGAGGACAGGTCCCTGGAGGCCTTGACATTGGGCTGCTGGGGGCTTCAGAGGTGGGAGTATCCCAACACTGGAGACACTCTGCCCAGATCCCTATGGAACCTTCCCTCTGGGGCTCATGGGAGGAGCCTCTCAGGGCCACTGATTGGCAACAAGCAAGAATCACCGAATGTTGGCATCACGAGCCCTAAACGTGGAGCAGGCCAGCAAGTTCCAGGCCCACCGCACCCCGCCCCCCCCACCCAACGAATGGCTGATAACTTCTCTGGGTTTGTCAGCATAAGAAGAGAACGCCTGCCCTGAGGTTCTCTGCACCGAGAACCAGCTACAGTGGAGCACAAGGTCAGGTATGCTCAGGTTGCCTGCCTTAGTTTCCCCTTACTGCCCCCAGACCGCCCACTCCAGGGGCTTCCCCGAAAGGGACAAGGGAGAAGGAATGCAGGAGGCAAGCACGCTCCCCCGCCTGGAGACAGACATTTAACTGGTGGCCACGACCCCAGTGCAGGGCACGCCAGGCGAGAAAGGCTAAGAGGCGCCATCATGAGTGCTGAGCTGCCCTGAGCACCGCCTGGAGGAGAATTCTGATGCCGCACCATGCTGCAGTTGATTGGTAATGTCTGCTGTGGTCACAGGTATTCACCATCCCTGATCTAAAGCTGGGTGACTCCCTGAACAGGGCGCGATTCCCCAGCCAGGACTTTGGTAGCAGAGGAGGCCCTGGCCGGTCGGGTACAAACAACCCACTGACTCCCTAACAGATTTCTGAGGACGTTAAGGAGCACATATTGGCCCAGGGTCCCCCCCAGTTTGCCAGGACAATGTCTGCTCCCTTTTCTGAAGACATTAATGTTGTCTGTATTAGGAAACGCTTGCCTAGAATAGAAACACATTACAGGGTTAACTTCTCCTCTGTAAATATGACTAAATGTGTTCTTTCTCACCTGGGACCCTAAGGACGTTCTGGCTGTTACCAACCAGAAGTAGCCTCAGACCCATCAAAAGCTCTACCCGTGGACACGCAGACGGGCCTGGGCGCTGTGCTCTGGACCAACGTTCACAGAAACACTTCCCATGATGCTCTGCCCCGTGCAGTCTGGGCCACCTCATTTGGACACCTTGGTCTGCAGGGTGCTGGGCAGATAGAGGTACCTCCAGATGGCATAGTAGTGGGTGCCAGCACCAAATGCCACAAAGAGATGCCAGATGGCGTGGGCAAAGGGGATCCTCCCGTCACTCTTGAAGAACACCATGCCCAAGCAGTAGAAGACCCCTCCGGTCATCAGCTCCCAAATGCCCTCGGTGTTGGGCTGTCGGCAAGAACAAGGGTGGGGCGCAGGTCAGAAGAGCAGGCAGCAGGGCCGGGAGCACCCCACCATCCCCCCCTCCCACCCAACGAAAAGAGACGTACATGGTGAGCCTCCCCAGATTCCCGGGAAGGGTGTCCCCACATGTGCTGTCAATTCCCCCCAGATTAATTCTCAAATGTCACTCGGTGCTATCAAAATCTCAAAGAATATTCTACAGTCTATCTTTTCTAAAAATTAACACATCTGGGTATACACCCAAAAGAAGTGAAGGCAAGGACTTGGGACAGATACGTGTACAGCCAGGTTCACAACAGGCAAAGCGTGGAAGCAACCACACGTCCATCCACGGATGAATGGCTAAATGAACCACTGTTCTTGTCAGTTCACGCAATGGACTATCTCACTCCGAGCTAACAAGGAAGGAAACTCTGACAGCTGCTACCACATGGATGAACCTGGGGGACGTGATGCTGAGTGGCATAAGCCAGACACAGAAGGACAAACACTGTAGGATGCCACGCATATAAGGTCCCAGGACTTCATCAAATGCATGGAGGCAAGAAGTAGAATGGAGGTGACCAGGGGCTGGGGAGGAGGAACAGGGAGTCAGTGTCTAACGGGGACAGAGGTTCAGTTAGGGAAGATGAGAAGGTTCTGGACATGGACGGTGGCGACAGATCCACAATAACGTGAATGTGCTTAACGCCACTGAACTGTATACTTAAAACGGCTAAAATCATCAATTTTATGTATATTTTATCACAATTTTTTTTAAAGTAATACATGTCCATGGTGAAACATTTTAGAGAAACCAAACCAAAAATACGAAGAGAAAAGTAGTGAGGGCACCTGGGCGGCTTAGTGGGTTAAGCGTCTGACTCTTGATTTCGGTTCGGGTCATAATCTCACGGTCCATGGGATCGAGCCCCGTGCCGGGCTCTGCAGGGACAGCACGGGGCCTGCTTGGGATTCTGTCTCCCTCTCTCTCTCCACCCCTCCCCCACTAGTGCGCGTGCTCTCTCTCTCGCTCTCTCAAAATAAATAAACTGAAAAAGAAAGTAGTAGTCCCAGCCTTCAGAGATGAGCACTATCAACAAGGGAGTCGTTCGTGGTTAAAGGAACAGCAGAGACTGCGTGAGAACTTGCCACGCCACCCCCCGATGCCCCTGGGCCCACTTTTACACGCATCACAGGCTACCGCTGTTAACAGTGCTTTACGGTATCCTTCCAGAAATGTTCTCTCCACGTGCAATACGCAACATGCACTTCATACGTATGTACTATGCACAGGAACGGATCTTTCTCATTCCAGATAAACGGGCTCACGCCATCCCCACCATGCTGTGACTCCATGCTGGATTCACTCCTCTGCTGGGGATCGGTCTGCATTCCCACAGCGGGAGCCATCTCCATTCTTTTCAGCCGCTGCGGAGCATCCCGGGGGATGCACGTCCGCCAACGCATGTGCTCAGTCCTCGAGAGTGTGGCGCCTCCCAGTACTTGCCACGTGCCGGGCACTGCATGAACGGCCTCGGTGGGTTATCTGACGCCACCTTCACAACGTCCTCATGAGGCGGGTGTCACTCTATATGGCGGTCATGGAAACACGCCCACGACACGTGGTAAGCGAGCAAAGCACACTGCAGAGCAGCACATTTCGTGTCACCTCGTCTTTTTAGAAGAAAGCCAAGTCAGCGTGTCTGCAAAGCCACGTGGACTTGCATGTAAATAAATAGAAAGGACACACAGCAACCAGAATGGGGGTTGCAGCTGGGGCGGGATATTGGGAGAAGGCAGAAGGCGGCTTTGGCTCGTCCACATACTTTCAGGCTCATTTTTTGCAGTGACTATGTGTTTAAATATATGCTTACCATATACAAGTATATAAGTACTTAAATGTATGCAAGTATACATGTACTTAAATATGCAATACATAAGTTGATGGATACCGTATAATTTAAAATTTATCCCACGTCATTCATAAAATTTAAAACATTTTTAATAAATTTAAATGAGTCTTTAAAAATTTGAAAATATGTATTTAATATATATTAATCGTGTAATATTTAATATATTTCATAAAATTTGTAAGAATTTGAAAATAAATTCAAATACAATTTTTTAACGTTTTGATTTTGAAAATACTTACTGAATATAAATTATACAATGCAATATAATAAAATTCATTAAAATTTTGAAAGAAATTTAGTAGCTTTAAATTAAAAAACACTTCATAGAAATTATAAAAATGTAATGTTTAATATACTTCATAAATTTTAAAAAATTTTAAAAATTTAAATTTTTCTTTATTTTTTTTAATATAATTCATTGTCAAGTTAGCTGACATACAGTGTATACAGCAGCACGCTCTTGGCTTCAGGAATAGATTCTCACGACTCATTGCTTACATACAACAAACACCCAATGCTCATCCCGACACGTGCCCTCCTCAATGCCCATCACCCATTTTTTAAACATAAATTTAAATTTCTTTAATTCAAAAACTTTTTTGGTAATATAAATTATACAGTGTAATATTTAGTTTAATATAATTCATACTTTTTTTTAACTTTTATTTATTTTGAGAGAGAGAGAGCATGAGCAGGGGAACAGCAGACAGAGGGAGAAGAGAGAATCCCAAGCAGGCTCTGTGCTGACAGCCTCAGATGCAGGGCTCAAACTCACAAACCAGGAGATCATGACCCGAGCCTAAATCAAGAGTCGGACTAAGCCACCCAGTCACCCCTAATTCATAAAATTTTTTAAATAAGTTTAAATACTAAATTTTTTTTTATTTTAAAATATTTAATATAAAATACACAGTGTAATACTTAATATATTTCATAAGATTTTTAAAAATTTAAGAATACATTTAAAGTACGTTTAAGATTTTTAAAACTTTAAAAATATTTGTTTAATATAAATTAGATAGTGTAATATTTAACTTAGTACACTTCATAAACTTTTTTTAAATTTAAAAAGCAATTTAAATAATTTAACTTTAGAAACTTAAAAATATTTACTATGAATTACATAATTTAATATTTAATAGATAACTTAAATATACGTACTTAAATGAAAATAAACTTGGAGGGGGGAAAAAGCAACCTGTAAGAATAAATACAAATCATCGGGAAAATGCTGAGCAGGAGGACTAATGGGGCCACGGATTAAAACGCAATTAAGCTACACTAAGTAAAATGGTCTGGTGCCAGGATAGAGACAGTCCCCTTGATGAAACAGAATTGAAATCTCGGAAGCAGACGCACATATATGCATGAATTTAACAGTTTCACACAGCGGTTTTCAACGGCAGATAATGGACATCACTGGCTAAGTATTCGGGGAGGAATCACCACGTACAGGAGAAACAAGAGTTAGAAGAAAAGTTACCTATTAAAGGTTAAACCACAAAAGAAACAGGAGAAAATACGGGTGACTGTTATCCCTAAACTTGGGGAAAGGAAGACCTTCCTAACCATAACGCTTAGGATAAAACCCATACAATTTAAAAAACAAACAAACAAACCTGTGAGATTTCACGGAATATCCTTTTGACATCAACCAACAATAACAGTATAAAAATAATAAACTGTTACTTGGCCTAGGGAGGGTACCGGGCAGGCTGAATTTACTGTGCCCACCTCACAGATGGGGCAACTGAGGGTCAGGGAGAAGACAGGGTCCATGCACGGCCACCAGCTTCTTCTCTTCCTGGGCGGGGGCCTCAGTCCTCTCCCTGCAAGGCTCTGCCCCTCACAGGCTGGGCAAAGCTACCCGGAGATCCTATGCCCCACAGTCTGAGGTTATGGGGGTACACCCTGGCCTGGCTACTCAGGGGCCACAAAAGCACTGCCGGCTGCATCCTCTCTCGGTGTCCCATCTCCAGTGACGCCTGGTGCAAGGACGCTGGATCCTGTGGGTATGCCTCCCGTGCTCCATATGGGCTCAGAGAGTGTGCAGTGAGGGAACCTGGTCGCCCTTTCTGGGCTTGGTTTGGGAGCTTAGGATGTGGCAACACCAAAGGGGGTAATCATTAAGTCCTGAGACTCGGCTCTGCCTCCGTGCCCAGGGATGTTATATTACAGATTTAATTTAGCAACTGGGTACTACGTCCCACGCACCATTCTAATCCCTCTCCGTGGGATTTAATCCTTAAACACACAGCAGGGCTGAAGCGTGGAGGGTCACAGCTCACTGGAGGTTGGGCACAGTCAGTGCTGCAGAGCCGAGGAGTCGAGCCCCCCTCCCCCCACCCCAGGATTAAGCTGCATGCTCTACGGCCTCTCTAGACCTCACTCTGCTCGTGTGCCAGAGGAGGGGCTCCGACTGGACAACCCCGAGAGTCACCCCGGGTCCCTCCGGCCAGCCGGGAGCCCCCAGGCCGGGTGGGTGGTACTTACCATTGAGAGGATGACCAGGGCGGGGAAGAAGCCCATGATAACATAGCAGAGCAGCTCCACGAGCTTGTACCTGGCGGGAAGACAAGCCATCTGGGCCTCGGGACAGCATAAGGCTCCCCGTGCTGGGTAGGAGGGGACCCCTGACCGAGTGAGGAGGACTCCACCCTCTGCCCAGCACCCCTCGGCTCAGATGCCACCCAGCTACACGCAGCAGGTGCTGGCGGAACTGGGTGGTCCTGGCTTCCGCCCTCGCGAGGGCAGGCCAGGATTGCCAATGCTGAGTGTGGCATGCGTGTGGGTGCTTGCCACGCTCCAGCCCGGACGGTCATTACCATGTCATCTGAGCACCTCCTCCCGCTGGGCCCAAGCAGCCGCCTTCCATCCACCCGAGTGGCCACATCGACTGACACCTGCGTGCCAGGAAGTCAACTGTTCCCTTTTGCTTCTCTGTTCCTTTCCTCACCCGACAACAGGACGGAAGTAAAGGGAGCCCCCGTCATCTGCTAACCCGGTTTAGGGAAGGTGGGCAACACGTGACCCACAGGGTCTTTTCAAAAACCTCTTCAGATTGAGCCTACAGGCTGTGGCCTTGGGGCCATCCACGGGCCCGAGCCCCAGGATGTCAGGCAGAGCAGTGCCGTCACGCTTCGGAGTCATCTTGGGGGGTCTCATCTCCCCAGGGGCAGAGAGGAGGCCCCGCCTCCCCTGGGCTCCCACTCCCACTCCCACCCCCGCCCCCCCAGCCCTGGCTTACCGCTCATGGAAGAAGAAGACATAGACGGTGCCCACAGAGGCCATGATCCAGACTAGCCAACGCATATGCGAGGCCCAGGGGCCCAGCTCCCGAAGGTTCAACCTGGGAGAGAGCCGAGGGCACAGCCTGAGGGGGGTTGCTCCCTTCCCTGCCACAGGAAGGCTGACCCCGGAGAAAGCCTGTGCCCTAAGGCTCCCCAGATGGGCCATGGGCTGTCATGGAAAAACCCGAGAAACGCTGTTTGGTACGTGCACACGGCTCAGAAAGGACATTCATCACAGCACGGACCACACAGGAAGAGCCAGAAGGTTCCCAAATGTCTGCCAGGAGGGGAAGGGGGACTGGTTATCAACTTCCTGCCTCTCAGCTCCAAACCCCCACTTTCTGCCTGCTCCGAGATAACGGAGACAAGGGAGCCAGACCGAGTCCATTCTTCCCCGGCCGCAGGCACGATGTTGGGCTTTGTCGGGGAGTGCAGTAAAGACACTTCGCAGGAGGAAAGGCTCTTCCTTCCGGACCCCTGCGGTCCTCCCACCACATTCCCTGGGGAGCAGGCTTTTCTCTCCACTGCTCAGCCAGGCTGTTTCCCCAGGGCGAGCTGCCTGGAGGGGCACGGCTTTCTCCAGCACTTGGCCTCAGCTGTTCTCCAGGTGTTGACCTGGGTGCCGGCGGTACAGCGGCAGGTCCCGGATGCTGCAGGCCCGTGGCCCAGGCCAGGGGGCTGCTCCCTGCATCCTGTCTTCAGCCCCACACACCTGCACACGGGGCCCCCTCCCCCGTCAGGGACTCCCGTCCAGCAGTCTGACCTTCACCCTGAGCAGCTGTCTGCACGACTGAACCGCACCGAAATGCTCTAGGTTCCTGCAGGGGCCTCTCTAGCTGCTGGTTCCAGGAGCACCCAGCAAACAGCAGCTTCCCCGGCACGGAGCAAGTGCTAAAGCTCGGTACGTCCTGTGGCTGGCCTCCCCCGGCACCCCAGAGGGCTGATTTCCAGCAAGCTGCACCCACAAGCCCCTCAGGAGCTTCTCTGCCATCCCGTGCGCAAAGACCGGACCCTTTTTGGGGCGCCTGGGTGGCTCAGTTGGTTAAGCGACTTCAGCTCAGGTCATGATCTCATGGTTCGTGAGTTCAAGCCCTGCGTCGGGCTCTGTGCTGATAGCTCAGAACCCGGAGCCTGCTTCGAATTCTGTGCCTCCCTCTTTCTCTCTGCCCTTCCTCTGCCTGTGCTCTCGCTCACTCTCTCTCTCTCTCTCAAAAACAAATAAACATTAAAAAAAAAAAAAAAGACCAGACCCTTTCCAATGAGGTGGGAGGTCTGCCCTGGATGGAGGAACAGGTCCATAGTTGTCCCTTGTATCTGCCGCTCCTGGCTTCTCTGGATTTGTCACTGACGCTGGTTAACCAATTCTCCACTATTCCAATCTCCTATTATTAATTCTTTATACCAAATTATCCGTCAGAGCGGTTTGAAAATAGAACCATCTGCAACTAGGCGCATACATCTCCAAGGCATGCCGGCAGGTGTTGGGGCGGGGAGCGAGTGGAGAACAGCAGGGCTGTATTATCTGCACATGTGAAGACAGACCTGTAAATGCACAGACACTGACCCGAGTCCCTTGTTGACGGGGACGCGGGAGCTCCATCTAGAAAGGGGCAGTCAATGATGGTTGTGATTTGGCGGGGGGGTGGGGGGTGGGGGGAGTGCGGAGGGGTCCTTTCACTTTTTTCTCGAGTGAATTCCTTGAGTGAGAATACCTCATGTAAAACCTCTGCCCTCCCTGTCCCCACAAGAAAGCAAGTGGCTCAGAGTCCATTTGTCATTATAAAGAAGTTGGATGTCCATCGACTGACAAATGGATAAAGAAAAGGTGGTAAATACACAGGAACATTACCCGGCGATCCAAAAGATTGAAATCTTACCATTTGCAACAACGTGGATGGAACTAGAGTGTATGTATTATGTTTAGCGAAATAGACAAAGACACATGTGCGATTTCACTCACATGTGGAATTTAAGAAACAAAACAGAGGAACACAGGGTAAGGGAAGGAAAAATAAGATAAACACAGGGAGGGGGACAAACCACAAGAGACTCTTAAATACAGAGAACAAACTGAGGGTTGCTGGAGGGGAGAGGGGTGGGGGATGGGCTAAATGGGCCAGGGGCATCAAGGAGGGCACTTGTTGGAATCAGCACCAGGGGTTATATGTAAGTGACACATCATTAAATTCTATTCCTGAAATCTTACTACACTATATATTAACTTAGATTTAAATTAAAAAAAAAAAAGTTAAGTCGGGGCACCTTGGGTGGCTCAGTCAGTTAAGCATCCAACTCTTGGCTTCGGCCCAGGTCACGATCTCGGGGTCGTGAGATTGAGCCCCCAATCGGGCTCCGCACTGGGCACGGAGTCTGCTTTAGATTCTTTCTCTCCCTCTACCGCTTACCCTCTCTCTCAAATAAATAAACAACAAAAAAGAAGTTATACTAAAAACCTTAAAGGTAAAAATAAATGAATAACTTGACTCATTACCCAAAAGAACCATCAGTGAAGATCTTTCTAGATCTCCAAACAGACACAACATAGGCCAATGGGTAGGAGAATGAGCAGAGATGGGATGGAGGGCGTGGGCGGAGGAAGGGATAGAAGGAGAATGGGCTGGTATGGAGGTCAAGGGCGAGGGAGGAGGGAGCCTCCAACCACATTTTTTACTAAAATATCACAGAGAATTTCAACTTGACTTTAACAGAAGAAAATGAACCCTTCCCCCGCCTAAAAAAAATGTGCTGAACTTCCAACAAATATTTCTGCTTTTCTCTTTCTACCATGCCAGAGCCCTTCAACCATCTTCTACAACCTTTATTTAAGTAAAGACTGTGTGCAGGAATCTTACACGTGGACCTACATCCAAGCTACCAAAAACAAACACAAAAAAATGGGGTTTCCTGACTGAGGCAAGGATGGGGGGAACCCACGGTCATTCACACCCCCACCCCCCGTGGTCCTCTGGATACCTCCAGGCCTCCGCAGAAAACAGCTTGAGAACCAGAGCAATTCAAAGAAAAGTACCCACCAGGGGCGCCTGGGTGGCTCAGTCGGTTAAGCGACTGACTCTTGATTTCGGCTCAGGTCATGATCTCGCGGCTTCTCGGGTTCAAGCCCCACATCAGGCTCTGTGCGGGCACCGCGTAGCCTGCTTGGGATTCTCTCTCTACCTCTCTAGCTGCCCTTCCCCCCCCACCCCCATACTGTTTCTGTCTCTCTCAAAAATAAATAAACTTAATTTTTTCTTTTAATTAAAAAAAAAAGTTCCCACCAAAGGAATGTACACCACCTGTCCCACGTCCCCTTTTCACCAGGCACCCAGGTGGTCAGTTTTCCAGCCGGGAAACTGGTCACCAACCTTCTCTATCTCCTCCCTCACATCCAATCGACCCCCGTGCTCTGCTCATTCTTCCTCCCGAACGGCTCGCAGACCCAAGGCACGTTACCCGCTCCCCGTGTTCGCGGCACTTAACCACCGTTGTGCTTCATCTCCTGGCTCGGTATTGGGACAGCCCACGTCTGTGTTCCCTGTGAGACCCTAAGTCCCATAAGGGGAGAGAGCCGGTACCTTGGCTTACGGCCTTATCCTCAGCCGCCGGCACAGGACCGGGACAGAGCCCGGGCCCAGTCAGCCGCAGCCGGGGGTAAAGAAGAGAAACGCAGGGATTAAATCAGCAGAGGGGAGGACAGTCCACGGACCGTTCTAGAAATCCATGTCAAAGATAGTTGCTGCAGCCGAGCACCAAACTCAGCTCCGCTCCACTCGGCCACATCCAAAAGGAAACCTGACACCGCCCGGTTCCTGGCAACTGCAGGTGGTGCGCCGGGCACACCGGGGCTGACCACAGCTGGCTGCGTGGGACGAGCTCCCTCCTCCTGTGGCTCCTGGGGTCTCTCTCCTGCTCCTGGCCTGCTCCAGCAGGCTGCCCCTCCCCCAGGACCTGTGCCTATTCTAGAAGCCTCCAGACATATGCCTGCCCACCTGAGCATCCGACGGTCAGAAGCATACTGGTTTTGGGGACAGAAGCAGGTCCCCTCCTGTCCTGAAGCCCAGCTGGTCATGGGGCACCGTCTGCCCTGTCCCCAGACAGGCAGCAGCGGGGCTGGTTTCTGGGGCAGCTGGGGGTGGGGGGGAGACCAGCCCAGGAAACCTTGGCACTTGCACCCCCACCCACCTTCGGCGAGTCTGTCTACTCAGTGCCCTGCAAGCGTCTTTTCAATCTGTCCGTCCTCTCCACTCGACCCCCATGGCCACGCCTGGGGTCCAGGCCCCCCCCACTTCTCCCCTAGGTCCTTGGGTCAGCCTCCCCCACACCTCCACGCTCCCAAGACAGCGACCCTTCGGTCCAAACGATAAGACCACATCGAAGCCCTGCTTCAAACCCCCATCACCCCGGAGAATAGCCCGAGCAGCCTCCCATCTACACTCCGTTTGCCTCCACACTGCTATGAGAACAGCCAGAAAACCATGGTTCCGTAATCTCCCCAAAACCTGGGCACCACGCAAAGCCTGCCACAGGAGCATGGACACCTGAGGTGCGGCACCCAGAACCCTGTCCGGCAGGGAGAGTAGCGGGTGGGCGGCAACCGTGACTCCGTGGGTCTCACCAGGCATGTGCTCCGTGGAAGAAGCGGGATCCGAAAGGACGAGGACGCCACTGATGCGAAATAAGCAATCAGGCAAAACTATCATATGGCGACAGGTGTCGGGGCTGTGGTAACCTGGAGGGGGACGAGGGCGCTGGACGGGGTCTGCTTCAGCTGGGTGCGGGCCGCTGTGTGTGAAAATCGGCTTATTTTGCACAGGGACACGGGTGCACACTCTGCAGGCACGTCACCTGCACGAGACGTGTTTCCTAAAGCAACAGCCTTTGCGTACACACACAAAACCCACTCATCAGCACACATAATGAAAGAGAACGCCTCACTTATGACGGCCAAAACTAGAAGTTTCTTAGGCGAGCGGAGCTCAGTAGGTTAAGCATCTGACTTCAGCTCAGGTCACGATCTATCTCACGGTTCGTGGGTTCGAGCCCCGCGTGGGACTCTGTGCTGACAGCTCAGAGCCCGGAGCCTGCTTCAGATTCGATGTCTCCCTCTCTCTGCCCCTCCCCTGCTTGTGCTCTGTCTCTGCCTCTCAGAATAAAAAAAAATAAACATTTAAAAAAAAGAAAGAGGGGCGCCTGGGTGGCTCAGTCGTTTAAGCGTCCGACTTTGGCTCAGGTCACGATCTCACGGTCCATGAGTTCGAGCCCCGCGTCGGGCTCTGGGCTGATGGCTCAGAGCCTGGAGCCTGTTTCCGATTCTGTGTCTCCCTCTCTCTCTGCCCCTCCCCCGTTCATGCTCTGTCTCTCTCTGTCTCAAAAATAAATAAACGTTAAAAAAAAATTTTTTAAAAAGAAAGAAAGAAATTTCTCAGGCGAAAACAGAACGAACCTTCCCGTGGCTCCCCACCCTTCAGAAGCCCACACGCACGTTCTGAGAGCGGCACACCTCCTCCAGGCGGCCCTCCCAAGGCCCCCACGCCACAGCAGCACCTCCTCTGAGCTCCCACAGCTGCACGCACACAGGGCTGTCTTACCACGCCATCACCGTCCTGTCCCAGATGTCCATCCACCAGCCAGACCCTCGGGGTCCAAACGCCCACCGTCACCCGGCCACACGGTACGCATTCACCAACCATGAGTGCAATGGCTCAGCCGCCTCCCCAGACTTGTAGAGCATGGCCTGAAGCTTTTTCCCCCAAATTTTTAAATGTCTATTTATTTTTGAGAGAGAAGGTGGGGGGGAGGGGGGAGAGTGTGCAGGGGAGGGGCAGAGATAAGAAGACAGAGGATCCAAAGCAGGCTCCACGCTATGAGCGCACAGCCCAGTGTGGGCCTCAGACTCACCAACCATGAGATCATGACCTGAGTGGAAATCAAGAACTGGCTGCTTAGCCTGACTGAGCCATTCAGGTGCCCCGGGTGTGGCCTGAAGCTTAGTGTTTATTTCAGAACTTTCCGGATTTACTACTAAATCAAGGTGGAAAACCCCGGGTCACTCGCTGGGGGAGTTTAAAACTGATACCATGTGTGGTGATCTGGCAATAGTTAACCAAATTACAAAGGTTCACTCCCTGCCGCCCAGGAGTCCAAGTCTCGCATTTATCGGACAAAGATCAGGCTTGACCACACAAAGCTGCCGTTTTTGTAGGTCAGAAAAGGCCGCGTCTCAGCAATTCATACGATTTGAGCCAACATATCCATGCGTGTGTGCTAAATGATACACAAACAACAAGATTCACCGAGGTTCTGTCTCTCTTGGCAAAGGGGTGGACCGTCTCCCTGCCATAAATACCCACATACAGGGGATGGCCAGGAAACAGTATGCTGCTGTAGAAAGAAATAAAAGATTGGGAAGGGGCGCCTGGGTGGTTCAGTCAGTTAAGCGTCCTCCAACTTCGGCTCAGGTGATGACCTCACGGTTTGTGAGTTCGAGCCCCACGTCGGGCTCTGTGCTGACAGCTCAGAGCCTGGAGCCTGCTTCAATTCTGTGTCTTCCTCTCTCTGGTCCCCCCCTCCCCCCACTCACGCTTTGTCTCCCTCTCTCTCAAGAATAAATAAACATTTTTAAAAACTTAAAAAAAAAAAAAACAAAGAAAAAAGAAAAGATTGGGAAAATCTTGGGGCACCTGGGTGGCATAGTCAGTTAAGCAGCCGACTCTTGACTTCGGCTCAGGTCATGATCTCGCGGTTCATGAGTTCGAGCCCCACGTCGGGCTCTGCGATCACAGCACAGAGCCTGCTTTGGATCCTCTGTCTCCCTCTTTCTGGCCCTCTCACGCTCGCACACTCTCACTCTCTCTCTCTCCCTCTCTCTCAAAAATAAATCAACGTTAAAAAAAAAAAAAAAAAGGCCGCACTTCAATGTACTAATGTAGAGAGGTGTCCCTGGCAACATTACCGAGAACAAATGCAATTTGCAGTTTGTATGGTATCCTTCCCTTTTGTTCTTAAAGTTGGAGGAAAAATAGAAGTATAAACATATAAATTTACAATATCACTACGCACGTATGTACGTGTGCACACATTTGCTCTTTTAGCACAAAGTAACTCTGGAAACACACACAAGAAACTGGTAATACGTAGTTGCTTCTAGAAGAAGAATGGGCAGAGGGCATCTTTTTACCCACACCCTTTTGTGCCGAGCCAGCATGTCACCCAGTCAAATACAAAAAGAAATTCAGAGAAAAGAGAAGAAGCCAGCCCTTCCCGGGAACAGCACACAGATGCTCACCAGGGCGCGTAGGAGGCCGCTATGAAGAAGTAGATGACCATGCGGTCGAACATGTGCAGGCAACGTTCCACCATCCTGGAGCAGAGAAGGGTCAGGGTCAGGGTCAGGGTCAGGGCCCCAGAGCCACGCCCTGGACAAACATGCTTCCCTGCAGGTGGGGAAGAATCCCGGCTGGGGGCGGGCTCACCTCTACCCAGCCACGACCCTTGGGCTTCCGGGTCCCCATCTGTGAGTGACCAGAGGTTTTCAAACCAGGCTCCCCATGACCCTGGGGGTTGAATGGAGAACCCCTGCAGGTCTCTCAGTGGACCCCCCTTCTCCTGAAGGGTAAGGATGGACCCCCTCGCCTGCACTTGAAACATGGCAACTCTGCATTTTGGCTTTTTTTTTTAGTTTATTTATTTTGAGAGAGACACACACGTGTGTTCACATAAAAAAGAGAAAGAGAGGCAAGCAGGGGAGGGGCAGAGAGAGGCGGGGGTGGGGGCGGGGGAGAGAATTCCAAACAGGCTCTGGGTTCGTCAGCACAGAGCCGGATGTGGGGCTCAAACTCATGAACCACGAGATCATGACCTGAGCCAAAATCAAGAGTCAGACCCTTAACTGACTGAGGCACTCAGGCGCCCCTGCATTTTGGCTTTATACACTGGGCTTTTCAAAAGATTTCAAATGATGAACGAATTTGGTGGTTAAAACAAAATGCAACACCAACAAAACCATGTGCCCCCCGCCGAAAACTATGTGCTCCCTCCGACCTCAAAGACCCTCTGGGTCCTGGCATCCTGGTTCAGATCCAGGCTCTGGAGCCAGAAGGCCTGGGTTCGAGTCCCAACCTTACCACTTATGGACTGTATGACCTTGACCTAGCTCCTCACCATCTCTCAGCCTCGGCTCTCTCATCTGTCAAGCAGGGAGGATACCCGCAGCCTGTCACGGGCTGGCCATGAGGGTTAAGTGAGTTGGTACTTTGCACGCCTAAGAAGAAGTACTCAACAAACACTGGCTGTTTTTGTTGTGACCTCACGTTGAGGAGCAAACTGGAGTCCTCCATATGTTTGCCCGGTGTGGTAACCAACCTCCAAAATGGTGCCCGAAGAGCCCCACCTTCTGGTAAGCCCACCCATGTGTAGCCCCCTCCCACGATGAATAAGGCAAACACATGTAACCAACAGGGGGCTGCGGAAAGGATGGCGTGTGATTTCTGAGTCTAGATCCTAAAAGATATTATCGCCTCTGCCTTGTCCTCTTGGAACGCTAACTTTGGAAGAAATGAGCCACATGTCTGTGGAGAGGCCCATGTAGGAAGCACTGAGCACCCCGTAAACATCCAGCAGCAATCTGCCAACCAGGTGAGGGAGCCACCTTACAAGCGGCCCCAGCCCCAGCCAAGCCTTCAGATGAGAGCAGCCCCGAGGCCCAGCACCTTGACTCCCCCAGAGATCGAGAACCACAGCCGGGCAGTTAAGCTCCTGAAATCCTGACTCCGAAGCTTTGAGAGATAGCCAAGGTTTCCAGTTACTCAAAACCTCTGTGATTTAGGGTCATGCGTTACAGAGCGATAGGTAACTAATACAAGGCGTGGTTCTGTCCAGCAAACTTCAGCTCTCAATAAATCCGACCAGTGATTCTATATATGGTTTAACTTCACGTCTCCCTAGAAATAAAAGCGGTAACAACATCTAGTCCGTATAGGGCAGGGACCATAAGCAGAGCACTGGTCTAAGCAATTTGTGACCAATAACTCTTTAATCCCGCCTAGAAGATAGGTACTATTATGTTCATCCACTCCGTGAGAGACGTGGACAGCCACGGGCAACACAGTGACACCACTGGTTATGCGGGCAGTAACTTCAACACACAAGAGGACACACAGTATGGCTGCTTTATATGAGGTCCCCAGAGGAGTCAGATTCACAGAGACAGAAGGCAGGATGGGGGGTGCCAGGGGCTGGCGGAGGGGTGGGGAGTGAGTGTTTAAAGGGGACAGAGCTTCAGTTCCGGAAGATGAAGAAAGTTCTGGAGATGCTGGTGGCGACTGCACAGCCATGTGACTGTGTTTAATGCCCCTGAGAGGGACACCTAAGCCTGGTCAAGACAGTCAATTTACATTATGTGTATTCACCACAGTGTTTTTAAAAATTAAAAGCAAAGAGGGGCGCCTGGGTGGCTCAGTCGGTGAAGTGTCCGACTTCAGCTCAGGTCATGATCTCGCGGTTCGTGAGCTCAGGCCCCGCATCGGGCTCTCTGCTGTCATCACAGAACCCTCTTGGGGTCCTCTGTCCCTCTCTCTCTCTGCCACTCCCCCACATGTGCTCTCTGTCCCTCAAAAATGAACATTAAAAAAAAGAGGGGTGCCTGGGTGGCTCAGTCGATTGAGCATCTGACTTGTGACTTCAGCTCAGGTCATGATCTCACGGTTCAGGGGATTGAGCCCCACATCGGACTCTGCGCTGAGCTTGGAGCCTGCTTAACATTCTCTTTGTCCCTCTCCCTGCTCACTCGCGCTCTCTCTCCAAAATTAAAAAGAAGAAGAAAAAATAAGAGTAACAAATAAAAATAAATACAAACCCCAGACTAACGCCTATACCACAGAGCTACTGAAGAGATCAGGGGTGATGTCTGCACAGGACCCAGAACCCGGGGTGGTGCCCACAAGGGGACGGTCATTCTGACGGTTCGAGGATCTCTCGGAACGACCCTGGGAGCCGGGGGCTGGCTCTCCGAGGTGCTCACAGGGGAGCAAAAGAGCCTCATGTGGGTGAGGTGATCTGCCCAGGTGGGATCCGGACCCAGCCCGCAGAGGCAAAGATCACCGCCCCGGGCCCCTCCTGGCTCAGCCAGCCGCGCCCCCTGCCCTGGCCACCCCGCCTGGCACACACCCCTCCCGTGGGCCAGGTGGAACGCACCTGAGGTGTCTCTTCTTCCAGGAGATCGTGTGGAACACAGTGGACACCACGAACAGCCCACAGAGGCCGAGGCCGTAGATCCAGGCAGAGATGGTCTCCCAGTCGTCATCCGACAGGAAGTAGAGGTTGGAGCTGCCGAGGATGCTGGGAATGATCCAGAGCTGGAAGCAGAGTGGAAACAGGTGTTGCAGGACCAGCCTCCCGTGTGGAATCCGGGAAGGGACGGAGACCCCGAGCCTCCTTGGGCACGCCGCCCACCCTCTCCTCTAGATCCACGCCGCCCATCGGAACCTCCCTCCGAGGTGGTAACGTCCCAGACCCCCACCATCCGATACGGGAGCCACCAGGCACCAGTGGCCACTGAGCACTCGAACCGTGACTGCAGCAGTGAGGTAGCGAATTTTTAATTCTATTTCGTGGCGATCGATCTCAGTTTGTTTCAGCAGCCCACGGAGCCGGCGGCCACCACGTGGGGCAGCACAGCCCTAGAGAAGGTCACGGTACACACGTAGTCCCCGCCTCCTGAAGAAAACGTCCCTCCCCACCAGGTCCGCCTGGAAAACCCCTCACTCGTCACATCCTGGTTTATCAATCACTTCCCAAGAGAAGTCTAGAACTCTCCGAAGCACTGGGGGCGCAGAGTCCCAGAACGTGCGCCCAATTCTGTGTGCCGGGAGCACTGTTTCTAAAGAAAGGGTCTCTGGCAACACCAGTCAACAGAAGGATAACACCAGTCCCAGAGGTCATTTGAGACGTTCTGGCCAGCCACGTTTTTAAAAGGAAAAACAGGTGGAGTTAATGTCAAAACTTTATCTGTTCAGCCCGACAGGTCCACAAGACCACGTAATTAACATACACATTTTGAGGAGACATTTTACATCCTGTCTTTCCTGTCAGGTCTTCCCGAGTCGGTGCGTATGTCGCACGCACAGCACGTCTCCAATCAGACGAGCTGCACGTCAAGCGCGCAACAGCCACACGGGGCCAGTGGCTACCGAGCTGGACAGGGGAGGTCTAGGTCTTTCGTTATTCTCAAAGGGATCCACTGCCCAGAGGGTTTCTTAGGCGAGGCTGGGGTGGAGTCGGTGAATATTCCAAGCAGACGGAACATCGTTTGCAAAGGCATGGAGGTGTACCTTCTATCCAGGAAACAGCGCATTCAGGTGCTGGAACCTGAGGGGAAGAGCGTGGCAGTGGGAGGTGGGCCGACACATGAGCTAAGACCTGCCCGGGAGCTCGTAACGGAGTCCAGATGCTGTACAGGTACTAGGGAGCCACTGAAGGTTCGAAGAGCAAAAAGGGAGGCCTGCTCAGCACCACAGTCCAATCTCCCCAAATGGCCTTCCCTCGAGATCCCACTCACTCTTCCAAGGGCCACAGAGGACTTGATGTCAGCGGGGACATCACCGTGGAATGGAGATGTTGAGTCTCGCCAAGGGCAAAGAGCCTGCCTCCCCCTGCACCTGGAAGCATCCCCCTCTCAGCTCTCGGCCCCCCAAAAGCCAACTCACAGCATGGGTGGCACAGTTGGCTGCATGTTCGTACTCGGTGGGCTGGTACCTCTTGTGGGCGGGGACTCGGTGGTTCATGAACCTGGAACGAGAGACATAATTCTTGGAAGCTGGGCCAGGAAGCCGGGAGCAGCTGTGGTCACAGGATCCCCAGGAGGCCTGAAGACCAGGTCCCTCTCAGTGGGAAAAAAGATCCCTCCCCTCCCCATCGCCCCTCCTCTGCCTCTCCCTCCCTTCTTTCCCACCCCCTTTTCCCTCCCACCTTCCTCCCCCTGCTCCCCCTCTTTCCTATCTTCCTCCTCCCCTCCCCCTCCCTCTTGGCCTTCCCATCTCCCTCCTCCCCCTCCCCCTCCCTTCCTCTTACACTTTGTTTGGACTACCCACTACTTTGTGCCTAATCCCCAGTGTGGCATTTGTTGCACAACTTTGCTAAATACAGCGTTCTCTCCATTTCCTGTTGCTCATTTTCCTTACTGACACACAGACAGCTCCCCATGGGCACAGCCCAACCCATTCTTACTCGCACACCCACCAGAATAACCACCACCCGGGAGGGGGCCGAGCTCAGAAAGCGCCCTTAGGCCCCCTCCCAGTGACTCTCTTCCCTCAAGGAAACCGCCCTCTGACACTGTCCTCATAGATTAGCTTGGCCTGCTCTTGAACTTCCCATCAATGGGATCACACAGCACAGACCCTTCTTTGTCTGGCTGCTTTGGCTGCGAGACTCATTCATGTCGCTGGACGCGGTGACGGACCGTGTTCATCGCCGTACGGAATTCCACACACGGTTATGCCCCCCATCTACTGGACGTGGACTTTCCAGTTTGGGGCCATCGTGGGGAACTCTGCCTCTTGACCATCCGTGTGCACATCCTCGGTGACCATCTGCCCTCACTTCTGCCGGACGCAGATGCACACGTGGAACAGCCAGTTGACTGTCTTAAGCAATATGCACTCCTGGTGTTCCAGAGTCCTTGGGGAGATTCCTCGGCCCCTCCAGTCTCTCCTTTGTCCCGCAGTGGAGCTCCGAAAGCACAAAAGGGGCCCATTTCACGGAGGGAAAGCTACCGCGATGAGGGTAGGGAGCGACACCCCCAGGGGGGTCCGGCACTCAGCCTGGGTCCGGCAGGCAGGACTCCCCGCACTGGGATGTCCAAATCAGGCTGGGAAGGCAGGCCTGGCAGGGCGGGGAAGGGGCGTCCGAGAGCCGGGGGGTGAGGTCTGCAAGCACCTGGCTGGCAAGCTGGACCAGCCTGGCAGGGGTCACCTCCTTGGCCCACACGGGCTCAGGATCAGGAAAACGGGCAGTTCCCCCGTTCGTCTCAGACTCACACACCGAGCTTCTGTATGCAGCTGTCGTGCTAGCCCAGCTCACCGAGACTTTACCGAGCACTTTCTACATGCCAGTACCACACCAGTGCGGATCACAGAGCATTTATTGAATGCCTTCTGGGGGCTGGACCTATGCCAGTGAAGTTCACAGGGCATTTATGGAGCACGTTCCATAGGCTGGATCCATGCTAAGTACACTTCACTGAGGATGTGCCAGCGCCTCCTCCGCCATACAGACCACAGAGCACCTATTAAGCACCTTCTGTATGCCGGCTCTACACTCAGAACACGGGACAGAGGGTTGAGACGAGCTCCTCAAGGAGCTCACGGTCCAGAAGGCACGGGATCCAGGCAGAAATCCTGACACCGCATGATTAATGCTTCTCGCCCTTTCGGGAAACACTGGAGAACACCTACTACGTGCTGGCTGGGATTAGAGGAGCAGCACAGCACAGGGTGAAGGCTGCGGAGAGGGGAGAGGGCTCCCAGGGCACAGGCTCAGCACGACGCCCGAGGCACCTGCCTCTGCAGCGCACACCGCAAACAGATGTTGAGGGATGACGGAGGAGTTCACCAGGCGGAGAGGAAAGGGTGCTCCTGGCCCGGGGACCGGCAGACGGGAGTGTGCAGGGCGGGTGTGGAGGCTGGAAGGCTGGGGTGTCTCCCAGGGGCTGACATTGCCATACGCTGCCATCTGCCTGACACGCACCGCGTCTGGTTTTCCCGTGCTGGCCCCTCGGCACCTGGACAAGTCTGGGGGTCCACGGCTGCTCCCCCCACCCACCTGCCCTGACAGCTGTTCTCCACCTGCATCAGCCGGCGGTCACTCCACCTGTGACAAGGCCAGTGTCCTGCTGAGCCCATTACACAGATGAGAAAACCAAGACCTTACACAGCAAGCCCCAGGGCCAGGCATCTGAGCAGAGCTCGGTGCTCCAGGGCGCCAACCCCCACAGAGTCTGACACCCATGCAGGGGCAGACTCGACCCCGGAGCTGAGTCTCTGGGCTCAGGGTCACAGAGAAAAGGGTGGACTCACCCCTGAAGCTGGGGACCCCCCAAAAAGCACAGCCTCCCCGGGAGGCCGAAACAACCAGCCCATCAGCTCACCTTCTCCAGGAAGAAGCTGTCAGTGGCCAAGAGTGGGTTAAGAAGGGATACTTAATAGGACAACAAAAGCAGTGTTACGGGCTGGACTGTGTCTCCCCCAAATTCCTACATTGATGATTCTAACCCCCAGCACCCCAGAAAGTGACCGCATTTGGCAACAGAGCCATTGCAGATATTATCAGTTAAGATGAGGTTCCCCTGGAGGAGAGCGATCCCCCGGTCTGTTACAACTAGGGTCCCCGTGGGAGGAGGGGTGACACAGAGTGGAAGCCCACGTGACGGTGATGGCAGAGACTGCAGTGACGTGTCCACATGCCAAGAGACACTGAGGGTTGCTGAAGCTACCAGAAGCTGGGACCCAGACACAGAGGCTCCTCCTTCAGA
The DNA here is from genome assembly GCF_016509475.1 of Prionailurus bengalensis. Lineage (NCBI taxonomy): Eukaryota > Metazoa > Chordata > Mammalia > Carnivora > Felidae > Prionailurus > Prionailurus bengalensis. The sequence goes on from NC_057357.1 coordinate 4,525,129, forward strand.
GCCTCCAGAAGGAATCCACCCTCCTGACATCCCGATTTTGGACTTCTGGCTTCCAGAGCTGGGAGACCAGATTTCTATATGTTTAAAGCCACAAAGCACATGGTCATTTACTGCAGCTCTAGAGACACGAACACAGGGATGCACGGTGTTAATTTTGATAGATTCTGCCCCAAAGCCCCCCACGGCGCTGTGCCAACTGGGCGAGGGGGCGGGCAGAGGTCAACCGGGCAGGGACACAGCTGACGCCTTTCTCCAAGGTGGGAAACCAGGTCTGGGGCTGAGGAAGTTCCCGTCCACCTGTCGCCGACTTTAACAAACACCAATAAGCCGCCCACAGTGCCAGCCTCACGGGTCCAAGAGCGACATTGCGTTGCCACGGTGACCCATGATGGGCAATCCCTTATTTGTTTCTGGGTTCCACAAAACCCTCCTTGTCTCTGCCCCGCGCTGCAGCCACTGAATGGGGAGAAAGGCGGACAGAGAAAAAGGCCGGCAGACCAGGCCCCGGGGCCGGGGGCAAACACCCAAGAAATAGTTCCCACAACCCTCCAGAACCAAGAACTTTTTCTTTACCCTCCTTGTGGCCTAATTTTTTTCTTTCTTTCCTTTTCCTTTTTTTTTTTTTTTTGCTACTCTGTGTTATGAGTTTGGGCAAATGTAGATGGGCGTGTGACCACCACCACAATCAAGATTAAGAACAGACCCCTTCGTCCCTCCCAAAATGCTCGCACGCCCCGGGGACCCAACATCTGTTCCCGGTCCCATTACTGCTGCTCTGCTCTCTGCCCCAACAGCTTTGCCTTTCCAGAATGTCGTGTAAATGGAGCAACACAGTCATACCACAGCGTGTTGTTATGTTTTTTACTTTAATACCTAAAAAGAATTTATTTTAATTTTTTTAATTTTTTTTTTGGATAGAGTATCAGAGCATGAGTGGGGGAGAGGCAGAGAGAGACACAGAATCCAAAGCAGGTTCCAGGCTCCGAGCTGTCAGCACAGAGCCCGATCTGGTTTTTGAACCCATGAACCATGAGATCATGACCTGAGCCGAAGATGGACGCTCAACCGACTGAGCCACCCAGGCACCCCAGAAAGAATTTATTTTAGAAAGTCAAAGCACATTCCCAGATGGAAGGAAACTTTCCATGATAAGCAGGGATTTACTTATTTATTTAAAATGTGTCTAAGACAAACACATTTTATACAAGAAGAAAACAGACCCTCCTAGATGGTGTATTCCCATTCTTGGCAAATTATTTTCAAAACTTCCATCCTTTTTTTTTTTCCTTCTGTATAGACTTTTCACTGCTGAGCACTATTCCACTGTCTGGACATACAACAGCTTGTTTATCCGTTCCCCAGGAGACGGATAAGGGAGTCATTTTTAACAGAGGAAACACAGATAAAATATAGAATGTTCTAGAACAGAGCTGACAGTCAGATAGCAACCTTCAAGATTAGGGGAAGTTTCTCTTAAAAGAGCTGATATCCCCAGCAGGCTGTCACTAGTTAAACTAAAGGAGGGAAAGAGGCCTTTCTTCCTCCCCTCTGGAGAACACAATCCCCATTCTGCGGCCAGCCCTACTGCTTAGATAACCACGTGGGCATGGCATTGGTGGGGTGTGGGGAGGGCAAATCCACGAGGAAAGCTCCCCGAGTCAGAGCTGGCAGGGAGGCAAGGGCACAGGCTGAATTCCCATCCTGAACAGGACAGAGCAGGGACTTTGGAGCTTGGAACAGCTGGGTGGAAAATCTCTGCACAGTCGCTGAGGTGCTCTGAAGCCTAGGAGAAGTTACCTAATGTCTCTAGGCTGCAGCTCCCTTGCATGTATAAGGAGAAACTACTACCTATCCTACAGATACCATGAGATAATACGGCTCGAGAGCCCACGCGGGAGTGCCTGACACGTACTGGTGCTCGAGGAATGGACATTCTTTTTGCCTCCTCCTGGAAAGCCCCCAGAAAGCCCAGGTACCATTTTCTTACTGGCAGCTGACCCGTCCCAGTACCTCACATTGAAGCCCACCACATCAAAAAGAAAAAAAAATAAAATAAATAAATAAATAAATAAATAAATAAATAAAAACAAAAACAACAAAAAAGGGGCGCCTGGGTGGCTCAGTTGGTTAAGCGGCCGACTTCAGCTCAGGTCATGATCTCGCGGTCCGTGAGTTCGAGCCCCGCGTCGGGCTCTGTGCTGACAGCTCAGAGCCTGGAGCCTGTTTCAGATTCTGCGTCTCCCTCTCTCTGACCCTCCCCTGTTCATGCTCTGTCTCTCCCTGTCTCAAAAATAAACAAAACGTTAAAAAAAAAAAAATTAAAGCCCACCACATCCTTGCAAAGTAGATACGATTATTCCAATTCGGAGATGAAGCTGTAAGAGGTTAGGCCAGTTGTTCTCAGCCAACAAAACAGCTGCCCACCCTCCACGGCTTCTCTCTCCCCCAGTTCACCTCTCCACGCTGTGTATCTGCCAAGTTCTGTGGCTCCAGTTATGCAGATTATTGTGTTAGTCCTCAGATCAATTTTCTAGGTGTGCAAAACGGTTTGGGGCCGATCTAGCTGCATTTCAGGGATAAAAGAAGCAGAGAATTTCCGTGCTGCTCCGCCATCTTGGCCTCTATTTTTTTTTTTTTTATTCTAGGTCAGTGGTTCTCAACCTTGGCTGCACATGGATGGGTAGATCCATCCATATGACAGGATATTACTCAGCCATAAAAAGGAAGGACATATTGATACCTGCTATGCATACAAACCTCAACTACATGATGCTGAGTGAAAGAAGCCAGATACAAAAAATCACCTATTACAGGGGCGCCTGGGTGGCTCAGTCAGTTGAGCATCCGACTTTAGCTCAGCTCAGGTCACGATTCCACAGTTTGTGGGTTTGAGCCCCACGTCGGGCTCTGTGCTAACAGCTCGGAGCCCAGAGCCTGCTTCAGATTCTGTGTCTCCCTCTCTCTTTGCTCCTTCCCCACTCATGCGCTCTCTCTCTCTCTCTCTCTCTCTCTCTCTCTCAAGAACAATAAACTTAAAAATTTTTTGTTTAATTCTTTTAAGGGTCTTGAGGGAAGATAAAGATGGACTGACCGCCTGTCAGACCGCAGCATTGTACCAAGGGCTGGATTTCTGGGCGAGATAAGGGTGTCCTGAGATACATGCCGATGTGCTTGAGGATGAAGTGTCCGAATGTCTGCAGTTTAGCCTCAAAAGCTTCAGCGCCAAGAGGAAGTGATAAAGCCAACACAGCAAAAGGTTAACAGCCGGTGACTCTAAGTGAATGGCACTCGGGCAAGTTCATGGAACGTTTCTTGCAACTTTTGACTACAAGTTTGAAATTTTTCAAAATAAAAGGTTGGAAGGAAATTCTCTGATGCCAATGCTTTTATGATGTAAAGACTTAAACAACGAAGACCAGTCCTCTGCCAGGGCGTGATCTCACACCCATGATTGTCACACCGGAGACAGCAGAGGGAATTTCTGGAGACGGAAGCACACGAGGAGAGGAGGAGCGGGAAGGAGGAGGGGTGTTCAGAGGCAGGGAGGGAGCCCACCCGGCTGGAGTAGGAGCTGAGCCGGGGCAGGGGTCATGAGGTGATCCCTAGTGTTCCAGCATTCTCTGTGTCTCGCAGGTGAACCGAGTCATTGCCATCCTCCAGAACCATCCCCACCTCATTCTCCGGGAGCCCTGACCCTTCACTCAGCACATGGCTGCCCAGAGCAAAGGAACGCACTGAAGGATGGTATGTGGACTTCGGCTGTCTTCCCACCTCACCCAGCTATCACAGAGCTGGAAGAGCTGTCTCGGCACCTGCGAAACGTTGCCTTATGCCCACAGCTCCCTAAAGACATTATGGATGTACCTTGGTATTACAGACCCCAAATCTGAACATTCTTTCCCCAAATTTGGCCGCTTTTAACTGATCGTGAAAAGCAGAAAATAATGTGACTTTATGAAATCTTCTCATTGGCTCTCCCACTGTCCGCAGGACAACAGCGATCCTTTCCAGTACATTTCCAATTAGCTGACTGTGGAACTAGCTGGTGGGTAGGTGGGTAGGTAAGCAGACCAAAGAGAAGAAAATGCCTTCTCAGACAAATAACTAGTTAGGTAAATATTTGTCTGGAAGGATGGATGGATGAATGGATAAATGGGAAGTCTGGAGGATGGGTGGAGGGGATGGATGGATGGGGGATGGATGGACAGAGGCGAAGGATGGATAGACGGATGGATGGATGGATGGATGGATGGATGGATGGATGAGCTATTGGATGGCTGGTTGGATGGGTGGCATATGAATGATGGATGGAGGGATGGATGGATGGATGGATGGACAGGGGGATGGATGCATGGGATGGATGAATGAAGGGGTAGGTGGATGAGTATGTGACTAGGAGAGATAGGCACATAGCTTGGTAGAAACATAAATAGATAAATGGAAAATAGATGTCTGAATGGATGGAAGGATGGATGGATAGATGGATGGATGGATGGATGGAGAGATGGATGGAAGGAAGGATGGGCAGATGGGTGGAAGAATGGGATGGATGGAGGGATGGATGGACGGACAGGGGGATGGGGGATGTATGGATGGATGGGATGGGATGGATGGATGGATGGATGGAGGGATGGATGGATGGACAGGGGGATGGATGGATGGGATGGATGAATGAAGGGGTAGGTGGATGAGTATGTGACTAGGAGAGATAGGCACGTAGCTTGGTAGAAACATAAATAGATAAATGGAAAATAGATGTCTGGATGGATGGAAGGATGGATGGATGGACGGATGGAGAGATGGATGGAAGGAAGGATGGACAGATGGGTGGAAGGATGGGATGGATGGATGGATGGACGGACGGACAGGGGGAGGGGTGGATGGGGGGATGTATGGATGGATGGGATGGATGGATGGATGGAAGGATGGAATGGATGGATGGACGGACGGACAGGGGGATGGATGGATGGGATGGATGGGTGGGATGGATGGATGGATGAAGGGGTAGGTGGATGAGTATGTGAGTAGAGAGATAGGCACGTAGCTTGGTAGAAACATAAAGAGGTAAGTGGATAAATAGAAGTCTGAATGGATGGAAGGATTGATGGCAGAAATTTGTTTTCCTTTCCTCCTCCCAAGATGAATACCAGAACACTTTCAAGTAAATTATGCTTTGCTGAAGCTCGGTGGCCTGGCTAATACAGCACTGGCATCCGGGAGATGCCTGTCCTAGTCCTTTATCAAAGTGGCAAATGCTTGGGTTTCCAGGGTTTGGACAGGCAGTGGGGCACAGTGGAAAGAGGACAGCCTTTGGACGCAATTCAGATCAGACTCGGCGAACACTCCAAATGCAGGCGCTGTAACGACCCAGTGATTCCAACAACGGTCTCCAAGCAACTGGGAGAGAGCTCCTCTGTCAGAACCCCATCCTGCCTCCTCTATCCTACGTGCAGTCACGGGGCCGTCCGTGGAACTGGTCACGTGTGAGGTACCCGCCTGCTGGGGGGCTGCTAGGAGACCAGCCCACACTCACAGCACGCAAGGGAGTGTGTTCCACACTGCAAGGTACCATTCGCCCCCTGCTCTTCTCAGATGGGGTGGAGCCAGGCCTGGGGGTCTCCTCATCTCCTGCCTACGCCTCTGCTTTGGTTTACACCCTCCTTCATCACCTACCTAGCACACAACAGAGTTTATAATTAAGATTGGGAGCTCGGGGGTCAGACGTTCCAGATTCAATCCTGGCACCACTCCCCTCTAGCCACGAGTCCATGTGCAAGCTGCTAAAGCTGTCCTCGGTTTTCTCATCTGAGCAGTGGGGTTAACCCCAGCACCCCCCACAGAGGATAATAAAAGGATGAACCGGGCTAATCTGCGCACAGCACTCGGCATCTGTAGGCGCGTGACCGACATGAATGATTCTGTTACTGTGAATCCTCACCATCGATGAGGCACGCCCTACTGCTGGCCCCATTTCATAGCTGGGGAAACTGAGGCCCAGAAAAAGCAAATCCCCAAATGCCTAAGGCATGACAGCTAGATAAAGACAGGGCCGGTATTTCCGCCGAGGATCGTCTGCGCTCTAGGAGAGTAGCGGCGCCTGCCTCACAGAGGACGACTCGTGCCGCGTGAGCTCCCTGCACACAGTAGGCACTCAGTACAAGCTGATCCCTGTCTGCCTCCCGCAGCACCCCCAGAACAGGTGCCGTGACGTGCTGAAGTGAGGCAAGAAGGCTTGCTTTCCAACGTCAGGCCTCCCCACTCCACACCCATTCCCCCCAAAACCAGAAAACCGGCGTTGGCGAGGACGAGAAGTTGGCGGCGACGTAAATGGTGCAGCCGCCGCGGAACACCAGATGGAGGCTCCCCCGGAAACCACACGAAGAACCACCATCCGATCCAGGCGCTCCGCTTCCGGGACAAGAATTGCACCTGCACACCCACAGCAGCACGGTCCACACGAGGCCACAGGTGGAAGCGAAGTGTCCGTCACAGATGGACGGATAACAAAAGGTGGTCCGGCCACACAATGGGAGGATATTGTTCAGCCCTAAAAAGGAAGGAAACTATGACACCTGCTACCATGTGGACGGACTTTGAGGACGTTACGCTCAATGAAACAAGCCAGATACAAAAGGGCAAATAACGTAGGGTTCCATGTATAGGAAGGAGATCCCCAGAGTCACCAACTCCATGGAGACAGAGAGAAGGTGGTGGTATCCGGGGCTGGGGGAGGGGACGGCGTGAACGGGGACAGCGTCTCAGTTTGAGACAACGGAAGTCAGCCTGGAGACAGGCGGTGGTGACAGCAATGTGAATATGCTTAATGCCGCTGAAACATACACTTGAGAATGGTTAACACTGGGCGCCTGGGCGGCTCAGTCGGTTAAGCGTCCGACTTCAGCTCAGGTGATGATCTCATAGTTCGTGAGTTCGAGCCCCACCATCAGGCTCTGTGCTGATAGCTCGGAGCCCGGAGCCTGCTTTGGATTCTGTGTGTCCCTCCCCCACTCATGCTTGCTCGTGCGCGCTCTCTCTCTCTCCTTCAAAAATAAACATTTTTTAAAAAGTGGTTAAAACGGTAAGTTTTAAGTCTGTATTTTACAAAAAAAAAAACAAAAAAACGAGGCCACTGGCACATCTAGGTACATAGGAAGACTTACTATCATGCCAGCAGGGAAGGGACAGGAGTTGGGTCTGGGCTGTGCCATCGTCACCCCCTCCCCGAAACCCTGGGCCACTGGGGACGCAGCCGTATCACCACCTGGCAGGTCGGAGGAAGGAGCCAGAGCAAATGTTGCTGCGCGTGAGAATCACCGGGGGAGACGGAGAAAATGCCGATGCCCAGGCCTCATCCCCAACAATTACAACGGGACTGCCAGGCGAGGGACCCAAGCATTGGAATTTTTGAAAACTTCCCAGGGGATTAGCAGCGGGCAGGAGGAAGAGCTTCATGGAGAAGGGACCGCACCAGGTGCCACACATAGATGCCACAGGGGCCCAGGACCACAAAACAGACACTCGGCTCAGCACAGACAGCAAACAGGCTTCAGCCCCCACACCAAGTCCATGGGCTCGTGCTGGCTGCCTGGAGCATCGTATCTCTAAGGCCCCGGAGCGTGAGTCTACGCGTGGCAGGAAGGGGGGCGGCGATGAACTGGCGGTGTCAGCCACAGGCACTGGGCAGGCCAGAGGCAGCCATCCCAGGCTTAAGAGCTGCCCAACGAGGGGCGCCTGGGCGGCTCAGTGGGTTAAGCATCTGACTCTCGGTTTCAGCTCAGGTCATGCATGATCTCACGGTTTATGAGTTCAAGCCCCGTGTCTGGCTCTTTGCCGGCAGCGCAAGGCCTGCCTGGGATTCTCCCTCTCCCTCTTTCTCTGCCCCTCTCCTGCTCGTGCTGTCTCTGTCTCTCTCAAGATAAATAAATAAGCTTACAAAAATTAAAAAGTTTGTGAACATTTAGAAGCGAAACAAAATATAGGTGAGATTAAGTGGTACCCACAAATTAAAAAAAAAAAAAAAGGTACCCAAGGTACCCAATGCTTTCACTTCCCTCCTCTTCTCTGAACCTTGCTGCAAAGTGAGCGGGGGGGGGGGAGATGATGACTGTGATTTTATACAGGGATTCACAGAAGTTAAGCCACAAGCTAGGAAGTGGCACAGCTGAGATATGACCCCAGACCTCCTGATTCCTGGTTTATTCTTTCCACTGCACTCACTTCCCTTCATCCCTGTCTGTGGTTCTGATGGGAAAGGCTCTGCTATCAATCTTTTACACTATAGTGTAACGTATCTGGGCATCCTCTCCAGGATGGAAAATCTGGAGGCAAAGAAGGGAAGGGAACAGAGGCCTCTCGCAGCTCATGAAATCACTGCCTCATTGGCCAGTGGTCAGAGCAGCCCTGGCCACAAGTGGCCCGTGATCCCCAGTCCCCCTGAGCCCCAAATTAGTCCCTCCCATCTTAGAAAGCCTACACCAAGACTCTCAGGTCTCATGGGGTCAGGGAAAACCTCTGGCAGACCCAGAGCACAAGAGCCCGTGTCAAACTGAGAATAAAAAAAAAAAAAGAACAGGGGCGCCTTGGGTGGCTCAGTCAGTTGAGCGTCCAACTCTTGATTTCAACTCAGGTCATGGTCCCAGGGTCGTGGGATCCAGCCCTGCCTCGGGCTCCAGGCCATTTGTGGAGCCTGCTTAAGATTCTCTATCTTCCTCTGCCCCTCTCCCCTGCTTTTGATCTCTCTCTCTCTCTCAAACTAAAAAAAAGAAGAGCCTGTGTTCCAGGGGAACCTGCTTCTTTTGTTTCCTATCCCTGCCTCAAACCCTGCAATTTCTCCTCACCCCACGAACACTCTCCTCGTGGCCCACAGTCATCACGGCTGTGGGCCTTCCACACACCTTTTCTTCGGCTTAAAAATCCCTTTCCCTCTTCTCCAGCTGGAGAACTCCTATTCAGCCTTCAAAGCCCAGGTGAAAAGGCCCCTCTGAAGAGCTTTGCTTGATCCTCACAGTCCCATCCAGACTGCAGAGCAAAAGCCTTCTCTCACCTCTAGGCCAACGCACGAGCGGTTGCTTATGTGGACCGCCTTCCGTCTTTCTCTTCCTGGAGCACTCCTAGGCAGGGAGCGTTTGGACTCCCACAACCGCCTGTGGAGCCCCTATCACAGGGCACGCAACACGTATTTGGGTGTTTCTGGGTCCGTCTTGGCCCCCAGACTGCACGCTGGCCCCGATTCGTCTTTGTCGTCTCGGTACCAATGCAGAGCCAGGCGTGCGACAGGTAATGCCTGACAAATAACTGATTAATCCATCATCTCACAGCGTTTATGAAGTCGTTCAGACTTGAGATAATAAGTTTGGAACGGTCCCAGCCTTTTGAGATCTTACAAAAATTCTGGAGCAGACAGTCTCCTGAGACATGAGTCAATCCAGCCAGGATAAGGGGCTTGCCCAAGGTCACCCAAGAGGCAGGGCCAGTGAGCTGACCTGGAAAAGCAGAAGGTACGAAAGGGGGGCACCACAGGACAGACTGCGGACAAGGGCGGGACGCACCATTGTTTTCTTTAGATTTCTGCAGCGTTTCACTGACTGCAACGGTCATTTGCTACGTTAGTCAATTGTAAAACTCTAACCAATGTCCATGCGTTCTCAAACCTGGCACATTGGAGTTGGGAGAGGGAGGGGGGCTGGTCCCTACAGGAGCGCTGGAAACTACCCAAATGCCCATCCAGCGCAGGATGGGAATATACCACGAAAGAGCCACGCCTCATAACACCACACTGGCCAGACACAAGCACAGAAACCGGGATGCATCTCAGACACGGCGCCGAATGACGGGACGCGCTCTCTGGCTCTATTTATATCAACTTCAAGAATCAGCAATGGGAGTCTTTGATGATAAAATCCAGGACAGGGGGCACCCTTGGGACTGGGAGACAGCGACTGGAAGGGGTATTTAGGAGGTTTCTGGTAACTGGCAATGTTTAGCATCTTGATTAGGGTGCTGGCTCCCCAGTTTTTGAGCTGAAATCGAAAGGCAGGCTCTCCTGTACATTAGACTTGAGTAAGAGGCTAACAAACAGAGCAGCCATGCTCCTAAGGGCTAGGTCTGGGTGGGGTCTGCAAAGGTATGCTTTGGGGGAGGTGGGGGGACACCTGGCTGGCTCAGTTGGTGGAACATGTAACTCTCGATCTCAGGGGTTGTGCGTTCAAGCCCCACGTCGGGTGTAGACATTACTTAAAAATAAAATCTTTAAGGGGCACCTGGGTGGCTCAGTCAGTAAGCGTCTGACTTCGGCTCAGGTCATGATCTCAAGGTCCATGAGTTCGAGCCCCGCATCAGACTCTGTGCTGACAGCTGGGAGGCTGGAGCCTGCTTTGGATTCTAGGTCAACCCCTCCCTCTCTGCCCCTCACCTGCTCACGCTCTGCCCCCCCATCAAAAATAAATAAACATAAATTAACTAATTAATTAATTAAAATCTTTAAAAAGAACTTTTAAAAGGGTATGCTTTCTACATCGCACCTGCCCTGGGGTCTACAGGCAGCAGGTGCAACACGGCTGCCCCAGGCAGGGTCTAAAGTGGCTGACCTGCCGGGTCCCCACCACCTTGGCCCCCAACACATCCCAGCTGCTCGCCTCCCCTCCCGCTCCCTCCCTTCACGCTGGAAGGGCCAGGTCCAGCCTTCGGGCTTCTGCGGTTCCTCCGTCCTCCGAGCCTGGACCCAGGGCGGTAGCCCCCAGAGAGAAGTGCTCCTCTTCCAAATAAGCCCAGACCCAGGACAACGATAGTGGCCGCCCCTCCCCGACTGGGCCGTGCCTGGCAGTGGCGGCCCTGGGTCCCCAGGACAGAGGACTAAAGAGATTTGTCCTGGCTTCCACACAAAGGGAGTCTGTCTGTCTGTCCCGCAGAGGCCAGCACAGCCCAGGCAGGGCCAAGCTGGCCCCGGGCCCTGAGAGCCTCCCCCTCCTCCAGCTTGGCCCCAGGATACTTCTTTGTGTCCATTCATGAATTCAGGCTCCTCCCGGGTGCAGACAGCATCTTGGCTCAGGCTTTGGGAAGCAGTTTTTGGGCTGGTGCCACTCCACGATGGTCTGGAGATCAAAATCTCAGCAGGGAGAGGGCCGGAAACAGGAAGGGGAAACTGACGAAGGGGTGGGAAGGACGGAGATTGGACCCCGTGCCAGGTCCGAGGAAGTCTGGAGGGAAGATGGGCCACGGCCTCGCTTCACGTGGCATTCCACGTGGACGGTGCCCCCGGGAGGTGTGCATCTGGTAGCGTGGGCCGGGCAGACCTGGGCAGACCCCAGCCCCCCGTTCTGCACCTTCCCTGTGGCTCCCCGGGGAACCTCCTCCCCTCTGAGGTAATGAGAATCCCCATCTCTGAAGCAGTGACCACCCTGCCCCCTGCCTCACCGAAGCTACTGGAAGACCACCGGCGAGAGACCTTCTGAACCAGAAATCCTGGGGGGTGGGGGGCCAGCACCTCAGCAACCCTTGCAACGGCGGGGGGGGGGGCAAGCCCATCCCCACCCAAGTTAAGGCTCTGAGAGTTAACGCTCATGGCAATCAGCCTCCGCCAGGACACGGCGAGCTGCGGAATCAGCCAGGCCCCTGGGCCCTGCAGGGAGAGCCCAACACGCGCTCCACACTGTCTCCCAAGCAGAACCAGCTTGCCTCTTTCTAAAGCTCATTTATTGACTTTTGAGAGAGAGCGAGAGAGCCGGCGGGGAAGGGGCAGAGAGAGAAGGGAACAGAGGATCTGAAGTGGGCTCTGAGCTGTCAGCACAGAGGCCGATGCGGGGCCTGAACTCACGAACCATGAGATCACGACCTGAGCTGAAGTCGGACGCTCAACCGACTGAGCCACCCGGGCGCCCCCAGCTCGCCTCTTAACACACCCTTTGGTGGCTGCGTGTCCTTCCCTGTGCTCATGCCCCACCGCTTGCCCTTGGGTCCTTGTCTCGGGGTCTGCTTCTGGGGAAACCCAAACTAAGGCAGATTATCTCCAAGTATGAGCTGGCCTCCGAAGACAGCAGCCACAAGGCCCCTGGGCAAGCAAGCGGCACGATTCTGAATGCCTCTATCCCATCTGGGCACAGTGCTGATATCAAAGGCTTCTTCGTACAGCACTTCACAGTTTGCAAGGCTCATTCACATTCCCGGGCCACTCAGGGCTGCAGTTCGCTGAGCCTGGGACCCACATCTGCTCCGTTCGCCAAGGCTCTCCCTGGCGCAGGCCCTGAAATGAATCTGAAGTCACTCCCCGGCTCCCCTCCAAAGTCCTCGGAAGCTTGCAGGGTGGGCTGACTAGCCCATTTTTCAGATGGGGAAATGAGGCACCCAAAGGTGGCCAGCTGAGTACAGCCAGCCCCTGACTCAGGGATGCTGGGGCGCAGGGCTTCCTCGGGGACCACCGCTCTTGGGATCCGCCGCTAAAATGAATGGCCCACAGCCCCCCGCCCCAGACAAGACCACCCCAGGCACTGGGGTCTGTCATCCTCCCAGCCACCTCTAGAAGGACAGGCCACCGCCCATGTGCCCTGGCCTCCCTGCCACATCCCCATCTCTGCTGTTTTACCCTCCCCAATGTCATGACAGGATCACAATTCCAGAACATTTCCGGGGAGCTCACGGAAAACCTCCTCCTCACTGCGACGGCGCGGAGAGCACTCCTCCCAAATCCCACACCTTTTCAGAGGCGAGTCCCAAACCGGAATCCACTGGGAGGAATTTGTGAAGAAAATCAGCAAATATCTCCCCTGCCCCCGGGAGCCCTTGGCCCCTGACTCTGACACAGAGGCCGGGGGGCTCTGACACAGGATGAGGGGCCACCCTCACAGCCCACGTCCTGCCAGGCTGTGCGCCACCACAAGTGGCCCACCCTTTCCCCGGGAACAGTGTCCTCCAGGCTCGTGCTATTCCCTGGCCGTGCAACATGGCAGAGGCCTTGAACGACCATCCTTCCCAACACAGCGCCACGTGCCCTGGCAAAGCCCAGCCCCGCCAACGGCCAAGGGTCCAGAGTACATCCCGAGACAGGTAGAGCCACAGAAACTCCACAGCAGAGGGCTATTGGATATGCTGAAGCCAGATTTGGGCCCAACTCCGTCCCCTACAACCAGGATTGCGTCACCCAATCCTGGGCAAAGTGGCTGCCTGCTGGGAGATCTATACCTCTCTGGGGCCAAATGCACACGCATGTGCATACACACACGCACGCACACACTGAACACGCCATCCCAAGGGTTCACAGAGCCCGAAACATCGTCCACACATCCTAAGAATGTCTACACAGACTCATCCACTCCTTCTCCGCGAGGCCTTTCTTGGAAAGAAATGAACCCCGGCTTTATGTCGGATAATAACAAAGATCCCACCACTTTGGTGCGCTAAGTGCAGAGAAGTTTGGGGGTGGGGTCTCTCTTCTTCACTAAGAGGGAATTCTGAAAACCCAAGACTTGATGAAATCATTCATTCCGACAACAGTAACCAACAGACGCTAAGACGGTTGATGACAGGTTGCCGAGCAACCGGCTACTATAAAAGGAGCCGAGAGTCCCAAGATCCATCTCCGCATCACCGGAAACAGGACCTCCGTGCCCCCTGGAGAGATGCAACGAGAAGTTTCTGGCCTTTCCTGCCTGGAACGTGGGTCCTGAATCGAATCCGGCCTCTACAGCTGTGCTATCTAATATGGCAACCGACAGCTACATGTGGTCCAGTAAACGGGCTTTCTCTCAAATAAAACAAACCTGGGGGCGCCTGGGTCGCTCAGTCGGTTAAGCATCCGACTTCCTCTCAGGTCATGGTCACACGATTTGCGAGTTCCAGCCCCGAGTCAGGCTCCTTGCTCTCAGCGCAGAGCCCACTTCGGATCTTCTGTTCCCCCTTCTCTGTCCCTCCCCCACTCCCGCTCATGCTCTCTCTCTCAAAAGTACATAAAACATTTAAAAAAATTTTTTTTAAAACTAAATAGAACTTACAATTCAAGTGCTCAATAGGGCTAGGACTTACTGCCGATGCTGATGGGTGGGCTGGGGGTCTAGTGTGGTTAAGGAAGAAAGTCCTCGCCAGGCAGAGATGCGCACTGAGGTCATATCACCCATACCACCGAGGGATTTGTCCTCAAATACTTTAGGACAGAGAAAAAGCAGAGATGAAGCAAATTTGGCAAAACGTTACTAATCGTTAAGTTGAAGCTAGGGGGTGGCTGGGGTTCATTACGCTATTCTCTCTACCTTTATAAGAGAAAGTTTTCATAGTATGAGGACCGGAATACGCACATGCGCTCCAAACACTCCCTCCCCACGAATGCTAACTGATTACCAAAACGAATAATACTTTTACAGAGAGAAAAGCAGGAAGACCCCCCCGTGAGCGAGCGATCACGGAAGACATCACACCGAAGGACAGACTGACACGTGTTGTCGGTTACAAGGAGCCTAAAAAAAGCAGCATCGCTTCTACCAAAACGGGGCAGGGGCGGGGGGGCCCCCGAGCGGCTCACTAGGCTAAGCGTCCGACTTCGGCTCAGGTCATGATCTCGCGGTTCGTGAGTTCGAGCCCCACATCGGGCTCTGTGCTGGCAGCTCAGAGTCTGGAGATGCTTCGGATTCCGTGTCTCCCTCCCTCTCTGCCCCTCCCTTGCTCGCTCTCTGTCTCTGTTTCTCTCAAAAATAAACAAACATCAAAAATACTAAGAAAAGAAAGAAAGAAAGAAAGAAAGAAAGAAAGAAAGAAAGCAAGCAAGCAAGCAAGCAGAGCCTCAATCTGTGAGACCCCAAACCGAGCCCAGGGACTCCACACGAACCAGCCTACAGAACTGGCCTGGACACCTCAAAAACACCGATGCCTGACAGAAAAAGACAAGAGATGAATTCTGGACTCGAGGAGGCTAAGGAAACTACGCAGTGCACCCCAAAGCGGATCCTGGCAGCTGGGGCAGTGAGGGGGCAGTTGGTGAAATCTGCATCCGGACTCACTGTGAGATAATAGTGCCTCAACACTAAAGTCCCTTTTTCTTGTCTTGCCTCTCACATTTAATCAATGACCCGTTTCTGTTACCGTTTTCAGCTCGACTTTATTATTTTTATTTATTTATTTTTATATATTTTTTTTAACGTTTATTTATTTTTGAGACAGAGAGAGAGCATGAACGGGGGAGGGTCAGAGAGAGAGGGAGACACAGAATCTGAAACAGGCTCCAGGCTCTGAGCTGTCAGCATAGAGCCCGACACGGGGCTCGAACTCGCAGACCGTGAGATCATGACCTGAGCCAAAGTCGGACGCTTAACCGACTGAGCCACCCAGGCGCCCCTCGACTTTATTTTCTTAATATTTTTTAAAATTGTGGTAAAATACTCTCAACACAGAATTCACTGTTTCAACCACTTTTCCGTGTCCCGTTCTAGGGCACTGAGCATATTCACACGGCTGTGCAACCGTGACCGCTGTAGTCTCCAGAACTTTCCATCTTCCCACACTGAGACTCTGTCCCCATTACACACCCCCCACCCGCCCCAGCCCCTGGCTCCACTGTCTGCTCTTTGTCTCTGAGTCTGACAACTCTGGGGACCCCACAGAAGCGGAATCACACATTTGTCCTTTTGTCCGTCGGCTTATTAGCATACTGTCCTCATACGGTTCGTGCACAGTGCAGCACGTATCAGCGCCCCCTTCCTTTTGCATCTTTTTTCTTTTTGGGGGGGGGAGGGGCGGAGAGGGAGGGAGAACCCTGAGCAGGCTCCACACCATCAGGGCAGAGCCTGACACGGAGCTCGAACTCACAAACCACGAGATGGTGACCCAAGCCAAAATCGAGAGTTGAATGCTTAACTGACTGAGCCACCCAGGCGCCCCCTTCCTTTTTAAAGCTCAGTCTCTGTTCTTAAATGTCATTCCATAAGAGAGTACTTGGTGCTACATTCACACGCACTGAAGGCTTTGGGGTAAAGGGACATATTGACAAGTAACTGACCAATCAATTGACAGCGGCCAATCCCACTGCCAGGAGATGAACAGGCAGACCCCACCCGCTGCTGCTCCCCAGCCCCTGGGGGCCCCAGGAACCCCCCCCCCCCCCACTGCTGCTGTGGTATCTGGATGGCAACCACCCTTCGGGAAACGAAACCTTGCTACTTAGCCTAAAAGCCTCAATGGCACCCCAGAGCCCATGGGACAAAGGCCAGCTGCTGGGCGCGCCCGGGGAGTTGGGGACCTGACCCCACATCCTCCCCTCCAGAGGGTCTGAGTCCAGCCTCAGACTCTTCCCTGCCTTCCTGTGCTTCCCCTGCAGCCCTCTCCGGTGCCCTTCCCGCTTCCAGCCTCTGCAGAACTCCCGTTCACCCTGAACAACCCACCCCAAAGCCGCAAGGTCTCCGAGGCTTCTGTCCCATCCAGCATCTACCCCCCTCAATCACATATAAAATGTAAATCACTTTCGTTTTTGGCCACACATTCCCCCTCTCGTTCCATTGGGCTCACATGGAGCCACACCCTTCCACCCCCCAGCCATGCCCGACTCCCAATCTCCATGCTCCAAAAGATCCAGACTGGCATAGCCCTTCCCCTGACCCTGGTGACTGGTTCAAGGGTATGCATGCAATCCAAGTCAGGACACAGAGACTTGATTCCAGGACAGTGGTGATCCTGCCAGGAAAGAGAAACTCCCTGTCCACAAGGGCTGTGAGCAGTCCAGATATGCAGCCAGCAGAAGAAACAAAGCCCGAAGACAAAGAGAGACGGCATGGGACTCCTTTGAGACCCTGGATCCAGCTGTACCTGAATTCAGACATGCCTGGACGTTTCAGTTCTGAACACTAACAAGTTTATTTTCTCTGGTTTTCCCTTCCTTCTCCTCCTTTTCCCTCCTTTCCTTCTTGTCCTCATCCTCCTTTTTAAAGTTTATTTATTTATCTTGAGAGAGAGCATGAGCAGGGGAGAGACAGAGAGAGAGCGGGAGAGAGAATCCCAAAGACTGTGCGCTGTCAGCACAGAGCCTGACTTGGGGCTCAATCCCACAAACCGTGAGATCCTGACTTGAGCTGAAATCAAGAGTTAGATGCTTAGGGGTGCCTGGGTGGTGCAGTCGGTTAAGCGTCCGACTTCAGCCAGGTCACGATCTCGCGGTCCGTGAGTTCGAGCCCCGCGTCAGGCTCTGGGCTGATGACTCAGAGCCTGGAGCCTGTTTCCGATTCTGTGTCTCCCTCTCTCTCTGCCCCTCCCCCGTTCATGCTCCGTCTCTCTCTGTCCCAAAAATAAATAAACGTTGAAAAAAAAAATTAAAGTTTAAAAGAGTTAGATGCTTAACCGACTGAGCCACTACGTAAATACTTTGTCAGTTTTACACTTGTCAATCTTCATTTGTATTTTGCCTTTCAAATTTAAGAGAATTTCGGATATCCTAGAATACAAATAATTTTAGGTAGTTTTTTACATCTCGTTTAATTTACCTTTGCGGGATATTTTTTAAATTACATTTTGCGTTTTCATCCTTTAGACTAGTGCTCTCTGAGAGAAATTTCCACAGTGACAGAAATGTTGTAGGTCTGTGTTGTCCAATATGGTGGCCACTGGCCACCTGGGGCTCCTGAGCCCTTAAATGTGGCCTCTGCAACTGAGGGACTAGCTTTTTAATTTTACTTAATTTTAATGAATTTAGACTTGAATTTAAATAGCCACAGGTGGTTAGTGCTACACTGGACTGCACAACTTTAGATGATCACTGTGAAGAGAATGCAATTTCCGTGAAAATCCTGAAAATAACATAATTAATGATTTTGCTGCAGCGAAGACAAAAATAAATCGTATGAAATCTATAAACTACTAAGTTATGCACGCCTTTATTTTATTTGCTCACCCAGGCATCGCCGGCCTGGCCACAAAGGCCGCGGCACATGTAAAAATAACTAAACTCAACTTCCTTACTTGACAGTGGCCCGTCTTCATTCATATGATGGCCACCATTCTACAGAGTGTTCAACCCGTGTCATCGTAGAAGCGTATTTGCCGAGGAGGACGGAACCCGTTTCGTTGAAAAGCTTGTTAGCTAGATTTTTAACTTTAAACATTCAGGCACATGGTGTGTGGGCTTCCACTGGGACACTCGGTCCGTCCCCACAGATGCTTGGGGCAGGCCTGTCCATGAATGAATGAAGGAGGCGGTGTCTTCTGAGAGCCCTGCCAGGCCGTGCAACGGCACGTGCAGCGGGGAGGACTCCGGATTCTAGCCTCTGGGTCCAGCGGGGACTGGAAAATCACCTGACTTTGAGGATTATTATCCCCATCGCGGCGTGGGAGGCAGAAAAGCCAAGGACAGTCCAGGTGTGAACCTCACTGTGGGCTCCGTGACAGAGGGCAAACCAAACAGGGACAGAATATGGTACCTCGGGGGCACCTGGGTGGCTCGGTCAGTTGAGCGTCTTGACTCTTGAGTTCGGCTCAGGTCACGATCTCACGGTTCGTGGGTTCGAGCCCCGCGTTGGGCTCTGTGCTGAGAGCTCGGAGCCTGCTTGGGATTCTCTGTCTCCCTCTCTCTCTGCCCCTCCCCTGCTCACGCTTGCTCGCTCGCTCTCTCTCTCTCTCTCTCTCTCTCTCAACAATAAATAAGATCCAGCTAAGGACTAGATGAGATGGTGAATGGAAGATGCTTGTCACAAGCCTGGCACGTGGTTCCCACTCCACGAAGCCCAGGACTGGCCCGCCCACGGCCGCCCAGCAAGACAGAGGACCCGGAAGCCCCTCCTCGCCATCCCTTCTCCAGGCACAGAGACCTGCTGACATCAGAGCAAGCCTTGCCAGGAGGGAAGGGTTCTCCGGGGCAGTCTCATGGCTCTTGAGAAGCTTGATTCTTACACAGTGCTTCAAACCCTCCCCAGAAAGAGATTGTAAGTAACAATCACTTACACAAATAACCACCACTCTGGAGCGCCAACTGTATACCTGTACTGGATGCTTCTCATACACATCTTGATCGCCTCGAGAACAACAACAAAAAATGTTTACGAAACCCATAACCTTCAGAATTTCTCGGCTGGTCCTAAATGACCTTGCGGGGACGCTGGGTGGTAGTAGGACATCAGGATCTAAACCTACAGAGAGCCTACCGGGGTCACCGTACGCTTAACCAACCCCACATTAGCCTCAGGTACGAGAGGCTAGCAAGGCTTAATGAATAAGTAGCCTGCTCCAGAGAAGCCAGCAAAGAGATGAGCAGAATCAGAACACAAGCTCCAAGCTCTTTCCACTCTCCAAGAACACCACTGTAAGAAGAGCTGGGCCCTGACCTGTGCGGGGCCTTAGGAGCAACTTCAAGACCCCTGGTAAGAATTGCATTACAGGGGCCATTCCTGGGGGCGCCCCATGACCCGGTCACTGTAAACTCGGCAGTGCGCATCACCTGGAACTTGGGACCCACGGGACGTGGCCAGTGCCCAGGTTTGACAATGGATCAGAGCAGTTTCCTGAACACCGGGACCCTGCTGCAGAGACGTCCCCAGCAGTGTTACTTACAGAAGTGGATTCCGGGAAGCAACTTAAGCATCCGAAGGTGGGAAATAATAAAATAAAGCAGGGTGCGATGATGAGATGGAGTGTTAGGCACACATTCAACTGAGCAGGTGAATAATTGTTAAAGACAAGGGACACAGAACTGCAGAAGGTCTCACTTTTAAAATTAGGATACAATGCTAGCTATAGGTACGGTATCTGCAGAAAAAAGACTGCAAATAAACAAACAACACATTTCACAGCGATGATCTCAAGATGGCAGGACGAAGGGTGACCGTTGCTTTCATTTTTTGTAATGTTTATTTACTTTGAGAGAGACACAAAGGGGGGGGGGGAGAGAGAGAGAAAGAGAATCCCAAGCAGGCTCCACACCATCAGCACAGAGCCCAATGCGGGGCTCAATCTCACAAACTGTGACATCATGACCTGAGTTGGATGCTTAAACCAACTGAGCCATCCAGGCACCCATTGCTTTCTTTCTTTTTTTTTTTTTTAATGTTTATTTATTTGTGAGAGAAAGAGAGAGAGAGAGAGACAGTCAGTGGGGAGGGGCAGAGAGAGAGACAGAGACACAGAATCAGAAGCAGGCTCCAGGCTCTGAGCTGTCAGTGGAGAGCGCGACACAGGGCTCGAACTCACAAGCCATGAGCTCATGACCTGAGCTGAAGTCAGACGCTTAACCGACTGAGCCACCCAGGTATCCCGACTGCTTTCATTTTGATACCTACTCCCCATGATTTAAAAACTGTTCTTTAAGGAGCACATGCTGCATTTATAACCATCATGTTGCTTTATAAGGACCCCCTTTTCACGTCAGATTTTTAAAGCAAGAGAGTAGACCAGCGTCTTGGGAGGTTAATTTGCTTGTCCAAAGTCACACCGCCACTAATTCAACAGATTTGAGTGGTACCTTCTCTGATGCCAGGTGCTGTTCTGAGCCCCAGGGAGGCAGCAATGGACACAGACAGCTGGACTACACTTCCCAGCCTCCCCTGCAGTGAGGCGTGGCCACATGGGTGAGTCTCCCCATGGGAATGGGAGCTATCTTACAGGGCACATAGAATCCGGCTTGTTTTTCTTCCCAAGTCACTAATTACAACACTGCCAGGACCCAGAAACACCCTGTGTACCCCACCTCTCTTAGAGGTAGCCAGTAAGCTGATTTTGCAATAATCATTTTCTGGCTTTCCACATACCTTCCTCTGCACTCCTAAACAACACAGTTGGTTTGCCTGTTTTTGAGCATTAAACGATTGCATTCATACTTCGTGTTTTGCTACCACTCTCGACGTCTAGATTTATCCATTCTGTTGCCCGAAAGCGGAGGTCATTCTCACGAAAGGATATTATTCCAGCATATGAATTCTACCATTGACACTTGGGATGTCTGGCTCATCATGAACAACTAAGATGCTAAGATGTCCGCGTCCTCTGATGCACGTGCACACCACTTTCTCCAGGGCAGATGCCCAGTGAAAATGAGCAGCTTTTAGCTCATTTGTGTTCTCCCTTCTCTGTGTGCCTCTGCAAGACGATTTGCATTTCCGTATTTTCTGTTCTCTTATCTGTCCTTTTCTTACGGTAGGGCTTTATACACCCTGGATATTAATTAATGGGGTGGTTAAATGTGTTGCAGACATGTCCTTCAAGGTTGCAGCACCTCTTCTATTTCCTTCATGGCATTTCTCTGATGAATAGAAACTCATAATTTTTAACATAGTCTCGTTTATCCACCTTTTCTTTAACGGTTTTAACTGTCCATGCTGTCAGAAATCTTGACCCACCCTGAAATCCAAAAGATATTCTTTTCTATTTTCTAAAAGTTTTCAAGTGTTGTTTTTTTTTTAACTTCACTTATAAATTTTAATCCATCCAGAAATGCTTTTTTCTGTATGGTGTGAGGTAGGGCTCCGGTTTCATTGTTTCCATCTAGATAGCCAATTGTTTCGGTACCATTTATTCAATAGACCATCCTTGCCTCCGGTGATCAGCAACACCACCTTTCTCAAAAATCAAAGGTCTTTGGCGTGACTAGGTGGCTCAGTCAGTTAAGCATCTGACTCTCCATTTCTGCTCAGTTCACGATCTCAGGGTTGTGAGATCGAGCCCCCTGTCAGGTTCCACGCTAGGCATGGAGTCTGCTTAGGATTCTCTCTCTCCCTCTTCTTCCATCCCTCCCCCACTCAATCGCATGCTCTCTCTCTCTCTCTCTCTCTTTTCAAATGTCTTTGAAAAAAAATCAAATGTCTTTATATGCATCAATCTGCTTCTGGCCTCTCTATTATGTTTCATTGGTCAATTTCCCTAGCCCTGCACCAATACTACACAGCCTTTAATTCCTATAGCTATATGATAAATATATTTCTTTATCTAGATAAACCATTTAAGGATTCCAGGTTAGAAATTTAAAGATCAGCTGGTCCAACCACCCATTGAAAAGCAAAGGCTCAAAGGGGGAAAGCATCTTTTACAGTATCACACAGCATATAACAAGGGACCCTGTTAAGGGCTGAATGTCTGTGTCCCCCCCTAAAAAAATTTGTATGTTGAAACCTAACTTTCAGTGGGATGGCATCTGGAGGCGGGACCCTTAGGGCATAATCAGGTCCAGCGGGTAGAAGCCCTTCTGAATGAGATTAGTGCCTTTATAAGAGGCAACCAGAGAGCTAGCTCCTTCTCTATCACATAAAAATACAGTGAGTCTGTAGTCTATAACCCAGAAGATGGGCCTCACCAGAACCCAACCATGGGGGCACCTGATCTCGAACGTCTAGTCTCCGGAACTATAAGATGTAAGTTTCTATTGTTTATAAGCAACCCAGTCTACGGTACTTTGTTACAGCAGCCCAAAATGACTAAGACAAACACCCATCTCTCACCCTGGAAGATATTCCTGTGCTATTTAATATGGCAGCCACCGGGCATATGTGGCTATTGAGCCCTTGAAATATAGCTAGTCCGAAGTGAGGTGGGTCCTAAGTATAAAAGACACAAACAGATGTCAAAGACTTGCGGTGAGAACAGAATGTAAAAAGTCTCATGAATAATTCACTTACATTGATTATATGTTGAAATGATAACACTTTGCGTATCAAGGGTTAACAACAACATATTCTAAGAACTCATCTCACCTGTTTGCTACCTTTCTATGACAGCGAGATAGAAAATCAGCCACGCACTCAACGGAACAGCTACTAAAAACTGTAGAACTATATACGTGGCTTGTATGACGTTTCTCCTGAATAGCACTGGGTCACGCTATTAAATTTGCTCAATCAAGAAGCCTGCATTAGGGATTTAACTTGCAGGCGGCACCACAGTAAGGGCCATGCAATGAGGAAGGGAACAGAAATAGTTCTAACTGATGTGCTCTACTTCCCCACTGGACTCCTCACCCGTAGAAATGGCATCAGCCCAAGCATGAAAGGAACAAAGCTCATGGTCCAGCCCCTGACCCAGCTGGAGAGCTCTATCCCAGTTAGGGAGGGCTGCACCAGTGTCCAAATCTAGACATCTCCGACCAAGCCTCCCGTCCTCTCACAAATCAACCAGAGAGGTTCAGACACCTACCCAAGACCACACAGCCGCTGCACGACAGGTGAAGGCCCACAGTACGGGCTTCACAGCTCCCTCCCTGCATGTCTGCAAATGTGGCCTCCTGTCCCAGGCTTCCCCCTTCCCTTTCGAGGAACCCTCCACCAATTTAGACCTCACCATAGCAAAAAAGGACCCTCGAGAACAAGCCTTTGAAAGTCCAAGCGTCCGTATCAGAGAAGATCCCATGGATTTGAGCAGCCAGTGCCTCCCACCTTCCAGCCAAAAGAAACCAAAACCCAAAAACCAACCCCACAGGAACTCCCCTGTGCATCTGTCTTTCCCAGTAGGACTCCCCAACTTTATGAAGGAGAAAAGGAACTCCCCCCCCCCCCCCCAGGAAATGGAGGGTGAGACTGAGCGGGAAAAGCCCTAGTCCTGCCTCCCCACCTCCGATGCCATGCTCAGCCTGGACATCTGTGATCACGCTCTGCTGTTTGACCAGAATGGGTACAGACCTCATGGGGACGAGGACCCTCGGTAAGTGCCAGGAGACGACGAGCCACATGGATGTGGGTATCAAAACTGATGCCAACCCGTCTCAAATTCACCACCTTCCCCTCCACCCAGAAGCAGGACACCTGAGGGGGAGGGCAACACGTCAGGTGGGCGCCCTCTTGGTGCCCAGGCAGGAGGCAAAAGCCTTGGGGGCTGCGATCCCAGAACTGCCTGCCCTTCCTCAAGACCCCCAGGGGCGGAAGGCAACTGCAGGAAAGGGTTTTCGCGCCAGCTTTCAGACGAGTGGACCCCACAAAATCTTAGAGAAACTTCAGAATTATGAACCTCCCCATTCAATGTGTACTTAGTCCAACAGGAGCTTGACTCTCACTCAGCAACTGGGTGGGAGTATCTGTCCTCGCCATTTCAGGAGAAACTGAGGCTCAGGGGTGACCACAAACCTCACACCGGGAAAAGGCCAAGATGTACAAGCAGCTCTTCCCGGGTCCTAGGCCTGTTTCCCCACCGAAAAAGAGCAGTTCATTCATTCCTCCCGCTTGCTACGAGCGTGGGGGGGGGTGGGGGGGGTGGGAGGGGGAGGTGTGATGCGGGGGTGGAGGGGGGTTGAGAGGAACGGTACGGCGGCGGGGTGCGGGGGACAAGGGCAGTGCAGGGGGTAGTGGGGGAACACGGGTGGTGCGCGCCAGCACCTTTCCCATTAACAAAAAGGCCGGAGAGAAATTGAGCGATTACTCTGCTCCGGGCGCCATTCAAAGTGCTCTCGAGAGCGCCTGTCACTAATCCTCACGTGGTCCCCAGGGATGGGACGTTCATTATCCCCGTTTTGGAGACCTGGAGATTGAGGTTCAGGGAGGTGAAGCGACTCGCCTCAGGACTCGCCGCCAGGAGAGGAGGCGCCGGGAAGCCGCGCTGCTCCCGGGTGCGGGGCGCACAGCTGGGCGCCGAGACGCTCACAAAGACCACGAAGTCTCCTTTCTGGTTTCTTCCGGCCGAGCTTAGGGTGCATCTATCAACTCCAATTCTCCGGGCGGCGCGGGGAGCCGGCCCGGCGGCGCGGAGCCGGGAGAGACCCTTGGCCACCCCTCCCTGCGCGCGCCCCCTCCGCGCGCGCCCCTCTCCCCGCGCGCGCCCCCTCCGCGTGCGCCCCCTCCTCGAACGCCCCCTTCCGGAGCGCCCCCTCCCCACGTGCCCCCCTCTCCCTGCCATCCCCCACGCGCCCCCCTCCCTCGCGCCCCCTCCCCGCGCGCTCCCGCCCTCACCTCGCGTACTTCGTCTTCTGGAAATCCAGGAGCCGAGGAGCGAACATCGCGGCGGTTCCATCGGCACCCAGCCCGGGGCTCCGACAACCGGCGCTGGGACGGAGCGCGGGAGGGAGGGAAGGAGGCGCGGGGCGCGGGAGCAGCAGGTAGGCGGGCGCAGGGCGGGGGCGGCCGGGGGGCGCGCGGAGCCCGAGCTGGAGCCGAGCCGAGCCCGAGCCCGAGACGCCGACGCCAAATCCCGAGCAGATGGTGGTGGGGGCGGGGCGGGGGGGCTCCGGGCCAATCGCCTTAGTCCCCGCGGCCTCGGCCCCCTCCCGGTGCCCTGCGGACCCCTCCGGCCTTCGCTGGGGGAAGGAGGAGAAATGGGGAAGGATGGGGGCTTCGATTGCAGCCCCTTCTATCTCTCTCTCTCTCTCCCTGTCCCGGTGTCCCCTCCGCCGGTAGTTTTCAGAACGAGGTGACGGCCTGCTAGACGGAGCCCCGCTGTCTCCCCCGCTCCTCCCGGCCGGGGCTGGGCTGGAGAGGGAGCGAGGACACTGATGGCGCGCCAGCCGTTCAGGCCCCTGGCGTCGCTGGCCCCGGAGTATACTTGTAGCTCACGCTTCCCCCGCGGCCAGCGCCTCCTGCCTTTCTTTGAGCGCCTGCGAGGCGCGACGGCCCCAAGGGATCCGCCCGGGAATGGCCGCAGTCTCCGGGGAAGCTCTCCACTCCCAGAGACTGTGATTCTGGGGACCCTCACGATCCCCCAGACAGGGGTACATGCATTTGGTTGTCGGATTCCAGCGTACCCGGAATCTGCCCACCCGCCTCTGTTCTTCTACAAAATCCAGTGGTCTCCTTTAGGAGACCTTGGCCCGGGTGATGGGTTGTGGGGAACCACCTACAGGATGGGACTGCTGGAGGCAGAACAGCCCTCAACCTGAAAGGACCCGTGCCCAAACTGAAGGGCAGGCATCTCCTTCTCCCCCTCCTCGCCCTTCCCTTATGCTCACAAACCCCAGCTCCCTGCTACTTTTTTATAACGCTTTATTCGAGAATCCTACTACACATCCAGAAAACAATCCCACCCTACAGAATTCATTTCTGCACTCCAAATGCTGGGCGCGAGATGGGCTCAGATACCCAGTGTTGGTGAGGACAAGAAGGGTTACAGGTGATGCATTCACAGGGGGCAGCAGGGCTGCTGGGGGGCCGGGGGGGGGGCAGTGAGTGGGGCTGGGCAGGCAGGGCTGCAGGTGGGGACCAGAGAAGGGGTATAGGGATGTTTATGAGACCTAGATGGATTTTATCCACCAGGCCCTGTTGATGGATTAGAAGTGGAGGGCGACTACTGGGCTTCTGGCTGGCCCTGCTGAGTGGGTACTGATGACATTAAGGGTGTGGGGGCAGGGGGAGGAGACCAGAGGAGAAGCAGCAGGGAAGGGAGGTGAAGGAAGATGTGACCTCAGTTTTGGCCAGGTGAGTTTGAGGTCAAGGTGGGCATGAGTATAAGGTCAAGGGCTAGACTGGTGAGCCAGAGGGTCCAGTAGGGCAGCAAGCCCACCCTGCGAGGAGGAGCTGGGAGGGCAAAGCTGGAAGGCCCCTTGGATCTGCAGATTTCGAATCGCTCATCTCAACCTACCAGCCACCAGCCTCCTGCATCTGTTTATTTCTACATTAAATACAATGAAATGCAATTTGAAACGCGGTTCTTTACTCACGTGAGCCACATTTCCAATGCTCAACAGCTACATGTGACCAGTGGCTGCCGTATCAGACCACTTCCAAATGGAAGCAAGTCCCAGAAGACCAGGAAGTCACCCCAGGTGGGCAGCGAGCAGAAAGAGAAGAGACGTCTGGTCCGGAGTGCATTGTGCTGGGAAGCCTTAAGTCCCGTTCAGGCAACTTTTGTCTCAGTTGTTTGAGTACATTTTGTGTCCTGGTTGGCATGAAAATGTATTCTTACTGGGAGTCACGGTGAGGAATGGGCGAGGCTCGAGGCTATAGTGACCAGAGTCTCCTGTCTCCTTGGTGGAGGAGGGAAAGAGGCTGAGAGGGACCAGGGGACCCACCCACAAGTCACACAGCCAGAGGAGCTGTTCTGGAGCCCAGCTTCCCAGGCTCTGAGTTCTGAGCCTGCATTTCATGGCTTCTTTCCTGACCTTGACCTCTATCACCATTGTTATGACCCCCCCCCTCCCAACACGCACATACAATAAAGGACTGCCTTGTGGTCAGCCCCACCAGGGCACACCTGTCCCCGGGTCAGCCATACCTCCTCCTCAGTCCTCAACCTCAATTCCCAAAAAGGTCCCTTCAGTCTTTATAAAAGAGAAAGCCCCAGAGGCCTGACCTCCCTGTGGCCCCCTCCTCCCTGGCCTGGAGCATCGGCTGTTGACTGCAGCTGCCCTGAGGCTGAGGGGAGCCACAGGTGTGGGACCAGACCTCCCCAGGCTGCCGGCCCGCTGGCCTCCTCCGGCCCCAGCCTGCTGTTGACCTTCAGCGGGTCTTGGCAATGCACTCAGCAAGGCCCCAGAGGAGACCCCCGAAGGGAAACACAAACCTCAAAATGGATTTTCTTTTTCTCCAAGACCAAAAAAAAGTTGAATAAGAAATAAGTTACTATTTTTACTGCTGGGATCCGGTTGTTATGGTAACTGAGGGCCTCGAGGGAGTCAGGGTTGGCCTGCCAGTGAAGGAGATGAGGTGGGTTCCAGGGGCAGCGGTGGCAGCCACCGGACGAGCCTTGGACTATCTACGGACTGTGGGATTTCTGGCACCCCTGCCCCTGGCTCTGCGCCCCACCCCTGCAGTGACGAAAGGCCACCTGTGCCCATATAACCCTGGCCAGTGGCCCCTGGCAACTTCTCCCTTTGGTGCAAGCCCACCATCTCCTGCTGGCTGTGTGGTCTCGGGCTCCCCCGGCCTTGTCGCCAAGCCTGTCCTTCACTGCTCCTAGGGGGGGGAGGGGTGTCATTGTGCCCTCATCTCCACATGCAGCTTTCGACCCCCGCCACAGTGACCACCACGGGCACCTGAGCGATCAGCCCCACAAGCCCTGCTGGCCAAAACCCAATTCTTCCCTCTGCCGTTCCTCTTCCAGCCCCCTCTCCAGAAGGCGGCCCCACACCACCCCCTGGGCCCGGTTGGCCGTAGCTGGAAGCTCTGAACGCGGCCTTCCCAGGATCCGAGGCCGGCCTTCACCTCCACCTAGCTT
This sequence comes from Prionailurus bengalensis, assembly GCF_016509475.1. Classification (NCBI taxonomy): domain Eukaryota; kingdom Metazoa; phylum Chordata; class Mammalia; order Carnivora; family Felidae; genus Prionailurus; species Prionailurus bengalensis. The sequence continues at coordinate 4,553,143 of NC_057357.1, forward strand.
TGTGCCCTGAACCCAGGTGCTTCCCATCCGAGGCTCAGTTTCCCCACTTGTAAAGTGGAAGTTAACAGCACCCACCCTGCAGGATTACTGAAGGAACAAAGGCCACCTGGGCCCGATGTTATTACTGGCAATGTGTCTCCCCATTCAGTCCCCTCTGCAGCACTACATGGTAGGAGGTGCCGTTCCTAATTTGCGGACAAGGAGCCGTGCTCAGGCAGGCCAAGTCCCACAGCAAGCCACACAGCACATCTGTCTGTGCTGAAGTGCCCTGCACTGCATGGGCACTGATTAAACACCTACCGTGTTCCCAGCTCATCAGATGCGCAGAGTGGCAAGCAGGTAGGGAGATAACACCCCCCACCACCACACGCCCGCCAACCACCAGCACTTTTCATCCCTTCCCTAGAGCCCTGACCACGTCACCAGTCTCCTCCCACACGACCGACCTCTGCCATCTGTCCCCAGGACCCAATGGCACCCTCTGATGTGATCCTTCCCCTCCCTCCTAGCGACTTCCATCCCCGATCGGTAGCTACGACGTGGGCCCCTATATACGCCTAGCAGTGTCTGCCTGCAAAGTCCTCGTTGTCTCTGGCAAAGCCACAGATCTTCCCTACCAGAGTGACTTTCTGAAACGCAAGTCTGACGAAGCCCCTCTCCCTAAAACCCTTCAGTGGCTCCCACTGCTTTCAGGATGGAGTCAGGATAGAAAAACGACCTCACCCACCGTGCACACGCAATAAATGAATCCAAACTCCCCCCAACATGCATGGCTTTCTCGTGCTCTGTGGCTACACAGATGCTGTTCCCTCTGCCCGGAAGGCCTTTCCTCCTTAGTTTGCCTGGCAGATCTCTATTTATTCTTCCAGACCCAGTTTAAAGTTCTCCTTTGTTGGAGCTTTAGGGGAAATGGCTTCTCCTCCCTTTTATGCCACCTTTGAACCAGCGTCCGGGCCACACGGGATCATCTTGTAGGTACCCACCAGCCAAGGACTACCAGGACCGGTGCCTGTGGTAAGGTTTATCAATTGGCTGCAATCAGGGGGAGGGCCCAATGTGGGGAACTGGAGGGGTCTCCATGAGGGGCGTTAGGAAGGACTTACAGCAGAATTTGTAATTGCCTTAGGTACTTAGGGAAGTTCAAGGTAGTGGCACTTTCCTGAGGCCCTCCTTTTGATTGGACACTCAGGGGGCGCCTGGGTGGCTCAGTCACTTAGGCGTCTGACTTCGGCTCAGGTCATGATCTCACAGTTTGTGGGTTCAAACCCCACATCGGGCTCTGTGCTGATAGCTGGGAGCCTGAAGCAGCTTCGGATTCTGTGTCTCCCTCTCTCTCTCTGCCCCTCCCCCACTAGCACTGTCTCTTTCTTTCAAAAATAAATAAAACTTTAAAAAAAAAGGAAAAAGAGGGGCACCTGGGTGGCTCAGTTGGTTAAGCGGCCGACTTCGGCTCAGGTCATGATCTCGCAGTCCGTGAGTTCAAGCCCCGCGTCGGGCTCTGTGCTGACAGCTCAGAGCCTGGAGCCTGTTTCAGATTCTGTGTCTCCCTCTCTCTGACCCTCCCCGGTTCATGCTCTGTCTCTCCCTGTCTCAAAAATAAATAAATAACGTTAAAAAAAAAAAAGGAAAAAGACCTTAGGGGTCAATATGAAAGTGGAGTGCACTCTGCAGACAGGCAGGAACAATTTTTAAATCCTCCATCAGTCCCTTGTGCCACTAGGGATGGGGCAACTCTCTGAAATGGAAACATAATGAAAGCTCAGATATCCACATTGAAGCCGTCTTCAGGCACGGGGCCACCAGTTTGCAAACGTCACTCTTTTCAAGGCACCCTCCACTTTCTTTGGGCTCTCGGCCACTCCCTATACCTTCAAATAGTACCTGTATCTGTAGCTTAGCTATAATCTATCTATACATATATGCACGTGTATATATACACATGTGTGTATGTGTATATGCAGACACTTGTGTATTCTATATACATGTGTATATCTCAGATTTTATAATGTATATTCCAGATTACATGTGATGTATGGTGTTAAATAACAAAACTTCAAACCTAGTAAAATTTAAAGATATAATTGGTTTTACTAATCAATTCACAGACCGGGCAGCATTCTATCCAGTAAGCTGAGGGAGGCTCCGCTGGGCTGCAGGAAAGGTTTTTACAGGCAGAGAGAGAATGGAAAAAAGGACATTATTAGCCAAGAATGCATTATTTTAGACAAGTTTGCCCTCCTCAGGGGAATGGAAAATGTCTATCAGTAGATTTCCTAGTGCTGACCAGGAAATTCCAGGTTGACAGGTTAAAGGTTACTTCGGGGGGGGGGGGGGGTCGGGGAGGCAGCTGAGAGAATAGAACTGCAGTTAGGTTAGGTATTAAGTCCTGGCGTGCTGACCTGGGGCTCTTCACATAAATGACGCCATTTGGGGCCTGTGGTTTTCTTTTTAACAAGGTGCGTGTAGCTGCTGGAGAGTTTGTCCCACCAGGGTACCCTGTGCCCTGTCCTCCCTCAGAGCTGGGACTCTGACCATCCATTCTTCGTTCAGCCTGCGGTGTGCCTGGGCCTGGGGGATACAGGACTTGTCCTGGTCACTGCTCAGCCAGGGAGGCTCCTTTCCAGCTTTGCTGCCCCCGAGCCAGCTTCGCGTGTTCCCGGGAAGGAAAGGAGCAGTTCCCAGGAACCAGCCTGTTCCAGCTTGAGTTCCTGGGAAGCAGGCTCTGAGAGGAGTTTAAGCGCAAGGAGATTGATTAGGTGACTATCCTTGGGGTGGACCGCAGCAGCAGGGAGGGAAGAAGCGGCGAGGGGCCCAGCCTTTCCCTGGGCCCCTCCCTGCCTCTCTGGACAGTGGCTTCAGCAGATGCAGAGGGGAGTCCCATCCACCGGTCAGCGGGCACAGCTGCGGGAAAGGGGTGCGGCGTGGGCGAGGCCAGCGCCTCCTGTGACCAGGCCTCACTGCTCTGAACTGTCCGGGCTCTCCCTGGGTCCCCTGCACTCTTGTCCCAGCCTCTCACCTCCTCCAAGTGAACCCTTCTTTCGTCTGCTCCACTCATGACTTAGCGAGGAATCGACATCCCGAGCTTCCAAAGCAGCAGAGGTGAGAGCAGGAAGCTGACTGCAGAAGGGGGTGTGCGGGGGCCAGATCACGGGTCGTCTGTTCTTTGCCTTGCAGACACCCCTCATCTCAGCACTGCATGCCCAGGAGTGACTGTCCAAATCCCGGAGGAGGAGGAAAGGCTCCCAAGTTACACCTGCATTTGCAGAAGGCCCAAGGGCATCATTCAAAGGACTGGTTAGGGCTGGAAAGAGTCTCTTAAGGGATGAAGCCAGATTCAAATCCAGGCCCTCCACTGACTTGGAGAGCCCAGAGCGAAAACAAACACACACAAAAAACAACCAAGCAGGTAATCTCAGTACTGATCATCTAAGTCAGCAGGAGAAGAATCAGTGGAAGACCAAATATTTTCCTAGAGGATGAGGTGACTCCCCCACGTTAGGTTACCGTCCTCCGGCTTTTCATTTAAAAATTTTCCCTGGGGCACCAAGAAGAAAATATCATTTTCAAAATATTCGCAAAATCTGGTGTGATGTAGTAAGTAGATTTCATGACTCTGTCTTTGTTTTGTAAGTGCAAGAAACACAAAACTTAATCTAATGTTAAAAAAGACAGGGGACCAAAATGGCGTCTCTTAGGTTAAGAGCCTCAAGTGAGTAAACCGAGACTTAGCACCTAATATCCAACTGCATTTTCAAATCTCCAGAATTGTAACCTTTAACCCTTTCAAACGTGGCGAGTTTCTCAGTCAGCGCTAGGAAATTTACTGAACAGACCCCATCCATCCCTTGTAGAAGGGTGACCTTGCCGAAAACAATGGATTCTTTGCTAATAATTTCCTTTCTCTACCCCCTGTCTTGAAACGCCTTTCCTTTCCTGGAGCCTTTCGGAGCCCCCCTCTACTTGCTGGAGGGGATACTGCCTGAGACATGAATCGATTCAGAAAGCCAACTAGATGTTTGAATTTTACTCCGTTGAATTTTTGTTATGTAACTCTAGACAGGTACTGCTTGTGCTTTTCCCAGGGCTTATGACTTTGGAACAACTGATCTGAATGTCGCCAACTCACAGAGCACCTGGATGGGGAAGGAGGAGGCTGGGGGCCCAGGCCTGCTCCTGCTTCTGTCCTGTGTGTTACCTCAACTCACACCCTCTACCTGAGCCTCAGGTTTTTCACCTCTAAAAGACAGGGATTCCAGCTCTAAAGCTGTAAATTAAGATATCACAATAACGGGGCGCCGGGTGGCTCGGTCGGCTGAACATCCGGCTCGTGATTTCTGCTCAGGTCTTGATCTCAACGGTTCGTGGGTTCAAGTCCCGCATCGGGCTCTGCACTGACAGTGCAGAACCTGCTTGGGATTCTCTCTCTCCCTCTCTTTCTGCCCCTCCCCTGCTCTCTCTCTCTCTCTCAAAAATAAATAGATAAATAAATAAACAAATAAATAAATAAAAATAAACCCAAGGGGTGCCTGGGTGGCTTAGTCGGTTAAGCGGCCGACTTTGGCTCAGATCATGATCTCACGGTTTGTGGGTCTGAGCCCCACATGGAGCTCTGTGTTGACCGGGTGGAGCCTGCTCGGGATTCTGTCTCCCTCTGCTCTGGGCTGACAGCTCAGAGCCTGAAGCCTGCTTCGGAGTCTGTGTCTCCCTCTCTCTCTGCTCCTCCCCCTCTGTCTCTGTCTCTCTCAAAAATGAATAAATGTTAAAAAAAATTTTTTTAATAAATAAACTTTAAAAAATATATATCACAATACCGAAAGAAGAACAAAGTTAGAAGAATCACACTACATGATTTCAAGATTGACTATAAAGCTGCCGTAATCAAGACATTACGGACGTTGGGAAAGAAGCAACACATAGATTAGCTGCAGAAAATGTAAAGAGTCTAAAAATAGGCCCTTTGATTTTTGACAAAGACGTCAAGATAATTTAATGGAGAAAAAGACAGTCTTTTCAACACATGGTGCTGGAGAAATTTGAAATTCATATGCCACAGAAAATTGTTCTTTTCCTTTCTCACACCATGTACAGGCTTCAGTGGTTTCCAGGGGCTGGGAGGCAGGGGTGGGCAGAAGCTGGCCACAAAGGGACACAAGGAATTTGGGGGGATGAGGAAACGTCTATATCCTGCTTGTAAGGGTAGTTCCATGGCTGTATAAATCGGTTAAAACTCATACACCTGGGGCGCCTGGCCGTTCAGTCAGTTAAGTGTCCAACTCTTGATCTCAGCTCAGGTCACGATCTCATACTTTGTGAGTTCGAGCCCCACGTCAGGCTCTGCACTGACAGCGTGGAGCCTGCTTGGGATTCTCTCTCTCTCCCTCTCTCTCTCTCTTTCTCTCTCCCCCTCCCTCTTTCTCTGCCCCTCCCCCAATTATGCTACCCCCCCAAAATAAATAAATAAACATTTAAAAAAAAACCTCACACAACTGTACACTCAGTAAGAGTGAATTTTGCTATATTTAAATTACATTTCGGGGGCGCCCGGGTGGCTCGGTTGGTTTAAGCGTCTGACTTCAGCTCAGGTCGTGATCTCACGACTCGTGAGCTCGAGCCCCGCGTCAGGCTCTGTGCTGACAGCTCAGAGCCTGAAGCCTGCTTCGGATTCTGTGTCTCCCTCCCCTGCTTGCCCTCTATCTCTCAAAAATAAATAAATATTACAGACATTTTTTAAATAATATATTACATTTCAGTTAAATTGAAAAGACCTACAATATACATGACACTTTTTTTAAAAGGCTCTATCGTTTGTACCTGCCGTGTGTGTATGTGGAGGAGAGAGAAAGAACAAGCGTGTGGTGTGCGTAGGCCCAGTTATTGCTAGAGGTGAGGATTATAAGCTTTAACTAACATTAGAAATGTTCGGTGTTCAAAGTTTCTTTTTTTTAATTTTTTTAATGTTTATTCATTTTAAAGAGAGAGAGAGACAGAGCATGAGTGAGGGAGGAACAGAGAGAGAGGAAGACACAGAATCTGAAGCAGGTTCCAGGCTCTGAGCTGTCAACACAGATCCCGGCACGGGGCCTGAACCCAGGAACCACGAGATCATGACCTGAGCCGAAGTCCGATGCTTAACCGATCTAGTTACCCAGGCACACCCAGTGTTCAAATTTCTAGGAGCTGATCACCAGCTCTGACGTTCAGCCCTTCTCTCATCGGGGCTTCTCTAACATGCCCAGGCTGTCGTCCATCCCTGTCCCACTTACCCAGCCCCTGATGACCGGACACCCCTGATCCCAGGCCTCCCAAGAGGGTTCAAAGCCCGGGATCCGGCCTTGGAGGGTCCCTTTGGGTCCAATGGCTGGGCCTTGCTGGCCTCTTGTGGCCAGAAGCAGAATTATCACATCATGACACATTAAAAATGACAAATCTGGGAGTGGGCTCAATCTTGAAGTAGCTGGGGGCAGAGAATCAGCTTGCTCACCCACTTTCCTGGGGGTATAACTTAGAGCGACCTTTTCAGCAATACATGTCAACATGTAGAATGCACGGAGCTTTGACCCATTGACCCCAGCTCTGGAAATCACAGATGATACCCTCTTGCCAAAATGTGTTTCCTCTAGTTCTAAGTACAAGAGATAAGAGGAACATTCTCATCCTCGTGTTACATGAAACCACAGGAAGGTAATCAGCCGAATCCAAAAGGTGGGGCCATCTGTAGGACAACAGATCCTGTCCCTGCAAAAAAATGGCCTGGCATAAAAACTGGGAGCGGGGAGGCTGTTCTGATAAAAGAGAGATTTCCAAGATCAGAGGATATATAATATAGCCAATATAATCCAATGTATTATACATCCAATATAATATAGAGCTGTAGTTTGGATCCTGGCTCAAAGGAAACCATGGTAAAAAGACGTCTACGAGATAATCATGGGAAACGGATTCCCGGCAGCGGAATAGATGATGCAAAGGGATGATTTGTTTATTTTGTGAAGGGGGATAATGGCATTAAGGCCATTTGGCTGCCAGGATGGTCAGGGATGTTGGTCAGCACTGGTCTGAGTTCCGTTCAGACCTGAAAGATGGGAGGCCAGGGGTGGGGGCAGAGTGGAAGCAAAGGGAAAGTCTTCAAGGCGGGAAAGAGAGAAGAGAGAGATTAGAAGAAGCATGACGGGGCTGGGAGAAGGAAGGTGGTCCCAGGTGCAGAGATTGCAGAGAACAGGTGCTTGTAGACCGTGGTGAGGAAATTAGAGTTGATTGGGTATTGGGGTGGAGAGGCTGTCCATGACCCCACTGCCTTTAGGGTTCCTCTGAGCAGTGCTTCCCATTGGTTGAAAGGGGGCGAGGGTGAAAGCGTGGAAACCAGAAGGAAGTCTTTTCTCACCGCAAGGTCAGAGATGATGGTGCCTGGGACGTTGATGGGGATGGGGAGGGGGAGTGGTTAGTTCCCAACTGTATTTTGGAGATAGCATCTACGCTGTTCATTGAGGATGTGGGAGACTGAATATACAAATGGGCAGTGGCCAGTCCACAAATGAGGATCGAACTCTGACCTACCACCCACAGCAACCAGTCCAGGATGTCAGACAACCTCCCCAGTAGCCATTGGCCTCAAATGCCACACTGGATCCATCGATAACTGACAGCTTCCTTCCTGTTGGTCCCCACTTCCAACTTGGAACCAATCAGAGAAAACCGGTGATGCTCCCCTCACCAGTCACATAGTGAGCCTGGCGTTTTCACTTAACACCATGCATACCCTGGGGACATTTCCAGGCCCTGGGATTGAAGGCACTTTGCTACTGGATTCCACTGTATGGCCACCCTACCATCTTTAAAACAGCATTTCCCAGTTGATGGGTATCTAGAATGTCCCACTTTGTGGCTTCTCTCTTCCCATCACATTTTTTACTCCCAGATTTATTTCTTCTGTCTAGACCTCTCCCCTGAGTTCCAGATGGTTAGGGTCAACTATTCCTGTGATGGGAAAACCCAAAGCAGGTCAGGGAACCACTCCCTTCCAAGGCCTTCCCACCTCGGTGGGCGGTCCTTTGTTTCTCTTTCATGCTCTCTCCATGGGAGTGAGCCAGACCACCCAGACCCGGGCAGGCAGAGGCTATTCGGTGCTTCCACAACAAGGAGGTCGGCCACTGTCACTTGTTTGATGGACTGGAAGGCAGGCAGGAGGGTGGGAGAGCTCGACAGTGACGGGAGGAAAGTCTCCGGTGGCCTGATTGGAGGCTGCCCTGGAGAGGTTGGACATATCTCCCAGGTGTGTTGTAGAACTCTATAATGTTGGAGGAAGGGGACTTGTAGACCCTCTCCCCAGCAAAACAGCAATTCATCTGATGACAATATTCAAAACCAATCATTCAAAGCTTCTGGAAATGCTAGTAAGGGCACATGGCAAATAGAGAAACTTTCATTCAAGAAAATCTACTAAATCTCTGTAAAAGCCATGCCCCCTGGCTCACCACCCTTGAGCCACGGAGCTCCGGAAGCCCCTCCCAGGGCTGGTGCAGCCAAGGAAAGAGGCTCCCTCTCCTCCCCCCCCCCCTCGCCCAGTTCAGTCCAGGGCTCCAGATTCACTCTCCGACCCAACCGCACTGCAGAAACTCTGGTCCAGGCCATGTGACTGGCCTGGAGTCCCCAGTCCCTGTTCTGCCCAGCCCTCACTCTGGGGCACAGCTGAGAACACTGGGGCCCCAGTCGCCCCCATCCCAGCTCACTCTGCACTCACAGCAGTGGAAGCCGCGAAGACCAGGCCGGCCACCCCACCCTGCCCTGCTGCTCACTCATAGGGCAAGAGCATCACTCCCAGAAAATCTGGTCCCCACCCGGCTCAGGTGAAGTGGCCCAGGGTCCTGCCCAGAGGAAGTGGCAGGCTCCAGGAGGAGGAGCTGAGCAGCTATGCTGGAGAAGACTGGTGTCATGTAGAGTTGAAAACTCTAAGCTTGGAGGGAGATCTGGCAGATTCCCACAGCCTTCCCGGGATGGCAGACAGCTCTGGGAATCAGGAAGACTGTACCCACTCCAAGGCATTCAGAACAGCACTCAGGGTAAACTCCAAGGCATTCCCCATGCCACACCCAGCTCTCGCTGAAACAGGTGGATGCCTCAATGGCACAAGGAACTTACCAGAACTTCGGACCCACACGTACTGGACAGTAGCTACTATTCCTCAGTGGTGGCTCCAAGCAAGCCATAGGGGTTGAAATGCTATCCAAGTCAACTCTGGCCATCTGAAAGACGGTGTGCAAGCCCAGGGCTCCACCCCATTGGGAGAGACCATAGAAAGAACTCTGAGCTACTAGTTTCCGGCCTAACAGAAGGCAGAAACAAACTCTCTGAACTGTGATAGTAGCTTCTAGGCCACACGTACAACAGTAGCAGGTAAAAATCTAACTGACCTAGGGCCTTACAGAACCTTTGACCCATCGGTCGCTTAAGCGGAGCCAGAGATGTCCCCAGGTAGGCAGGTTAAAAAGCAAAAATAAGGGGCGCCTGGGTGGCTCAGAAAGATAAGCCTCTGACTTCTGCTCAGGTCATGATCTCGCAGTTCACGGGTTTGAGCCCCGTGTCGGGCTCTGTGCTGACAGCTCAGAACCTGGAGCCTGCTTCCAATTCTATGTGTCCCTCTCTCTCTGCCCCTCCCCTACTCAAGCTCTGTCTCTCTCTGTCTCTCAAAAATGAATAAACGTTTTAAAAAAAACTTTAAGGCAAAAATGAGAGGAAAAAAATCTGAGTGGGGAGATCAGAAATTGCATACCGAGAGTTGAGGGATGCAGGGGTGGGATTGACTTCTCAGAATTGGTTCAACCAAGTCACCGAACAAATACACAAATTACCAAGCCAACAACAATAACATCTCCCAAGGCAGGAGCAGAGGACCAGTATCCAAAGTTACTACAATATATTATTTAAAATGTCTAGTTTTCGAGAAAAATTGTGAGACATGAAAAGAAACAAGACAGCATGACCTATACACAGGCTTCACTGGAAAATTCTACTAAACATTGACAGACAAATTAACATCAGTTCTTCTCAAACTCTTCCAAAAAATAGAAAAGGAGGGAACATTTACTAACTCATTTTATGAGACTAGCATTATCTTACCACAAAGCTAGAGAAAAATACCAAAAGGAGAGAAAACCCTACAAAAAAAATATTCCTAATATACAATTCTCAAAAAAAAGAGAATACTAGCAAACCGTATCTGACAGAAAATTAAAAGAATTATATACCATGACCAAATGGAATTTAAAATAATTTTTTTTATTTGAGAGAGAGAGAGAGAGAGAGAGAGAGAGAGAGAGAGAGAGAGTGCTCACGTAGGGGAGGGGCAGAGAGAGAAAGAGAGAGAGAGGGAGAGAATCCCAAGCAGGCTACACATCCAGCTTGGAGCCCAACTCAGGGTTTGATCCTACAATCGTGAGATCATGACCTGAGCCCAAATCAAGAGTTGGATGCTTAACTGACTGAGTTACCCATGTGCCCCTGATCAGTTTTCTTATGTTGCATTCCAGGGATAAATTCCATTTGGTCAGGGCTCCTGGGTGACCCTATGAGGAGCTTGCTTAAGATTCTCCCTCTCCCCCTTTGCCCCTCTCCTCCCCTTGTGCACACATTCTCTCTTTTTCTCTTTCTCTCTCTCTCTCTCAGAAAGAAAGAAATAAAGGAAGAAAGGAAGAAAGATAACTGATCAATGTAATATACTATGTTAATAGAATAAAGAACAGAAACCACGTGATCATCCTATAGCTGCAGAAATGCTTTTAACAAAACCTAACCACCTTTCGTGATAAAACTCAACCGCTAGGAATAGAAGGAAATTTCACCCACATGATAAAGAGCATCTACAAAAAACTCATGAGCTAACCTCATACTTAATGGTGGAAGACGCAACGTTTTCCCTCCAGGATCAGGAATAAGACAAAGATGTCTGCTCTTGCCACTTTTCTTCAACACTCTGCTAAAGGCTTTAGCTGGGACAACTGGCCAGAGACGTGTGCCGAGGTAAAAGAAATAAAAGGCCTCCATATTAGAAAGGAAGGAGTAAAACCTATTTGCAGATAATGTGCTAGTGTATACAGAAAATTTTAAGGAATCCGCTGAAGCAAAACTATTGGGGTAATACCAGAACAATATATGAAAATCAAGAGTTTTTATATGCTAGCAATGAGTCACCTGAAATGAAACTAACAAAAAATCCATTTATGCTGGCATCAAAAAGAATAAAATACTAAGGAATGAGTTTAACCAAAGAACTGCAAGGCCTATATATGGAAAACTGTTGAGCAGTGCTAAAAGAAAATGAAGACCTTTGTACCGAATCATCATCTTCATACATCTTTATACAGTTGAAGTCCATCAATACAACATTCTATTTATTTTTATGCCATTGTTTTTCAAGTCAAATAGAAGAAGAGTTACCAGCGCAATACATTCAGGCTATCTCTGTATTTACCTACGTTGTAGCTTTACAAGTGCTCTTTATTTCTTCATGTGGTTTTGAGTGACTGTCTTCCATGGCTTCATTTCAGCCTGACGGCCTCTAGTATTTTCTGAACAGATTTCTATGATTTCTGTCTCTTTATTGAGATTCTCTTCGGTGAGACACGGTCATCATACCCGTCTCATAATTCTTCAAGTATGGTTTCTTTGGGTTTTTTGAATTTATTTGTAATAGATGCTTTCAAATCTTTGTTCACTAAACCTACCCTCTGGGTCCCTTCAAAGGCAATAACTTTTCCCCCTGTTTTAGGGCCATACTTTCCCGTTTCTTTGTGTGTCTCAGAGTTTTTTGTGGACTCTCAGGAATATGCCAGGAGCATTTCAAAGCTTCTTATGGACATCTTATCCCCCAGACGTTCCTTTCAAGGATTTGTTTTTTGTGCGTTTCAGTTTTGGTTTTGCTTAGTCCCTTGTTCGCCCTAACTGGTAACCTCAAGGCAGTTGCAATACAATACAATACAATACAATACAATACAATACAATACAATACAATACAATTGCCAATGATTGTTTTGGTCAAATGTCTTGGGGATGAGCTGGCAAACCCTTGGATCAAATAAAGACAAGCTCTGAAAGGAAGTTTTTCAGCAAACTATCAGGCAGGTCAAATAGTGACCATTCTCTGGGGATGGGGCTTTTGGGGGAGCTCCAAGCCCTTTCTGCCCGCCTCCAGTGACCACTAGGCTGTTTGTTTTTACATCTATCACAGTTGTAAGGCTGCTGATTTTCAAGGCTACCATGGATCTTGGATAGAGAGATGAGATTAGGGAAAATTAAAAAGCCACAAATCTCACTGTTGTCGCTGAGACGCGGCTGTTTTGTTTGAACGAAAGCTTCTTAGATGGTTGCAAGCCTTTTGTTGTTAATTTCCAGAGTTCCGAAAAGGTTGATTTCGATCATTTTTGCCAGCGTTCTCTTTGCCTTCATGGAGGAATGGCTTTCAGAGATTCTTGCTCCACTATTCTGGAAGGGCTTCCTTCCCACCCATTCAACCCCCACAGCATTCTCCAGAGGTGAATTATTCTAGCCCTTGTTATTGTTGAGGAAACATGCTCGGAGAGGTTACGTGGCTCACCTGATGAGGCGCAGCTCGTGAGCATCGGAACCAGGATCCGAATCTCGGTATGCCTGTGCGATTTCGGTGTGGTGCGTATCCCGACCTCTCTCCCACTGCCTCACCTCATGCAAGGTGCGCTCCAGCACCCTTTCACTCAGCCCTTAGTTCCCTCCTCCGTGCCAGCTGTTTAACCCACGGGTTTATTTAGGAACTCGCCTGTGGGAGGATTGCTCATCTCTGAACGTTGCACATAAGAAGAATACTTGGGGAGTTTTTTGAGCACCGGCAGATGATGGTTCTGTTCTAAGGTTGACAGGAGGGAGGGAAGCAGCGATGACAGCAGCTCAGGAGAGCATCCTTCCTGCTCTGTCTGCCATCAGGAATGTCAGCTCATGTCCTCCCCAGGGGAGCTGGGACATGAGGGTGCGTTTCTGAGTCACACGCAGGTCAAGCTCTTTGGCGCAATCCCAGTCTGCTCCCCAGCAACGCTTGTCCGTGGTTCCCAACATCTCCCAGATCATAGAGCAGGGAATCAAAATCTGGGCGGGTGGGTAGCAGCCCTGAGCGCCAGCCCATTCTGGCCCGCAGGAATGGAAGCCCAGAGCTGAGTTGTTCAAGGACTAAGTTCTAGCATTCTAGGGAATGGGGTCGCACAGTGACCGATACAGACAAAAATCCTCCCTCAGTGGAGGATTATGTTCTGGTCAGGAGGGGGCATTTTGTGGTCCATCGGAAAGTTATAAGTACTATTAGAGACAGAGAGCAAGGAGAGGGATGGGGAATAGAAGAAAGTAGGGAGGTGACCATTTTTAAGAGGGTTATCCAGTTCATACCCCATCTCCTCTGACCGGAAGTTCACACAGTGGTGAGGAAGCTTTGACAGTGTGCTCATGCCCTTGGAATTCACTGTCCTTATCATGTGCCCTATTGCCTAGAGAGATGGCAGAACGGCTTACTGAAGGTTTAGTTGTGGCACCAGCTAAGAGACCACACCCTGTGGGGTTGGGTTGTCATTCCACAGTAGGCGATACATGCCTGCAAACTGGGAGTGGAGGTGGTAGGGTCTTCTTGCATATGACAAAGAATAATCCACTGAAAATGTTTTGTTTCCATCCACACACCCCTGGGCTCACTGGATTTTGAGGTTCTAGTACCCAAAGGACCCCTATTACTCCAGGGAACAGACTCATGGTTCAGGTAGATTGGAAACTGAGTCGACCCTCTGGCCATTTGGAAATCCTCACTTGCTGAACCAATAGAAGAAGTTACTATCCTGGATGAAGTGATAGATTCTGACGAACGAGGGGAAACCGGGTGGCTTTTCCAAATGAAGCCAAGAACTGTGTCGAGAACCCAGGAGATTTCTTCAGGCACCTCTTTATGTGGCTCTGTTCAAAAATAATGGTCCATAGGAAGCTGTGCCAACTGATAGATACACCACTAAAGACATTGCTCCTGTGTTACATCTTGACTTCTGGTGACTGGCGATCGGCTATATGGGCACTCACATACGTATATTTATACATTTACATATGTCCGTGCCCAGGTAGCCAACCACTGAAATCAAGACATAGGGCAGCTCCAGCACTCCAGCCGGTTCCCCTCATGTCCCCTCCGAACCAATCCCCCGCCAGAGGTAACCACTACTCTGCCTATTTTTGACTTCATATAAATGGACTCATACAGTATATATCCTTTTTTTTTTAATGTTTATTTTTGAGAGAGAGAGAGAAAGACAGAATGAGAGCAGGGGAGGGGCAAAGAGAAGAGGGAGACACAGAATCCAAAGCAGGCTCCAGGCTCTGGGCCGTCAGCACTGAGCCTGACGTGGGGCTCGAACTCACAAACCGTGAGATCATGACCTGAACCGAAGTTGAATGCTTAAATGACTGAGCCACCCAGGTGCCCCCTTTTTTTTAAAGTTTATTTATTCTCAGAGACAAAGCACAAGCAGGGGAGGGGGAGAGAGAGAGAGAGAGAGAGAGAGAGAATCCCAAGCAGGCTCCATACTGTCAGCATGAAGGCTGATGTGGGCTCAATCCTATGAACCATGAGATCATAACCTAAGCCGAAATCAAGAGTCGGACACTTAACTGACTGAGCCACACAGGGCCTCATATATTCTTTTGCATCTGGCTTTTTAAACTCAGTATTGTATCTGTGAGATTCACTCATATGCGTATGGCCTTTTAATTGGTCTGTAGTATTCTTCTGTATGAATGTACCACCATTTACTTACTCATTCTGTTGTAGATGAATGTTTGGGTTATCTCCAGTTTGCTATTATTACGAGTAAAGCAGCTGTGAGCGTTCCTATACCTGTCTTTTGGGGAAAATATGCATTAGTTACCACTGAGTACATATACCTAGAAGTGAACTGTCTGAGTCATAGGGAATATGTATGTTTAACTTTAGTAAATACTGTCAAACGGGTTTTCCAAGGTGATTCTAACAATTCATTTTTTAAAAAAGATTTTATATTGAAGTGATCTCTACAGTCAACGAGGGGCTCGAACTTACAACCCCAAGATCAAGAGTCACTGCTCTGCCGCCTGAGCCAGCCAGGGGCGCGGAGTCTAGCCATTTAAGACTTTTCCTCACAGTGTTGTGAGAGTTCCAGTTGCTCTGCAATTATTGCCTACACTTTGCATTGTCAATCATTTTAATTTTAGCCAACACGTTATGTCAAAAGTTCAGAACAAAAAAAGAAAATTGGGGCGCCTGGGTGGCTCAGGGTGGGTTAAGCGTCCAACTTCGGCTCAGGCCATGATCTTGGGGTTTGTGAGTTCTAGCACGTCGGGCTCTGTGCTGACAGCTCAGAGCCTGGAGCCTGCCTCGGATCCTGGGTCTCCCTCTCTCTCTGCCCCTCCCCTGCTCGCGTTCTGTCTCTCTCCCTCAAAAATAAATAAACTTAAAAAAAGAAAATCAGCGAACTGCTGAAGTAATAGTTAGAAGTTTATGGTGCACCCACCAAAAAGACAGTTTGCAAACGAGGAACACTCACACCAAAACACAGAATGAGGCTCGGAGGTATAGCATCATAGAGCAGCTTCTAGAGTGTGGAGCGTGGAAGCAATGACTATTTGCTCTTTAGTGACTGGGTACAGTATTAGAATCTTCTGAACTAAAAGGAAATTTGCTGGTGGTCGCCTCACATCAACTTTGGGGAACTACTTTGGTTTCGCTTGTGATTTTCAGAGGCACAAGCAAGGTCAAGTTAGCTTTTCCTAGTCTTGCAAAATAAGCTAAATTAAGCTTTGTTTGTATGACGACACTGGCGTTGTCAACTCGGAATTTTCGAGTCTCGTCTCCATTTGTATTTGATTTTAACAGGTGGATGCTTGTAGTATCTCATTTGCTCTTAATTTGCATTTTCTTGATGAGTATTAATGATGATCACCTTCTCAGGTGCTCATTAGCCGTTTTGATATTTTCTGAAGTACCATGCTCAAGTACCCCAAAATGAGTTGGTATTTTCCTCATTGATTTGTAGAAATTCTTCTAACTTTCTGGAAAGAAGTCCTTTGTCAACAATGTGTACAACAGGGCTGAGCTCGCCGTTGCCCTTGGCCGTGGAGCCGTTTTTTGGCACCAAGGGCGCAGCATCCGTGATGAACGTAATTCAGGTTGTTTGTGACCACTGGGTACATACACTTGTACCCGTGGGATTTGTCCTTGGATGTTATCTAGACAAAAAGAATGATGAAAAACTAACTGCCTTCCAGAACAAGAGTGTGTTGCTTAAAAGGGAATTGAGACCCAGTGAAGAAGTCACCTGGAAATAAAGGCTGTGACTGAAATAAAGAATGTTCACCTTTAAAAAATTAGGAAATAAAAACACACTATTTTCAAAATGTATTTCAAGTGTATGTATTGAAAGCTTATGTACCCCACTCATTCTGAGGCTTGCCTTCTTGACCTGTCTTGACGAGAAGTTGTTTTTAAAGTTTATTTATTTAATGTTTCTTTATTTTTGAGCGCGAGAGAGACAGAGCATGAGTGGGACAGGGGCAGAGAGAGAGGGAGACCCAGAATCCAAAGCAGGCTCCAGGCTCCAAGCTGACAGCACAGAGCCGGACGCGGGGCTGGAACTCACGGCCGGCGAGATCATGACCTGAGCTGAAGTTGGCTGCTTAACCGACTGAGCAGCCAGGTGCCCCATAAAGTTTATTTATTTTTGAGAGAGAGAGAAAGAGAGCACGAGTGAGCTGGGGAGGCGCAGAGAGAGAGAGACAGACAGACAGACAGACAGACACCCAAGCAGGGTGGCTTGATCTCAATAACGTGAGATCACCACCGGAGCCGAAACCAAGAGTCGGGCACTTAACTGACGGAGCCCCCCAGGCGCCCTGAGCAGTTGCTCTCCGTTTTGATGAAGATTAACGTTTTATTTTGTGGTTAGTACTTTTTAAAGTACTTGTTTGGGAGACTTCATTTGCTCCAGAGCCATCAAGGCATGCTCCTACGTTTTCTTCCAGAAACTTGACTGTGTCACCTTTCACGAGTACGTCCACAATCCATCTCAAACTAGTTTTTGAGTTCGGTGGGAGGTAGGAGAGCCAGCACCTTTAAAGGAAAGGACCATTGTTTCCTCAAGGATTTGCAACGCATTCTTGACTCTGGGCGAAAAATTAGCTTCCCTGCGCACAGATTGAATTGTGCCATTCTCCTGCCTAAGTGTTTTCAATGGCAACCCGTTGTTTAGATCATGTTCAGGCTCTTGCTTAATGTATCCTAACAACACCCCGCTCGATTTGGCCACTTCCAGTTTCACAAGCCCAATCTTGTGTCCATCACCCCACTCTAAACTTAGACACGCTGAGCAGAGCGTTCCCTTGGACACACTCTCACCTCTGAACCTTGGCCATACAGAATGCTTCCGTAGGTTACCTACTATTCAAACTTCAGGTCTTACCTCCTCCAGGAAGCCTTCTCTGACTGCACATTCCCTGTCCCTTAAGTCTAGGTTGAGTGACCTCATCATGTGCTCTCTTGTACTCCGGCTTGTAATTGTGTTCCGGGGTAACTTCTCTGAGGGGAGGGAGGCCCATTTAGTTTACATGGAAGGTGTCTCGTAAATATGATTGAATCCGCCACGGGTCCAGAAAGCGGGCGCCTCAGGGAAAGAACGGGGTTACAATTCTCAGATTGAACACTTGGCGAATAGGTTAACACTTCTGAGCCTCAGTTTTCAAATCTGTAAAGTGGGGACGCAATCGTCTCTAGGTAGGCCTGCCAGAAGCATCAAATAAGATGCTGCACAGAAACCCTTAGCGCAAGGACAGGCACACAGCGGACACTTTTAATATTAATAAAACCATAGGGACTCACTTTTCCCTTGCGCATGCGCCGTCCTCCGTACGCC
Organism: Prionailurus bengalensis; assembly: GCF_016509475.1. Lineage (NCBI taxonomy): Eukaryota > Metazoa > Chordata > Mammalia > Carnivora > Felidae > Prionailurus > Prionailurus bengalensis. The sequence continues at coordinate 4,571,076 of NC_057357.1, forward strand.
AGCTAGCCCTGCCCGGCGCGCCCCTGCGCGTCCCCACGCGTGCGCGTGTTCGACCGGAACCCCAGCCCTGGCCGGAGATGAAGGGGCGGGACCTCCGCAATACGCCTGCGCCCTGAGAGGCCGTGCGCCGAGGAGGCGGGGCCGCGCCGGCGCGCAGGGCGTCCCGGCTCCTGAGCATAAACAAGAGCGGGCACGGGATGAGGCGGCGGTTGATCCCCGGGCAGCCAGCTGCGGCCAGCGAGGCGGCGAGCGGGGCCAGGCGCCGACCCTGAGCGCACCCGACTCGCCCTCCCGCGCGCGAGCCCTCGGCCGGGGCCACCCTCCCGCCCGCCCGCCGCGCGCCCACCATGAACCTGGCGAGTCAGAGCGGCGAGGCCGGCGCCGGCCAGCTGCTCTTCGCCAACTTCAACCAGGACAACACGTAAGGCCGGGCGGGGGTTGGGGCCCGAGGCCTGGGGCCGGGAGGGGGGCCGGGCCCGAGGGCCGGGGCCGGGGCGGGCGGGAGCCTGAGGCCGGGCTCAGGGCCGGAGACTCGGCCTGGAGGTTCGGGGTGGAGGCCGGGGCGGGCGGGGGCGTCCCCGGGGGCGGGCCTGGAGCGTGGAGGGAGGGGCGCTGCCCTCGGGGACCCTCCGGGCGCTGCGCTGGAGCTGCGATCCCTGGGCGGGGAAAGTGATGGAGATAAGGAGGCTTTTCACCCACCGACGGATAGGTTGCTTTACCTTTTGGGACCTCCCTTCTCACAAAGTTGGGGCAGAACTTTGTGCCTTGACTTGTTGTCCCAGCCGCTTCTGGAGCAGTGGGCGTGGGTTTCTTCCTCTTATCCCACCTGCCCTTCTCCCTCGGCCCTCTTCCCCCCACTCTTTCCCCTCTTCAGGCCCTTCTCCTTGTCTCTTCATTATCTTAGTGCCCTTTTCCTTTCTTTCCCTTTCTTCTTGTCTCGTTGTTCTTTTTTTTTTTTTAGGTAACTTCGATGTCCTGCCCGAGCAAGAAACAAACTTAGCCTTAATCCCGGCCTCTGATCTGGGGAGAAACTGAGTCAAGGGGGATGTGGCAGAGAAATATACCTGAGGAGTCTTGGTGCTTCAGGGAATGGGCCCATCCTTAGGGACAGAGAGGCCCACTGATGCCAACCCATGGATTTGGAACGCTGTTTGTCCAAACGCCTATGGGTTTGAAGCTGATTCTTCAGAGGCTGTCTCGGTGACCTGTGAGGATAGTAACTAGATGAAGTTTCTGGAGAAGGAAGGAGCTGTGGAAGGGAGGAGAGCCATCTTGGGAAGTGAGTAAGAGGAAGTGATGTAAGTGAGGAGGAATGGGTCATTGGCTTCATAGTAAGTAGTTGGTCGAGTTGTTACTGGCGGAATGGAGTCAGCAAAGTAGAACATGAGATTTTTATTTTATTTTATTTTTTTAATTGAAGAGTTCATTGTAGAATGGGAAGCAGGCATCAAGTCCGTGGCATGCAGCGGGGACTCGGTAGCGCCTCCCCAGAATTGTGAGGTTAGTGCCGGGTGGCCCGGCAGTGGGACTGCGCTGAGGTTAGAAGGAAGCAGATCCCCTTTTCCCAAGTGCAGATGAGGAAACTGAGGTTCACAAAGGCTCAGAGCTGTGCCTGGATCCCAGAGTTGGTTAATGTGGAGTGTGGGCAGGCCCGAGTCTCTTCCACTGCCCTTCCCACTCTGCCACTGTCTTCTCTACCTAAAAAGTAGGATTTTGAGGATGGTGAATTTAGGCATCATACTGTAGCAGTCTTTAAAGATTAAAACTACCAAACGCTTAGTGTTCCACGTGAGTAAAAACCAGCACAGCAAAAGCATGTTGAATAACCTGTTGCCAGTGGTTGTGATCGGGATAGACTATGTTATGTGAACCCAGGAAGCGAATAGAACATTTCAAACTGAGATTGGTTTTTAAGCCCTTAGTGTTTTTTGTTTTTGTTTTTAAATTTTTTTTTTAACGTTTTTATTTTTGAGACAGAGACAGATCGCAAGCAGGGGAGGAGCAGAGAGAGAGGGAGACACAGAATCCAAAGCAGGCTCCAGGCTCTGAGCTGTCAGCACAGAGCCCGACGCGGGGCTCGAACTCACAGACTGGGAGATCATGACCCGAGCCGAAGTCGGATGCTCAACCGACTGAGCCACCCAGGCACCCCCAAGCCCTTAGTGTTTTGAGATCGGTTAAGAAACGGTAGCTTTCTGGGTTTTTATGTCTTGTGTAAGTTAGAGAATTTCCAAAACGTTTTCTACCATTTTTTTTTCCAGCTTTTCACTATTCATCATTTATGTTGAAAGGAAATCAAATATGAGAACATATTCTCTTTGGCTGTTACTTCAAATGGGCTTTCAAATTACATACACAATAGAAAATGTCAGTCTGGCCTGAAGTTAGACCTTTTCACACTTGGAAGTCCCGTGCTTCCTCACTCCTCAGTGAGTCTGAAAGTTCAGGAGGTTTCTGTGTCATAATTTGGATTTGCCAGAAACCTTGATATACCATGAATGTAAACTGTTAAGAAATAGTAGGATAGGATTAGAGTAAATTGTTAAGAAATGGGAAGATAGGATTTAATCATTGATTAAAATGACTAATTTGTCTTGAAGAAATAGACATGTTTATGAGGAAAGGCTGTACAGTTTACCCCTTTGTCTCCTTTACCCGTCTCCAGAACTTAATAGAAGAACACAGTTTTTCACAAGACAAAGGTTGTCGGTCTAGGATCCACATTCACTGTGTTCAGTGAGAAAATCTGGAAGCAATTTCACTTAATAGAATACATGTATGTTACACAATAATGCTTAACAAAAGAATATTCCCTGTACACCAAACTATCTGTCCTGCTTTTTGTACTAGTAATATGGTTTCAAATATTGTGTTAATTTTCCTAGGATTCTCATCCTAAAAGTATGAAGAAGTGCTTTGTTTTTGTTTTTGTTTTTTTACTATTTGTTTGTTTATTTTTTAGTTAGAGCCGTGAAAGAGGCACTGAGAACAGTTGTTTTCAGTCATCTCGCTCTTAACTGGTTAGTTCCAGTGCTGGTTTCTGAAAGTAACCGTTTGAACGGTTTACTTTGGAGGAATTTTTGGCTTTTGAAATTGAAGTCAACAAACTAGTAAGAGTATCCCTGAAATGGAAATGTCAAGGACTAAATGCCTCCAGTGGATGCTGCTCGTCTAGTGGGAAATCTGTGATTTGGCGATGTCCTTTTTAAACTACACTTCAAAAAGGGGTAGAATAAAGAAAGGGACTTGATTCTCCAGGTCTCCTGCTGACAGGATTGAAGTTGTTAGCGTCCAGAAAATTATAGAGATGCTTGTTTAACTGAGTTTCTTCTACAGTTACGGTTGTTATTCTGGGAAAGTCACTTCTCTCCACTTTTTTCTCATCCGTAAATCGAGAGGCTTGATTGTAGATGGTCTTTAAGGATCCTTCAACCTTAAAGTTTTAGGCCATTCTGTCGGCTGGGTAGAGGGAGTGTTGGAGGAGGGCAGGACAGTCACCCAGGAGGATATTGTCCAACAGTAGTGGCCCGTGGAGAAAAGACCAGTCAGCCATCAGGACTTGGTGTGACCCGTGGGACAGGCGTGGTGCAGGGAAGTTCAGGTTACTCCCAAGTCTCTGGTTTGGGTCTAGTGTGAACAGTGATTCCATTATGGGGACTCGGTTTGGGGCAAAAGATGAATTCTGCTCGGCTGCTATTGAGTTGTCAAGGCATCAGGGCTAACCAGCTGGAGGCCTGCGGTGGAAATGCTGGGAGCTGCGGGAAGAGCCTGCTGTGGAGCAGACTTACTAAGTAGGGCCCCAGGGTCTACGAGGTGTCCTCCTTGGGTTCCTTTTTATGCGTGTGCACTGTTGCCACCTAGCTCTAATCAAGTAAGATAGTAGGAAGGGAAAGCCTTTCGGGACTAACTATTGGTAAGAGTTTACGAAAGAAAAAGGAGTTAAGAGAAAGATCTGATTCACGCTTTTTTTTAGTGGAAATTCACTATCTTTAAAAAATTTTTTTTTTCAACGTTTATTTATTTTGGGGACAGAGAGAGACAGAGCATGAATGGGGGAGGGGCAGAGAGAGAGGGAGACACAGAATCGGAAACAAGCTCCAGGCTCTGAGCCATCAGCCCAGAGCCCGACGCGGGGCTCGAACTCACGGACCGCGAGATCGTGACCTGGCTGAAGTCGGACGCTTAACCGACTGCGCCACCCAGGCGCCCCTACTATCTTTTAGGTATTGAGTGCTCAAGTTTCAATTCAGTGATAGACTTGCAGTTAAAGATGGTGCATCACACAGGCATTTGTTTTGGCCCCTCCCAAAACCCTACTGAAATGTCAGTCAACAAATTACCCAAAGATATATATTTAAGCTTATTTATTTACCGTGGGGAGAGGGGGAAGCAAGGAAGGAGCGGAGAGAGCTTCCCAAGCAGGCTGTCCGCACCGGCCTGACAAGGGGCTCCACCTCCGGAACCTTGAGATCATGACCTGAGCCGAGATCGGGAGTTGGCCGGTCGCTCAACCGACTGAGCCTGACTGAGCCACCCAGGCGCCCCTCAAAAAATATTTTAAGAGACTGAAAGCCATAGGATAGGGAGAATGAGGAAGGAGTCACTAGCAACATTTTAGAAGCTAGCAAGTAGTACAGGAAGGTGATCCGGATTGCTGGTGGAGAAAGCAGAGAGCCAACCTGGTGTAAACTGCAGAATCCCCAAAAGGCTCAGGATCGGCAGCCTAGGGAAGCTCTAGAAGTGGAATAAAGGGGGGTGTGGTGAAAATAAAGAGGATTGGCCCTCAGCATGTCTCACAAGCACTCACTCTCCCATCCTGGCAAAGGACTTAGGCCTCGTCTCAAGACTATATAACAGGGTCTCTGGATTTTGACACCAGGCGCAGGTGAAGGCCGGGCTGTGGTGTTGAAACGTGGGACTGAGTAAATATAACCTTTTTTCTAGGATAGTAAGCTGGTTTTTCTCCTTCGGCTGTAAAAGATCTCATTGTGTTACCTTAAAAAAAAAAAACAAAAAACTACACAAACATTTATTGGGGGATAAGGTTATTTAATAAGGGAATTTCAAACTTCCTTGTTACTGTGCCTCTCCCATTAATATGTCTGCCATTGTATGGTCAGGCAAATCATGAGAAATTATTAAAAGCAGGATCAGTCCCAAAGAGGGATGTATGAACCTGATCATTGGTGTTACCACCCTTTAAAAACATCCACTTTTAGGGGGTGCCTGAGTGGCTCAGTCGGTTGGGCGTCCGACTTCGGCTTGGGTCGTGATCTCACTGTTCCTGAGTTCGAGCCCCGTGTCAGGCTCTGTGCTGACAGCTCAGAGCCTGGAGCCTGATTCGGATTCTGTGTCTCCCTCTCTTTCTGCCCCTCCCCACTCACACTCTGTCTCTCTCTCTCTCTCTCTCTCAAAAATAAAAACATCCATTTTTACTGATAAAATATATACTCGAACTATGCCATGGATATATAGGGAAAAATAATTGAAATATATGTGCTTGTATTTCTTATTGATGGAGGTGCACAGCAGTTTTACAAACCACACAATTAAAATTGTAGCTAAGGTATTTAATATCCTAAAGCAGTTTCTGAATATTTGTAAGGACATCAAAGTTCTGATGTTTGATCACCAAAGGCCAGTTTTGACAGATTCTTTTGTTCGGAGCATAGAATCAAAATCTAGTTTCTCATAAACCAGTTAAAGCTCATTAAGTTTGCCCATGAAAGAAGCCCTCCCTAAGCTTATTTTATATATAGTGTCAATAAGGCTGGCGATTGGGTTTCTAAGTCAACAAATTAGAAAGGGAGAGGAGCTGTTAATCCTGGGGAGAGGGTCACAAGGAAGTGACACCTCTCTGCAAAAGAATAAATGAAAAATATTTTTAGCAGCTCAACACTACAGTCTGACCATTTGTGGTCACATACACAAAACCCTCATCTCCTTGGTAGGGTCTGAGAGGGTCACCGTATTGTAATAGTACAGTAGGTTTAATGATCACTCCCATAAGACTCCAGGAAAATGTTAAGAATCTCCCACCCCCTTGTGATAGGCATACAGGAAAGCATATACAAGAACACCTTTTTCATTTTTTAAGCAAAAATAGAATCTATCGGTGCTTAAAATAGCAACCATTAGTTATCTGGAAAACATTTCCCAAAAGTTATAGACTGCTGAGATTTTCGTCTTATTTTTAGTTCTGGATATTTATGTTTTTGTTGGCTTCTTTATTGCTTTTCAAATTATTTACAGGTAAAAATATCTAATTACCTCATTGATACAATTAATTCAAAACAGTGAAGTATTTTTGCAAAAAAAAAGGTAGAAAGAGTTTTGCTTTTTTTTTTTTTTTAAGTTACATATTTTGGGGTCAGGGGGGAGAGATTCCCAAGCAGGCTCCACGCGCTCAGCGCCGAGCCCAACACAGGACTCGATCTCACGAACCATGAGATCATGACCTGAGCCGAAATCAAGTCAGACGCTTAACCGGCTGAGCCACCCAGGTGCCCCAAAGAGTTTTGCTTTTGTTTATACTTCTAAGATGAACCAATTACAACTTAAAAATTTCATAGTGCTTACAGTAGCTCCATTCTTGGAATACATTTCTTCTACCTATGGGCAAGAGAAGGGTTGGAAATCTCAAGTTTTTAATAGATGAAATAGCCGTTGAAGTAGCCCTAAGTTTTGTCTTGGTGTGCAGATACTCCCGCTAGGAAACGTCGGTGTTCAGTCTTTCTAGTCTTCTGGTTTGTCTTCTGCCTCCACTTGTCTGCACATTTTTCCAGACACTAGATTCAGAACCGTCCAGTCGCTGCTTCCTCATACGCCCCACGCATCCTGCTTGATTGGCTCGTCCTCTGTTTCTCAGAGCTGGACTTCCTTTTGTTCCCCCCCAGCCCCCCCCCGCGGTCAGTCACTTTCTGGAGAGTAGTAATCTTCCGGTGGGGAACTGCTTCACTCAGTGGCCACTGCACCTGTACAGGGTCGGGGGTGGCAGCTGGGGAGCCCGTGAGCTCCCTTCAGGCCTCCTGGCGAAAGCCGTGGCTTTGGCGTCAGGTGTGAGTGATTTTATCTTTTCCTTGTAGGTCAGCTGTGCAGTCTTCTCATGCCAGCTTCCAAGTTATCTTTTCCGTCTGTTTTATTCCCACCCCACTGCTCAGCTATCGTTTCACAGAGGTGATTGAGCTGCGCTTGCCGTGGCCCTGCCGAGGCAGAAGGATGTCATCGTCCACCATCGTAAATGTCTTTGTTTAAAATTCGGAGCATCCGCCTTCTTCGCTTTTGGACTCACACATAGGGCAGATCACCTGAGGAGCCCCGCTTTGTTTTGAGGGGATCGTTAATTAAGGGCTGATTATTTCCATTTATTTGTCAAAGTAATCTTTAAGGTTTTGTAGGTCTTCGGTAAGAATAAGGTCTGTATTTTATTGACCTTCACCTTTTCCTGGCTGCGAGCTGGGGCACCTGGCTCTGCCGCTTGCCTCTTTTCTGCTCAGCCAGCACTCACCCACTACAAACTGTGTGAAATTACTCGTGCTAATTTTCAGTAGAGGTGATGGTTACTAGTTGGTAACATGGAGCTTGTTTTTGCATTATCATTGTCTACACGTATCAGCTCTTATTTCTGATTTGGCTTTTTTGCAGGTCCCTAGCTGTTGGTAGTAAGTCCGGTTATAAATTTTTCTCCCTTTCTTCTGTGGATAAGCTGGAACAGATCTATGAATGCAGTAAGTGTTTGCTTTATTTTTCCCCCTTCTTAAAAACAAAACAAAACACAAAAATAGACAAAGTATACTTGAATTGGAATGCATTCTCAAACTCTAACACTGTGATTAAAGTCCAGACACCCCTTGACCAATACTCTTCCTTGACCTTGGGCTTCCTGGGATGACAGCTGTGAACGGGTGGTACGTGTTCTCCAAGGTGTGCGTGTTTGCGTGTTTATAAATGTACTGCGGGGACGCTTGTTTTATGGGTTGTCTTTCAATACACGATACCATGCTGTGTGTAGTGTTCTGTAATTTCTCCCCATTTTAAATGCCAGTGAAACCTTTTATCTTTCTGTTATAAACCACTTCCAGAAAACTGAAAACTTCACAGCCCCCATAGGAATGATTTATTTGACATCTTATGGCATTCGAGTGGCCTACATGTCAGAGGCAATATGGACTTGTAGAAGGGTCATATGAGCTTTGACTTCTTGTTCAGTCACTTATTTGTGACTTCAGATAGATTACTTCATCTTGGATCTCAGTTTCTTTGGTTTTCGTGTGTGTGTGTGTGTGTGTGTGTGTGTGTGCGCGCGCGCGCGCGCAGTAGGACTTGCTGAGTAAACGGTAAGCATAGAGTCCTTCTCCCCAGAGAGAATTTGCTAGAAAGCTTTGGGCTCTTCCTGCATACATAACTTGTTTTCTGTGCATGTATGTAGTTACACACATAAAGTTATACTTTTGTGTTTCTGTGTGGTTTTGTTTTATATAAGTGAGCTTGTAATGTTTTGCTCTTTATTTTTGTTTTTAAAAACATAACTTTAAATTGAGGTGATTGTAGATACACACGCAGTTGTAAGAAATAATACAGACCCCATATACCCTTCTCCCGGTTTCCCCCAATGGTCACATTTTGCGAAACCACAGTGTAATACCACAACCAGGATAGCAAAGTTGATTGCTCCTGATCAGGTTTCCTCAGTTTTACCTGTATGCGTTTGTGTTTCCTAAGTTCTGTATGGTCTTAATGCCCTTGCAGATTCCTGTTTCCCCCACACACGGCCAAGATGCTCGTTGGTTCTAACAACACAGGGTCCTTCCCGCTGCCCCTTTATAACCACACCTGTCTCTACCTCCCAGCCCTAATCCCTAGTAGCCATTAATCTGTCCTCTCCAAAATGTTGTCATTTCAAAAATGACATGGAAATGCAAATATGTAACCTTTTGGGACTGGGTTTTGTTTTGTTTTTTGTTTTGTTTTGTTTTGTTGTTTTTACTCAGCATCATTCCTTGGAAATTCATCTGAACGGTTGGATGTGTCAGTAGTTCGTTTTTATTACTGAGAAATATTCTGGGGTGTGGATGGACCATAGTGTATCGTCAGTTACCTGTTAAAGGGCATCTGGGCTGATTCCAGTTTGTGACTATTATTACAGATAAAGCTGCTGTGAACAGTCATGTATAGAGATTGTGTGAACATAAGTTGTTACCTCCCTGGGATAAATGTCTAAGAATACAATTGTCGGGTCATATGGTAGACCCCCCCCCTTTTTTTTTTTAAAGAAACTGCCAAAGTATTTTCCAGGTGGCTGTACCATTTTACATTCCCACCAGTGATGTCTGAGGAATCTGGTTCCTCTGTATCTTTGCTGGCGGTGGGTGTTACCGCTGTTTTTCATTGTACCACCTTGGTCGATATGAACAGTGTTGTCTCATTGTGGTTCTGATTTGCATTTCCTCAGTGGCTGATGATGAGCATCTTTTCGTGGGCTTATTTGCCACGTGTATGTTCTCTTCAGTGACACGTCCGTGTTTTTGCCTGTGTTCTAATAGGCAGATTTGGGGTTTTTTAATGTAAGGTTTTCAGAGTTCTTTAAATATTCCGTGTACTAGTCCTTTGTCAGATATGTGGTTTGTAAATATTTTCTCTGTATGTAACGAGCAGCCCTGAAGGCTGCCTGTGGCCTGACCCCAGTTAAGAATCTTTGTGGGAGAATTAGGGCTTCCGTACTCACGACATGCTTGTAATGAGTCACACTGGGGTTTGGATTCGGGGAAAGATTTAACACGTGCCGTTTCACGTACCTGAGTGAGCGGACAGTTGTGGGGAGCGGGGTCTCCTCCCTCCGAACGGCGTCGGCACCTCCGTTCCGAGCGACTGTCCCCATGTCGTCCGCTTTGCTCCCTCCGGAGTGAGCGTTCCACTTTGGAATTCCGCTTCACCTTCCAGATCTCTGAAGGAGGGTGGTTCATCGAGTAACGGGATAGGCCTGTCCTTCACCCTTGGGTCCGTCCACTCCGGGGGCGCTTGCAGAGGGCCTGCTCTGTGCCAGCCTGCCCCGCCCGTGGCGATGCGCTAGCAGCCCCTGCTCTCCTGCCGCTTGCACTTAAATGGAGGAAGACCAAGAACGAGTAAATACATTCGTGTCCAGCGTTCTGCTGGGCACATGGCAGCCAGCACAGACCCAGATACCACCCCCTGCATCCCCACCCCTGCTAACTTAAGATGAAGATGTTGGGGGGACGATCTCGTTTCTTCTGCCAGTTGCTTGCAATAGGAAGTTCTCGTGGTCCCCCGGGAGGTCAGAGGCTTCCCTGGCCCCTCCCAGGCTTCGGCCTCCTCCCGGCAGGCAGGTAAGCCTTCGGGTGCCCCCTCGCCTCCATCGGGAGGGTGTCGTCCCCGCCCCCCCCCCCCCCCCCCCCCCGCAAGTCCGCTGTTTGTTGCTGCCCAAAGGCCAGCAGCCAGGCCCTTCCTAGGGACGTAATCAGCGGCCCTGACTCCACGCTTCCTGTGGGCTGCCTTAGATTTTGCTCCTCCTCTGTCCTCAGACTTGGCCTGCTGATGTTCACTAAATCTTCCTTCCAGAAAGCTTTTCTTTCTAGTATGGAGCCAGAAGATGTGATGTGGGTGATAAGATAGCTGTGAGCTAGTGTGCTTGCTTATCTCGAGTGGGGCCAGGAGTTGTGCAGATCTCCAGACTGGCCACCTCCCCACTTCCCCGTGGCCCCACGCAGGATTGTTCCCGATAGGGCTCTTCAAAGAAGGGTAGCCGGTCTCTGGATTCCACTGGGCCTTTGTGAATGACTGAAACCTTTACTAACACCGTACCCAGGGGAGCCCGAGTTGTGCTATGACCTGGTTGCTGTAATGAGTAGGGTCATCTGCTTTGAAATCCACAGAATCCACCCCCCACCACGCTGCCATTTGGAACCCAGTGCTTAGAAAGGGGGTAAGAAGACCAAAACCTGGTCTTTACTTCTCAAATTGAATCAGTTTAATGACTCACCTGATTCCTTGAAGTTTATTTACTGATTTTTTGCTGTCTTATTTTTTAAAGGTTTTTGGTGGAACAAAAACAAAACGTGATGTCTTGATAATACTGTGCAAAGAGTGGGTATTTACTGACCAACACCGTGAGGTGGAACATAGGCTCCTTTGTTCTTAGTGAACTTAGACCCTTAGAAATAGATGATGAAATGGACAAAGAATTTTTCGAGGGTTAATACTTTAAACTGGAAGTGATTGAATTCTTTTGCTCCTGGAGCCTTCTGCGCCTTTCCCCTCTCACATACACTTTTATGGAGTAGATAAAAGAACGTCCCTTCAAAAACAGGTTAACTGCTGAACCGAGATTGTTCTCTGGAGTTTTTCCACAAATAGACCCAGAGCAAAGAACATACTTGATGCCTGGCCTCGCTGTTTGCTGCAGGCCCGGCGTTGGCCTTTCCCTCATAATCTCAAGCATGCATCACAAACTCAGATCTTTGCTCTCTCTCGGTCGCTGTTGCTGTTACAGAAAAAATGAGCCAGAACTGGTCTTGGGAAGAGCAAGATGGACAACTGCTTGACTCTGTTGTTTGTTCAAACAACAGCAACAGAAAGCCTTTTGCCCAGAATCAGTGGAAGATTTTTTCCTATCGTACTATTGTAATTTCTGGAGTTGCAAGAGCTCCCGTGTACGCCTTGCCCGCTGTCTGTGCCTGCCTGTTTGTTTTGTCATTCTCTTTCTCTCTGTCCTTTGTGTGTGTGAAGATGCATAATGTGCACGTGTGTGGTCTCCCTTCCCTGTGAAGGGTGTGTGGTCGTTATTTGTAAAATATCACTTAGGTTGGGAGGAAAAGTTGGCTCTTTTACATTCTATATTGTGCGTGTTTGCATTTTTAAGTTTCTGAGCTAGGAAAACATGCGTCAGGAGGCACTCGGTTGTGAAATCGAACATAAGCAGCGAAAGTGACCAGTGCCGGCTTCGACATCCGCAGCGCCTCCACAGACCTAGAGCGCGTCTCCTCGGGAGACCAACCCTTCTTGACCGGACAGGCATCATCTGCGTCCTACGGGTTGAGAAACGGTGCTTTTTGAGATCGTTCTGATTTGACACACAGCTGGTTCGAGTGTCAATTTCAGTGGGCTGTAGTTTTGGATCTTAAGGGGAGAGGTCCAGTTGCCTCTCTGCGTAAATCTGCCGTGATGAGGTTTGGGCTCTTGCCTCTCTTGAGAGCTGCAGGCATCCGACAGACACGCCTCGTTTACAAGTGTGTTATGTCACTTGTTTCATGGTTTCTTCTTCGCTTCTTAGTGCTTTAGAGGTGTTCTCATTGCCAGTTCTAAGTAGTGCCAGCAGAAGCAAACAGCATTCTTTGGGGGGGGGGGGGTAGCTCACCAGCAGGGGAAGGAGCAGATGGAGAGAGAGAATCTTAAGCAGACTCCATGCCCCACACGGAGCCCGACAGGGTGTCGATCCCATGACCCTGGGATCATGACCAGAACGGAAGTCAAGAATCGGATGTCCCTAGCGTTCTTTTTCACATCAAGTAATTCTAGGGGCGCCTGGGGGGCTCGGTCAGTTAAGCATCTCATTTCAGCTCAGGTCGTGATCTCATGTTTTGTGGGTTCGAGCCCCACGTTGGGCTCTGTGCTGACAGCTCAGAGCCTGGAGCCTGCTTCAAGTTCTGTGTCTCCCTCCCTCTCTGCCCCTCCCCTGCTCACACTCTGTGTCTCAAAAAATAAAATAAACATTAAGAAAAGGGGCACCTGTATGGCTCTGTCGATTAAGCGTTTGACTTTGGCTCAGGTCATGATCTCACAGTTCGTGAGTTCGAGTCCCGTGTCAGGATCTGTGCTGACGGCTCGGAGCCTGGAGCCTGCTTCAGATTCTGTGTCTCCCTCTCTTTCTGTCCCACCCCCACTCATATTCTGTCTCTGTCCCTCTAAAAAATAAACAAACATTAAAAAAAATAAACATTGAGAAAAAATTTAAATCAAGGAATTTGTTTCTTAAATTTTGTACAGGGTATCTCTAGGAAGAATGTTTGTCAAAAACTGTGACCAAGGCCACCTAGAATGGTCCTTGAGAGCAAAGCTTTCCGTGACCCTTGAGGGCATCGAGTTCACACTTTCTTAGTGGTGACTCGAGTGCTCATCGGTGCCATTGTCTCCTTAACAGGCCACCTCCAATAATTACAAATGTTCAGCCTCGTTTGGCCTTGTTTCTCTTGCTTTTCATTCAGTTGCAGCGCCCTGTAACCGGCCCTACGCGTGTGCACCCTGGTTTCGTGGAGGGCCGAGCTGTGTGGACTTGAGTTTGCCGGGAGGTGACCGCGCTGGGCACGTGCGCTCTGAGCATCTTTCCGCGTTGAAACGTGCTCTAGGGGGGCACCTGGGTGGCTCAGTCGGTTGGGCGGCCGACTTCAGCTCAGGTCATGATCTCGCGGTCCGTGAGGGCTGTGAGTTCGAGCCCCGCGTCGGGCTCTGTGCTGACAGCTCAGAGCCTGGAGCCTGTTTCAGATTCTGTGTCTCCCTCTCTCTGACCCTCCCCTGTTCATGCTCTGTCTCTCTCTGTCTCAAAAATAAATAAATGTTAAAAAAAATTTAAAAAAAAAGAAAAAAAAAAAGAAACGTGCTCTAGGGAGTGTGGTGTCATGTGAAAATGGCAAAGAGCTTCTTGAAACCGCACGGTAGAAAATTAACAGACCCAAACCACCCGATAGTCCGTGAAGACCGGTGGCTGCGTTCCCAACAAGATGCAGGCCCTCGGTGCCACGGACGTAAAGGAACTCTGACCCTGAAGCGGATCCTTTGGGGGTGTTGCCGCTTCCTCTGTGGTGCCAGACACGCGTTAGCTGCGGGGTGACCTGGTGCGTCAGCCCTGCACGCGGGGCCTCGGCCGTTTCCTAGTTCCTGGCTCCTTTGGTAGTCTGATGAGTTGCAGCGGTTTCCCCCAGAAAACCCAGTAGTTCATATGTGAGCCGGTGGTTTGAGAGACCTCGAGGCCCGCGTGAGCGTGGCAGGATTCAGGGCGCCGGGGTCTCCCAGAAGACCCCCCTCCTCAGAGGCTCCGCCTGACAACTCGTGTCCACCCTCCGTCCCTGATGCCCTACGCTTCTTACATCGGCTCTTAACATCTTAGGATGCCAATTCGCCAATAGTCTGTGTGGCTTAACAGCTTTTTTGAGATGTAATTTCTATGCCATACAAATCACTGGTTTAAAGTGTACAAGTCAGTGGATTTTCGTGTATTTGCTAAGGTGGACAACCTGCCATAATCTAATTTTAAAGCATTTTTATCCCCAAAAGAAACCCTGAGTCCATTAGCAGTCACTGCCCATTTCCCTCCACCCGCCTCAGCCCTGGGCAAGCGCTAATCTACTCTCTGCCTCTGCACGTCGGCAGCTCTGGACAGTTCAGATAAATGGAATCAGATGCCACTGGCTTCTTTCACTCAGAACGTTTGCAGAGTTCAGCCGTGCGGGAGAGCGTGCCAACGCTTCATTTCTTTTTATTGCTCGATAGTATTCCCTTACGTGGCTCCGCCGTGTTTTGTGGGTGGACACTTGGGTCGCTCCTACTTTTGTCTGCTGTAAATAGTGCTGTTGCGTTCATTGGTGTGCAGGTTGTTGTGTGGACATAGGTTTTCATTTCTCTTGAGTAGATGGTTACCTGTAGGAGTGGAATTGCTGAGTGAGCATCTTTGTCGCACTTGTGAGTTAGGGTATAAGGTAAATTTCCTGGAGTCGGGAAGATAGACTCAACAGAAGAACATTTTTAAGTGGGTAGATATTGCCAAGTTGCCCTTAAAAAAGATAGTACTGGGGCACCTGGGTGGTTCAGTCCGTTTAACATCCAGCTTCAGCTCCAGTCACGATCTTGCAGTTCATGAGTTCAAGCCCCGTGTCCGGCTCTGGGCTGAGAGCATGGAGCCTGCTTGGGATTCTCCGTCTCCCTCTCTGCTCACCCTACCCCTCGCAAAAATAAATAAATGAACCTAAAATTGTTCTTCTTTAAAATAGCTTTATGGCCTCCCACTACCAAAAAAATTCTAAAATCATACCTGCATTTTTTTCTTAAAATTCCCAAAAAGTTCCAAGCTTGTAGTTGATGGAAGAAATAAGCAAACACCCCAGCGCACTAGCCGCACACTTTCCTGCTCTTGCATTTAGGCGAACGCACAACATACCATGTCTGCTTCCCACCATTTGTTAATGGAAATTTTCAAACACAGACAAGTTGAAAGTATTTTACAGCTGCACGTGTACATACACCGCTTGGGAGTCTGTTGTTAACACTGTACTGTGTTCATGCTGTCACGCATCTAGCCCTCGATCCACCTTACCTGTGTGCATTTCAAGGCACGTTTCAGGCATCAGTATGTACTTGCTTAAATACTTAAGCATGGATGTTACTAACTAGAGTTCACTGTTTTTGTTCTTTTATTCTGAGATAATATTTACATACAGTGGAATGTATAAATCTAAAGTAAACATTCTGTGTTTTGACAAATCAGACATCTCCGATCAAGGTTTACCATCACTCCAGAAAGTTCCCTCTTACTCTACTTCCTCCCTCCGATCCATTCCAACTCCCTTTCACCCTCTGAGAGGCGAGCAGTGTTCTGGGGTTTTCTGCTATACATTAGACTTGCCTGTAATAGAACAGACATTGTGGGAACGCAGCACGTGCATTCGCTAAGGTTTCTTATACTCGGCGTCATGTTCCTGGGGTTTATCCATACTGTTAACGCATCTCTGTTGCCCAGTATATAAATATGTGAATTTGTCCATTGTTTTATTGACGAACATCCACAATTTCCCCAGTTTTTAATTACGAATATAATCGTTACTGACATTGTTGTACAAATCCTTTTGTGAACGTACGTTTTCATTTATCTTAACTAAATATCTAGGGATGGAAAGAGTGTTTTGTTTTATGAGAAACCACCAGATTCTCCTACGAGGCTGTCCCAGTTTGTATCCGCTGCCCCGCCCCCGCCCCCCCGCCGTGCTGTGTGAGAGTCTGGTGGCTCTGCGTCCTCACCACCATTTGGTGTTAACTAGTCTTTTTTCACTTTAGCCATGCTGATGTGATGTGAGATCTCATTGTGGTTTTGATCTGAATTTTCCCAATAATTCATCACGTTGGGCACTTGCATGCCCTTGTTGGCCATTTGCATCTTTTTTTTTAAGTTTGTTTTTCTTTATGGTTTGAGAGAGACAGAGACCGTGCAACTGGGGAAGGGGCAGAGAAAGAGAGGGAGAGAGAATCCCTAGTAGGCTCCACGCTGCCTGTGCAGAGCCTGACACGGGGCTCGAACTCACGAAGCCGTGAGATCATGACCTGAGCCAAAATCAAGAGTCAGACGCTTACCTGACTGAGGCAAACTGGTACTCTGGCCATTTGCTTATCTCTTGTGAAATGTGTGTTCAGATATTTTGCCCCTTTTCAATTGCATTGTTTGTCTTTTCATTATTGTGTTGTCAGAGTTCTTAAATTTCTAGATATTTTTTGTCACGTTTTATGAATTTTTTTTTCTCTGTCTATGGCTTGTCTTATCTTTTGAGCAAATATTCTGAATTTTGGTAAGATCTGATTTACCCTCTTTTTTTTTAATTTATGATTTTTTCTCTGTTCTTTCTGAACAAATTTTGGCTACCATTAGGTCATGAAGATGTTTTTCCATATTTTCCACATTTTCTATGAAAGCTTTATAGTTTCAGCTTTTATGTTTAGTTCCATGGTCCCTCTCATTACTTTTGGTGTGTGGTGTGAGTCAAGGCTCCTTTTTTTTTTTTTTTTTTTTTTTTTTTTTTTTTTACCCCGCTGATGGATTCCTGTAGCTTCCACCATTTGTCAAAAAGATTTTTCTTCCCTCATTGGATTGTTTTGGTGCCTAAAAACAACCCTGTAAGTGTGGATCTATTTTCTGCTCTTTATTCTCTCCCATTGATCTGTTTGTGAGTCTTTGTATCAGTAACGCTGCTTGGTTTACTATAACTTTATATACAAAATTTTGAAGTACCACAGTGTAAGCCTTCAACTTTGTTCTTTTTCAAGGTAGCCTTGCATATTCTAGATAGTTTGCCTTTCTGGTTTAAAGTCAGTTGGTCATTGTCTACAAAAAAGTCACCTGGGATCATGCTTGGGACTGCATTGGACCTAGAGGTCAATTTGAGGATAATTGTTATCTTAATAATATTGAGTATTCCAATCCATAAACATGGTGTAGCTCTCCATTTATATAGATCTTCATTTATTTTTAATTTTCTTAATTTTCTTTATCTTTTCTGTTAGTGATGTTCTGTGGGTTTTAGCATGGAGGTCATGTATCTTTTTAAAATTTATTACTCATATTTTGGGTTTTGACAATGTTGTAAATGGATTTTTTCATTTTTTCATTTGTTTGCCGCTAGTCTGTAAAAATACAGTTGACTTTTGTATTTTAACCTTGTATCCTGTGACTTTGCTGAATTTACTCATTAGTTCTAATAGTTGCTTTGTAGATGCCTTAACAATTGCAGTAGAGATAGTTTGACGTCTTTCTGGTCCTTTTGCCTTTTTTTCCCCCTTCATTTTCTTGCCTTATTGCAATGTGTAAAATCTCTAGTACAAAGTGAGGAGAATTGGCATTCTTGCCATGTTTCCAGGTTTAAAAGGAAGAATTCAGTATTTTCACCATTAAGTATGGCTGTAGATTTTTCATAAATGTCCTTTATTGATTGAAAAAGTTTCTTCCTTGTCTCAAGTTTCTAAGTTTTTACCATGAATAAGCATTGAATTTTGTCACGCTTTTCCTGCCTCTATTGAATTGATGTACTTTTCCTCTGACTAGTTGAACTTGCATTTATTATCACAGCCTCAGGTGGAGACTGATGGTCCTGCATTTTTCTAATAACTGTATTTGCTTGCCCTCTGAGATGGTTGTTTCCGGCTGTTTTCACTCATTAAACCTCCCACCACTATGGCCCTCAAAGCTCCTAACCACTGCTCACGCTTCAAAGATAAACCGGTACTTTGAGCACGGACTTCCCTCATCTGACCTTCAGCTGATGGTCTGTCTACCTGCAACCCTCCCATCTTCCCATCTCCCGCCTGTTCAGATGGCAAAGCAGGGATTCCCGTCTTGTTAAAACCAGCCCTCTTAGTGGATCTCACCACCCTCCAAGTTTATTTCGTGTTTTCTTTATTTGTGAGAGAGAGAGAATGTGAGTGGGGGAGGTGCAGAGAGGGTGGGGGGGAACAGAGGATCTGACACGAGCTCTGCGCTGACAGAGTGGGGACAGAGCCCAAGTCAGATGCTCAACTGAGCCACCCTTGCGCCCCTGCCAGTTTTTTTTTGAAGTATAATTGACGTACGATATCGTATTACCTTCAGCTGCACATCATAGCGGGGCAGCACTTGTATACATTATGAAATGATCCCCACGGTAAGTCCATTTGCCATCTGTCACCGTGCAGAGTTATTACGGTATTATCGACCGTATTCCCTGTGCTGTACGTCACGTCCCCATGACTTACTTATTTTGTAACTGGAAGTTTGTACCTCTTAATCCCCTTCACCTATTTTGCCCACCCACTCCTTCCCCCTCTGGTAACTATCAATTTGTTTCCTGTATCTGTGAGTCTGTTTCTGTTTTGTTTGTTCTGTTTTTTGTTTTTGTTTTTTAATTCTACATACAAGTGAAATCATACGGTATTTGTCTTTCTCTGACCTATTTCATTTAGCCTGATATTCTCTAGGTCCATTCATGTCACAGATGGTAAGATTTCATTTGTTTTTGTGGCTAATACTCACCTGTCGGTGTGTGTATGCACATCTTTATGCCTTCATCCATTGATGGACACTTAGGCTGCTTTCAGATCTTGGCTATTGCAAACAGTGCTGCAGTGAACATAGGAGCGCATACATCTGTGTGGATTGGTGTTTTTGGTTGTTTTTGTGTGTTTGTTTGTTTTAAGATAAATATCCACACTTGGAATTGCTGGGTCATACGGTGGTCCTGTTTTAATCTTTTGCAGAACCACCATACTTTCCAGAGTGGCTACTCTGATTTACATTCCCACCAACAGTGTACGAAGGTTCTCTTTTTTCCACATCCTTGCCAACGCTTTGTTATTTTTTGTGTTTTTGTTAATAGTAAATCTGACAGATACCTCCCTGTGTTTTGATTTGGATTTCCCTACTGATTAGTAATGCTGAGCATCTTCGCGTGCCTGTGGGCCATCTGTATGTCTTTGGAAAAATGTCTGTTCTAGTCTTCTACCCATTTTTTAATTGGGGTATTTGGTTTTTTGGTGTTGTTATGTAAGTTTTTTAAATAGACTTTGGATATTGACCCGTTACCTGATATATGATTTACACATGTCTTCTCCCATTTAGTAAGTAGCATTTTCATTTTGTCAATGATTTCATTTGCTGTGCAAAAGCATTTTAGTTTGCTATAATGCCGTGTGTTTATTTTGGCTTTTGTTTCCCTCGCGTGAGGAGACTGGTCCGGGAAAATGTTGCTGAAACCTGTGTCAACGTGTTTACTGCCTGCGGTGTCTTCTAGGAGTTTCATGGTTTCCACTGTTACATTCTTTAATCCATTTTTAATTCTTTCCTGTATGGTGTGAGAAAGTGATCTAGTTTCATTCTTTCGCATGTATCTGTCCAGTTTTCCCAGCACCGTTTATTGGAGAGACTGGCATTTCCCCACTGTATGTCTTGCCTCCTTTGTCATAGATCGGTTGACCGTACATGCATGAGATTTTTCTCAGGGTCTATTCTATTCATCTGTGTGTCTGTTTTCGTGCCAGTGTCATACTGTTTTCCTGCAGTCTTGTAGCGTAGTTCAAAATCAGAGAGCATAATTCCAGCCTACTTGTCCTTTCTGAAGATTGCTTTGGCCATGCAGAATCTTTTGTGGTTCTGTTCAAATTTTAGGATTCTTTAGTTTTGTGAAAAATGCCATTGATACTTTGATAGGGATTATGTTGACACTCTTCGATTGCATTAGATAGTATGGACCTTTTAACAATATTAATTCTTCCAATCTGTGAACATGGAATATCTTTCCACTTATTTGTGTCTTCTCCAATTTCTCTCATCATTACAGTTTTCAGAGTACAGTTCTTTCACCGTGTTGGATAAATTTATTCCTAGTTAATTCACAATCCCAGGGGTTGTGGGATCGAGCCCTGTGTCAGGCTCCACAGTCAGCTTAATATTCTCTCTCTCTCTCCCTCTGCCCCCTTCCCTGCTCATACTCTCTCACTCTCTGTGTAAAAAAAAAAAAAAAAAAAAATCCTAGGTATTTTGATAGTCTTTGATGCAATCGTAAATGGGATTGTTTTCTTAATTTCTTTTTCTGATAGCTCATTATTAGTGTATAAAACATAACTGATTTCCATATGTTCGTTTTGTCTCCTATGACTCTGGAGTTCGCTTATAAGTTCCAATAGTGGTTTGGTGGAGTCTTCAGGTTTTTCCATTCACAGTATCATGTCATCTGCAAGGAGTGACAATTTTACTTCTTCGTTTCCAGTTTGGATGTGTCTTCCCTTCCCCTTTTCCTAAGGCCTTCAGAAAACACTTGGTCACATGGAGAAGCATGAGGACCCCTTGTGTTAGAATCCCATGAGTACCGTTGCTCTGCACAAGGCCAGTGGAGCTCTTAACAGATCCCAGGGAGATTGTGTCAGTAGGCAGTCTCCTGGACAACCAGGACAGACTTTTCTCTCCAAACTGGGAAATGCTGCTAGCATGGCAATGATTTATACCTGCGTATCTTTGTTTTTATCTATCTCCTGACCTACCTTTTTTTTTCCCAGTTGAAGTATAGTTGACACAACATTACGTTCGTTGCAGGCGTAAAACCTAGGGATTCAGCACCTCTGCATGGTGCTGTGCTCACCGCAAGTGTGGCTGCCATCTGTCACCATACGGTGTTGCGGCAGCACCACGGACTACGTTCGCCGTGCTGTTCCTTCCGTCCTCGTGACTTACTCCACAACTAGCAGCCGGTGCCTCCTACTCCCCTCCACCCACATTTGCCCATCCTCCCACCTCTCTCCCCTTTGTCGGCCACCACTTTGTTCTCTGTATTTAGGAGTCTGTTTCTGTGTGTGTTTCTTTTAGATTCCACGTAGGAACTGGAACCCCGTGGTATTCATATTTCTCTGTCTTTAGTTCATTTAGGACAAAACTTTCTAGGTACATCCATGTTGTTGCAAATGGCAAGATCTCATACTTTTTTTCACGGCTGAATAATATTCGTCTGTGTGTGTGTGTGTGTGTGTGTGTACACATATGTACGTACGTGTGTACACGTCTTCTTTATCCATCCATTCATTCATCAACAGATGCTTGGATTGCTTCCATATCTTGGCTTTTGTAAACAGTGCTGCAGTAAGCCTAGGGATGCGTGCATCTTTTCAAAGTAGTGTCTTCATTTTCTTTGGGTAAATAGCCAGTAGTGGGATTCCTGGATCGGGTGGTATTTCCATTTTTAATTTTGTGAGGAGCCTCCTCAGTTTTCCAAATGGCTGTACCAGTTTCCACTCCCACCACCAGTGCCCCAGGGTTCCCTTTCCTCCGCAGCCTGGCCAACATTTGTTATTTCTTTTTCGTACTAGCCATTCTGACTCGTGTGAGAGGATATCTCCTTGTGGTTTTATTTTGGATTGCCCTGATGATGAGTGATGTCGAGCATCTTTTCATGTGCCTGTTGGCCATCTGTCTGCCTTCTTTGGAAATATGTTTATTCAGGTCCTTTGCCCATTTAAAAATCAGATTATTAGGGTTTTTTGGTGTTTAGCTGAGTTTTTTTAGTTATACATATTTTGGATATTAACTTGTTGTCGGGTATCTCATTTGCCAATATCTTCCCCCATTCAGTAGGTTGCCGTTTCGTATTGTTGATGATGTCCTTTGCCGTGCAGAAGCTTTTTATTTCGGTGCAGTTCCAGTAGTTTATTTGTGCTTTTGTCTTGCTTCCCTGAGGAGACACGTGTAGAAACATGTTGCCAAAGTTGAGGTCAGAAGAGCTCACTGCTTGTGTTTTCTTTAAGGAGCTTTATGGTTTCAGGTCTCACATTTCGATCTTTGATCTGTTTCGACTTTATTTTTGTGTGTGGTGTGAGGACTTGGTCCAGTTTCATTCTTTCACATGTTGCCGTCCGGTTCTCCCAACACGTTTATTGAAGAGTTTCTTTCCCTCCATTGGATATTCTTGCTTCCTTTTATTTCTTCTTTCCTGTGGCCGTGGCTGGGACTTCCAACGCCCTGTTGAAGAAAAGTGGTGAGAAAGGACATCGCTGTCTCGTTCCTGAACTTGGAGGCAAAAGCTTTCAGTTTTTGACCTTTGAGTGTGGTGTTAGCTCTGGGTCTGTCTCGTGTGACCTTTCTTCTGTCACGGCCCACCTCCCAGGTTTTAAGTAGTTCTTTCCTCCATTTATCCTGGCTTGACTGCGTCCTCAGTCTCTCTGTTAATAGATCCCGTGGCTCCTTTATTTCAAAACAGGCGTGGCCTGACCGCCAGGCCCCTGCGGGTGAGCCTGCAGCCACTGTCCTCCCTGCGCTCCTCCGCCTCCTCCCTCCCTCCCACGTTTCCTGCTGCTTCCACTTCCCCATCAAAATCGGTCACGATCACCAAATAACATCCCCGGGCCCAGAGCGAGTGACTGCTTCTCATTTCACTCCCGCCTCTGGTAGTGCCGGCCGGCCCGCGGTTGCTGCCGCTTTCCTGCAGCCTCGTCCCCCGGGTCGTACAGCCGCTGCCACAGTCTCACTTGGTCTCCTTCACTGGCTCTCTTCCTCTATCTGACTTTCAGCTGTCTCCGTGCCGCCCGGGGCCCTGGGCCTGCCTCTCCTCGGCCTCCGCGCCACGTGGGGGTGCTGCCTGCTCCTGTTCCCTGCTCCGTCCTCGGGGCCTTGGACAGCTTGTGGCCCGCATCTCATTGTGCGTGTGGAATGGGTGAAGTCAGTAAGGTTGTGTCAGACAGGAGTGAAAATCTATTCTTCGAAGGGAAGTACAGTCAGTTCCCGTTGTGGTCATGTTCTGGAAATACGCTGTGAATACCCAGCGATCGCTCCCGGGGCTAGGCTCCCGTGGGGCTCTGGTCACCATGTTGTCATCAGCTAATGAACACACGATCTTGCTTTATGGGAGGTTCTGTTTAAAGGCATCTTACCTTAATACGTATTGTTGATTTGTCAACAGTGAACTCACAACAAACAACACTGTAACTCGTGCTAAACAAAGCTTATCTGACAAACATGATTCTCCGGAAGGCAATCACAGTCTCCTTGCCCTTGGGAGCACCAGCCAGCACTGTGGTTGGGGACCATTTTAAACAGTGACATCACCAACCAAAAGCACAAAATACGAGAACATAGACCATGAGAAGGATGATGGTTCACAGAATGAGCTGAAAACAAGAAGGCAGTGTGTCACCTCGTCCAGCCTCCGCTGGGGGTGTTGGGTCAGTCACGTCCACGTTTTCTGGCCCCTCTGTGCATGTCTAAGATGGCTGTGCAGGGACCACGAGTATTCACTTGGCGGGGGGGTGGTGACGCAGAAACTTGAGCAACCAGGCAAATTTACAAACACAGAATAATAGTAAGTTAATAGTAAGTTTTGTGGGGTTTTTTTGTTTGTTTCATCTTAAAGAGAAAGAGTGCACAAGCAAGGGGAGGGGCAGAGGGAGAGGGGGAGAGAGAGAGAATCCCAAGCAGGCTCCATCCAGGCTCAGCGCAGAGCCCGACACGGGGCTCATCCCACAACCCTGGGATCATGACCTGAGCTGAAATCTAGAGTCGGACGCTTAACTGACTGAGCCTCCCAGGTGCCTCAATATTTACTTGTTTAATAAGAAGTCGGTATTGCGTATGCCGACTTCTCTTCACTATTTCCCTGTCCTACGATTAATAAAGCTGAGGCTCCAGCTTTTAACTTCATCATGGAAGAAATGGGTACCAGGTCTTGTAACTAGTAAACAACAGAATCGAGACTACAGTCTGATTTTCCTGAGGGGCCTGCCTCTCCCGGTCCCTGGCATCCACCCCCGGTACGTACTGAGGGGGAGCAATCGCCCTGTGCTTAGGTTAGCGTGAATGCGCTTGGACATTACCAAGGAGTAATGTCCTTGTAGCTCTTGTGGGTGGACCACTTCACCACTGAAGCAGATGTCACGGGTAAGATTAGCCCATTTTTTAGATATGACCCAATTCGAGAGATTTTTGTGTTTCGTTTGGTGGTGTTTTGAAAGGTTTGAGAAACAACCCAAAATCTAATCCTAGGCCTATTTTCAATCATCCAACAAATATAAAACCGGCTGCACTTGTGCCGGGCGGTGCCAGACCTGGGGGTACTGCCCGAGCTGGCGGGGGACACCACCAGATGGCCAGTGGTAACGTGATAACCGCCAAAGGGAGAAGTAGAGAACGCAATTAGATGCTCCCCAGACAGTCCCTGAATCCCGAAGAAGGAGCAGGGTAACTGGTGGGGGGAGCCTGGAGAGGGAGACGTTGGACAGTGATGGAGGGAGCACCCTTGGCCCCCGGGCCGGAACACCTTGCACAGCAAGTGTGGCGCCAGGCGCCCTCCCAGCTCCTCCTGGCCCAGCGGACCGTCTGCTCACCAAGCAGGCTTGTGGTCCTAACGCGGCGTCCCCGCCAATTTCCAGAGGGAAGGGGCTGGTCAGAGAACTCAAGTGTTGGGCCCTGAAGGAAGTTCTTGCTGCACACGATCAGCATTCTGGCTTCGGATGGGTCTCGTCTGAGTTTGGTCGGCCAGGTGAGAGTCGGGTCCTGGACGGGATCGGCAGCTTCTCTGAGCTGCGGACGGACCCCTGCTCTGTTTGCATAAAGGTTAGCCCGCTGCTGTGGGAAAGAAGTGATGTTCTGGGTAAAAGGGACTGCGAATCGGGTACTTGATTTCACTGCCTATTCTAAGTCATAAGAGCCTGTAGTTCCCCCCACAGGCATGTACGACGTCACTTTGCACACACATGGCTCTGGCTGCCGCCGGGTCTGTTAGCGCCTGGTCGTGCTGAGCACGTTGGGCCGTCGCATCCGTATGGAAATGATTGATTCCAAGCGCTTTCCTGGAAATAGTGTGTCTTCATAAAGGGGCCCTTGGAACTTATTCTTTCATTTTTTCTAGTAGTTGGGTTTCTAAACTTAAGTGTGCCTTTGTTACACCATTTAAATCCAGCGTCAGAGCTAATGGAGAGGAGTCCTTTTGGGTAACTTTGTATTTTGTGTTCTGTGTGAATTTTCGCCCAAGGGCATCTTAGTTACAGTGGAAACATCGCTGAGGCTTCAGATAGTCAGGACTTCTGGGTCCCCCGGGCCGCGCCTGTCAGGTTATCTCTGTTCTGTGTGCCCCGCTCAGGTCCAGAGAGGTAGGTCCCGGGTCGCTGCTGGCTTGATGGACGGGTACGAGCTCGAAGCACCCACCGCAGCCACATCCCGACAGACACAGACAGGCCACCCGTGGAAATAGTGGGGATTGCTGCTTCTGTGATTTTTCTACGGTCCAGGATTCTCTTTGCTCCTAGATCTGAACCGACCCGGGGATTTACTAAGAAAACAAGTGCAGAAATAGAGACTGGGGTCCATGTGGACATTAGCGGAGATGGGGTGGGTGTGAGGTAGTATCTGTGGAGGGTCCGTTGCATCTGCTGCTTTCTGTGCAGGACGTGTGCGCTTACTTTTAACATCACCTTGTGGGTGGAGGGTATCCCCACTTGAAGTGGGCGCAGGCAGATAACGGTGTAGAGCGCCGGCTGCGGGCCGGTATCTGCAGGCCCCCTGCCCCCCGACAGTTCCACGGAGGAGCCGTGGTCCCCAGCCTACGTGTGAGGAGATGAGACTTAGAAAGATCGAGTCCTCTCGAGGTCGGTTATTCAGGGCCCATCGCCTGTCAGGCACTGATGGGGAAGTTCCAGGACCACAGCTGCGAGCGGGGACGTGAAGCCTCTGTCCTCATGGGAGCTCATGTTCCGGGGTGTGTCCGGGGTGTGCCCGGGGAGCCGGCCGTGAGCCGCTGTGGGGCGGGAGTGAGCAGGATGGTGTGAGAGAGGAGCGAGAAGGGCCTCCTGGGAGGAGGGGGGTGGACCCGGGGGGTAGTCTGTCCCCAAGCTCATCTTCCCACTCCGCTGTGTTCTGGGACCGTCCCCGCAGTCCCGTCCCCGCAGTCCCGTCCCATCGCCACATGACCACCGTTGTGAGCCCGCGCTGCTCCACTGGTCGTGCGTGTGCACTTCGACGTGCATCCGCGTGTGTGAGCAGACCGCGCCCGTCGCGACGAATACGTACGTGTGTGTGTTTTGCACTTTCAGCCGATACCGAAGATGTGTGCATCGTAGAAAGATTGTTCTCCAGCAGCCTAGTGGCCATCGTTAGCCTCAAAGCCCCGAGGAAGCTGAAAGTCTGCCACTTCAAGAAAGGCACCGAGATCTGCAACTACAGCTACTCGAACACCATACTGGCCGTGAAACTCAACAGGCAGGTGAGCGACACCGCGCCCAGGACGCCAGGCGCCCCGTCCCCGCCCCGCCGCTCCCGCGCAGCTTCCAGCCGGCCCTGCCGCCACCCGGTCTCCCCCGGGGCCTGGGAGAGCTGGCTCTCCCGGGCCCCAGCCCCGGGCCCTGGTCCTGCTCGCCCCGGGCCGCCTCCCCGATGCAGCTCCGTCTCCTCGACGGTTCTGCTCCAAGCACACTGTCCCCGCGCACGTTCTTGGGCTCCGCCGGGTTAACTTCTACTCTCGTCAAGACACAAGCCTAGCGCTCCCCTGAACGCGCACTCGGCCTCGAGTGGCGTCAGGGTTTTCGTCCCTTCTTTCACTTTCATAGATGCTACTTAAAAAATACGTCTGTGGGCGTCTTTTTCCTTTTTTCTTCTTTTTTCTCTTTTAAACTTACTGTCTTCCCCACACTCCCAAAAACATCTGGCCCGGAGTATGCGCTTGGTGGCTGGCACCGGAGCTTATTTCGTGAGACCACCTCATGGCTTTCGCTTCCCTACAAAACGCGGCACCGTCCTGAAGATCCTTCAGCTTTTCCGCGACAACCACGTATTCCTCGCAGGGAAAGCTGCCGACGTTGCCGGGTGCAGAGCGCACGTCGCCGCGCTGGGGTCTGCAGCGTCCGACCGGGTGGAGTGGTTGCACTGGGGGCGCGCTGGTGCGATTCAGACTGGGAGGGGGGCTGTGATCCGCGGAAGTGGGTCAGAGCCGGGGATTGTAAGGCGTGACCCGTTGAACGCTTTTGAACCTAAAACATACAAGTGTACGTGCACGCACCAGCTACTGTGCGAGCCGGGCCGTCTTCCTTGTGTGAATCGTCCCTTGGCGCATCAGCTGCAAGCAGTCATTCTCCTCAGAGCGGGGTGTGAACTGCACCTGCAAAATAATGGGAGCGCAGAGTGAGTTTTCATGCTTTTAAAAACCCCTAGGCTTTTGGGGCACCTGAGTGGCTCGGTTGGTTAAGCCTCCAACTCTTGGTTTCTGCTCAAGTCTTGATCTCAAGGGATCGAGCCCAGTGTGGGGCTCTGCACTGACAGGGCGGAGCCTGCTTGGAATTCCCTCTGTGTCTCTGTCCCTGCCCTCCGCCCCCACCCCTGCTCCAGACAGATATGGCACCTGGGTGGCTCACTTAGTTAAGCAACTCTTGATTACAACTCAGGTCATAATCTCATGGTTTGTCACTTTGAGCCCCGTGTCGGGCTCTTTGCTGCTAGCATGGAACCTGCTTGGGATTCTCTGTGTCTCCCTCTCTCTCTGTCCCTCCCATACGAGTGTGCTCTCTCTCTCTTTCTCTCACTCACTCACTCTTGCTCCTCATCTCTCAAACGTTAAAAAAAAAAAAAAACAAAAACAGAACCCTAGGCTTTTATTCTTGTTTTGCCATGCTTTATTCGTTTATTCATGCTTTATTTCTGTTTTGTTTTGTTTTGTTTTTTTTAAGAGAACATGTGCACACACACAAGCCGGGGAAGGGGGCAAAAGGGGGGATGGGGAGAGAATCTCACGCATGCTCCATGCTCGGCACAGAGCCTGACACGGGGTTTGATCCACGACCTGTTCCGAAATCAGGTGTTGGCCGCTCAACTGACTGAGCCATCCAGGCACCCCCAGCATGGGTTTTTGAAAGCAGCTGACCTTTACCAGACCTGTCCAAGGCACCTGCTCTGCTTTTCATGAGGGGAGGAGTGAGCCAAACAAAAACAAACCAAAAACACAAAATGAACTCTTCTTAGCTGTAGTTCACCAGTGTCTGTAATAGTGAATTAAATGTCACGGTTAGAGGTCCTGGTACAGTCGGCAGAAATGGTCATGGGAGCAGGCACTGCTGGCTTTGGACGTCACACGAGTGGTAAATGAGGAACAAAGCCGCCCGGTCACGGCCAACGTCCTCTGTGCCGCGAGCATCCAGTCCGCCTGGTGTTCCGGAAGGAACAGGGAGCCTCCGTATCCAGGAGGCGGTTAAGACTGGGGAGCAAGCATTGTGTTGTGTCTTTATTTTTGGTTTTCTGTTGCGTCCCTTCCCTAGCGGCTGATAGTGTGCCTGGAGGAATCTCTCTACATACACAACATCCGGGACATGAAGGTACTGCACACAATCAGGGAGACCCCTCCGAACCCTGCAGGTAAACGAGTTGCGGGAAGAAAGTGTCATTGCCTGATTCTGCCTCTCACTTATTTTGATTTTATTTTAGAGAGAGTGTGTGTGCACGTGGGGGTGGGGGGGCAGGTGGTGGGCAGAGGAAAAGAGGGAGAGACTCCTAAGCCGGCTCCACACTCAGTGCCAAGTCCCGTGCGGGACTTGATCCCACAACCCTGGGATCACGACCTGAGCTGAAATCAAGAGTCGGACACCCAACCGGCTGAGCCACCCAAGTGCCCTTGGTTCTGCCTTTTAAAGATTAGCCATTTTGTCCATATAGCTTCTACCCGGATAGACCGCTTTGGAAAGTAGTGATCTTAAACCAAGCTGCTTTCCCTCTGCTGCCGGGCTTGTGACCACGTAAACCATTGGTTTCGTCGGCTTCCAGTTCTGAGGTTACTGATCGGTTTCAAGCAAAGGCCTGCAGTCTGTTTTTATAATCTTGTCACTGAAGGAGGTGGTTGGGGCTGTGGCGCTAGAAGCAAGCCCGCTCGGCAGCCGCCAGGGCTGGCTCAGGGTCCCCTTTGCTGTCTGCGTTCTTTGTTACGTAAATGCCAGCTTCTGTCTAACAGCGGAACAGAAAACCCTCTCGTCCTAACTCTCCTGGGCCTCCGTGTATTTCCACAGGCTTGTGTGCGTTGTCGATAAACAACGACAACTGTTACTTGGCGTACCCGGGCAGTGCGACCATCGGAGAGGTGCAGGTCTTCGACACCATCAACTTGGTGAGGCTCCTTTTGTGCTGGGGTCACTCGCTCGAACGTCCTCGTCCCCGAACCGGGTGCCGGGGAGCCTTCAGCCTCCTCGTTTCTGTGGCTCGGCACTGTGGTTTCACTGCCGCCTTCCTGGGGACACAGCAGGTCCGGGTGACCTCTCCCTGCAGATGGATCCCCGTGGTCACGCCCGCAGTGCTGAGCTCGGGCAGACTGGCCGCTGGAAGGGCCGGAGGGAACTGTAGCCACTTTGCGGACGGCCTGCTTGGAGCAGCCCTGCCTCGGGCCCCACCCCCAGTAAATCAGGTGGACGTGGCCTTGGTGTCAGCTGGCGTGGTGTCGGAGGCCCAGCCAGTCAGCGCTTCAGCCTCGTGACGGGGGGCGGCGGGGAGTGTGGTCTCGCCGCGCGGCGGCCACGGCACGTCGGTCTTGCCTTCCAGAGAGCTGCGAACATGATCCCGGCTCACGACAGTCCTTTGGCGGCGCTGGCATTCGACGCCAGTGGAACCAAGCTGGCCACCGCCTCGGAGAAGGTACGTCTGCCGCGTGGCCCGACGGGAACCCGGTCTGGGGGCTTTGGCACGCTTTCTCGGTTCCGCTCACACAGTCGAGCGACCAGATGGGTTTCTGGGTCGACCGGCTCCCAGACCAGCACAGACAGCGGCCCCCGCGGCGGCCGTGGGACGAGCCGCCGGGACTGCGGTGGGAAGCGTGTGGGCGACACGCCCCACGTCCTCCTCTGAGACGGTGCTGGCGGGCGCGGTGCCAGGGAACCCGAATGGCAGTGAGGAGTGGACGCGGTTCCGCCCAGGGCGGGTCTGAACACATTTCGGTGCACGCTCTTTCCTTTCCTTCTGTGTCTGCTCACTTAAGACAGTGACCGTGCCGAACGTATCACCTGCATCCTCTTTCGCCCTGCGTGTGTCGTACTTCGCAGAGTTAAAAACCCTTCTAACGGCCGTACGGCACTTGGTTGTGCTTTACCGAGATGTCACCCTGTGGGGACGTTTATGTTCTTCCTACTGTTTAGATTGGAATGATCACATTTGGAATATAGATAATAGTGTGTCTTACATACAGATCTTTTTTGTGCCTCTCGGTTCACTTAAGAGATTCCAATGAGCAGACTTTCTGGGTTCAAAGGATGTGGTTGTTGTAAGGTTCTCCCCACACAGCACAGGGCGACTCCCTTCCGCTTGGACCTCTTCTCCCCCCCCACACCTTCCTGACACCGGAGGGGCGTCACTGTCTTCCCAGCTTGGCTGCTACGTCTTGTACCTTTGCAGCTCCTCTGGTCTCCTTAATCTCGTTCGCCTCTGTTCCGGCTTCTTCTGTGCAGTTCCCTGCTGCCTAGCTGTGCTTTGATGCTTGCTCACCAACAACCTAGGTAGCCTGCCTCCTGTCTCCTCTCCCCTTGAGCCAGCCAACCACGTAAGATTTGAGAAAAGTCCGCTTGAACTCTGCCGCAAGGGTCCCCCAGTTTCAGTAACAACAGTGCTGCCATCTGTGGCTCCCTTAGTCACCGAGGACACAGGTCTTTTATATTCATGACTCCATCCCATCCCCCAGCAAGGTACACATATTCTCATTTCATATCGAGGGTTCAGAGAGATTAATCATTTGCTCGGGGTCACCAAGCTGGGTGGCAGCAGAGGTTTGGACTCCAAGCCTGGCCTTGCTTTTAAACACCACTGGACGATTGCGTCGTCGCCTTGTTCGCTTCTAGGGCAGTGGCGGTGAGCTTCTGTCACCCCTTGGGTAATAAAGTCTCGTCTCCGTAGTTCTCATCGGGTCAGAGAAGCACCCTAAAGCATTTTGTGGAGCCTCAAGGCCGGTAAAAACAGAACTGGAGCTTTCTGGACAATGGAGAGCAATCTTCTGATTTGCTTTTAGCCCGAATACTCTTGGTGCGTGGGGTTAGCCCTTGGCGGCATCCCGTCCCGCGGGGCGCTGGGCCGTGTCCAGCTATATGCTTGATCCTGCATTCAGTGGGCACAGCGAGGCTCCTTACCAGCTCACCGTTAATTAGTATTACGCAATGGGTATGCCATTAAAATAAATTTCTACGTCCGAAAATTTAGACTACAGAGGACAAAACCTTTGCTGTGGTTGTTGTTGTAGATGAGTGTGCTATTTTATCCTTTTCAAGTCTCAAGAATGGCAAACTCATTTGGTATCTTTTTATCCAGAGAGAATCACTGTATTTAAAGAACGTTTTCCAGAAGGAAACGATTCCTGGTGTTCTGTAATTAGGTTGTTTATAGCTTATGTATTTATTTATTTTTACTATTTATAAACACGTCAGATATCATAGAATGGTTTTCACACTAAAGAGTTTGAACCTTCCAAAACGCATTTGGTGTCAGGTGACCCTCTGAGTAATTCTTCCTGCCCCCGCACATTTGAGATACTACCTGTTTTCAGGTTTTCCTAGGAGTCTCTTCCCTGTGTGTTTTATGACCGTAGCTTGTTAGTATTCTTTAACATCTGGATGTCAAAAGCACTGCTCGTGCTCACTCTCTGGGGTGTTCTGTCTTACTCTCTCAGATGTTCAAGTCCTGTCCTTCCAGGCACACGTCCCCGTTCTCCAGGGCAGCGGCAGGAAAGTGGCATCTTGAGAATGGCTCATCCCCACGCGGGGAAGTAGGGCCGCACGTGCTCGTTCGTACGCTCCTTTGCCTGAGTCATAAGGGTTTTCTTAGTGTTGGTCCTACCGTGTATAAGTTGGGACTTACTTGTTTTTAGGCCATTAAGCAGCATTTCCAGCCAGTGGTTCCCTTGATCAGCAGCTCAACCTGAAGCAGCAAGAGAGGCTGTCCGGGTGGGGGGTTGGGGGGGGGGGCGGTCCTTGAACCTCTCAGACCACCGAGTGAGGTGATGCTTCCTGATGTGCAGCAGGGTCGGCTCGTAAGAGTTTAAACTTCACGTCACGTAGAAGGACCAGAACTGTAGCACACTTGACTCCAAGGGTATCGGGGTTTAGAGCAAGCAGGGAGTTACAGCGGCCGCATTTGAAGAGAAGCGTAAACGTTGAGTACGCAGTAGAAGCGGGAAATGTTCCCGCGGGCAGAGTGGGGTGCTGCTGGCGTGCAGGGGGCGTGTGGAAGCTGCCGGCGAGTGGCGCCCCTTGTGTTTCCTTCACAGTCTGATGTGAAGGAGACAGAAGGCTGGGCTCACTCGGTTAAAATCCCTTTTTCTTTCCTTTTTCACCTGTCACAGGGGACCGTGATTAGGGTGTTTTCCACTCCAGAGGGACAGAAACTCTTTGAGTTCCGGAGAGGAGTTAAGAGGTAAGATACAGAAGTCCCAGAACTGGTTTTGGAGTTGACATTTGGATTTCGGGTGTGTGTTCTCTGGATCGAGTGGAAACTTAAAGCAGCCCTGAGAGCCCCATTTCAATGCAGAAGTGTTTCTCAACCCAGCCAGACGGTCAGAGGGGACTTGGGAGTCGTCCTGACGGGTAAAGGAGCACGTTTATAACGCCAGCTGGCTTTCTTCTGTCTGCCACGCCCCCCCCAGAACGGAGGGCAATGGCCAGGCAGCCCAAGGATGAGGAGGAAGCGGCCTGACTGGACCCCTTGGAGCCATTGGCTTCCTCGGCCTGCTCTGAGGTGGCAGGCCCGTGAGTTCCCGACCTGCTCATCACGCTCCTGTCCTGCTCCTCTACTCAGAAAACCCCTCAGCGTTTGGTGCTCCCTCCACTAATCTCCCTGTCCGTCTGCACACCTTGCCGTGTCTGTACTTGGCACCCCCTGGGTCCTCTTCCACAGGACTGGCTCTAGGGCTGTGGTCCCTGTCCTGAAGGGGCCACCGATAGTGCCCACCCCAGGGCGGACACTGGGCCGGGAGGTTTTCCAGAACCTGCAGCTGTTGGCCACCCCCACTTCTGGGAACCTTGCGTTGTGCATCAGCACTCCCTCTCATCCCTGGGGTCCTTCCCAGAGACGGCACACGCGTGCTTTAGGGTCCCGTCTCCAAAGCCAGATGCCTCAGCCCCTCCCCATTATTGCTTCCTAGGTTTCTTGCCTTTTTTCTCTTGGTTTTCCTTACATTCACCTTTCTCGATTTTCTACTGCTACTGCTTCTCCATTTCCTCTCCCTGTGTCTCACTTCTGCCCTGGAGCCTCTCCTCCTGTGCTGTGCGGCCCCACAGGTTCCCACAGGCTCCTAAACCGGGTTGTCTGTGTGCTGGTGGGTCCACCTGTGTGTGTGGCCCAGGCTGCTCTCCTGACACGCACCTGTATTTCTCCTGCCTGCTGGATGCTGGGGTCCCCGGTGACCCACCAGAAGGTGCCCCCCATCTGCCCTTCATCGCTCACGTGCCTGATCTTGGTGAACACCGCCATCATCGACCTGGTGCCTGGGTCAGAGGGGCTCCACTGGCTCCTTTCTCCCATTCAGTCAGGTGGCAGGGGTGTCGGCACCCTGGGTCAGTCCCACCAACCCCCTGTCCCCTCCGCCTCTGCCCTCCCAGTTCGAATCACCGCCGTCTGGCCTCTTGTGTGCCTCGGTCTCTGTCGTCGGCCCCTTCGGTCCATTCTTCACACCGTGGCCCAGGTTGCTCTTTGAGGGTGTCAGTGTCAGTAAAGCACACGCCCGTTGGGGGAGTTCCAGGCATGCCTCCTGCCGGCAGGGCCGACCGCAGACCCCCCAGCCGTGGTGCGTGAGGCCTGCCGTTGCCTGCTTTTCCAGCTCGGCTGCCCTGGCCCCGTGACTCCCAGCTCCGGCCACACTGAACGCCCGCTCCTCAGAGGGAACTCTCTGCACCGGGTCTCGCCTGTGCGGTCTCCTGTGCTGGGTGTCAGTCTGTGACCCGGCCGACTGCTGACCCTCGAGTGGCAACAACCCTTCCCTCCACGGGTCTCTAGCGCCGTCCACTCGTACTTTCCGGCTCTCCTTTCTTGCGGTAGATTACTGTCCGCGAACTCGGCTCACCGAAGCTCCGTGAAAGCAAGAGCCCTTCCTGATTTCCCCGCTTCATCCCCAGAGCTTGGCCCGACACCGGCACTTCACAGGCACCCGTTAAACACGTACTGACCTGACGGGGCAGACGCATCTTGTACTTCTCAGTATCAGGAGCAAGTGCAGGTTCATTTGAGGCTTTGGGATTTTTACAGCGGTTTTTAAGATAAACTGGAGAGTCAGAGCGTGTTGAAAGTTCTGCTTTCCTCTTAGATACCACCAAGGTTGCCAGTCTGCCTTGCATGTTAAGAATTGTGAGGATTTGAATTATTGGACTTTGTTTTATTAACCTGAGTGCTATAAATCCTGCCTGATTCAGCTAAAACTGGTTTAGTGAAGCCCTGAATCCCTTTGTTGTTTGCAATTTCAAAGAAAATTAGCCAGCAGTATGGTAAAGAATTGCTCTTAATTTATTATCTTTAAAACATTTTCTTTTCTTCAGAAAAATTTTTGAAAAAGCGTCTGGAGAGGAATAAGAAAGATGTCCGTAGACTCAAGTATGCCAATTCCGAGAACTTTTCTTCTCTGACTTTAAAGTCCCTGGAGAAAGGTTGCTAATCGCCCCTTGGAGGTTTGCGGGCGACCGCGTCACTCAGGCCTCTTTTGCTCACCCGCAGGTGTGTGAGCATCTGCTCCTTGGCCTTCAGCATGGACAGCCTGTTCCTGTCCGCGTCCAGCAACACTGAGACTGTGCACATCTTCAAACTTGAGACTGTGAAAGAAAAGTGAGTTGAGTTGCAGAGATGTGTTTGTTTAAAAAAAAAAAAAATACAAAGCACTTTTTCCACTGACTGTGTGGAAATTCCAGCACGGACGTTGCCCTGCCTTTAGACGTTTTTGCCAGTAAACACCCCGGAGCTGCCTCTCGTGTAAGTGTCACCAGATGTGGGCTCAGCGGTGAAATGACTTCCCTGAAAGATGAGGCAGTGAGGCAGGACAGGAGGTTGGGGGACGGGGGTGGTGTGAAGAGGGACGTCCTGGGGTCTGTGCACATGTCCCCTCGTACCTCTGCCTTTACCCGCACAAGACGTGGGAGTGCGTGCTGGCTCCAGCCTGCCCACAGGTGGTTTCTGCATTTAAAGCAATTGGTTGAAATTCCGCGTTACTCTGACGGGTGTGCGCAGCGAAGGAGAGGTTCTTTTCTTAACTTCTAAAAAGACACCCACAAGGTCGAGTGTTGTTAGTTCACGTGCTGTCTCACTCAAAGGAATGTTTACGATAAGTTAACAAATACATCCAGGTGAACAGCAACAAAATCGGGCTCTGGGGAAATAATTGAGATGTGTGCTCATGAGGTTTCCGTAGACTTCCTGTTGAAAAGTTGTGGGGTGGAGGGCGGGTCGTGAATCTGGCCCCGTGCACTTTCACTTCTGCTGCAAAGTGGGGAGCCTGCCCGTCTGCCACCGTCTCGTGTGGCCCCCTGGGGGGAGCAAGGCTCTTCTAGGTTCTGACACCTGACAGGCCTCCTCTGACCCTTCTCAGGAGATGCGCCCACAGCGTCCCCAGTCTCTTGAGACTTCGTCGTTCTCTACGCCCCTTTGTCCCGAGGTGTGGGGAACCCCTCTTCCGGTTTCAGGGCTGATACTTGCTTCTGTGAGTGGGACCTGGTCATTGTCTTGGCGGAGAGTCCGCCTTTGTGTATCTGATAATGGTTCTTCCTTCTAGACCTCAGGAGGAGCCCACCACCTGGACCGGGTACTTCGGGAAAGTGCTCATGGCGTCCACCAGCTACTTGCCCTCCCAAGTAACAGAAATGTTCAACCAGGGCAGAGCCTTTGCCACAGTCCGCCTGCCTTTCTGTGGCCACAAGAACATCTGCTCACTGGCCACGTGAGTAGGGACAGGGGTCACCTCTCTCTCTCCTGCCAGGGTACATCCAGTCAGGAGCCTGGTCTCGGATCACTGCAGACGGTGGAGGTGTGGCCCCGTTAAGTTGCTCCCGGCCCGGGAACAGCCCGGAACTTAGGCCTTTGCAAAGCTTGGTCAAGAGTTAAGTGGAAGTGGAGGGAACCCCCAAGTGCCTCTTCACCGTTACTGGACTGAAATGCTTCCCCTGCGTTGTTCTGATCCAAAAATTCTTCCTCTTTCTGTTTCTGTTGGGAATATTGGTCGTGTTACTAAAGAAACCGCCTAAATCTGAACTATAGGAGGCCACCAATAGTTAACCTCTTGGGACCTACAGAACCTGCAGTGTGACCTAGTCCAGGGCTGTCTGTGTCGCTCTGGGGTGGGGCTTCAGAATGCACAAGGTGCCTGGTGAGCTTCGTCGGATTGTCCAGAGTGTAGCCACGCAGGGAGATACTGTCTTGAAAATTCCGCGATAGCACGTCTTCGTGATTCCGTGCACGTAACAAACGTTACTTGACCTCCTCTTTGTCCAACTAACGTAGTTGAAATATCTACGCTTAGCATTCAGAGAAGCCATGGAAGTGGTTTTGTTCCCAGCTCTTCTGTGGGCTTGGGTGTCGATTCGCACGAAGTGCACCCGCAGCCCCCATGCTGTGGCCTCAGGCGGCGGGCGGGCGGCATCTCTCTTCTCACCAGTGGAGCGCACGAAACTAACTCTGCTCCTTTGGGGTGGGGGGTGAGAGGCCTTCCTGGCTGTGCCACAGGCGAGGCTCCTGGTTTACCAAGAATGTTGTATGAAAGCGGAGGTCCTAGAATCGGGCTCCTTCTGATTCTTCCTAGAATTCAGAAGATTCCCCGGCTACTGGTGGGAGCTTCCGACGGGTACTTGTACATGTACAACCTGGACCCCCAGGAGGGAGGCGAGTGCACCCTGATGAAGCAGCACAAGTAAGTGGGCCTCAGCCGGCCAGCACCGCCAGCGCGGGTACTGTGATGTCAGGCACCCCCCCCCCCCCCACCGCCGTGCGTTTGCCCGGTTCCCCAAAAGCCGGTGACACAGACGGGCATGTGCCCGCGGGGCTGGCCTGTGCCGCTGAGGAGACTCCCTTGCGCAGACAGAACTGGGTGAGGGCGCGGGCCCCGGCTCTCGGCGCTGCTCTGCTGGTGGCCCAGTGCGGTGACTGTGTAGAGATCGGACAGGCGGCCGGCGCTGTGCTCGTCCGTCCCCGGGCTGGGCCGGGCCGGGCCGACTGAGGCGGGAACTTAGCCTTTTCCAGGAAAGGGATGACGCTCTTGGTGTCGTCCACGGTACACTGAGCGTTCTTGGAGAGCCTGCTGCCTCAACGTGGGACACAGGTGTTCTCTTCGAAAAGAAGAAATTCATATTTGTTCATTGGGAAGAGTGCAGTTTGCTGTTGCTTTTGCTTTTTTTGAATTACGCAGGAATTCCCCTAACAATGATACTATAATACTGTAACGTTATAACTGGGGTCTTTTTTTTATAGCAGATTCTACTTACGATCCTCAGTCTTAAAAATGGGAGATTATTATCTCAGTGGGTATAACTTTCACCAGATTTCCCAGGTAGAAATCTTGGTGAGAAATCCGAGTGAACACAGGGAATGAGCTTCTAGTCAGCACAGTGGAGGGAGCACACACGTGTGTCCATTTTGGGTGAGCCTGTTGGGTTTTCTGGGCCCTTCTGGCCCCACAGGCCCACGAGGCTGAGTGGTGAGGATCCCTGACGGCCTCGCCGTCTGTTTTCCTCCCTCCCTCCAGGTTGGACGGCAGCATGGAGACCACCAATGAAATCTTGGACTCGGCCTCTCACGACTGCCCCCTAGTGACGCAGACCTACGGCACGGCTGTCGCCACAGGTACTCACGTGCCTTCGTCTCCGACCAGACTTGGTAAGGGCTGTGCCACAGGCACGGAGGTAGATGTGTGCGGCCCGTGCTGCTTCCCTCCCCCCCCCCCCGCCCTTTCCCCTTGGGCCGGGACAGGCGGTGCCCTGAGGCAAGCTGTTGGCAAGGGGGGGTGGTTCGAGGCTGAACTACTTGTATTCGTTTTCGAAGGAGTAGTCATGATGGCTCAGGCTGCTTTGGGTGCGTGTGAATTGTTCCTGGCTTGCTGCTAAAATATTACCCTCAGTTTTGACGTTGCCAAGGGGGCGCCCTTGGTCCTGTGTGATCGCTCACCGGGCGAGCGTGCGGCACCCCCTTGGCACTGGGAGGCACTGGGAGGCACTGGGGCCCTGGGAGGATGGGATTGTAGGCCTGCCTTCGGGGCCCCTCCTGCTGCGGGACAGACACAGGGGAGGCCATGCAGGCGTCCACCCCACCCCCCACCCCCAAAACCACCTTGACCTCAGGGGGGCGATCCTGTCATTTTACTCCCACGGGAGACTGTAGGTGTCACCATTGCTCTCTGCGGTGAAGCGGCCCTTTCTGTTGGGTAAGGCCCTGGGTGTCTGGTGACGAGCACCCCGCATCACCAGTTCGAGAACTGTTCCCACTCTGTCTGTGGAGGAAAATTTGCGGCCCGGCTGTCGGGAAGCCCCGTTTACTGTGTAGCCATCTCGTTTGACGTTTATGAATTTTGGAAAATACCTGATTCACCTGGGGCTGCCCAAGGCCGCGAAAGGCTTGTAGTCAGAGAGGGAGGACAGTTCAGACTCAGTGTGCGCCGCGGCCTGTAAACACACCGACGGCCGTGTCCCCACGCGGCCTCCGTGGCCGCTGGCTGCCGCCGTCCTGCCTCACCGCCCCTGAGCGTGGCCGCGCTGTCTCTTTGCAGCCTACGCCGACGAGCTGGGAGCCGCGGGCGGCGCGTGTCTGGAGGAGGAGGCCAGCGCTCTGCGGCTGGAGGAAGACAGCGAGCACCCCCCTATGATTCTTCGGACGGACTGAACTTGACCTGTGAACTCTGACCCCTGAAGCAGAGGACACTGGCTTGACAGAGGACTTTGTGTTATGCTGCTATGAACTTTGACCTGAGTTGGGGAGAGGACGGCAGAGACTTCAAAAGAAAAAAAAAAAAAAGATTGTAGCCGTAGTGTCATTCCATACTGTCGAGAAATACATTGTTTTCACTTCAGTGGCTTTTAATCCCGCTTAGGAATCTTAGCTTTTCGTTTGTTTTCTCTTTTTGCCAAAATTAACTGTTCGGTGAAGCCCTTGAAACCTCCTTGCTTTGCATGCATTAATGTGCCAAGCCAGCAGAGGAGAGGAGAGCTAGAAGCCACTTTACGACACCCGCAGTTGTCTGGTTTTTAAAATCTGTATATAGTGAGGAGCGTCTTCGGGGGACGGCAGCATCGCGCAGTGGTTGTGGGTGTCCAGGCGGACCTGCTCGGCGGGTCCAAGAGCCCTCTGTGGGCTCGCCAGGCTGGGGCGTCAGCCGTGGGGAGGAGTGCTCACTCCCCGGAGCCCCTCCCGGGCCCTTTTCCCCGTTTTATTTTGTTAATTAAATTCTTTCCAGATTGGATTACTCTGGGAATTCTTGCTTGTTGGACTTTTATTTTGTTTCTGGCCTTATTTTCCATGTGGGTATTGGAGGAGAGCGATTCTTTCTGGCATTAAAAACCTTGTATTCGGACAGCGCGTGAACTTGAAAGAGCACCCGGGAAGGCCAGCGCCGAGGAAAGTGGTCTGGTTTGTGTGATTAAATTATCTGGTCTTTAATTTTCCTGTTGAATAACTGTGGGGGGGGTTTGTTTGTTTTTAGGGAATTTAGTAGCGGCTCCCTGGACCCACAGAGCACAGAATTACAGCGTGGTGGCTACCCGAGTTGTCCTCTGACCTTGAGCCCCGCTGACTGTCAGGGGCTCTCCTCACCTTCGTCAGAAGTGGTAGAGAGAGCTAGAAACGGGGAGGTTGGCTCTGAGCGCCTGCCTTCCAGTGTGATACGTGCCTTTTCCATTTAGTCTTACGGAATTGTCCAGCAGAGTGACGCGGGGCTGTGGTCACGGGTCCCAGTGTTTGCCCAGCTTCCCTTTTCGTTTTCACAGCCTGAAACAACCGCAGATACCTCAAACTCTGCATTCCAAACCAAGACACCTAGCAGGTAAAGTTTTGAGGCCGTTCAAACAGAGTTAGCGGCATAAAGGATCGTGGTGGATTCTGTGGAATGGTGACAGTTAAGGATAGAAGTGAAAAAGCAAAAATGTATCTGCCCTCCCTTTTCCCTTTGTCGGGCATTTGAACCGAGGCGGGAGAGGGGCAGAGGCATCTGCTTCGGGTTGTGTTTGTCTGGTCTCGGCAGTCGTGCGGCCTGGAGAAGGGGGAGAGGCACCTGCTCCAAGTGCCTGCGGCTGTGTGCCTGGCGGTTCAGGTAGAAAGCCTAGGTGCAGGGGGCACCCAGAGTAAGCTCTGACTGTGGCAGAAATCTCCAGAAACGCCAGTTGTGGCAACGAGTGGACGTGCCGTATTAGTCGAAGGTGAGGGCAGAATATACTCTACTTTCCTCTGGAGGCTGGAGGCGGGCACGCCTGCCAGCGTGATCCGCAGTCACAGGGGTGATGGGGTGTGCGTCTGCTGAGGCCCCGTGCAGGACACGGCCTGCCTCAGACCCGGAAGGCCCACTCGCTGTTCCCTCTGGAGCAAGGCGTTGCACTCCATGTCTTTGGTGGTGCCTTTGGCCAGGGTGAGTGTTCACGGGAAAACTAGTGTCAGAGGCTGCGTGGCGGACGTGGGGCCCTCAGCTAGGGTCTCCTGACTACCAAAGAGAGAACTGCCTTTCCTGTTGTGTGTTCAGTATTGCCGAGCTGGGTACCTTTGCGTCGGCCTGCACGCTTGTGGCGACGTGAGGAGTCACGTCTGCTCTGTGATTCCTCCTGGCCGGGAGTGCGTGGCTTTGCCCGTCTTTGGGATTGGTGGCCCTGTCAGCCGCCATCTCCTCGATGGTGGGACGGACGCTTAGAAAAGGTGGCCTGAGTGGCTGTGACTGTCACTGCCTGCCCTGTCCCAAGGGGCAACGACAGGGCTGGCCAGGTGCTTCTTTGTGCCTGGGCATCAGCAGGCCGGAGGCGCATGCAGGGGGCGCTGGAGAGGACAAATCTGGGAGAAGCCGCTGAGATGCACATTAGCAGGACTCTTGCTGCCGCACCCGAGGCTTAAACAAGACGGGACGCTAGCCGAACCAGACGGGGCACTGACGTGCTGAACTCCAAGCCGTACGCAGATAGTAACTTAATTATGTCCTCACTTTCCGAACTTCCGAAAGAATCACGGGGTAGGAAACAAAACCTGGAAGCCAGCTTCATAGAGCGGTGTGGACTGGGACCAAACCCTTTGTGTTTCCTGAAGCAGCGGAAGCCACAGTCAGGTGGAAGCTGGAGCCGAAGACGCCTGCGGCAGCCCCCGATCCTGGCACCGTACTGTCAGCTGGCCTGGGTGGGCCTGGTGCCTCGGTCTCCTCCTGTCCCTGCCCCGAGGGGCCGCTGCCTAAACGGGACATGCATGCTGCAAATGCCCGGTTAACCTTTGAAACAGAAATTCGTCTGTGACCAAATGCAACCGATGGTCCTTCTTCGGTTCTCGTTTGAATACTGAGCCGGTGGGAAAGGTGAAACGAGAACAGTGTGAGTATAAGGCCCAGTCAAGGTCACGTGGCTCCCTGTCGTCCCTGCCTTTCCCACTCCCGGATTCCAGGACCCTGAGCAGCTGCGGGAGTGGGTCTTGGGCAGGAGGGTTGCTGGGGGAGACTCCACGGTCACCCCAGAGCAGACTCCCTTCCGCCGGCATGGGCCACAAGCCCGTGCCTCGTCTGTCCCACTCCCCTGCAGCCGCCGCCCCCCCCCCCCCCCCCCCCCGCTCGCCATGGAGGGGCTCCTGGGCGCTGCCTGCTCAGATCCATTTGGGGAGCCATGGGGAAGCTGGTGAGTCACGTACAGAAAAGACTAGATGTGCTCAGGTCACAGGCCAGTCAGTGGTGGGAGATGAG
Organism: Prionailurus bengalensis; assembly: GCF_016509475.1. NCBI lineage: Eukaryota > Metazoa > Chordata > Mammalia > Carnivora > Felidae > Prionailurus > Prionailurus bengalensis. Next base: position 4,613,174 of record NC_057357.1, read on the forward strand.
TTCCGGGCTCATTCCCGCTGTCGTCCGAGGTTTTGTGCGGCCGTCTGCGGGGTGTGCGTGGGCCATGCTGGTTTGGTTTTGTTTGTCCCCTGCCCTATGTGTCTGTAGGTCCTGTCTTGTGCATGCGGGGAATGACAGGAGCCCTCGGCTAACATGCGTGTATGACTCTGTATGTAGCTAGTGCAGCTGAAAATCCAAATAAGTTACTTTACAAGTGTACTTAATTCTTAAACTGACGGTGGACGGGCGGAAAGGTTTCGGATCGGGTTCTGTGGTGTCAGACGAAAAAGAGTGCGCTCAAGCCATTGGTGTTCTGTGTGGGAGGAGCGCTTTCTATAGAATTCTCTTTTGTGAATGACTGCTTTCTTACTGAGAACGTACAATGACAGCTCGTTGCCAAGCCGGTCTCACTGATGTATATTTGGGCTCCTACCAGGTCCTGACCCTTGGCCCGTATTGTACCTTTTCATTCTGTGGATTTTGTGAAGCACAAAAAAAAATTGGATTTTGAGGCGTGGCCAACCCTTCTTATCCTTCCCCGATATCTGACCAGGAAAGTCTTTAATTTGGAAAAATTAAATCTTTTTAAAGCTCAGAATTTAAAGGAACTGTTTCGATTCCTCACTCCTATGTTGTATCATTCTTTACTGAGTTGTAATTTCTGTTCCTTCTTACATTTCCTTTGTAGGTGAAGCCGTTGTATGTGCTGCCAGTGTATATGGGTGGGGGGGGAGGGGGAGAGGGAGGGTGTGTGTGTGTGTGTGTGTGTGTGTGTGTGTGTGTATGTGTGGTGCACGTGCGCATGAGGGGGCCAAGGGGGAAAGGGGTGCGTGTGCGCACGCCGTGGGGAAACGTGCTTACCGATTCCACATCCGAGCGGAAGGCCCCTTGCTGTTAGCGTTTATAACTGCATTAAGAAATTAGAAGCTGCGATGTCCTTTTCTTCGCGGCCTCCTTGCCGCCTCACAGGCCCTCCACCTCCTCTGTCTCGTGTTTCAATGCGCTGTCCTTCTGCCTCGAGCACTTGGGCAGAATATCAGAGTCCTGAAGCCTAAGTGACATCTCATAAAGGTTTTCCTCCGGAGCTGATTCCTGTCCTCTGTGGAACAGACGACACGCTCCTGTCCACTAGTGTTCTCGGCCTCATCTGCCAGATGTTCCCAGGACGCCGCCCCTCGCGGGCTGGGCAGGGTGGAGCAGGTGCGTGCGCTCGCCCCGCCCCCGAGGCCGTGGGGTTCTGTTTGGGGAGGAGGCTGTAGCGGGAGGAGCTCCGCCCGCACCCCTGCCTGGGCCCCCGCTGTCACCCGGGCGCAGCGCTAGCCTGGAGGCTTCTGTCGGCAGCGCCTCCTCCTGGGCACCGGTTTGCTGTGTCACAGACCTCCCTCCAGGCTGGAGGACTTGTTCCTTTTTACGTCGAAGGCGGAGACACGTCTAATGTCCAGAAAAGGCGTGCCGGGACCCCAGCAGGTGAGATTCTGAGGGGGCGACTGCCCGAAGCCGTGGGGGCCGCGTCCCTGCTGGGACCGCACGCCGTCAGTCTGGCAGCCACCGTCCTGTGTGAGGGCGCCGACGCAGCAGTTCGGTTTGCGGGGAGGCACACGAGACCCCGTGAGTCTTTGCACGCGCCCACGGTCGTCGTGGTTTTTTTTTACAGAGAACATTTGTAATTTTTTTTTCCTCCTGTGCTTATTTCAGCGGATTGACACAAAGATGTATCTTTAGAAGCGTCTGGACCTTTTGTCTCAAGGGAGCGTGAGGCGGGGTGGCTGGGGCAGAGCGCTGGGGCTCTTTGCTGCCCCTTTTCTCCCCGGAGGACACCCCTTGACCTTCCCCAGTCTAGTCGGAGTCTGTCGGGCCCGGGACGCGAGCGGGCTCAGACGTGTCCACGCGGCGGGACCGCCGAGATGGGCGTCACGCGAAGGCACGCGGGTCCTGTAGGGATTGAAGCGCTTGAAACAAGAAGGCAGGGTGCATATTAAATGGGGAACGTTACAAACTCCAACCACCTTTTCAAATGATGCCCTTGGGATGCCCTGTTCAAACCAGCTTTCCAGAGAGCCAGCCCCAGAACAAGCTCTTAAGTAAGATAAAGTGAGTTTCTAAAAAGAAGCCCTTAGAAGTCTCGCCCTGCCTGCCCTGGTCACCACTGCAGTACCTGTAGTAATGGGGGATAATGATGTTAGGTGGCTTCTAAATGGAGCGCTCCCTTCCATTTACATGACTTCCCAGCTGCGGCCGGTCACCGGCTCCCCCCGGGCCGGTCATGCTCATCGCATAGCCTCTCGGGGAAGGAAATGCCATGCCACGTTGGCTGTGTCACCAGCTAGGCTCTTCAGAGGGAACGGGGTTTGGGAGGTCACAGGGACAGACCACACGGGGCTCTGTCGCTGCTGGCCGTGCGCTCCAAGGGGACCTGCCTTGTCATCCGTTCCGTCCGCGCGGTTGTGACAGGCGGGAACACGCCGTCATTAACTTGCTGGATTTGAACTTAAAGGTAGCTACCCTGTTGTGCCTCCGGGGCTTAGACCTTCCGGCTTACTCTGTTAACACTCACCCGATTACAGTGGCGGGTGAGAGCCACGGTTGCTGGGCTCCTCTCTGAATAAAAAATGCAAATAAAACATGGTCTGTTTGCGATTACGCTCCAGCAGCAGACTGTTTGGAATCCCTCGAGGTAAGGTTTTCATAATGGGGTGGACGGCTGTCCCGCCTCACCCGGACCTGCCACCTCGCCCTGACACTGTGGGTCCCTCTCCTCGGCCCTTCAATGAGGTTGGGCCACTCTCCCAGCCGCCCCACAGCGCGTGACACGTGGGGAGCAGGCCCACAGAGGGGGCCCTCGGCCGTCTTCCTCTTTGTCTTAGCTGCGGGGCCGTGCAGGCATCTGTGCGGTGCGGGCCTAGAGGCCCCGTTTCCTGGGCGCAGCACGCAGGAGGCCTGCGGGCCGGTGTGGGAGGGGGAGCTCCCTCTGCCTCCTGCCTGGGAAGCGGGCGTTCGGTGGTCCTGGCACACAGGGGTGGGGTCCTCCTGGTTGAAGCCCCTCCCACCCGCTCTGTGTTCAACATAAACATTGGTAACGGTTTTCTGATCATAAACGCAGAGGGTCCGTGTGGACAATTCCGAAAAAAGTAGGGATGGATAAAGAGGACCGAGGCCACCTCCACCCCTACCCTGAGCTGATGCAGGGTTAACGTTTTGGTGTGTTTCCTTCCAGCTGCTTTTCTGACGGCATTTTATAAGTTGATCTCTTTACATGATTACGTAGCTCTGCCGCGACATCGTGTTCTCCCTCAACTATTAACGGGGGTCTTATCTTTCCAGTCCCCACACTGGAATCTGCTCTCTAACAAAGGATTTGTGTGTGGGGCACAGAGGCCGCCCGAGCGAAGGTTTAGGGTCGCAGCCAGAAGACGGCCAGGAAGTGTCGGACGGCAGGGGCGTGACATTGCGTGCGTGCGTGGCGCGTGCGTGTCTCGTAGTTCAGGAGGCGGGGTTTCCCAGACCCAGGGGCTGACGGGTTCTGTGTCTGGAGGGAGCTGCTTCCTGGCTCACAGACCACGTCTTCTCACTGCGGCCTCGCAAGGCGGGACGGGCAAGGGAGCTCCGCGGGTGTCTCTTTTATAAGAACACTAATCCCATTCGCGAGGGCTGCACCCCAAAGTTAGGATCTGACCTATGGATTTGGGGCACATTCAGCCTAGAGCAGGGGAAAGGTCACCTCCGATGTCCCAGCCACCAGGACTCTCTTACGGGTTCCCGCATGTGACGTCAGGCAGGTCCTCAGGCCTGGCGGGAGGTCTCCCCTCCCTGGGCACCCCTGCTGCGCACCCACAGCCCCCTCCTCCCGGGTGACCTCACTTGCAGCCTGCAACTTCCTCGAATACGGAGCATTTCACTTAGGATCCATGAAGACTCGACAGACCCATGAATGGAGGAAGAAATGAAAAGACTTTTTGTTGGGTTTTATAGACAGCCCCACTGTCCCAGAGGATATATTTACAAGAGGACATCTACGTACATTTTTCTCTTGGCTTTTCAGGAAATTCCCACGTGTCATCGTGGCCGTGTAGTTTTCCGTTGTGTGGAAGTGACATTGACATCACCTGTTTACACGTACTTCTCTTGCTGGACGTGTGGGTCTTACTGGACGTCTCCAGGTTGGGGCTGTCCGAACATCGTTGCTACAAACATTCTCGTATACGTATTTGGGGACACTCCTGTGGGGTTATTCCCTAGGAGCGGGGTGGCCGGGCATGAGGTATACCAATGTGCAGCCTCAGAAGATGGCACCAGCCTTCCAAGATAGTTATGGCGGAACAGAGATCCTGCTGCAGAGCACATCGCCCACAACTCGGCTTGAAACATTTGTTCATCACGACTGCAATCTGGCTGGACCCAGCCGCTCTCCATCAGCTCGAACCCCCAAAAGGCCTCTGTACTCACGTGGCTGGAGTTGCTACCAGCTGCGCGGGCAGCCGCGTCCCCAGGTGGCTGCTTGGGCTTCCTTGCAGCATGGTGGCTTGCTGGCGGTCAGACCTCTTACACAGTGGCCGACTTGCAAAGAGTGAATGTGGAGGCTGCTGGCTTTCTTTTCAAAATAAAAACTGGTATGCTGTCCTGTTGACTTCGTTCCTTTGACCCGGACGAGTCAGAAGATCAGGGCAGGTCTAAGGGAGGGGGAGACCAGCTCTACCTCTGCATGTGGAACAGTGGGAAGAGAGGGGGGACGGCCATCCTCGGAGACTGCCCGAGATTGTACCGGTTTTCACTTCCACTGGCAGCCTGTGAGCATTTCAGTCAGTTCACGCCCTCCCCAGCCCCATGGGACACTGAATGTCTTTTTTTCCAACTTGTGTCTTTAAAGTTTTGTCTATTTTTAAGAGGCGGGGCGGGGGGAGGGGGGAGTGGTGGCGCAGGGAGAGGAAGAGCAAGGACCCCCAGCGCGGAGCCTGATGCTGGGCTTGAACCCACGAACCACGAGATCATGACCTGAGCCAAAATCAAGAGCCGGACACACTCAACCGACGGAGCCACCCAGGTGCCCCTCCATTTGTGTCTTTAAAACCAAGGGAAAGGGTGCTCCCAGCACCTCGTGTCCAAAGGGATGCACCAGCTCCACGGCAGGAGAGCTGAACTGGGGGCCCTGCGGGCGGTGGAGAGGCTGCTGGCCCGATGCCCAGGCCCGGTCCCTCCACTGCCTGAGAAACCCAGAGCTCCGCAGTGTGCGTGGGGGGCTGCCTTCTGGGGGGTTTCTATTTGCATAAGCCGGGGGAGAGCTTGGCTGCCAAAGAGCTCTGAGCAGAGGTTCGCAATAGCCACACAAATGCTGGAGGCGCTTAAAATAAAACCTGGTAAAGAAACAGGCCAGTTAAGAGAAGATGTGATTACCCAGCCGTCATTTCAAACTCCTGTTCAGCCCTCAGATCCTCTGCAGTGTTTGCCCGACTTTATGTTTCAACTGATCGTTGGATAGATGCAGTATTCACTTTTCAAAGGAGACACCCGGGAGCCCACGGGGGAGGCAGGCACCGTGGTTTCTGCTCCATAAACGGAAGGATTGCCATGGGAGTCTGTGTGGGTTGGTAGGGAAACGTGGAGGGTTTTAGCAACAGGAATGAACCTGGCGGACGCAGAACCACCCCCACTCCAGCTAGAAATGCTCCAAAGAAAGACGGAGAAATCCCCAGGTTGAGAAACAAAAAGCAAACCGGTGAGCTCAGGCTCACGGCCCAGGTGCCTGGCGTGGGGACCCCAGATCCAGACGGCAGCCTCGGGTGGGACCCTGAATCTGAGATGGCATCAGGACAGAGACGTTCCAAACATGAGTCACAGAAGAGCTGCCCAGTGACAAGGGACAGGATGGCCCTGGCCACCAGCCCTGAAGGAGACCCAGGACACTTGCCGAGCTCAGGGCCCGGGAGGGGCGTGGAGAGGGCTTGGGGGAGGGGAACAGAGTTTCTCTTTGGAAATAGTGGTGAAGGCTATGCAGCATTGGTCGTGTACCTAATGCCACTGAACTCTACACTCAAAACCAGTTAAAACAGGAAATTTTATGGTGTACCTATGTACACAATTAAAAGCAAAATTTAAAAAATCCTGGAAAGAAGGAGGCAGGATTCCGGTGTCTGCAAATAATCTGATTGTCTCCCTGGAAAGCCCAAGAAAACCCATGCAGATGTGTTCGGATCACAAAAGAATGTTCAGTTCGGTGCCTGGTTGTGAAGGCAACACAAGTCACTAGTCCTCTGTGCCAGCAGAGCTTAGAGAATACAGAGGTGAAGGAGGCCACTCAGGGTCGTCGCTAAGACCTGAGTAACGGCACTTGACCAAGCGACCAGGCTCCGTGAAGAGCTCCAGTGTCCGAGCTGCCCGTGACACTTGTGCAATGAATGAATAATTACCCGTTGCGCAGAGGGATAGAAGAATAAAAGAAAAGATGTATCCTGTTCGGGGGGTTGGGGGGGCAGGGAGAGAAGCAATGATGAGCAAAGACATGCAGGCTATTACCAAAAAGTAAGGACAGTAATAATGACCAGTCTGGGATGCTAAAGTGATGTATACCTATTACGAAAACGCTGGGCGTCAGCAAGGAAGGAGGGCAGAGTGAATCCAGGAGAGGGTCTGTTTCTACTGATCTTTCAACCACTTTGTAAGATCGACCCTTTTCATAATAAAAAGTTGGGAAGTTGAAGGAATTCGGCACATTCGAGCACTGCTTGGCCCCCCGGTGGAGGTCGCCGGCACCTAGAGGCCGGCCGTGCCCCAGCTGCAGGGGTCAGGGTGGGTGGCGGAGAGGAAGCGGGGGAAGCAGGGGGACGAGGGACAGAGAAAGAAGGGGCGCCCGCGGTCCTGCCCTTTCCCTCATCACCCAAACCCCACGACAAAGTGCTGCTTTCTGGAGTCGGGCTAGCCAGAGCTCCCAACGACCCCGACCCCTCCTCCCCAACCTGCTGTTCTCTCCCTGGGCCCCTGGGCCCCCGGGCACAGCTGAACGCCTCCTGCCCTCCGGTGAGCCAAGGACCTAGAGGTCGTAGCAAACACCCGCACCAGGCTCGTTAACCCGCCTCATCACATCCAGTCTGGCCTAGTCCAACCTCCCCTGCAGAGCTGAGCCACAGCCCGCGTCCGCTGGGCGAATAATGGCAAAGCAGGGGCCCGGCCTCTCACCCCTGCGCTCCCAGGCCGCACCCCGGACAGGCGCTGAGAGCAGAGGCCATTTGCAAACACGGCACGCGTACATTTTCTTCCTCCAAGGCAGAGCTCAAGAAGCTCTCCTTGAAGCCAGGGACCTCTTCCAGAGTCTACAAAGAGCACTTGCCAAGGAACCTCACGCTCGCCCGGCTGTGAGGCCTGCACTCGGAGAGTCTAGGATTGCATCATGCGTGAAGTGTTTGGAGAAAGATTATTAGCCTCTCGGCTTCTCGAGGGGGCAAAGCCGAACGGTGGTTCCTCGTCACGGGAGCTGCCGGGGAGAGGCTGTGGGGGAGGAGCTGCCCAAGGCGGGGGCGGGGGGGGGGGGAAGAGGGGGGTGTCTGCCCACACCCCCTCCTCTGAGCCCCCTCCCCCCTCCCCGGGGACCCATCACTGGGGAAGCTGGGGCTCACATCGTGTGCCTCCAGCTAGGCCTCCCGGGCCTGAGATGCCCGTTCCCTCCCGCCTTCCTCCACGAGGCCCTCTGGAAGGTGAGAATTCTCTTCGCCTCTGACATCTCAGAAGAAATCACTTCCGCTCCAGCATTTCTGCCTGCTGAGTATCTGGAAACTGTGTGAAGGAGGCCAAGGCCACTGGGCGCACCCAGAGCCCCCACCCCGGGCCCGAGGCCGGCCGGGAGGAGAACCAGCTGGCACCCAGGAGGCCCCCACGGGTTGGGCGAGCCCACGAACAAGCTGTGTGAAACCACCAAAAGGCGTCTCCTAACTGTGGCCTTACCAAACCTAACTAACCATCATTTTGAGTATTATTTATTTAATCATACGCCTATGTCATTTAATTCTTAATGGCGACTTTAACCGCTGGCTTGCATCATTTCTACAACTCGAACGATCCGCTTTAACGCCCATGTGAGCCCCTTCACCTGCCGGGAGGGCCCTGGGAGGTCGCCCTGCATGGCACGTGGGGCCTGGGAGTGGCTGGATTTGGGCCTCGGGGCTGGCACGTGTTGGCCCTCCTGACTCAGCACCCGCTGCTGTCTGTGCCTGGTTTACGTCCAGACCCTTCCATTTATTAAAACGGTTCTTGTTCTGGGCACCACGGGCTCCTGAGTCCGCAGGTGCCAGCGGGGGTGAGGCCACTTGGCAGGAGATGAGTGGGGGTGGGGTACGACCTGGGGGAGGGAGGGAGGACGCTCAGCGGCCAAGCCCGCTGGTTTGCCCCCCACGATTGCCCTTGGGGATCACCGACCCACGGAGGCTGCCACACGCCCACCAGGACCGTGTGAAGCAGAATAACCCAAAGACTCGGGGATGATGCCAGGCTGGAGGCCGCTGTCGTGGAGACCACACGCACAGACCCTTCAAAACCCACGCGGGGAGCACGGGGCCCTGAGGGAGGAGGGTGCACCTCCACCCGCCTGAGACTCCCTCTCTCCCCCCGGGAGATGAACTTGGGGGGAGCCAGGAACCGCTCACAAAGCACGTAGGGGCGCAGCAGGTGGACGGGTGGCTCCAGCCGGTGGATGGTAAGATCCCAGCTGGCATCTCTGAGCCCCGGGTCCTGGAAAAGGAGCTGCCTGTTACGGCCGGGGCGGCCTTGTCCCTCAGGCTGTGGTCCTCTAGGACCTGGTGGGACGGGGCAGGACGACCCTCCCTGGCTTCCACCCGGGGTCTCCAGAGCAGTGGGTGAAGGCTAGACACAGGCATCCTCAGAGGACTCTGCCAGGGACCCTCTGCAGGTCCCAGTGCCCGACAGGGCCCACGTCAGCATGCTGGCCAGCCTGGGGGGAGGGACAGTGCTGACCATCGCGGGCTCATTCACGGAGGCAGCTCTGCCTAGGGCCCCAGCTTCAGAATCAGACGGCCCTGGGCTCACACCCCCTCTCTGTGTGTGGCCTTGGTCGTGGTGTCCACCCTCCCCGCACCTCACTTGTCCCATCTGTGAAATGGGGTACTAATCCTACCTACCTCAGAGGGCACCAGGACCTGGCAGGGACCCAGCTGGCTAAATGCTTCCTCCCCGCTCTGGTTACAGTTGCACAGAACAGAACATACTTGAAACACCTTTTGTTTCGCTCAGGATTCCGTCTGCAGGTCCTCAGCTCTGCTGGGCTGTCCCCTGCTGGGGTCTCCCCTGAGGCTGCAGTCAGATGTCCCCAGGCGCTGCCGTCACCTGAGGGGTCACCTGAGGGCTCTGAGAGCCCGCAAGAGATCGGCAGGGGGCAGGGCTGTGACCGAGTCACAGGAGCCGATGTCCCAGTGAGAAGCACCAGAAGCTTCCGTGACCCAGTGTCTCGCCCCCCGGCTCCCCTGACCCATGCACATGCAAGATGAGGGGACATGGAGCTTCCTCTCGGTGGCAGGGGGTCGGAGAACTTGTCTTAAACCTCCAGAGACTTTGCCTGAACCCCTCAACAAATACTTGCTTGGTCGTCGGAGCAGCAGAAAGCCTGGCTTCCCAGTGGTTTCTAAGACTTAAGTTTTTTGTTTTGTTTTGTTTTTGAGAGAGAAAGAGCCAGGGGAGGGGCAGAGAGAGAAAGAGAGAGAGAGAATCCCAACTAGGCTCAGAACCATCAGTGCAGAGCCTGACTCAGGGCTTGATCCCACAAACCATGAGGTCGTGACCTGAGCCGCAATCAGGAGTCCAGGGACCAGGTTCTGAGCTGTCAGCACAGAGCCTGATGCAAGGGTGCAACTCACAAACCCCAAGATCACGACCTGAGCTGAAGTCGGACACTTAACTGACTGAGCCGCATTAAATTTTTTTTTTAAAAAAGAGTCGGACGCTTAACCAACTGAGCCACCCAGGCGCCCCAAGACTTAAATTTTTTACAGCAGTTTTATGCTCCCAGCAAAACTGGGAGGAAGATACAGAGATTTCCCACATCCGCCACCCGGGCGGTGCATGTTGCTACCATCCCTGAAGCTATGTGGACACAACATAATCGGCCAAAGTCCACAGCTGACGTGAGTGTTCGCTCTTGGTGCACATTCTGGGGGTTTGGACCGATGTGTGATGAGCCCCAGCCATCATTATAATGTCATACAGACCAGGTTCACTGCCCTGCACATCCTCTGCACCCCTCCTGCCCCCAGCCCCTGGCAACCACTGATCTGGTGCTGCCTCTGTAAATGCCTTTTCCGGATCGTCATATACTTGGGACTATATGCATATAGTTTGCAGCCTTTTCCGACTGGCTCCTCACGTAAACACACACATTTAAGGCCCCTTCATGTCTTTCCACATTTTGATGGGCCATTCCTTTTTAGGGCTGAATAGTATCCCGCTGTCTGGATGGACCACAGTGTATTTATCCATCGCCTGGTGAAGGACATCTTGGTGGCTCCCAAGTTTGGGCAACTATGGATGAAGCTGCCGTAAACATCTGTGCACAGATTTTCTTTTCTTTTCTTTTCTTTTTTCCTTAACATTTATTTATTTATTTTTGAGAGAGCATGAGCAGGGGAGGGGCAGAGAGAGAGGGAGACACAGAATCCGAGGCAGGCTCCAGACTCCGAGCCGTCAGCACAGAGCCCGACGTGGGGCTCGAACCCACAAACAGTGAGATCATGACTTTGGGCTCACCCAAAGTCCGGCGCTTGACCGACTGAGCCGCCCAGGTGCCCCTGTGTACAGGTTTTCGTGGGGACCTAAGTTTTTCCCTCCTTTGGGGGCTAAAGGGGCACAATTTCTAGATTGTACGGTAGAAAGACGGTGCGTCTTCCTAGGAACCAGCCAAACCCTCTTCCAAAGTGACAGCATTTTATATCCAGCCTACTGACTTTTCTTGTTTTTCTCCTGGTCAGAAGACGCCGACGTTATTCATCTTGACGCAGGTTGGTCACTCCTGCCCTTAACGCCTCGGCCCCCGGCCAGGTTGGCAGGAACTCAAGTCGGTCTGGGCGAGTGGCCGTGTGGTTCGGGGAAATGAAGCTGCGCTGTGCCAGCTCGGCGACTGGAGGGGCTGCCGGAACCCGGCCCCGGGGTCTTGCGGCGAGCGCTAGAGATGCGCACTAGTAAGACGTCTGGAACACTCGCAGGCCTGGGGCAGGGCTCTCCGGAATCCTGGGCCTTCGGCCCGCGGAGCACAGTTTCGAGCAAACGACTCCTCTGGCCGACGCACCGGGACCCTTCGAGCCCGGGACGCCCTGTGTCCTCACGTCCGCGACTGGCGGACAAGGCTTGGCCGCTGTTTGTGGCTGGCGGTTCGGAGCCACGCGCTGCTGTCCTAAGGCTCACAGAGCCTCTGGACCCCTTCGGTCCAACCTGACAGTACCGTGGTCCTGCCGGGGCTCAGGGATGAGAGCCGGGAGCAGCTTCTGTTCCCTGGAGTTGGCGTTTCTCGGGAAGACGGGCAAGACATGTGAACCTGTGCCGAGGGACCTGCTTTGAGGTTAGCAGGCGACATCAGGGGACATCCCCACGGGGAGCAGCAGGCGACAGGACTTTGACGTCCGGGAGGGGGTGAGCAGGCAGACAGGTGCAAATCGCTGGTGTGTTGGGGCCACCGGGGGAGCGTGAGGGGCCGTGAGGGAGGAGACCGGGCTGCAGAGGCTGACACTGCCCCAAATTGTGCCGCTGGCCCGAGGTGGCCCGAGTCCCGCTCAAGAACAGCGGAGATCCACCATGTGCCAGGCACGGCCCTGGGCCTCTGGCCACTGGACCACCAGGCCCCAGGCTCCCTGCGGGGCCTTCCCAGGTGAGCCCTGGCCTTTACGTCCGCTCTGGATGGCTTTTCCCATTTTATAAGAAACCCGAGGCTCAGAGAGGTTGACAAATGTGACCAGAGACACACAGCAGAGTGAGGTTTCAATCCAGGCCCATCTTGACACTGGCATGGAGAGAGACTGGTCGGCACAGGGAGGGTGTTTGTGTGTGTGTGTGTGTGTGTGTGTGTGTGCGTGCACGCGCGCGGCCTCTCAAGCTGAAGATTGTGTTTTCAAGTGAAATGCAGACTGAGTGAACGGATGACACTCTCCGGTTGCAAATGTCCTTGAGGAGGCAAAGGACACGGGCTGCAGGGGAGAGAGGGGAGGGGGCCTGGTAGCCAGAGGAGCCAGACAGGGCCCAGCGGCAGGGATGAAGTCACAGGACCCCCCCCCCCCCCCGCTTGAGGCCCACGCGGAGCGTCCCCAGCCCTGCGGCACCACGGGCCCCAGAGCCCCTTCCGCGCCCTGACCGCAGCCCTCGAGAAAGCAGCCGTTGGGAGAGTTTGTAGTGATAAAAATATCAGCTTGGTTGCTTACAAAAATCGCTCGCAGCCTAAAAGCGCTTGTCCCTCGTTGTCATGGAATTGACAATACTGATAAGGATCAAAGGGACCAGAATAGATGCGAGGGGCTGGTTCCCACTTAACTCTTAGAATCTCTTTCTCTTCTAAATTTCTGGCTCTCTCCTGAAGAACATTCTAGATGCTGTCATGTGGCCACCGCCCGTCATTCTGAATGCCACATCCTCTGCTGTCCTGGAACAGCACCCCCTTCCTGGGATAAGCCCCCCTCTCCCCCTCCCCCAGCCATGCAGGGACCATCCGACCACCCACGCTCCTCACCAGCAGGTGGCCATGTGACCCACGCTGGGCCAATCAGAATTCTTCCCACGGAGATGGAGAGAGGAGGGTCAGGCCCTCTCGGGAGGCGGGGGTGGGGCGCTGTGAGCCAGGAGCTGGGGGCGACCAGAGACAAAGACCAAAGGCCCCCTCTGCGACCTGGTCTCTGGCTCCAGTGCCTCCGGGCCCCTGCCCCACCCTGGCTGGAGCCCCTGTGTGGTTACACGAGCTGCGGCCCCTGCCATTTCCAAGTCCTCATCCAGGCCCCGTGGTCACCCGCCACACCCCACCCTGCCCTGCTCCTGGTGCGGCCCGAGGTGAGGAGACCCCTTCCACGGACGGACCACCTGCCTCCCCGCCGCTCGACCGCGTCTCCGCTTAAACGTCACCTCTTCAGAGGCCTGCCCCGACCACCCCCTACGTGAACCCCTGTTATTCTGTAGCCGGCCCCTCGTTTTTCCCCTCGTTCGCATTTGTCACAAGCAGTGACGTACGTGGGGAGGGCATCTCACCTGTCATCACCGCCCCCGCCCCCCATGACTGCCAAACGACCGGCCGGCAGGGACCCATACGGCTGGATCAGTCAGGACCCTTTCAGGGGCAAGTTTCAGAAACCCAATCCATCCGAACGTTCGGCCGGCGTACCTGGGGCGTCCGGACCAGAGCGAGGCATCGGAGATGTCACCGGGCCTCTGTGACTCGTCCCTCCACCAGCCCCACGGGTCCCTCCAGCAGAAAGTAAGGCCCGGAGGGAGCCCTGACCACCCCCCCGCCCCCAGGCCCACTTCCTCACCTGCTCTCCCAGCCACGAGGCATCTGGCTCTGTGTCCCTGGAGCCGAGAAGAAAGCTGGGCTGGAGCTGCCGGCATCCAAGGGACACGTGCAACAGGCACGCAGAAGACAGTCCCAGGCCAGGCCCCAGGGCAGCGTCTGGGGCAGAGCTCAGGTGGGGCCGGGGGAACAGAGAGGGGGTCCTGAGTGTGCTTTGCAGAAGGAGGCCCAGGCGGGGCCCTCGGGGGAGGCGGCGGTGGCTTGGAGGGCCCTCGGGCACTCGGGGGGGCCTGGTGGCTAGGGAAGCGAGGTCGCTAACTGTAGCCGCTCCCAGGGGCTTCCGCCAAACGCACACATGGGCCTGGCCGGCAGGTGCGTCCCAGGGGGGCGACCCCGTGCCAGAACCAGGACTGCCCCCTGCTCTGACCCAGCAGCATCCCCATCTCGTGGACGTGATGACAGAGGCCCAGGAGGGAGGCGCGACCTGCCCACGGCCACGCGGCTGGGGCGCAGGGACACAGAGTCCCAGAGAAGCTTCCCTCCTTCCTTGGGTCAAAACGGAAAAATCCCAGTCGCCCGCAGCAACCAGTGGCTCAACAAGGCAGCCGCAGTTATCATTAAATGTCCCTTCCAAGCCCAGGAAAGCTGAGATGGGCAAGCCATCGGGCCCCTCACAGCCTTTGGCTAAAAAGGGACAATTAGATGCGTCGGGGTGGGGGGGGAGTTAACCGCGGGCCCCAGAGGCCGAGATCTCCCCGTGTTGGAGCCTCCCCGGGAGAATGACAGCCCTTCTGGGGACAGGACTTTGCAAACCAGGCAGGTGTCGCCCCTGTGACATCCTGGGGGCCGGGGCGTGGGAGTGCTTTCCCGGGTATCAGCAGCACCCCCGAATCCTGCACGTCTCGGGGCTCTATAGACAAATGTTGGAGAACCCGGGGGCGAACCTTTGGCTGAGGACTGAGCTCTTTTCTCCCCATGAACATGTTACCCCCCAGAAACCTGGCCCGCGTGCATTTTACCCAGCAACGCACATCGTGCGCGTCCCCGCCGAACGTCATATTGTGCATATGGTTCCACTGACTACAATCTTTATTTCTAGTAACTTCCCTTGTCCCTCTTTTCTTTCTCACCACCCACCTTTCCTCCCAGCCCAGGCCCCCCTCGGTGGGCGTCTGCAAACCCTTAGCTGCTCGGCCCGGGCGGACCTTCGTGACCACCACCACGGGCGGACGAGGACGCAGTGACCGTGTCGAGAAAGGCCACGGTGTCTCTTGGGAAAACTGCTCCATGAGCCCTGAGTTATGTCCCCGTCTCCCGTGGCCACTGCAACAAAGTCCACAACCGGGTAACTCAGAGCATCGTCATGTGGGCTGAATTGTGACCCCCAAATTAACCTTGCGTCCTGAACCCCCAGCGTCTCAAAATGTGACAGGGTCTTTAAGGGGGTAATTATGATAAAATGAGGTCACGAGGGTGGGCCCCAATCCAAGAGGCCTGGGGTCCTTCTAAGAGGAGGATTTCAGGGCACAGACACTCACAGAGGAACGACCACATGGGGGTGGGCACAGGACCAGACGGCCCTGCCCACACCTTGATCCTGGCTCCCTCTGCAGGAGCAGGGGCGAGCGGGGGCCGGGGCGGGGTGGGGGGGGTCTGTCCCGGGCCACTCTCCCGCCTTCTGCTGAATGAACGCAGCCCTGGGCATTCCTGGGCTTGTAGACACACGTCCCCAGTCTCTGCCTCCATTGTCACATGATGTGTCCTTGTCCAGGTCTCCTGCTTCTAAGGACACCGGCCATTGGGCTAGGACCCCCTGGAATCCATTCGGACCTCCTCTGAACCTGTGCGGAGACCCTAGTTCCAAACAAGGTCATGTTCACAGGTACTGGGGCTTGGGCCTTTGGACACCGTCGAAGCCACACCATGCCGCCACCCACGTAGTCGGGCTCCCGTGAGGCCGCCACGTGGGGGAGAGGCCCCGGCAGCTCCATCCGCCGCACTGGGAGCCTTGGCCCAGGCAGCAGACGGACGGGGCGGGACGGGGGGAGGGGCCACCACCCGCCTGTGACCGCGCTCGGCACACAGCACGAGAACTGCCAGCGGAGCCCGCTTCACCTCCAGACCCGCAAGCAGGAGCCACGCTGTTGCGCGAACCACTGGTTTGGGGGGCACCGGGTAACGCACGCCCTGTCCCGCTCTCCATAAAGGCCACCGGCTGTCCGTTCCCCCAGCCACGTCCGGGGTCGCCTCTTCCGTCCTGCCTCACCCTCCGCATCGACTGAGCGTTACCACGCGCGACATTTTTTTTAGGCTTATTTATTTATTTTGAGAGAGAACGAGAACCAGCAGGGGAGGGGCGGAGGGAGAGAGAATCGGGGCCTTCCATCCAGCAAACCCAACCGGGAGCCGGAGGCAGAGACCCCACGGATGTGGCCCATACGGGGCAGCTCCCAGGGCGCGACACAGACAGGAGGGGCAGAAGGACAAGCCCGGGGAGACGTCCAGGGGAGTCTGACGATGAACCCGCCAACGTCATCCTGTCAGCGGCTGCTGAGATATCTGGGCATCTAGGGCTGGAAGAAACCTCCCCCGAGGCTTCTTAGTCTTTGGGAGGAAGCGGGGGCCCCACCGAAGATCTGATAAAATCCAGGGTTTCCTCGCAGCAATCGGGGAGGAACCCCTGTTCCTCCAGCGGCCATCGCCTCCAGTTCCCAGCAGCACAAACACCACTTGAAACAGCTTTCTGCCAGAAAGGGAATTGACCGTCTCACGGAGCGGGTGTCAGGTAAGGGTAGATCCAGGGTCCCAACACCGCCGGGGGTTGGCTCTCTCTCCGTCTGTGTTCTGCTTGTCGTCTCAACGTGTCAGTGCTTGGCTACAGCAGCCTGAGCTTATGCCCCCAAGTTAGGAAGCCTCAAGGAAGAGACCCACCAGCTACACCCAGCGGAGGTTCTGAGGAAAGTTCTGGAGGGGGAGGGGGGCACGCAGGAGCCACACGCCCATCCCTCACCAACCACTTGTGTCCCCGTGGGTCCTGTCTCGTGGCTGGCCTCCTGCTCGGCGACTGACAGCCCCACCTCCCCCATGGGAGAGGGAGATCGGGTGAGGAAGCTTTTCAAACCAACACTAACTGTGGTGACCACAGTCCACGCCCTTGGACACATGACATTTCAGGGACCGCTGACCACCGCCAACCTCCTTCCTTTACAGAAAGAGGAACAGAGCCATAGATCAAGGTCACCCAGTGAGTCGGGAACAAAGCCGTCTGGGCTTTCTCTCAGAGAGCCTGAAGCCTATTAAATCCTTAAATGGCATTATCAAGGGACATGCACTGAGTTTCCATAATCCTCCATGGGGATTAGGAAAATGCAGCCGAGCTAAGCTCCTTCCCGGGATGAAACAGCCGCCTGCCCCCAGCACTGCGCTTCTCCGGAGCCCGCAG
This sequence comes from Prionailurus bengalensis, assembly GCF_016509475.1. NCBI lineage: Eukaryota > Metazoa > Chordata > Mammalia > Carnivora > Felidae > Prionailurus > Prionailurus bengalensis. The sequence goes on from NC_057357.1 coordinate 4,630,087, forward strand.
CAGCCCCTGGAGGGCAGACAGCAGCCCCTTCGGCAAACGCCCTCGGGCCTCAGGACCCCTCCCCACCTCATAGCACTGCAGCCCCTGATCATAATGACCACAAACACTGGTGTCGTCTCACAGCTCAGGAAGCCTTCCAAAGGCACAGATGGGTGTTCTGGGTGGATGAAGCCACACGAGTGAAGGTGTCGAGTCTGGGCCTTGGGGTCAGCCCTGCCCCTAAAATTGCAGAGCCTGGGGCAAGGGTCCAGTGGCCAGAGGCCCACCTGCCGTGGGTTCACTCCCCACACATGCACCCTTGACACTCCCCTTGGTCACCCTTGGTCTAGGGCCACGCACACACTAATCCACACATCAGGAAAAAAGTCCCCAGAGACCCCAGAAGGGGGTCAGGGCTGCTCCGACAGGGGACCAGAGGGGCCCCAGGCTGCGGCTGGTGCGTTTGGCAGGACCTGGGGGTGATCGGTGAAGTAGACAGAGCTGGCCAGTCCCACAGGACCCTCACAACCTGGCTGGGAAGCTCGAGGGTGGTGCCTTGAGGGGACTGGGTGCCGCGGGCACACGGGCAGCTCTGTGCTGGGAGACGGGGCTCCGGATGCCGCGGGCAGGCAGTTGAGGGGGCACAGACGTGCTGAGCGGCCAAGCAGGATCCGTGACAGCGGTGTCCCCAGGCTGGAGTCCAGGGCACGGACTGTCTGGGATGCGTTTGAGGGACCCCCAGAGGGGAGGATTGCCCCCGCTCCGTGTGGAGCAGGGGTGAGGGAAAGCGGCAGTGTGCGGGGTTAAGTGCTGTAACCACCGCCTCTCACGTGGGAAAAGCCCTGATTTGAAGCAGTGACCAGTTTCCATGGTGTAAATATTCCCACTGTAGCCGATGTCCAGATGGCAACAGGATGTCAGGGAACAGAGTTGGGAAGAGAAACACCATAGCACATCACCACGTGGCACCAGCTGGATAGAGCGGACACAACCTCCAGAGCAGAGATTAAAAAAGCAAGGTAATCAGGAACCGACGAGGTTTTTTTGTTTTTGTTTTTTTTAATTTTAGTATTTATTTATTTTTGAGAGAGAGAGAGAGAGAGAGAGAGCAGGGAAGGGGCAGAGAGAGAGAGGGAGACGCAGAATCCAAAACACGCTCCAGGCCCCGAGCTGTCAGCACAGAACCCGACGTGGGGCTTGAACTCGCAAACTGTGAGATGGTGACCTGAGCCGAAGTCAGACGCTTAACTGACTGAGCCACCCGGGCGCCCCTGTGTTTTGGTTTTCTTGAGAGAGGGGGAGAGCAAGCACACGCAGGGGAGGGGCAGAAGGAGAGGGAGAGAGAGGATCCCAAGCAGGGCTCGGTCCCCCACCAGGAGATCAAGACCTGAGCTGAAATCAAGAGCCGGACTCTTAACCGAAGGAGCCCCCCAGGCACCCCTAGAAGCGATGAGTTTTTAAATGTATTGTTTTTGTATGTTCATTCAATTTTCTTTAGGTTTATTTATTTTGAGAGAGAGGGAGGGAGCATGAGCAGGGGAGGGGCAGAGAGAAAGAGGGAGAATCCCAAGCAGACTTGTATGTTCATTTAATTTTTCAGAATGGCTGAGTTCCCGTCTTGCAGAATTTCCTCAGAATGTAATAACCAGCTCTCCAGAGGTAGCTGTGTTCTCCGGCACAGCCCTAGGAAGGCAGAGCTGAGGCATCTAGAACGTTCCCTCATTAAATCCCACGGGGTGGAGGGAGATGAGGACGGTGCCCACTACCCCCCACCCCAAGGGCCACATCCAGCCCCCTTCCCAGCCTGAGGGACAGCCTGACCCCCAGATGCCGACCACGCCCGCAGGCGCGCTGGTCGTGAGCGGGCTGAGGGTGCGCCCCTGGCCGAGACTTTCCTGCGCTGGCCCGGCATCCAGGCCCCTCGGCAGCCCGAGCTGGTCCCTTCCACCAGGCAGCCGGCAGGAAGCGGCCTGGACGGTCCAGCCTCACCACAAAGCCTTGCATACCTGGCGGGGACCCTGCGGGATCGACTGTCACCGACTGGCAAGACGCCCCGGACACTTGATTGTTGGTCCTACTGATGGCCGCTGACAGCCGCTGGGCACCGATTCGGTGCCCGCGGGCCCGGCGATCGTCACACGCTGTTGATGTAATTAGCGGCCATCCCGTGACACCGTTGCTACCATTGTGACCCCATTTCTACAGATGAGACAAGTGAGCTCAGTCAGCAGCACACAGCTCGGAGGCAGAGGCTCGGGGGGAGCTCAGGTTTGCCCGGCGGCCAGGCTCCGACGCCACCTTTCTGCTCTCTCTGGTCGGGGAAAGGACCAGGGGAGGGGAGGCGGGCTCCAGGGACCTTGACGGGGGGCGGGGAGGATGAAAGGGTGCGGGCCGGGGGTGGCCGTCCTCCGTCCCGGTCTCTGCAATCTCTCGCCAGCGATCTCGCCGCACACGTGGACCCCGGACTGCTCACAGAGACGTTCTGCTCAACGGATGTGTCCGTCCAAGGTGGTGGTGGGGGGGGGGGGGTTCTCACTTGGTTTATGTCCTACATTTCTGGGCTGGCGAAATATCATCCTTATATTCAGAGAGGAAACAATAAAGCTATTTTCGGCAGCTTGGGAACAAAACAAATCCAGTGGCGACTAAAACCTCAAAGGCCGGTGCTGGGAAGGCCCAGAGAGCTGTGTGTTGGCAGGCTTCCTCCGCCTGGGAGGGGCTTCGTCTACACCACAGTGGGTGGGGGGGTGTGCAGGAGGAGAAGGGAGCCAGGCAGGGCGCGTTGTGGAGCCGCAGCCCCTCGGCCCCGCCGAGGCAGACCCTGAGGTCCAGAGAGGGTGAGCACTCTGCCCTGGGACACACAGCCCACCGGGGCCAGGTAGCTCTCTCCGCGGCTCTGCCGGGCGCTCCGGCTCCCGCGACGGCTCCAGTGTTTGCTCAGCACTCGGGGAACAGATGGCTCCAACTCCCACCCACGGAAGCCAAACATTTTCCCTGGTTACCCTGCTAATTTGCTCACAAGCCTCCTCTTGTAAATAGAGAGTACAAAGCCTCCGGCGAACAGCGTGTCTGACGAGCAATTTCTAGCTGCACCGGTAAGGCTTCCGACCGAGCAAGACAAGCCCCAGGTAAGGCCCAGGTGCGGCTCAGGTTCGGCTCAGGTTCGGTTCAGGTGCAGCTCAGGTTCGGCTCAGGTGCGGCTCAGGTGCGGCCGCCGATCTCCGGCGGGACACCCGCTCCCGTCCCAGACCTGCCCCTCCCCTCCCCTCCCGCGGAGGCTGCCGGGAGAGCCTGGGCCAGCCTCTGTGACTCTCTGGCATCCTCTCATCTGTGAAATGGGCGTGCTGATTCCAGAGCAGAACGTGAGACATCGTGTAGGTGCTCTGGGAACGGAGGTGTCTACGAGAATCTGGTCACCTTCATCTGGTGACGCTGGGCTGGCATCACTCTGCGCCCCCCACCCTCCTGACGGTAATCCTCCCTTTCACTTACGGAGCCCTCCTGGAGACCCAGCCCTGCCCTGAGACCCAGGGAGGAGCTAAGTCCTCAAGATTCTGAGCTGTGTGGTGCTGGACGAGTGGCTTCACGTCTCTGGGCCTCAGCCCCCTCTGTAACTCGGGCTGTGGTCCAGGTAAGGATTCCCCGATGCCTGACAATCCAGTGAGTGCTCAGGGTCATTCCTACCTCGCCAAAGTCAGGGGAGGCTCCCCGGAGAAGGGGACTGTGGGCCCCGAGGCTTTGTGGACAGAGGAATAAAAGCGGAAGGGTAGTGGCGAGTGTGTGTGGACGGGCAGTCCCTGCAGGTGGAGGGAACCACGTGGGTAGGAGATTGGGACGGACCGTGGGGGAGGGGGAGCCACAGGAGGCTGGGTGTGGCTGGGGAGTCGCAGAGGCTGTGCAGGGTCTAGGCGGGCGGGGATGGCAGGGAAGGGGGAGTCAGGGCTCCCAGCAGGTCCCGGGCTCCCTCCAAGGCTCCCCCCCAGCCTCATCCACAGCAGCCCTAATAAAGAGCTCTTCCTACTAAAAGCTCCTGGAGCGGGGCCAGACCGCAGCAGCCCTGGGAGCCCTGGGACCCTGCTGGCTGGCCTGGGGCATCGAGTCCAGGAGGCCGCTGACAGCCCTGGCCGGGGCCACTCCTTTGATCTCCAGGTCTAAGGGTGTGACGTTCCAGGGCGTGGCATAACCCAGGGCAGGCGGACGAGGGAGGGACAAGCAAGGGATGAGTGTCTGCCTGGCCCCGCCATGTGGCTGGGCCAAGCCCTCCCGCCTCTCCGAGCCTCAGCCTCCCCTCCCGGAGTCACTGTGGGGTTGGGGGGGGGCAGAGACGGGGCTGACTCTGCGTCCTGGCGGGCCACGCGGGGCAAGGGCCTTCTCCTCTCTGGGCCTGGCAGTCCCAGGGGCCTTTTCTGCCCACGGTCAGAAACAGGCTTTGATGCCTTGGTCCCTGGGACCTGCCCTAAGGTGACTCAATGATCTCTGCCTCCCCGGTGGTGGCTGTGAGTGTGAAGAACGGTGTATGTATGACTACGACCCAGCATCCCTGGGGGATTCCCACCCCACCACACACCTGCTGGCTTCTTCATCCCTAAAAGGGGCTCGGCGGGGGGGGGGGGGTGCCCCAGTCCCCACAAGAATTAGAGAAGGCGACAGAGGTGAAGGCCGTCCCTGCACCAGGGGCGATACTGAGGGGTGGAGACCCCCGCCCCTCGGCGATCTGCGGAGCCCGGCCATGCCCGGCGCGTCCAGCTGGCTGGCCCTGGACGGCAGCCCAGGCGGCGTCCCTCCCTCTGCCCCCGGGAGGCTCCCTCTCCCTCCCTGGCCGCGTGTGTCCTGGGCAGGCCCCGCGCTTCTCTCTCTGTCTGGCTGTTGGCTGCAAATACCAGTTGATGGGAAGATTCTAATGGGCTTTAAGTTAATAAGTTGGGACTAAATTAGGTTTGAGCTCCGTAGGAAGCAGATGGCACAGCCACCGTGGCCTGAAACAGCCCCCGTGGAGCAGCGACGGCCAGGCGGGGGGGCGCCGCCGGGCTCTCTTGATCCTTCTCTCTCCTCCGACATTTTATTATGAAAGTTTTCAACATAAAGGAGATCCGAAGGAATTGTGCAGCGATCACCCATATGCTCACTGTCTGTATTTGCTCTGTTGGCTTTCTGGGACAGCTGCCCGTCCCCGCGTCCCCCTCGCCAGCCACCAACCCGTCACGTTGCTTTTAGTGCATTCAAAGTCGGTGGCAGACATCAGTGAACTTCACCCCTCAACATGCAGGTCATTAGCTAGAGGTCAGTATTGGGTTTGGCTTTGTTTTCTGTTGTTGTTTTTTTTTTGCTTTTTGTTGTTTTTTGGGGGGAGGGGGTTGTTTTTGTTTTGCTATTTGGTTTTTGTTTTTAGGCCAAACTCACAAACACTGAAAGGCACAAATCTAAAACGGACACCTGGGGAGTTGTGACAGACGCACACGTTGCGGAAGCAGCCGGAGCTCCGCCGAGATAGAGAGCTTTGCGCTGGCCCCGGAGAGTGCCCTGTGCCCCCGCCCTCCCCGACGGTGGTCACCATGTTAATTACCTTAGATCCGTGTTGCCTAGACTAGAACTTCGTGCGAGTGGATAGGAGTCCCTCTGGGGTCGGCCTTTTTCACGGTGGGTGCAACGCCCTTGACATTCCTCACAGTTACTGGGGTATCAGTGGTATGTTCCTTTCTATTGCCGCGTAGATCGCCGTGGCGCGGAAGGAGCCGGTCTGTTGACTCGTCTCCTGCTGGATGGATGGATGCCTGGGCTGTGGCCGGGTTTTTACCCTTATGAATACAAGTCTTATGGGTCTTCCTGTGGACATTGTTAGTTTGTTCATTTATTTATTTATCTTGAGAGAGAGAGAGAGAATGCGAGCAGGCGAGGCCCAGAGAGAGAGAAGGAAAGAGAGAGAATCCCAAGCAGGCTTCATGCTGTCAGTGTGGAGCCCAACACGGGGCTCAAACTCATGCACCGTGAGATTGTGACCTGAGCCAAAATCAAGAGTTGGACACTTAACCGACTGAGCCACTTGGGGAACCAGACGTTAAGTTTATTTTAAAGCTCATCCTGAGTCCTTCTCTCCCCCAAAACGAGACAAGCCCACTCTGTGGCTGGAGGAGGTAGGATGATGCTTTGAGTCGCCTGCTGGTCTTTGGTGAGGCGCATCACCCAGACTGAGTGTCAGGTCTGCGGCGGCCCCTGTCCCTTGGGAAGGATGGACAATGGATGGCCAGGCTGGAGGCTGTCGTCACTGCAACAGTGAGAGTTATTCTAGAAAGTCTAGCTTGGGCCAGTGTCTCCCTCGAGGTTCCTGCACAAGGACTCGCACCTGGAGGGTGGGTTGGATGGGCCACTAGAAATGACGGACCCAGGGCACCTGGACGGCTCAGTCGGTGAAGCATCTGACTCCAGCTCAGGTCATGATCTCGCAGTTCGTGGGTTCAAGCCCCACATCGGGCTCTGTGCTGACAGCTCAGAGCCTGGAGCTGCTTTGGATTCTGTGTCTCCCTCTCTCTCTGCCCCTCCCCTGCTCTCTCTCTCTCTCTCTCTCAGAAATAAATAAACATTAAACAAATTAAAAAGAAAGAAAGAAAGAAAGAAAGAAAGAAAGAAAGAAAGAAAGAAAGAAAGACCGACCGACCCCAGGGCCCCAGGGAAAGGATTCACCTGAGGCAAAGATCAAATGTAGAGTATTGCTGACGTAACACAGTGTCAGGTCGAGCAAAATCTCAAAGGTGCCACTGTCCACAGTAAAAGTCGTGGCTAAGAAACACTCCAGGCCATGCTTGAAACTCTTGAAACTCTCGCTAGATGGAAAGGCTTCTGGGAATCTGGAGACTTAGCCTCTCTCTGCTCGACGAGCAGGCTCCTCAAACTCTGAAGTGCCTGTCGCATGGCCCCAAACAGATGTCTCCGACAGACGCGCGTGCGTGGCTTTTGCCCGACGGAGCATAGCGCAGTCAGGTACGCAGGAAGCCCACAAAGTTTGCAAAGGAATCACACCAGCTTGGACTGAGCGGAGCCGAGCGGAACCCCCCTGCCGGTGGGGCCCGAGGCACAGCGAGCCCACCAGGAGCCCACGTCCCCTTCTCAGCCTCTCCTCGATGGTCAGCAAGTGGAAGGAAACAGTCGGAAGCGGTCAGCCGGGTCAGAACACTTAGGGCTTTGGGTTTCAATCCCTGCCGCGCTGAGGAAGCACGGGAGAGAATTAGCAGAAGGACGCCTTTTCGAAAGCTCGCTGTGTCGGGGAAAGTGGGCTGGAGGGCAGAGTCAAAAGCCGAGAGGCCAAGGAGGAGGCCTTGGTAGCTGTCCTACTGAAAGATGACCTGTTTTTTTTGGGGGGGGGGGGGAGCATCTGAGGCCATTTACAACAGCACTTGGAACTCACCAAGCGAGGCTCCCGCTCACTCTGTCCACGAGGCGGACCCCGCCACGGCCTCCCCCGCCACGGCCTCCCCCTGCACCAAGCCGGATACACTGCCCGGGCCCAGGTGACGGAACAGGAGTGCAGTAAGTCCCTCCCCCAGCATGGGGCAAGGCGGGGCGCACGCATCTGTCACGAGGTCCCCGGGGCACAGGACAGCGTAGCCCTCAAAGCCACGGCTAACGTCGATGAGTCGACGTCTTCGCTCTCCACGGCCGCAACGCTGCCACGTAACGGACGGGCCAGCGGCACGCAACAGGGTTGCGGGCCAGGTGGCTCTGCTCGCCTTGACCGGCTTGCCCACAGGCCGTTGGGGGCTCCTGGGGCGGCCTCGGCCGCGTGGCTGCGCGTCACACGTCTCCTGTCTCTCGGGGGACCGGCCGGCCGTGTCACCGCGGCGGTGCTGAGGTGAAAACGCTTCCGTACCACCAGCGACATCCCCGTGGCCAGCGTGAGTCACCGAGTCCCCGGTACACGTGCAGAGTGCCGCGGTGGGGAGTCTGCCGGCCCTTCGCGGGAGATGCTACGCGGAAGACAGGACAGAGCCCGGCGTTCACCTCCCGCGAGCGGGCATCTCTGGGGGGCAGGCCGTGCGTCGAAGGAGACACAGAATCCGAAGCAGGGTCCAGGCTCCGAGCTGTCAGCACAGGGCCCCACGCGGGGCTCGAACCCACGAGTGGTGAGACCAGGACCCGAGCCGAAGTCAGGCGCTTAACCGACTGAGTCACCCAGGCGTCCCTGCACATAAGCACATTTTGTTTTCCATGCTAAGCATGTGCGTGGCAAAAAGCGTTACAGATGACCGTGGCTTACTGTGGAAAAGGTGGAGACGCACAGAGGAATATTCAGTGACGACCAATGTTGTTTTCGTTATAATCATTTCTCTGTGTGGAGTGAATATACCGTGTGCACAATTGTGTATCTTGCGTGCGCCCCTTTAAAAATTCCACTTGTGCAAAAGGCCACAGTAGAAATAAGTGTCCCTTCTCTGACCCCAGCCCCACAGGCTCCTTTCTCCAAGGCAATCACTATCACCTGCCTATGGTGCATCCTTCCAGAACAACCTATGGGCCGGTGAGCACTCCCAGCTATGCTCTCCCTTTTTTTCTTTTTCTTTTATTTTTAATGTTTATTTATTTTCGAGAGAGACAGAGACAGAGTGCAAGCAAGGGAGAGAGGGCAGAGAGAGAGAGAGAGAGACGCAGAACCTGAAGCAGGCTCCAGGCTCTGAGCTGTCAGCACAGAGCCCGATGTGGGGCTTGAAGCCACAAACCCTGAGATCATGACCTGAGCCGAAGTCAGATGCCCAACCGACTGAGCCACCCAGGGGCCCCTATGCTCTCCCTTTTTAACACAAACGATTTCATATTCTGCACACTGTATTAGTCAGGGTCTCCCGAGAAACAGGATGTGTGTGCGTGTGCGTGCGCAGGGATTTAGTTTAAGGAATTGACACACAATTATGGAAGCTGGCAAGCCCCGAATCTGCAGGGTGGGTCGGCTCCCTGGAGACCCAGGAAGAGCTGACGTCGTGGCTGAAGTCCAAAGGCTGTCTGCTGGCAGAACTCCCTCTTGCTCAGGGCTGCTCAGCTTCCCGTTCCATTCAGCCTTCAACTGATTGGACGGGGCCCACCCACACTACGGAGGGCAATCTGCTTCCCTCAGAGTCCACCGATTTAAATGCAAACCTCATCCAAAACCACTCTCACAGAAATACACAGAACAATGTTTGACCCATACCTGGGCACCAGGGGCCAGCCTAAAGTTGATGCATACAATTAGCCATCGTAGTTTTCGGCAGCTTTTTGTCTGGTTGGTTGGTGTTGTTTTTGCCTAACTAAACAGTGTATCTTGTAAACGGATCCACATCAATACAAGTAGACCTGCCTCATTCTTCTTAGCGATTGCATAGTATACCATCATATTGTTGTGCATTTAGGTTGCTTCTAATCTTCTGGTGTTAGCAAACAGCAACAAATATCGCTTGAATACATAGCTTTGAACAGATATGCAAGTATCACGTACCCATTCTTAAAAGATAGTTAATGGATCAAATGGTTTCTGCATTAAAGATTTTGACCGAGGGGGGCGCCTGGGTGGCTCAGTCGGTTAAGCGTCCGACTTCAGCTCAGGTCACGATCTCACGGTCGGTGAGTTCGAGCCCCGCGTCGGGCTCTGGGCTGACGGCTCAGAGCCTGGAGCCTGCTTGGGATTCTGTGTCTCCCTCTCTCTCTGCCCCTCCCCCGTTCATGCTCTGTCTCTCTCTGTCTCAAAAATAAATAAACGTTAAAAAAAAAAAAGATTAAAAAAAAAAAAAAAGATTTTGACCGAGGTGCAGAATTTCCCTCCAGAGATGTACAAGTCCACGGTCTACCCCCATGGGTGTGGGGGCCTCTTGCCTCAAACTTTGGTTTTGGCCTATTTGATAAGAGAAAAACAGCCTCTCATCATAGCTTTAATTTGTGTTTCTCTTAGTAGGTGTAGACTGGGGCATTTTTTCATATGTCGGAGCCACTGTGGTTTTGGTTTTGTTGTTGTTTTTTTTTCTTTTGTAAATTGTCAGTTCATGGACTTTACCCATCTTTTCTATTGGTTATTTGATCTTTTCCACTTTGATTTGCACGTGCTTTTTATATATTAAGGAAGTAATACCTGTCATATGTGTCGCAAATATTTCCCCCACCGTTCCATTTTTTTATAATGGGCTTTTCCATGCACACACTTTATTTTTAGTGGTCTTTTCATTAATGGCTTCTGAGTTTTGGGCCTTCCTTAGAACATTCTTCCTATAAGATGACCAAAAACCAAAAATCTGGAGTTTTTTCTTGTTATTCTGTTGGTGGTAGGGTTTGGTTTCCGCTTGGGTATAAGGCGTGAGATAGGAACCCAATTTTATTTTATTTTATTTTGTTTTCAGATTGCCTCCCCCCCCCCAGCGCCAGCAACACTTACACAATAATCTATCTTCCTCCCGTCGACACGTCAGGCCACCTTCATCGGTGCACACATTCGGGTGACTTCTGGAACTTCGCTCTGTCCCCATGATTGGTTCGTCTCATCAGAGTCTAGCCCACACCGCTCTCGGTACAGGAGCTTGGTCTCAGCCTCTGATGTGAGATCAGAGGATCGATTTAGAGAAATGACATCTTGGTCTCACTTTTAGTCTTCCTGCCGAAGAACGGGGCAGGCCTTTCTGTTTATTTATCTTCCTTCTGCTTATTTATCTTCCTCTGGGTTATTTATCTTCCTCGCAAAGATCTTCCTTTCTTTTCTTTCTTCTTCTTTTTTTAATGTCCCTTTACAAGTTTTTTGTATAGGTGTTGAACATTTCTAGTTAAGATTATTCCAGAGGGACACCTGGGTGGCTCAGTGGGTTAAGCATCTGACTTTGGCTCAGGTCGTGACCTCAGGGCTCGTGGTTTCCAGCCGGCATCCGGGTCTCTGCTGTCAGGGCAGAGCCTGCTTCAGATCCTCTGCCCCTCCCCGCCCCCCAAGATAAATAAATAAATGTTACACATTTAAGGGTCAGTCACGTAAGCGTCCGACTTCAGCTCGGGTCATGATCTCACAGCTCGTGAGTTCGAGCCCCACGTCAGGCTCTGTGCTGACAGCTCAGAGCCGGGACCCTGCTTTGGATTCTGTCTTATTCTCTCTCTGCCCCTTACTTGCTTGTGGTCTCTCTCAAAAAAATAATAAACATTTAAAAATTAAAAAAATAAATAAATAAAGAGATGTGCCTTCGACTTGCTGTCCACATAAAAATCCACTGATTCCTATTTTATTAAACTTTGCAAGTCGTTGGGAACAGAGGTTGCATTTTACCAAGTGCCAACCAAATGTATTTCACCCATTTAATTATTATTTTTTTAATTTTGTATTTATATATTTTAAGAGAGGGAGAGCACATAAGCAGGGGAGGGGCGGGGGGGGAGGGGTGAGAGAGAATCCGTGCTGGCAGCACAGAGCCTGACATGGGGCTTGAACCCACAAACCGCGAGATCACGACTCAAGCCGAAATCAAGAGTTTAACACCCAACCTACCGAGCCAATCAGGTGCCCCTATTTTGCCATTTTTGTATCTGTATCAATGACCGTGTTTTCCTCTTTGAGCTGTTACTACGAGCCATGGTGTTAATAGCATAGTTTCCATCAGACCTGCCCTGTATTCCCTGTTGTAGAGCTTGCTGATTTCAATGTGCTGCTGGATTTCATTGGCTACTATTTTATTGAGGATTTTATATTGATATTCAGAGGTGAGACTGATGTGTTCTTTTCTTAGAGAAATCTGTCAGGTTTAGGAAGCTCTTTCTTTCTGTATTTTTTTCCTGTGCCCCGGAACAGTGAAGTTTACTGTAAGTAACTTCTATATAAGTTTGGTAACATTCTGAAATTCTGTGAACCTGCCCAACCAAGCCTGGGTTTTTGAGCACAGGGGTAATATATTGTTCTTTAACGGGATCCCTTGGGGCACCCGGGTGGCTCAGTTGGTTAAGCGTCCGACTTCAGCTTAGGTCATGATCTCACAGCTTGTGAGTTCGAGCCCCGTGTCTGGCTCTGTGCTGGGAGATTCTGTATCTCCCTTCGGATTCTGTGTCTCCCTCTCTGTCTGCTCCTCCCCCACTCGTGTTCTGGCTCTCTCTCTCTCAAAAATAAATAAAACATTAAAAAAACGAACAAACCCAGGAACGCTCTATCTTCCGTCGAGTGATTGTTCTATTTAGATTCCTTTCTCTTCTGATAGCAGGTGGTCTGCTCATTTATAGGTTCCCAGAGAATCATTTTACCCGTTTTCTGGGTTTGTTTTGTCTTCTTAACGCTGGGGCCTCGATGCAAAGTGTCTTCTGTATTCCTTCCCGTTTCCTGTTTCTGTGTCACTTACCACTTTGACCTTGGCGGTTCCATGATATTGGAAGTACCCCAGAACCGTACCGTCTAGTGGTGACAGGATTTCTCTGTGTGGTTACGTGGTCCTTCACTGGCCTTCGTGAGTTTTTCAAGTGTAACAATGGTGCAATGCACCTCTTCCTCTACAAGCCTTTTCTGTATTTAGAATGACTGCCTTGGGCTCGGTTTTCTGGACCAAAGGGTAGGCACGTTTTGGGGGCCCATTTACTTTCCAGAAGGGTGTTCCAATCTGCACTCCCACCAGCGACGGAGGATTTTAAAAACATAGATCACCTCACGCTTTTTCCTCCAACCGAAACACCCCTGGGGCTCCCCCACCTTCCCCCTGCCAACAAGGCCCCTCTCAGGCTGGTTTCTGCCCTGACTTCACCTCCCGTCTCCCACCGGAAGGTTCTTCCTCCCCTGTTCCGGCTACACTGACCTTCTTTCTGGTCTTGAATATAATGAGCTTTTTCTGGCTCCGGGACTTGGCTGTTCCCTGTGTCCAAAACACCCTTAACCACAAACCTCCCCACATGGGCTCCTTCCCATCAGTCAATTCAAGCGTCACCTTCCCAGAATGGCCCTCCCTGACCACTAGACGGTGATGCCCACCCCATCCCCGCAGTCACACGCTATTCCATCCTTCTGTCCTGTTGTCTTGCAGGCATTTGACACTTCCTGAAGTGACTGCTTGCTTGCTGGGGACTGACACCCCATGGGGGCAGGGACCCTGATGTGTCCTCTGTATCTAGAACAGCGTCTCACAGCGAGTAATTTTGTAAAAAATTTTTTAAGTGTATTTATTGATTTTGAGAGAGAGAGAGAGAGCAGGGGAGGGGCGGAGAGAGAGAATTCGAGGCCGGCTCCGTGCTGTCAGCACGGAGCCTGATATGGGGCTCGCACTCACGGACTGTGAGATCATGTCCCAAGCCGAAACCAAGATTCGGACACTTTACCGACTGAGCCGCCCAGGTGCCCCCCACCCCGAATAAGTTTTATTTCCCCCCAGGAGGAGAGCTTTCAAAGCTCCAGACCCATGGGAAGTACGAGGCTCATTTCCTCTAAGGTCAGTTTCTTAGAGCAGCTGGCCATCTCCCCTGGTCCAAACAGCACCAGATGAAGGGCAGGGGGAGCGTCCACCCTCAGCGCACGCTGTCACTTCACTCAGTGCAGCCTTATTCCGCGCTCAGTTCAGTCCACCCTTCAAACAAATATCTGGTTCCTACCGCACGCCATGCACTCCTCCGGGCACTGACGATCCAAGCAGAAATCAAGCAGGGCCTTCTCCCAGGGGACTTCTAGTCTTTTAGAGGGGGACAAGGCTTTGAGAACAGGTGCCAACCACGGTGTGGGCTCTGGGCTTCCTGTGGGACGGCAGAGGTGGGTCTCAGGGCAGGGGGAGGAGCAGCGAGTCTGGTGGAAAGGGACAGGAGGCATCCAGGTAGGGGCGTGGCTGGTGCTCTGGCAGGTGCTGTATTCTGATCCCATCCTGGTGGCTGGTTCCTGGGTGGGGAGGGGGGTCACCTACTTCCCAAGGACACAGAACCCAGCCCTGGAAGGACCACCTCCCAGCCGGTTCCTGTTGTCACCTTGAGGCAGGACCCCTTTCCCTGCATGTGGAACCGCCCCATCGCTGGCTCATTTCTTGTGCCAGGGCCCCAGTGGGCTCCCCTCTGTAAGGTCCCCTGAGCTTCCACGGTCTCTCTTAAAACCACGTTACAGAAGAATAAACCGAGGCTCAGACAGAGGCACAGGAGCTGGGGCCCTCAGCCCTGAGAGAAGGTTATAATTCCATCTACCTAGTCAGGGGCTGCTCCCAAGCTGGGGGGGAGGAGAGACGGGACCGAGGTGGGGACCCAGCCAGGGAGCAACACAGGGGGCAGCGGCAATCCTTAGACCTGGCTGGAATCCGCGCACCTCAAGGTCTCCAGCCCACGCACTCCTACTCATCCTTCAAAACTTTGAGTCTGGCCACCCCGTGAGCTGGCCCACCCACTGACCTGGGCACCTTAGGCCTGCCCTCCCTCCCCTCCCCGGCCGACTCAGGGCAGAGGAGCGGGGAAGGGGATGAGTGAGCCTGGGCATCCACGCGGGGAGGTGGGCTTGGGGGTGGCGGGCTAGGTCAACCTCAGGTCACCCGGGGTGTGGCCCGGTGCCACCACGCCCCTCCCCGGGGGTGTCCGGGCAGACGACCTCAGCCTCGGCCCCGCCCCCGCCTCTGCGGGCGCCGTGGGTTGGGGAGGGCGGGGGCGGGGCAGACAGGCAGGGGGAGGGGAGGGCGGGGCTCCGAGAGGGAAGGGGGGAGGGGGGCGGGCCGGGGCGGAGCGCGGTGGCCCCCGCCACGCTCGCCGCCGCCGCCGCCGCCGCCGCCGCTGCGCCCCCCGGACGCGCTCGCCGACCCGGGGCCCGCGGACCGCGGACCCGCGGAGGACGCCGGCTGCGCCGGGCCCGAAGCGCGGGGCGTGGGGCGCGGGCGCCCAGGGGTCCCGGCGCGGGGGCGGCGGGCACAGGCGGGGCCGGGCGCGCCGAGGACCCCCGGGCCGGGGCAGTGCCGAGGTAAGCGGTCATCGCGGAGGTGGCGGGCGGGGACGGGGACGGCGATGGGCTGGGGCGCAGAGACCTGTCGGAGCCTTTGTCTGCGGCGCGTGCGGCCCCACTCCGCGCCCCCTCCCCCTCCGCGCCGGCTCGGGCGGCTGAGTCCAGGGGCGGGGGCACGTGGCGCTGGGGACCCCGAATCTCCCACCCCCCCTCCACCCTCATCCTAGGAAGAGGGTACTCCTGCCCTGCCCCATCCAGCCTCTGGACCGGGCTGGCTCCCCCGCCGCGAGCGTAGGACCCAGACCCGGGAAAGGGGAGAGTGGCCGGTGGCCCCAGGCCGTGCCCAGATCTGGGAGCCACCTCCCTGCCTCCCCGGCAGGCCCAAAGGGTCCCTCCACCTGAAGTTCCTCCCTGGACCCCCTCTGCCCCATCACACCTCTTCCCCCAGCCAGCTGCCTCCTAGTTCTTGGAAAAGCTGCTGTACCAGGCAGGGCCTGAGCCGGGGGGGTCACCTCGTGGTAGCCTGCGGAGTCTGCCCTTTGCCTGGGGGGCACAGGCCTGGGAGCCAACTTTGTTGCTGATAGGGCTGGCCTGGCAGAAGGAGCCTGGGGGTGCAGGGTGCTGTCAGCCCTGAGACCTGCAGAAACCAAGCCCAGGGTCTGGGCTGAGCGAGTCACCAGCCAGCGCCGCGGCCAGTGCCTTCACCTCTCCAACAGCCGCTGTAGGAAGGGGGCGGCCGCGGAGCCTTGAAGCCCACTTTTCTGTGGGCAGAACCAACAGGGAGGAGTTGGGGCAGTCTGGAAGCCTGTGGAGGAGCAGCAGAGAACTCAAGCGGGCCCGGGCACAGGGGGGCCGGGGCCGTCCGAGGGTGGCCAGCCAGCTGGGGCCTGAGAGGGCCAGCAGGCTGGCTTTCCCAATAGAATTTAGGTTCCTCGTCGCCTCTGGAGGCCGAGCACAGCCCCTGGGAGGGAAGGGTCAGCCTGGCCCTGGGGTCCAGACACCCACTGCCTCACAGCACCCGGGGAGCCCATTCAGAACCCGTGTCCGCTCAGTCACAGCTGAAATGAGGGCACCAAAGGTGGTCAGCCCTGCCGGGGCTCCGATGCGACCCTCGTGGCCTCTGGCCTTGGCTCTCTGTGCCAAGCGGGTGCATGAGCCAGGCTTTCTGGACCGCTGGGGTCAAGAGCCCTCTCCAGCCTGCCGCAGTGTCCTGATGCGGGGGCTTGTGTGATTTCTGAGCACCTCCCGTGTGCCACCAAGCCTTTGACAATCCAGCCGCCACCCCCCCCCCCCACAGTTTATGAAGTTCTTTCTCCCCATCCTCATCCACAATAAGGAGGTAGGGAAACTGAGGCCCAGGGTGGCCCACTGAGCAGTGACTAGTGACCTGATGGCCAAAGAAATGAACCGTGTCTTCTCAACTCCCCAGGGGTGGACATCAAGGGCTTCTGACAGGAGTGGGGGGGAGCGGTGGGAGCAGAGAAGAACCCGGACAGTCTCAGATTTTTAAACCCACATGCGTGTCCTTAAATTTTAACTAAAGAGGGACAGGAGAAGAGGAGGGATGGGCCGGAGACGATCCGAGGCTCCAAGGCTGTTGGTGTAGGTGAGGGGGCCAGGGAGGGACGAGTTGGAGACGTAGGCCAGGAGAGGTGGAGATGAGCCATCTCATTGCACCCCCCCCCCACTCTGTCACCCGGTGAGGCCTGGCCCGTGCCCAGGCCGGTGAGGTCATGCCCAGGGGCCATGGGGCCGCCACAGGGGGATCCCACAAGAGGGGCCTGGAGGAGCACATGGGGACGGTGGCTGAGGCAGGCATCGTGGGTGGCAGCTGCCTGCCTCACCAAGGAGCCAGAGGGAGCAGTGGGGCCACCTCCCGGCTTGATGCTGAGCACGTCCGCCCTCTCGGGTGGCGTGGCCAGGCGTGGCCAGGGCGCTGCGTCTTGGGAAGCTTTGCAGAACACAGGTCAGGAGTTCGGGGTTCGGGTGTCCTCTGGGGATGGGCTCCCATCCTGAGTGTTCCATCGCTCTGCCGCTGGCCCCTTCCCTGGCCTCCCTATCCAGGGAGGCTGGGAAGGCGGAGCCCAGGGTCTCGAGCCTCCTGTGCAGAATCCTGCCCAAGGCCACGGAGCAAGGCCATGGTCATTCACACCAGGCCCAACTCTGTCCTAAATCTTACTGGGCTTCCCGGCTCCAGATGTGGCCAGAGGCCCGGGACTGGGGGGCACTCAGGAAAAGCACCGAGCCTGTAGGGAGGTTATACCTGCTTCTGGCCTCCGGACGGAGAAGCCGGTGACCCTCTCCTCCATACTCCTGGGTGCCCATCAGCCCGGCAGCTTCCCCAGTCCCCGGAGCAGCCTGGAGGCAGGATGGCTCCGGGCTCCAAGGCCCCAGTAGAAACTCTATGGAGAGCCTGGAAAGGTGGAAACATGGGGCCAGCAGGAGGCGCCCGGTGACTGGAGGCTGAGAGCTGGTAAACTGAGGCGGGAGAGCGGGAGGAAGCGAGACGAAACGAGAGCAGGTAGAGGTGGAGGGTGGTGACAGGCCAACCTCAGAGAAGCCTGGAGTAATCCCCGGCACGTGGGATCCCTCGGGAAGGGGGCCTTCCCCTGGCTGCTTCTGGGGGCTCTCCCACACGGTGGTGTGGGCCGAGATGCCGCGCTCAGTGCTGGACGCTCCGGTCCCACCTCTGTGTCAGATTCTCTGAGGCGAGCTTGCGATCAGATAAATGAGTAACAGTTGTTACAAAACCAAATTGCTGGGGCGCCTGCCTGGCTCCCTCGGTGGAGGATGAAAGCCTTGATCTCAGGGTTGTGAGTTCGGGCCCCTCGCTGGGTGTAGCGGTTACTTTAAAAAAAAAAAAATCTTAAAAATGAAAAAGAAGGAAAACTTGGTAACTCTCTTAGGGAAAGAAAACAAGACTCCCCCCACCCAGCTGCACACACAGTGTTACTTACACAGGGGGTGCCTCTCCGCCATGGATCAACTGGCTTCTTCCTTTCTTGCAGAATTTTTTAATGTTTATTCATTTTAAAAAATTTTTTCTAGGGGCGCCTGGATGGCGCAGTCGGTTAAGCGTCCGACTTCAGCCAGGTCACGATCTCGCGGTCCGTGAGTTCGAGCCCCGCGTCAGGCTCTGGGCTGATGGCTCAGAGCCTGGAGCCTGTTTCCGATTCTGTGTCTCCCTCTCTGTCTGCCCCTCCCCCGTTCATGCTCTGTCTCTCTCTGTCCCAAAAATAAATAAAAAACGTTGAAAAAAAAATCTTTTTTCTAATCCTTGATTTGAGAGACAGAGACAGAACGCAAACAGGGGAGGGGCAGGGAGAGAGGGAGACACAGGATCCGAAGCAGGCTCTAGGCTCAGAGCTTTCAGCACAGATCCCGACGCGGGGCTGGAACCCATGAACTGAGAGATCGTGACCTGGCTGAAATCGGACGCTTAACCGACTGAGCCACCCACGCGCCCCATGCTTATTATTTTTTTTAACTTTTCAAGGTTTATTTACTTTTGAGAGAGAGTGCAAGTGGGGGTGGGGCAGGTGTCCCCCTCTGACCGCAAAGCGCCCTGGATGAGTTGTGTCGGGCACCCCCTCGTGGAGGGAAGCCGTGCGTGGGACACGGGGCACAGCGTTGGGCCGCGTTGGCTGTTCCACCCGGCGCTCCAGCCCCGGACCATTGCTTCGCCGTCGATTCCCCTCCCGTCGCGCTGCCGCCAGCTGCACTCGGGCCCCTGTCCCGGGCTCCCCGAGGCGCACAGGGGTGCGGACCCCGCCGTGCTGCTGCAGAGCGGCTGGGAGAGTGGCAGCGAGGACCCAGGGGCGCGGTGGGGGCGGGGGCGCCCCCCTGGCTCAGCCGGCCTCCCCGCCTCTCCCCGCAGCGCGGCTGCCATGGGCTCCGTGGGCAGCCAGCGCCTCAAGGAGCCCAGCGTGACGGGCACGCCGGACAGGGCCGTGGTGACCAGCTTCGGCTTCGACGGCTGCCAGCTGGAGGAGGAGGTGGCCGTGCGGACAGCTGGGGGCCGGGACGGCGGGCCCGGGGGCGCCCCGGTTTTCACGGACTCTGGTGAGTGAGGGTGCGAGCCTGGCCCCGCGGGGACCGGAGCCCTGGGGGAGGGGCGCCTTGGGGGGGGGTGTCCGAGCGCAGGCCCCAGGGGGTGTCGGGATGGGTCACGCCTGCCACGGGGACACGCAAGCCCGCTGTCGCAGGGCCCACGCCCCGACGCTGCCTCCAGCGCAGGTCAGGGAGCCAGGCTGAGGAGGCTTCGTCTTAACATGGGCTTTCCTGACCCCTGGGCGGCTGCAGGGGGCACAAGGTGAGTCTGCCCCGTAGGGCTTCCGCCTGGAAGTGACATGGGCCGCCTGGGTCACGTTCAGTGGCCTCCCTTCAGTGGAGATGGGAAAGAGCCTGGAAGAAGGACTGATGTGAGGTTCAAAGACTTGATTTTCATCCTGGCTGTGTGACCTTGGGCAAGGGCCTAAGCCTCTCTGAGCTTGTTTCCCCACATGGAGGAACCAGGCAGGCTGCCTCTGAGATCAGACTTGCAGGGTAGAGGGCTGCCCCTGGACAGGTTCGGGTTCAGCCCCAGCCCCCCGTCTCTCTGCCAGCTGGGGGACCGTGGGCAAGTTTCCATTGTCTGCGCTTGGGTTATGTCCTCTAGGAAAGAGGAAGGGGACTGGTACCACCCTCCGTGTGGCTGCAGTGGAAGCCCCAGAACATCGCTTAGGGCTGTCCCCGCGCTCAGGAGGCCCCTGTGATAGTTCGTTTGAGGTGGCTATAGTTTATGCTGGCACCAGCGCAGGCTCGGAAACAGGGGCTTATTCTCTGGTTCCGTCCGCTCTGTCTGCAGATGGGAAGCAGAGGCCCTGCTGGCCGAGCCCTGCAGTGGGTTGGAGTAACCTTGCTGCTCCCCTGTGCCTAGGCAGGGCCAGCTCCCGGCCCATCCCCCAGGTGCCAGACTTCCCCCAGCCGGGGGTGGCACTAGATAGCATGTGGCCAGAGACGTGGATGGCGGCCCAGGCTCTGTGCTGACGGCTCGGAGCCTGGAGCCTGCTTTGGATTCTGTGTCTCCCTCTCTTTCTGCCCCTCCCCTGCTCTGTCTCTCTCTCTCTCTAAAATAAATAAACGTTAAAAAAAATTGACTATAGTAGCTTTGGTGACGGTGGCTGGGTCAGTCAGCGTTCAGCCAAGAAACAGAGCCAGTAGGAGACACATAGAGAGAGAGCAGACAGAGAGAGATGTAGGTATGTAGGTGTAGATATATACACACGTGTATGGATTTATTACAGGAAATAAGCATCCACAGTGGAGCCTGGCTACAGCAGTCTGAAGTCCATAGGCAGGTGCTCAGGAAACCCCAGGGGCATGAGCTGTTTAGGGTCTCAGCTCTGGGAAGACCTACATGTCTTGCCTGATTCGGCCAGGCCCACCCAGGGTAATTTTTTTTGATTAACTTAGAGTCCACTCAGGAGGGACTTTAATCCACAAAATCCCTTCACAACAGCACCTCAGTCAGTGTCTGATTGAACAACGAGGGACTGTTTTAGCTTGCCAAATTGGCCCATAAAATTGACCACCACAGTCCACCCCTTGCCCACTTCGCTCCCATACACGGCTCTGTAAACCACACTGAATCTCCAAATAAAGACACCAACAAAGTCATACCGCTGCCTGGGGTGACACAGCTAACCAAAAACACGCTGATCCTTTCCCAGGGAGATGCAAAGTCCACGTTCCCACGTTCCCACCTCTCCTTTGACAGCTCGTAACATAAATACTGAGATGGGACGTTAACACGTGAACGTGTCTTAGGTTCGACACTAAGGTCACAAAGCAGACAAAACACGAGTTCCCGGTTAATACACATATGCAAACATTCATGTCAAGACAAGGAAGAAACACGCGTGACAACGGCATTTGTCGGTTCTGAGGCGGGCCACGTGGTCCTAGCTGGCACTTATGACCCCCTTTCCCCGCTACCCATTCCTCGTGCTCTTCACCCTCAGCACCTAGCTGGCCTTGGTTCTTTGCTTGGTGGGCTGACCCAGACCTTCACTTTTTTTTTTTTTTAACGTTTATTTATTTTTGAGACAGAGAGAGACAAGAGCATGAACAGGGGAGGGTCAGAGGAAGAGGGAGACATAGAATCTGAAACAGGCTCCAGGCTCTGAGCTGTCAGCACAGAGCCCGACGCGGGGCTCGAACCCACAGACCGCGTGATCATGACCTGAGCCAAAGTCAGACGCTTAACCGACTGAGCCACCCAGGCGCCCCCAGACCTTCACTTCTAAAGGCTACAATTGGATTGTTGTTGTTTTCCGTTGACTTCAGTCCCGGGGACTGGAAGTCCTAAGAGATGCCATAAGGAACCTCTTGCAATCCGGATATTCTCATCTTCCGTTCTATTCTGTTCTGCCCCCACGGGCAGCAGCAAGCTGATTTCCCCTTGGTAGTCGGGTTGACCCACCCCAGCCAGGAAGGCAGCCCTCTCCTCTGCCCGTTGATTCAGGGCCGGGAGGTGTCCAGAGTGCCTGGTGGCCGTCTCGCTCCCAGGTCAATGGGATCATTGTGTCTCTGCGTAGAAGCACTTCTCCTGTCGCAACCAGGACCGTCCCCTTGGGCCGGCAGCCTCGAGGCACAGGGGTGGGGAGCAGGCATGTTGCTTGCGGGCTTTTGAAGGTCATCGTGATTGGTGCTACTCCCACGGCCGCCCGTGCTCCCCGGACACCTGGGTGCCGAAGGAGAGATCACCCCATGTGTTAGACACCGAGTTAGAGTATACACAGCCTTCTGGAGGGTTCCACCTTGGCTGAGTCTTCTGACGGCCCTTCCTCCATCCCGTCAAGCCAGCTGCTTGGTGGCCGTGATGGTGATGGCCGTGGGTGGTTGCCATGACTGGGGCAGCTCTGGCCACGAAGGCGGATGGTGGCCGCGATGCTGGTGGATGTGGGGGCGGTGACCACGGTGTCGATGGCCCGTGGATGTGGGGGTGGCGGTGCTACGGTAGACTGTGGTCCTGGCACGGCGGCCATGGCTCCGAGGGGCTTGTCCGCCTCTAACCTGCCGCCTCTGGGTTTAGCGGTAGGGGAGCCCGTGCCCGACGACCGCTACCACGCCATCTACTTTGCGATGCTGCTGGCTGGCGTGGGCTTCCTGCTGCCCTACAACAGCTTCATCACCGACGTGGATTACCTGCACCACAAGTACCCAGGTGGGTCCCCCGCGGTCGTGTCCCGCCCGCCACAGGCCGGCCGGCGCACTCAGCTCTGGCCCGCCACCCTCCGGAGACCCCGCAAGCGGGCCTCGGTTTCGGGGAAGCCCATTTTATTCAGATCCTCACTCGGCTGCCGAACGCGGAGTGACTCCAAGCGCCCGCTCACCCTCTCTGGGCTGTCAGCCAGTCTCGGGCGGCGCAAGGAAGCGGCCCCTGGGGAGGGTGGGTGCAGGGAGCGGGGTTCCCCCCAAGCACCTGCTGCTGGCCGGCCCCCTGCAGGGACCTCAATCGTGTTCGACATGAGCCTCACCTACATCCTGGTGGCGCTGGTGGCCGTGCTCCTGAACAACGTGCTGGTGGAGAGACTGAACCTTCACACCAGGATTACCGCGGGTACGCTGCCCACCGGGGCTCCCAGCTCTCACGCATCCGGCCTGCCACTCACCCCAATTTCCCTCCGACTCACTCACCCCATCTATGAAATGGGCACATGTCCTAGGACTGCTACAGAGTTCAGCGTATGAAAGTAGGGTCAGGCCTGTGGCGGGTGCGCCACGTGCTAGCGTGACACCTGCACCTGGGGAGGCTCTGTGCGCCCCACATGGCGTCCTGGGGCCTAATCTCCTCTTCCTGTCCCTTTCCTCTTCATGGCAACGTCCGGTGTCAAGGCCCAGCTCAAATGGGGCCTCCTCCAGGAAGCCTTCCAGGCACCCCTCCTGAGCCCTCTAAGGTGCCCTCGGCCCTCCCAGCATAAAGGGGAAAAGGCAGACAGAGAGGGCACCTCTGACCTGGCTCTGCAGGAGGGGTGGCACGGGGGGAGCCCCGAGCCTCATGTGCCCACGTCTCTGGCCTCTCGTCCCTCAGGCTACCTCTTGGCCTTGGGCCCCCTCCTCTTTATCAGCATCTGTGACGTGTGGCTGCAGCTCTTCTCTCACGACCAGGCTTACGCCATCAACCTGGCCGCTGTGGGCACCGTGGCCTTAGGCTGCACAGGTAGGAGCCCGGGCCGGGGGGGGGGGGGAGGCGGGCAGGGCGGGGGCCGGGGCCGAGCCCCTGAGTACCCACTGCTGGCCATGCCACCCCCACCCCGTCCGCCTGCTGGGAGCGTAACGACACGAGGTGACAAGGACTCAGTGCTGGCATCTACCCCCGTGCGTGCCCCATGTGGGTGCTCACACAGTGCACACGCACGGCGCCCGCCACATCCCCGTGCACGCTCCGCACACGCACACACACGCTGGGCGCACGTTTGCACACCCCTGCATGCCCTGTGGACGTGGAGGCAGTTCCCTGGCTTTCTCAGATAGAGACTGCACTTCAGGAACTGTCTTGCCCATGTGACCACGCCACTGTGTTTCTCTTGGAGACTGGCTTTCAAAGTTGTATTTCTGACTTTTAATTTTAAAACTATTTCAAACCCACGGGAAGGTTGCAAAAATAGTATAATAAATTCCCATACACCGACCCCCGGTTGCTAATGTTTTGTCGGATAGGCTTTCCCTCTGTCCCCCCCGTTTACGTACATAGGTGCGTATAAATTTTGCCCCTGAATGCACATCAACATAAAATACGCTATGTTTTCCCTTTAAACCGTTCGGGGGTTACGCGCAGACGTCATTACCTGTCTTGCCTACATACTATCACCGGGGGGTGTATTTTCTAAAAGCCGAGACGTTTCATCTGTAACCGGGTTACAACTGCCCGAGTCTGGGAATTGAGCGCTGCCCACGTCCGAGAACTGAACACTGACCCCCACGGTACCTTACCTACAAACCCATATGCGCGTATTACCAATCGCCTTGGGAACGTCTTTAGCGTTTTCTTTTTCTGATCCAGGATCCGATCCAGGATCGTGTCCTACGTTCATCGTTAATCCCCTTTAATCCCCGAGGGTCCTTAGGTTTCCACGGCCATGACATTTGGAAAGGTCCAGGCCTGTTTTTTTGTACTCTTTAAGTTCTTCTTGAGCGGGAAGAAACACACTTCCTGTTACAAGCCAGTGTGAGTTACCTGTTTATCAGTGAAATCAAGGCTTCTGGAAACAGTGTTCTCATTCCAGGCCGTGTCCTCGGGTCTGTTTTGTTCTGTTCCATTTGGTTAAAAAGCAGATATTTTCCCAGTGTGACCGCTCCAGGGTGTCTGTGTAGACCACGGATGCGCCAACCTGCAGGGTCCGAGCCAGTGTCTTTAACCCCCTTAGACCCGGTGCTGGTTGGGACGAGAGCAGTGAGGCTCTAGAAACCAGCCGGCTCCGAGATCTCGGTGCCTTTGTAGAGCGAGACTTATTTCTGGTTCTTGCCACGCGTTCGACACGTGGATGGGGGCGGTGCTCCACAGTCACTGGGAGTCGGGCCGCAGCGGTAACTGTAACACGGGTTCCCTGCGGTCACTGCTGCTGGGGGAAAGACACACCCCCAGTCCACGTGGGCTTTTCATTGCCGCGGCCAGACGCGGGGCACATTGTCGCTGCACGTGTTTCATTGGCCGGAGCCAGTCACTGGGGTCCGGCTGGCCGCGCACGCTCGGTTTGGTGGGCGCTGGGACCAAATCTCTGTGCTGCCCGCGATGTTCACGTCTGTTTCCCCGCACCCTCACCAATGTGTGCTCTCGGACTTGTGAATTTGGTTCCAAGCTGACAGGTGATGGGTGGCATCTCACGGTTACTCCTCTGTCCCCCCAAGTGCAGCAATCCAGCTTCTATGGCTACACGGGGATGCTGCCCAAGAGGTACACGCAGGGCGTGATGACCGGGGAGAGTAAGTAGCAGCAGGCCCCCTGGAGGGGACCCCCCCCCCCACGACATGCCATGGACCCGGTGCTGGGGACCGTGACCGCCGTCTCCCCGCGCCTGGCTGGTGGGGGGCAGGGACTCCTGGCGGGAAGGGACGTGGCTTCGATGTGTGCACATCTCTCCAAGCATGCGGTCCTTTGCGTGAGAAGCATACACGTCTCCTCGCGGGGGTCTGTGGTGGCTTGGAGTGCCCGTGTGTCTGTGTGTGCGTGTGTGTGTGGGGGTGAGCCTGTCCAAACCGTGACATCCAGCATCATGCCGTCCTCGGAGCCCCAGACCCCTGAGCTAACCCCCGCCCGGCACCCCCACTTGGCTTCTCAGACCCGCTTTCCCAAGCCCATCTGCCCTGTCCTCCCGCCCCTGGTCGGTGAATGGCCCCCCCTTGCTCACACCGGACACTTACCCAGCACCTAGACTTGCCCCGCACCCCAGCCCCGGTCCGGGGGGGCCAGCTCCCCTCTTGCCTGCCGCCCCAGCCCACACATCAGGACCCCCTTTGAAGCACCTTCCTCCAGATGCTCCCATTCTTCCTTCTGCACCCGGACGGGCCGAGGTCCAGGCAGGACGCCGGGCCCACTTCTCGTCTTCGAGGTACTCTGCGCCCCCTCCCGTGTGGTGACCACATGGCCCCAGGGCGCCAGGCCTCAGGTCTGTGGGGTCTGGTTCCAGGAAGCACTGGACAAGCAGATCACTTCTGTACATTTTGCCGCGGAGATGAGCAAGGCACCTGCCGGAGCGGTGCGGATTTGGGGTGGTTTACGCAGTCAGGAGCCCCGCACTCTGGGAACAGCCCACACCCACATCCTGCCTGAGGCCTCCTGCCTGCCATGACCCCGTTGCCCTCCCTGGTGACCTCGCGAGCACAGCCACCCTGCCGGGGACACCGCCCCCGGCCGTCGCCTACCCGCAGAATCGTGCGGGGGTGTTGGCATTTTTCTGCGACTTCTCTGCCGCCTTCCCCACCGAGCCCCGGGAAGGCCGGGCCTATGTCCCCTCTGTCCCCACTGTGTCCTCAGGGCGGGATGGTGCCAGATACACAGCAGGCGTTCTAGAAATGCCCCTGCGTGTGACTATGCAGTGCCAGGGAGGGATGTTCTGAGTGGTCGCATTTTGTGAACCGCTACCTGCACGTCTGAAGACCGGGCCAGGCCAGGCCCAGGGCCGGGGGCAGGGGCGGGTGCAGGGCCAGGGGCAGAGTGGGGGCAGGGCCAGGCAGGGCCGGGGCAGGTGCGTGGCTAGGGGCAGAGCGGGCCAGGGCCAGGCCGGGCAGGGCCAGGGCAGAGCTGGGGGCGCTGAGCGGGGGCCGAGGCCTGGGCCCAGCACGGCCCCCTCTCGGCTCCAGGCACGGCGGGCGTCATGGTGTCCCTGAGCCGCATCCTCACCAAGCTGCTGCTGCCGGACGAGCGGGCCAGCACGCTCATCTTCTTCCTGGTGTCCGCGGGCCTGGAGCTGCTCTGCTTCCTGCTGCACCTGCTGGTGCGGCGTAGCCGCTTCGTGCTCTACCACACGGCGCGGCCCCGCGACAGCCGCCCCGGCTGCAGGGCCGGCTACCGGGTGCACCACGACGTCGCGGCGGGGGACGTCCACTTCGTGAGTCTGCCGGGCGCCGCCCCCGCCCAGTCCCGCTTGCGGTCTCCGCCACGCCGTGGCCTCCTTCGGGGGCCTCCTTCGTTCTGCGGACCCAGGTTGCGTCCCTCCGGGGCACCGCGTGTCTGTGGCCTGAGTCCCCCGCGGGCAGGCCGCCCGGAGCCATGCTGGGGGGCGGGGCGCCCTCTGGTGGCGGCAGCGGGGGCGGTGGGGCGGAGGCGCGGAGTCCCCCCAGACGGGGTCCAGAGGGTCACCCCGGCTCTGCGTGGGAATCGCTGCCGTGAGCTCAGGATGGGGACCACCAGGCCACATGCCGTGTCACGGTGCTGGGATAAGGCCCACAGTGGGAACGAGGCCCCCCGGTGGCCAAGGAGGTTCCCCAAGAAGTGGCTTCTGGGCTGAAACCTGGCCCGTGGGGGAGGGGAGACGGGAAGACCCACAGGAAGGGCATTGGGGACAGAGGGAAATGCATCTGCAGGGGCTCAGAGGCGGATGGGGCTCGGTGTGTTTGAGGAGCCCCCACCCAAACCCCACCGGCCGCTGCTTCGTCCTCCCTCCAGGAGCACCAAGGCCCAGGCCTGGCCAACAGCGGGTCCCCGAAGGACAGCCCGGCCCACGAGGTGACCAGCCACGGAGGGGGCGCCTACACGCGCTTCGATGTGCCTCAGCTGGGAGTCGCGCGCAGCTGGCCCTCCTTCAGAGGTGGGGGTGGGGGTGGGGGCGGGGCGGGCAGGGCGGTGCTCCGCGCATGTCCCGGCCCCGTGGGCCTGGCGCGCGGCTCCGTGGGGCGGGGCGGGGGCGGTCGGGCCGTGCTCTGCGCATGTCCGGTGACGCCCCGGCGCCGTGGGCCTCATTGCGCGCACGTGCGGTGCCGGCGCGGACGCTGCGCCGTGACCCCTGGCCCGTCCCCCGCAGCCCTGCTGCTGCACCGCTACGCCGTGGCCCGCGCCATCTGGGCCGACATGCTGTCCATCGCCGTCACCTACTTCATCACGCTGTGCCTGTTCCCGGGTCTCGAGTCCGAGGTCCGCCACTGCGTCTTGGGCGAGTGGCTGCCCATCCTCATCATGGCCGTGTTCAACCTCTCCGACTTCGTGGGCAAGGTAGGCCCGCAGCCCCTTCCCTGCGTCTGGGGGAGAGGCGGTGGGGGCGCGAGAGCCCTGGAGGCCCGGGGGAGGGGCAGGCCCCGAGCCGAGCACGCTCGTGGGGAGGGCGGTGGCCAAGCAATGACGCGGCCCCGCGACCTTGCAGGGCGGCTCCGAAATGCCTGTCGGCCGTGCGCACAAAGTCCGGCACCGTCGTTCTGTGTCTGTGCTCAGCCCGCAGGGCCCCGGGTCAGGCCTCCAGAGACGGCACAGGAAGTACTTCCGGGGGCAGGAGCGCCCGGAAGGGGCCAGGAGAATCTGGGCAGAGTGCTCTGTGCTACGGGTGCAGGACAGGGTTGGGGAGTCAGGGCTGGAGTAAGATCAAGGCTCCCGTTTCTGGGACAGGCCTGACGTGGGGGAACTTGAGGCTCAGAGAGGGAAAGCCGTTTGCTCGAGGTCACACAGCAGGGAGTCTGGTTCTTGAGGGAAGGAGGCTTAGTTAGCGGGCTCAGCTCCAGATCTTGCGGCTTCCTGCTGTGGGAGTGGTTGCAGGTGACCCTCGGCGCCTCGGGTGTCATTTTTCAAGCGGGGTCAAGAGCCCGTCCTGCGAGGGGACGGTGAGGATTGAGCAGGAGGGATCTGTGCGGTGTTTGGAAGGATTCTGGACACACGGCGAGCACCGCATGTCACTGTGACACGGGATTTGTGGATTTGGTGGTCCCGGCTGGGTGAGGACAGGGACGCACCCTGAGCCGGAGCGTGTGGAGACAGGGGCCGCGTGTGGGGGCCGCGGTGGAGACGGCGGGGTGGTGGCGTCAGTGGAGGGAGGGGGCCGAAGTGCTTCGCTCCCCGCAGATCCTGGCAGCTCTGCCCGTGGACTGGAGGGGCACCCACCTGCTGGCCTGCTCCTGCCTGCGTGTGGTCTTCATCCCCCTCTTCATCCTGTGCGTCTACCCCAGCGGCACGCCCGCCCTGCGCCACCCGGCCTGGCCCTGCGTCTTCTCTCTGCTCATGGGCATCAGCAACGGCTACTTTGGCAGCGTGCCCATGATCCTGGCGGCGGGCAAAGTGAGCCCCAAGCAGCGGGAGCTGGCGGGTAAGGCCCGGCACCCCTCTGCCCGGCAGGGAAATCGAGGCCCGCAGAAATCCCTGCCACGCGGCAAGAAGGTGCATTTGGGCTCCGGGATCAGATCGATCTCAGGGAGATTGTAGCGCGAGCGTGTTTGTCGGTCGTTTGTTCCTTCGTTCCACAACTACGTGGTGAGCCCCTACCGTGGGCCAGGCGCCATTCTAGGTGCTGGGGACTCGGCGGCCACGAAACAGTGCTTCCTGCGCTCATGGGGCTGACAGTGCAGAGGTGACAGGTGACAGGGCATGTAATACGTTGAGTGGTAAGTACGACAGAGAAAAGTAAACCAGAGAAGTGGGATGTGGGAGTTGGGATGGGAGCTTGCGATGTAAGCAGAGCAGTCTGGGAAGGCTCCCTGAGGAGGTGACTTTTGACAGCTGACCTGGAGAGAGTGGTGAGGGACACGTGACAGTGCTAGGGACTAGCCGGTGGGAAAGCCCAGAGGCAGAGCTGGCGGGGGGGGGGGGGGGGGGGGGGGGCGCCAGGGCAGGCAGTGGGAGGCCCGAGGACAGACTGGACCTTAATGTGTCTTAAGACCCCTTCTGGTGCTGCTTGGACAGCGGGGAGGGAACAGACGGGGGCAGGAAAGGAGTGACGGGTCCCGCACCCGTCTGTCGACAGCGTGAGGGGCGGGGACCCTGACAACAAGGGGAGGTTGCCTTGTCTCTGGAGGAAAATGGTGGTTTCTGGATCTGTTTTGATGGTAGAGCCCACGGGGCCAGCTGATGGATTGGGAGAGCGGGTGTGAGAAGGGGACGGGAGTCCAGGAGGAGCCCCCACTTTGGGGCTGTTGCAAGAAGCTTGGGTTGCCGTCTCTTGAGACGGTGGGGGCTTGTGGGGGAAGGGGCCCTGGAGTCTGTTCTGTGCACAGTGGTCCCAAAAACCCCGTTAGACCCTGGACGGTCCGTGACCAGGAAGCACGTGGAGACAGGGGGCTGGAGGTGGAGAAGCAGGCAAGGCCCCAGGCACCCGACGTGCTCCCATCGGGGTGTCTCACAGCCCCGAGACGGCCGCCTCTTCGGGAGCGGGCGCCAGTCGCTGCCTCGGACCCAAGAAGCCGGGGCTGCTGCCCAGCAGCCCTTTGTCGAGACCACCGGGTTGGTCCGCGTGGGTTTGGCCACCGCGGTCCTCTGAGCGCCCCTTGCTGCCCCGCCTCCACCTGCTTCCTCAGGTCCAGTCTCGTCCGCAGGGAACACCATGACCGTGTCCTACATGACGGGGCTGACGCTGGGCTCCGCCGTGGCCTACTGCACCTACAGCCTCACCCGGGACGCCTACAGTACTTGCTTCCGCCCCTCCACCAACACCTCCGCCCCCGCCGGCCTCTGAGCCGGGCCCGGGCCCCCCCCCCCCCCACTCTGGCCTGGACTAGGGGCCCCGAGGCCCGAGGCCCCCTCCCCGCCCCTGCCTGCAGTGCCTGCGGGGCCCCGGCCTCCCCCCCCCCCCCCCGCCCCGTGCCAGTAACGCCACCCTCCGGGTCCGGCCGGCCGTCACGCCGGCCCCAGGGTTCTGCCGAGCCCTCCGGCCCCCCAGAGCCACCCAGCACTGTGCTCTGCGTCGCGTCTCCGGCCTGCCCTTCACCCTCTGTCTGTGTCCGGTGGCCCCAGCTGTCGCCAGATGAGTGCCCTCTCTGGGGTCGCAGCCGTTCCCGGCCAGGAGAGCAGACTGCCAGCCGGTATCCCCTCCTGGTGACCCTCACCCACGGACCCGGGCCCCAGCCCTCCTCCACCAGGGGCCCTCCTCGTGAACACGAGAGGTCCTCAGCGGAGAGGGCCTGTCCCCCTCCGTCTGTTCGTAAACACTGCTTCTTTCGAACAAAACGCATCTGCCGGGAGGGAATCGTAGCCCTGGGTCTGAATGGTTTCAGGCCACTGTCTACGCCGGTCTATGACCACAGCCTCCGCACCGGTCTGGGCGCACCCACCCCACGCCGAAATCCCCCTCTGTGCACCCTGGCGCCCACCTGATGCCACAGGCCTGGCAGTCTGTGCCTGCCCCGAGACCCTGTCTGCTTCTCTGGCCACCCCATCTGTCTGTGACGCCGGAAGGGGGCACGCTCTGGTTGAAGTCTCTCTCTCAGACACTGATCCTCACCCAGGGAGGCCCAAGGAGGGACGTGAGTCCCTGGCAAGTAGGGAGGTGTGGGGGTCCCTCAGCCGGGACCCTCAAGCCCCAGGCTGGCCCGGTGCCCTGAGCGGAGGGATTTCTGGAGTGTCTTGACAAAGTCAGGCTTCTCAGGGGAGAGGAGTCTGCCCTGCCACCCC
The DNA here is from genome assembly GCF_016509475.1 of Prionailurus bengalensis. Classification (NCBI taxonomy): domain Eukaryota; kingdom Metazoa; phylum Chordata; class Mammalia; order Carnivora; family Felidae; genus Prionailurus; species Prionailurus bengalensis. The sequence goes on from NC_057357.1 coordinate 4,660,992, forward strand.
CACGGCACAGCTGTGACCACCCGCCCCTGTGTCCTGTCTCCCCCTCACCCCCCGGTCTGTCCACTAACTGTACCGCACTGGCCATTAAAAGATGAAGGCAGAAACTCCCCAGCTGCTGCCTCAGAGTAGTGTCTGTGTGGGTGGGGGCTGCCCCCCCGACCTTGCTCGTCCATCGTGGGGGAAGGGGTCCTGGCGGCTGGGACGTCCCTCTTCTTACCTGGAAAGTGGTCCTGTCCGCCTGGGCTGGGGGGGGAGATCGTAGGGGGTGGATGGGGGTGGGTCAGTCTCGTAGCCGGGTCTCCATGCACCTGGTAGGGGTGAACGGCGGCACGGGACCCAGAAGCATTTGGACTTTGACGCCTTGGTGGTCAGGTCAGGGAAAAAGGCGGCATCCCGCCCATTTGCATGGCAGGGGCGGGGGGGCAGCTTGCCCCCTGCCTGCAGGGACTCAGAGTTGGGACCTGGGGGCTGAGTGTTCTGGGCCGAAGTCCTAGCCGTGCAGCCGATCCGTGTGATGTGAACCACTTCCTGAACCGTTTGGTGCCTTAGTTTCCCCCAAGGAGTGGAGCCGGTCCGCTCTTTGATGCAGGTCCCTTGGAGGAGGGTTGGGGCAGGGGAGCTGGCTTTCCGAGGGGCTGTGCTCCAGCCCTGCAGCCTCCGGGACCCACCCTCTGGGCCCAGTGGGCAGCCGTCACTCTGGGAACCAGGTGGGCGTCCTGGGCAGCTGTGGGGAGAGCCGAGACCCCAGGCGATACCACAGGGACCGCCAGGTGGCGCCAGTTCACTGTTCCTCCTGTTGTTGTGTGACTCCGTTTCTCTGAAGTGGGAGAACCATCAGAACCTTTCCTCTGGTGGGTGGTTGGGCAGGTACCCGTGGGGTCAAGCTGAAAGTTCACCTCAGGGCAGGAGTGGGTAGCAGCACCAGGAGCAGGGCCCAGCCTCCCCCCAGCCCCTGCCGTGCCTGCGTCTCCACACCTGCTCAGGGCCACTCAGACCCTCAGCGTCATCCTCGTTCTGTAGTCTTCAGGTAGGGGTGCGGCCGGGAGTGCTCATCTTGGCATTTTTAAGGAAGAAACAGGCGGTGCAAGCCCTCTAGCCTCTCACCGGCCTAGAGAACTTTCCGCCCTGATGGACACGTTCTGTATCCCAGCCACCCCGCGGTAGCCACTGGCCACTTCTGGCTGTTGACCACTGGAAATGCAGCCGGGGCAACCAAGAAACTTTCCATTTCCTTTCATTTCAATTAGCGTGGATGTAAACAGCCCCACGTGCCCAGTGGCCGTTGTACAGGGGGACACCCGGCTCGCGGCCCTGAAAGGTCAGCACCGCCACCCAGCACCCCGCGCCCACCCCCACGGCCCTTGAAATGAACCACTCCAGACAACGGTATTTCTCCGATTATAGCTTTTTCTTTTTTCCTTTTTTTATGAAAAAGATCACACAGAATTCGCCAACAAACAAAATTCCAAAAGAAACTTAAAAAAAAAAAAAAAAAAAACCAATAATTCCCCCAAAAAACAAAACCGAAGTCTGGCTTTTCCTTCCCTTAAGATTGTCTGGACGAGGCCTCCCGTCCCCCTGGAAGGCGCGGGGGCTGGTAAGTGCTTTCCGGGGCCGGGGCCGACCGCGGGAGCAGGGTCACTGCGCCCTGCCGGCCCCCTCCCTCCCTCCCTCGGCCTCTGCTCTCCCTAACCGCTTCTCCGTTCTGGGGGCGAGTACAGTACACCTGGGCCGGGCAGGGTGGGCAGGTGGGGTGTGCTTGGGACAAAGGGGGGGGGGCGTGAAGCTGGGTGCTAGACACAATCTAATAGGAAATAAAAAATAATATTCTGCACGTCAGAATGTTTGCTTTTTTTTTTTATAATTTCATAGCTATTTTTTCACAGTTTTAAAAAGTTTATATTTATATATATTTATATATATTTATCTTTATATATATAATTAAAAAGTGGACTCCATTTAAAGGCGTATGATACAGGGGCGAGGAGAGTCTCTTGGTACAATAAAACTGTACAGGTGACCCACTACCGCCGCCCTCTGGGCTGGCCGAGGCCTGGGCAGGAGGGCTGGGTGTGGCCGGGACGAGGATGTCAGCACCATTGGGGTTGTCTGTAGTGTGAGGGGCTGGACCAGGAGGAGGGGCCCTCAGGGCAGCCCCCCACCCCCCGCCTGGCACCTGGCTGTCTCGCCCCGTCCAGGCCGTCCTGAGTGGGCGGAGGCCGGGCCCCCCCCCCCCCCCCGACCCCAGCCGGTGCCCAGAGCAGGCCTGGCCTGATTGGTGAGGCTGGCGGGCATCGGGCCCCCTGCCCCCCCCTCACGGCGGGAGGCTCGGAGTGGGCTCCGTGCCGAGGGAGGGGTCTGGCACGAGGAGCCGGACCCACGAGCAGCGGGAACCCCAGAACGCATGTCAGTTCGGTTCCCTGAAAACCCCCTCCCTGCCGAATCCCCGTTGGGCCTCGGACGAAGGCGCCTGGGGGTGGGGGGAGGGGGCTGGCCTGGCCAAGTGCTTACAAGGTGCTGGAGGGGAGCCCCTGAGGGGGGCCCGGCAGAGCCATACCCTGATAGCTGAGAGGAACCCCGTCTTGGGGGGCACCGAGGGGGTCGTGAAGGGGGCCGGAGATGTGTGCACATGTGCGCACACACGTGCATGCATACGGGCACACACATGTACACACTCACGCACGCCAGGGCATCCCAGGGCACACTTGCATGCACGCAGCCCCCGAGATGTGGCAGTGATGGCGAGGGGCCCCCGACGGGCCGGCCCTCGGGGCCCGAGGCAGCGGGCAGGGCGCGGGCGCTCAGCAGAGCACAGGCACGCCGTCGGTGGAGAAGATCATGCCGGTGGTGGGCTCGTAGGTGCCCGCGAGGTAGTACAGGCCCTCGCTGTCCTGGTACTTCTTGGTCTTGAGCATCTGCTCGTACTGCTCCAGGCCCACCACCAGGCACTTGTGCGACACGGTCTGCACGTCGTTCTCGTCCACGTGCGAGGACTGGTACAGGGCGCGCTGCGGGCGTGGCAGGCGGGCTCAGGGCAGGTGGCCCGGGAAGACAGGGAAGACGCCCTCCCCCCATCCAGGACCCACAGGATCAGGGAAAGCACCGAGGGCCAAGACAGAGAAAGACGCCCCCCCAGGGAGGCGGAGAGACAGAGGCTGGGATTCCGAGACCAAGAGGGAGCCCTGAAGGATCAGGGCCCAGAAGCGACAGGGGAGACCAAGCGCGGCAAACATGGGGTGGGGGGGCGGAGGCCCAGCCCCCACCGGGCTGCGTGCAGAGGGTTTGAGGCGGCCCGCCCTCCAGCCCACACCCCCTACCTCCATGAAGTCCTTCCTCTGGCTGGAGGCCCGCAGCGCCGCGGGGAGGCCGCGGCCGGACTTCTGGTCCCAGTGCTGTGTGTGTGACAAACACGGGCGGCGGTGAGCCCGGCCCCAGGCCCCAGAGCCGAGCACCCCGGCCTCAGCCTCGGGGCCGGCGGGGCCACTGCTCCCCGGCGTGACGCGCACGGCCCCGGCCTCACCTGGCCCTCATGGAGGCGCTTGCCCGGGCTGGTCTCCTCGGGGTGGTAGAACCACTTGACGCGGACCACCATGTTGCTGCCCCAGGACTCCCACATGCTCTGGATGCGACCGATGTAGGGCAGGTTGGGGCGGCCGGCCGACAGGAACACAGCGCAGTCCCCGATGCGGATCATTTCCTTGCCGCGCACGATGGCCTTGTAGAACAGCTTGCGGGCCTTGCCCTTCATGCCGCGGCGCTGTGGGACACGCGTGTCAGGGAGGCCCGGGCCGGTCCCCAAACCCTGGGGCTCTGCAGAGGGTGGGGTGGGAGGGAGGAGGCCCCTTGCTTGCTCTAACTGGGGGGGACCCCTTCCCCTGCCCATGCTGGGTGTCCAAGAGGGGCTTTACCGACACCAAGGACCTCAGCTAAGAGGGACCTCCAGGACCGTCTGGGTGGCTCAGTCAGTCAAGCTCAAGTCACGATCTCCCCCCCATTAATGGGTTCGAGCCCCGCGCCGGGCTCTGTGCTGAGAGCTCAGAACCTGGAGCCTGCTTCGGATTCTGTGACTGGCTCTCTGCCCGCCCCCTCCCTCAAAAAGAAAAGCATTAAAAAAAACCAAAAAAACTTCAGGACCTGCACCTCCCCGTCCTGGAGTAGTGCGGGCACACGCCTGGCAGACCCGCACCTGCGGTCCATGGGGCTCGCGGTGGCCGTGCCCTGGGCCCGGCAGCCCCCTGTGGACTGGCGGTTTCTAGACCGTGCCGGTGGGGGACAGGACAGGGAAGCCCAGGGGCTCGCAGCTTGGCCTCTGGACAGAGGGCGTGGCTCCACCCCCCACAGCCGGCACACGCCATTCGGGCCCCGGGGCCACAGGGCACTTGCTGCACAGCCTCGTTCTACGTCCCCGCAGGCAGCGTGGGGCTGGGAGTCGGCCACCTCAGTGGCCCAAACCAGGGGCGACGGAGTAGGGGACGTGGGCTGAGGGCCATCACGGGGACGGTGCCAGACCCCAGGGGAAGCCCCTGAAGTCCGTCCGGGGCCCGCAGGAGCCAGCACCAGACTCACATCTGCCAGGCCCGTCGCGTGCCGGGCTTTTCTTAGTCACTCGACAAACATTTCCCGAAGCCTGCTCAGTGCCCCGGCCTGGGCCAGCATGGGGACAGACACGCGCGTTCCGAGGAGGGAAGAGACCGCCTGTCATCAGGACCCCAAACCCATCAGAGCCCCAGGCAGCTCTGGGGCCTGTCACTGTCCCTAGGGCCAAACCTCCAGGATCCAGGCCTCTGCAAAGCTCTGCCCTCTGGTGACCCGCCGTATCCTCTCTTCAAACCAAGATCTAAAATCACTTTGCCATTTTCGCATTGGCTGCCAGATGACTCAAAGCCAATTTGCCCCAACAAGGAGAAAACTACGTGCCAATTTCGAACTTTCTCCAACAAGCGCTTTTTCTACTTTTAATTCATTGGATCCCTGGGGGTGATGGATTTTCAGAGGTCCTTGTCACTGATTTCTGCTGCGTCCTGTGAACTGCTCAAATGCTTTTCACTTTTCAGCTCAAGGCTGAAAATAAATTCGAGGTGAGGAGGACGGCTAAGATTTCTACACCAACTCCTCTTTGGCCGCCGTGACATGCCCGGCACCCGCCGGCTACTCCCTTCTCACAGAGCCGCCTCACTCCATGCGGTCCCCGGGGGGCTGATCCCGCCCTTGCAGTGAGCACAGGACTCGGTGTGGACACCCTGAACGTCCTGCCCTCCCGCTGGTGTTATGACTGGCTCAGAAGCGGGCTCGGCACACGAGCCAAGAGCGTTCTATCAGCTTTCGCTTGAGCCCCTTGCAAAAAGACACTTCCTCTCTAGTGCCACTTCCGAGCCGGGAGCCACTGAGGCTGCTTGCTGCCAGGAGGGAAGGGCTGTGTGAGCAGGAGACCGGCGCAAAGGCAGGAAGGGGAAACGGAAGCCTGGACTGTGGACCCACAGGGAGGCCTGAAGACGGCCCTTCAGACCCCTGGGCTCCAGCTGTACCCGAAGCCTGGAATTTTCTGTTAAAGTGGCCACTAAGCTCCGCCCTGTGCTCCGTCCGCTGCAGCAGTAAGAACCTCGGCATTACTAGTAAATCTGCAAGTGGCAGATGCTAAAATATGGAACGAGTCGGTCACGGTGAAGGCGAGACGGCAGGGATGTGCCGCCTTCAGCTCAGAAGCTGTCACTCCTCAATACGTCCCAATAAAGCACCTGCTGGGATCAGAGCTCCAGGGGGCCTGGTCACGAGAGTCAGGGAAGGTTCTACATGTTCAACTCTGCCGTCCCCGGCGGTGGCCCTGCTGAGAGAGGAGCTCTCATCCGGGGCCAGCGATCCAGGTGGGCTTAACGTCAGACGACCTGTGCCCCGCAGCGTCAGAGATGCAGGCTGTCTGCCCCAGGTTCAAGTTAGTGCCTCAAAAGCAGGGACGCCCTCAGGAGAGTGGGTGCCGACTGCTTCCAGATACCCTGCTCTGCACCCCCATTCTGAGGAGCCCTCTGGGGGACTCTAACTGCCCCTGGTGTCACTGGCACAGGGGGCCCCAAAAAACACGAAGATGGAAACCCCCAAGCTGGGGTCCTCAGAGCTCCCCCCAATTTTTCTGGCCTCGTTGAACCCAGGGAGCTAACACAACACGAATACACCAGCAGCTTCCCGAGGTCCCGAGAGGTGCACGGTCAGACGCCCCCCCCAAGCTCATCACTGTCGACCCCCAATTCCCCACACCTGCCCTGGCGGGAAGCGGCTCTGGAGGGGGAACAGACCCGGGGGGCATCACGCCAAGCCCACCTCAGATGTGGCCTCAGGGGGCCTGGGCCAGGGAGACAGGCACCGCAGGCGAACCTCTGAGCCGTACCCGTGGACGAGGGGCACGGGGTGGACCGGTGACCACGGGGCTGTTCCCCACCTGCACGCGGGAGCCTCACGGTGCCTGTGTGGGCGCACAGGTACGTGTGTGGTGCGCGGCCGCGGGTGCACACGGGTGAGCTGGCAGGGCTCCTTCTGGAGAACCGTCCTGTCTACAGAGGTGGCCACGGGACCCAACCAGAACCTTCTCCCTTTGGCTAGCTTGTGGGTGAGGGGCCACCCGAGCCAGCCAGGCAGGGAGACCACCCCAGCCCTCCGCTGCCATCAGAGAGGAGCAAGTGCCTCTTGCCGGGGTCGCCACACGGTCAGCCCGAGGCCCGGAGCCCTTGTGCCGCTACACACGACGCCCCCACCGAGACAGGCTGTGGGGCCACGGGGTTCTGAGACCCCCTGCGGGGCGACCGGGCGCCTGCTGGAGGGGACGGCATCCGTCCCCGCGTGTTCTCTCGCTGGGCCCGAGACCGAGGGCGGCGCTACTCCACGGAGGAGCCGGCAGAGGGGGCGCGCTCGGGCGCCCCGAGACTCGGGGACCCGGGTATGAGACGGGGTCCCCGGCCTCACCCCAACCCGCCCCGTGGGGGGCCCGAAGGGGGGGCACACGGGGGGGGGGGGCCGGCCCACCGGAGAACACCACGTCCGGACCCTCCGCTACCTGGGTGGGCTTGCCGAACCACTTCCAGAGCTGCCGCGCGGGCAGGAAGGCGGCGATCTTGGGCCGGTTCTCCACGGACGGCAGGCGCTGCCGCTTGGCCAGCTCCTTGGTGGTGGGGAGGTGGACGCCCTCCCTCTTCTTGGGTCGGCTCTTGGCCGCGGCCTGAGCCTTGGGCTGCAGAGGCTGCGCGGGCTGTGGCGGGGGCGCCTGGGGCGGGGGCGCCGGGGCCTTCTTGCCCGGAGAGGGGGCAGAGGAGCGAGCCTTGCCCGCCTGCTTGGGCGCCTTGCCGGGCAGGGCCGGCGGCGCCGAGGGGCCGGCCGCGGCGGGAGGCGCCGCCTCGTCGTCTGAGCTGCAGGAAGAATCGTCCGTGGTGGAGGAGGAGGAGGAGGACGAGGACGAGGAGGACGAGGAAGACGAGGAGGAGGAGGAGGACGAGGAGGAGGATGAGGACGAGGACGAGGATGAGGACGACGACGAGGACGACGAGGAGGAGGAGGACGAGGAGGAAGAGGACGAGGACGAGGAGGAGGACGACGAGGACGAGGAGGAGGACGCCCTGGAGCTGGAGGCGCTACAGTTCCGGCCGCCGCCGCCGCCTTGGCCCTCCTCCTCCCCCTCGGTCTCTGAGCTGCTGCTGCTGCTGCCACTGTCGCTGCTGCTACCGCCGCTCTCCGACTCCTCGGCCCCGTCCTGCTCCGCCTGGCCCTTGTCCGGGCTCTTGGGCTCACCCGAGTCCTCGAACTCGAGCCCGGCCCCGGGCTCCTGGGTCAGGTCGCCGTCCCCGGACTTGGGCCGGGCGGCCTTGGGCTCGCCACTGCCTGTGGCCGGCGGGTAGCCGCCCAGGCCCAGGAGGCCCTTGGGCTCCTGCCAGCCCCCGGCTCCGGGGTCATCCCGCAGAAGCAGGGCCTCTTTGGCCTTCTTGCTTTTGGGCGACGTCACACCCTCGTGGTCCAGCTTGACGAGCGGCTCGGCCTCCTCCCCGGGCCTCCGGGCGCCCTTGGCGGCCGCCTCTTCCGCGGCCCGGGCCTTCTTGGGCTTGGGGCGGGTGGCGGGCATGGCGATGGGCATGGCGACGAGGGGGGTGGGGGCCAGGACCGCAGCGGGGGCCGGCAGCTCCCCAAAGGGCTCAGGAGCCGGGCAGCTGGTGAAGGTGGACGGGGCGGGGCTGGCCTGCGGGGCTGCCGGGCGAGCCTTGGGGGCTTTGGCTCGCTTGTCCGCGGGTTCTGGGGGGCTCTTCTTGGAGCCTGGGGTGCTGATGGGCTCCAGGGCCAACGGGGTACTGGGGACCTCCTCTGTCGGGCCCCCCTCTTCCAGGACGGCGGCTCTGTCTAGAAGAGAAAAGGAACAAGCTTACGTGAGGTCAGGGCAGCGAGGGGCTTCCCGAGCCTAAAAGCCCGGTTTCTGCGCTGGCCCTGCTGCTTCCTCTGCGGTGACCGGGTGCTGGGCCTGGACGCTGCCTGCTCTGGGCCCAGGATGAGCGACTCTCACATCGCTCTCATCCCACGTGTGGTGACCCCCAAGCGGTCCTTGGCAGCCTCGGCTCTTAGCACCTGTCTCTGGATTCTGGCGTGAACAACTCGGCTGCCCAGGAGTCAGCTCTGCCCGAGGCAGATGAACGCTGACTCCCTGAGCCTCAGTGTCCCACTCTATCAAAGGGTCCGAGCGGCCCTGCAGCTGAGTTCCCACAGAGGGGGGGGCGCAGTCTCTGCGCGCAGACCCCACGGTATCCCACGTCCGCAGCAAGTCTCCCACATGCCTGCACCTGCCCCTGTGCCTCGGCCGAGGCAGAGCTGGGGTTAACGTACCACTCTTGGCTTTGGTGCTGGGTTTCCGCCCACGCCCTCGTGCCTTGGTACCCGGCTCCTCGGACCCTGGCGTGCCCCCGTCTTTGCTGTCCCCGGTGTCTTTGCTGGTCTTCCGGCTGCGGCGCTTGGCACTTGGCACCAGGAGGGCTGGGGACGGCTCCGCACCTGCGGGAAAGGGACACGGTGGCTCAGGCCTGGGTCTCTGCTCTCCCAGCCACCAGAGCATCATCCATCGCGGGGGACAGGGACCGGAAGGCCCTGCGGCTGAATCCGCTCGGCCTGCCCGGAGGGGCCGTGCAGCTGGAGAGGGGGACTCCCTCTGCAGGGACGCAGCTCAGGGGTCTGCAGGCACAAAAAGCTCCACAGGGGTCCCCGAATGAATGGACTGGGTGGGAGTGAGCAAAGTTCCACTCTCGTGGGTTCTATAACCCACTTGGAGGATGCTCAAAACCACAGACGCCCGGAGGTCCAAGTCCTGGCTCTGCCTCTAACTAGATGTAGGACCCCAGGAAGAGTCATTTCCCTCCTTGACGCTGAGCTTCGTATTGGTCAGTCACGGGGAATGGGATCTCTGGATGCACAGGACGAAGCCAGGAACTCCATGCTCTCGTGGACATGTGAAGCCTGGAACCATCGGGAACAGTGCCCGACCAGCCTCGACGGCCTGGACTGCTCGGGGACGCAGACCTGGGGAGCCCGGGAGCCCCTCCCCCAAGCCGACTGTGGGAGCCCCACCCGTGGCTCCTGCCATTTCCATTCCACGGGTGCAAACGGTCAGAACGGTGGCCAGAGCCCAGGGCTGGGCCCACAGGGGAGCCGGTGGGGACATGGGGGTCACCCCTGCCAGGGCAACGGGACCGCCACTCACACTGGATCTTATAGTCGGGAGGCAGAAGGCGGATGTGGGAGAGGGGGATCCTCCCCGTGTCCCCGTCATCGAACTCCACTGTGATCAGGTCCCCGTCGTCCTCGAGGCCTAGCAAGCCTGTTGGCAGAGGGGCAGGGTCAAGGACGCCAGCGGACCCCCGCTCTCCGGTGCCCACAAGGGCAAAAGGGGAGCAGAAACCAACCGGTGAGCAGCTCTGGGCCTGTACCACGTATCCAGTGGTACAGAACGTGAGTCTTAGAGTCTTGTGGTCCAGCAGGAGCACTGGCACCTGCCATTCCACCGAGCGTGTGTCCTGACTCGCTCCCAAGACCCTCCCGAGAGCACAGGGAAGCAAGAGCAGGGGCGGGAAGCCTGCAGGCCGGACCTGGTGGGTCAGTGGCCGACTGCGGGAGCGGGGCATTTCCCAGACCACCACCTGCACGGTGAAGGGCTTCCCCTGCTGCTGGGGGCCTGGGAGGGGGCCTGCTTCACAAGGGAGCCCTGCCAGGCTCGGGCCCAAGCGCCTCTGTAGCCAGGGGTCAGGGGACCCCAACACCGGACAGGCTGAGGGTTTACGCCTGGGGCACAGGAGAGTTAGGTGGGTTCCCCAAACCCCAAGGACTGTCTGCCGGCCGGTGGCAGGAAGCCATGGGTAATGGGGACCAGGGGTCGCCACAAAACGTGCCTGTCGATGCACAGGCCTTCCCATCTGCTTAGTACAGACCACCTGACCCGAGAGGCCAGCCTCTCAACGAGACAGACACGGACCAGAGAGGTCAGGGGGCTGAAGAGCACAGAACCCCCGAAGAGACGGCAAGGGCAAGTCAGGAGAAAAGGGAGCTGCAGAAACCCAAACGTGGAAACAGTCCTTTCTCCGCGAAGTTTATGAAAAGAGAACACGGATACCAGCAAATGTGGTAAGAAACAAAATCAGATAAAAACAAGAAGACGGGACACAAAAAGTTGGGGGAAAAAAACCATGCAGAGAATAAGAAAAAACTCTAGGAATTTCTTACACGACAGCAGGAATTTCAAAACTTCAGTAGATGGAAGGGCCAGAAGGTCGGGGTTAGTTGAGGAAACCTCCCGAGAGGTTGAACAAAAAGGTGAAGAAACAGACGATAGGAATAAAGATAACAGGCACTGCAGGCCAGCACGCGGTCCCAGGGAGGGCTGCAGGGGACAGGGAGTGGCTCCTGGAGAGCCACACGCGGAGTTTCCAGAACAAAGGAAATTTGCTTCACAAAGCGCTCAGGCCCCAAACACCCAGCAACACACACACAGAGACCCTCAGAGACACATACACAGACACATCAGACACACACACACACACACACACAAACACATCAGACACACACAGCCGTGCATAGAGACATGCACAAAAACAGATATACACAAAGACAGACGCGCACATATTCACACATGTACAGACACACACAAACCCACATGAAATTCCAGATCTAGGAATAACGAGAACACCCTCCAAGTTTCCAGAGAGAAAGCAGGGCTCCTACAAGGATGTAGTTTTAACAATGACATCAAATTTAGATGTCAACAGCCAGATAAAAACGGAAGGCACAGTGACTTTGAAAATTATTTCCAACCTTGACTTTATCCCCAGCTCAACTATCTTTTGAGAACATGCCAAAATAAAGCCATCTCAAGCATGCGTGTACTAGAGGGATTTACCTCCGAGGATCCTCTCTCAGAAAGCTACAGAAAGATTCTCCATGGAAACGAGGGAACGGAACAAGGAAGAGAAAGACGGGGATGAAACACAGGAGCTGGAGAAATGGAATTCTGAGTGATCCCCAGGGGACGGACCAAGAGTGACCCTGCCATGGTCTCTCTGGGGCAGGGGGGCGGGGGAGACTTCCTGCCCGGCATCCGTGTTCCACCTCCTGGGTGGGTGTGGATGTCGGGCCGCAGCGGGTACACTGTATCTGCCATCTGGCTGTCGGTCTGAAGAACGAACATCCAGAGCTCGGCTCCTGGAAACGTCAGTTTTGCACCGTGTGAGGATCTGTGGTTTCTGTCCAACACCTGCAGCTTCTGGGGCACCTGTTATTTAGGTCAGCCTTGCCTCCCATCTCTTACTCGGCTAACAACACCCCGGTTTTCCCGGGGTGGCCACCGTCTCCTCTCCCGGGTCACAAGTGGAATCAGAAAGCCAACCTCACTTGCTGGTGTCGGGAACGAGCACGTGACCCAGGCTCAAGGACGAGACTCACAGCAGCTGACGAAATCCACGTGACCCAAGCCAGTTTCGGGGGCCCCGTCCTACGTGTCCCCATATGGGAAATGAGAGCAATTCCCCCGACGGCAGGACCTGTTAATCTGGTGCGACACAGTCCCCGAGGAGCTGGGTGTGAAGCCGGCGCAGCCGAGAGCGGACCGAGGGCCGGGCCGGGCCGGCCCTGCCGGAAGCCACGCGAGGAAATGGGGGAATGAGGGGGAGGATGGGGGGGGGGGGTGCCGAGGATGCCTCACCTCGGACCACGGTGCCCGGGTAGAGGCAGCGGTACTGCTGGCTCCAGTAGGCTGCGATCCTGGTCCCTTGTGGCAAGAAGCGCGTGGAGGCCGGCCTCACGTCGTTGATCTGCGAGGGCGAAGGATTGAGTGCCAGGGGTGACCGGGAACAGCCCGGCCCCCAACCGCCCGGCGGCCCCGCCTCCCCTGCCCCCCTCACCGCCTCCTGCAGCAGCTGCTCCAGACAGTAGATGTGGGGCCGGTTCCCACGCTCGCCCTCCACCACCACACGGTATCTGCAAGGCCACGGCAGGCGCGGTGTGAGGTGACGGAGACGGCGGCCCCTCCCGGAGGAACCCTGCACCTCAACCACCGGCCCCAGCGGCGCCAGCTCTGCCTCCCAGACCGCTCGGATGGCACGTCAGAGCCTGGGGAGCTGCTGGCGTGCGGTCTGAACCTGGCGCGAGGCTCTCCCCTTCTGGGCCTCGGTTTCCTCATCTGTACAGCTAGGGGGTTCAGATCCGAGAGAGGCCAGCACAGACCGGCTGGCCACGCCCACTGGGGCCTCCCTCAGCGGGCACCGCCCTCCCGGGCACCGTTCACCTGGTTCTAGGGAGAAGCAGTCGCAGCTCAGAGAAGCAAAGCAACCCGCCCGTAGAGGCCCAGCAAGGCCCCCTGGACCCTGGACTGGGGGAGGGTCCGCAGGCCCTGAGGCCGGTGCCACCCCCCGCCCAGGCCCCCACTCACATGTCTGGCGAGTGCACCGTCTGCACGTGCCCGGCATACAGCAGCTTATCATCCATGGGGATAAGCACACGTAAGCCGTCTTTCAGCTCGTCCTTGTCGATGACGCAGGAGCGCGGGGCTGCAGGGGGACAAGCAGGGAGGCAGGGCTGGAGCCAGGGGGCAGCCAGAGACCCTCCTTCCGCGCCCAGTGCCTCCCTTCCCCTAGGCCTGCCGGGTGGCAGGGATGCCCCCCTGCAGGGACATGTGGGGGGGCCCGTGCGCAGCCCCTCCCCTCCTGGCCCAGGCCCCTGCAGAGATCCCAGGCAGGTGTGAACCAAGTGTGATCACCTACACAAGCCACCCTTCCTCCACCCAGAGACCACCACCCTTGGGGCCTGGGCGTGAGGCCCCAGGTCCTCAGCCCGTCCTCCGCTGCCTCTCCCACCAGACCTCCAGGACTTTCCACTGGTGTTTTCTCTTCCTGGAATGCTGTGTGTCGTGGTGGAAACCAATCCCCACCTTGGCCAAACTTCCAGGCCAGGCTCTCTGCGTTCCTCACCTGTCCTCAGCTGAAAGCTGCCTCTCCCCCCCGGCTTAGAGGCCAGCCCCTCCGGAACCCCCACACCAGATGTTCCCCATTTTCCTTTTCCACACTGACCACACTGCTCTGGATTCCAGGGCTCCCTCCTCCTGCCTTGTGAGACCTTGAATCTGGCCCCACCTTGTCATGACCCACACGGCTCGCTGGGTGGCCCGCTTGTTTCTTCATTCCTGCCTGCACGCACACCCCTGCCACAGCCTCACCATGGGCAGAGTGGACACCCACCCCTTGTCGCTGAGTGTGGCCGTGAGACTTCCTCCGGCCAATGGCACAAGGGTGGGAGTGATCAAATACTGATTCTGAATCTAGGCCTCCAGAGGTCTGGTCAGCTCCCACTTTCCCTCGTGAGCCTCTGGCAGTACGGCCCCAGGAAGAGCACGCCCCGGCTCACCCACAGGCCCAGGGGGTGAACGGCCCCGGAGTGGAGCTGACCCTGCGTCTGTGGACCTCCAGCTGTCCTGCTGTTGTGGCAACAAGCCCAGGCGAGGTCAGCCCGGCTGCCTTACAGACCACTGAGACCCATAATGGATACCTACTACCAGCTACCACTGGGTAACTCTTTGTTACATGGCAACAGCTGACTGATACACTCAATCAGGTGATTAAGTTCCCCAGCCCTGCACATCCTCTTGTTCCACACCCGCCCTACCCAATTCACATCCTCAGTCTCTCCTCAGAGCTCCACACCCCTGGGTCCAGGTGCCAAGTGTATGTCATTTACCCGGATGTTCTCCAGGCACCTCAGACTCCAGCCAGCAAAGTGTGGCATGTGATCTCTCCCTGCTCCCCCTACACGCCCACCCCACCACCACCCATACTCACTCGTTCTGGTCTGCTCACACAGCCCCTCTCTCCCTCGCGACGTGCTCAAACCCACCCCATATCCCTCCGTGCTGCCCCTGCCACCATCGCTCACCGGATCCCCACAAGGGCCTCCCTACCTGGACTCCTGTCCCCCTCAGGGCCACCCCCAAGTCATTCTATACAAAGCAGTCAGAAAGCACTTTCCAAAGCCAGTCCGACTGTCCTCATCTACTTCCAGTCGCGGACAGCTTATTTTCATTAAGGCAAACTGTGACCACAGCCCAGAGATGGGGCCGTCTGCCTCTCCCTCCTCCCCCACCCAGCTTACTAAACCAGAGCCAAGCCGGCCTCTCTGGGTTTACCACAGATACCATGCCCCCACCCAACCTCAGGGCCCCTGCACATGCCCACTCCCTGGGGTAGCTCAGCCCCCGCCCACTGCTTCCCCAGGGGGACCTCCAGCCACCCCCCCCCCACACACACACCCTCTGGGCCTGAGCCGACAGGGCATCGAGGGCACTTACCTGGAGTCAGTGGCCGCTCCGCAGCCCCACCACGTGGCAGGTGCTCATCCTCAGAGAAGCTCGAGTCCTGATTGGGCTCAAAGTCCTCCTCTGCAGCCATGCTCTCCATCAGCTTGCTCACGGCTCCCCCCTTCCCCCGGTTCTGGGGACAGAGCACAGCAGACCCACGGCTCGGGGCACGCCGTGCAAGTCCCACTGCTTAGGACCCTCCCTGGAAACCCCGGAGTCTCGGTCAGGCTGCAGGGGCATCTGCCACGTGAGTGGTGCGGGGCCGAGGGGGTGGTGTCCGTGAGATCGGCAAGCAACCCGAGTGGCCAGGGCCTGCGTGGGCTGAGGCAGCACTTCCGGACACACATGGGGGGGGGGGGGGGAGGCGGAGCCTGGGGTCTCAGTCACTTGCATGTCCAACTTCGCCTCAGGTCATAATCATGGCTTGTGGTTTCTAATCCCGCATGGGGCTCTGTGCTCACAGCTCAGAGCCTGGAGCCTGCTTCGGATGGTCTCCCCTCTCTCTGCCCCTCCCCCTCTCATGCTCTGTTTCTCTCTCTCAAAAATAAACATTAAAAAAAAAACAAAACAACAGCCTGCTGGGGACAAGGTGGTGTGGGGGGTGGGCACGCCCAGCATGCCCCATCTGGGAGGGACCTATGGGAACCTGGCTCCTGGGGCACCGCGAGCCTCACCTCCTTTTTCACCTCCTTCCCTTTGGCCTTGGCCTTGCTCCTCTTGGCAGTGGCCGGAGAGCTGGTGTGGGGCGCCCGGGCCTCTGGGGGCAGGGCGGGAACACGGGGCGGGGGCAGCGCCGCCCCTCCTGAGCTGGCCTCCTTCCCCTTCTTCTTCTGGGGGAGGAAGCAACAGAGGTGCCATCACAGGCCGTCCTCGCCATCCCGGGAAAGGAACGAAACCCCTTCCCTCCCCTCCCCCAAATACGTTTTGCATCTTTTCTTCATCTTAACTGCTTCATTATTACTATATGTTGCTTATTGTAAAAAAAAAAAAAAAAAATCACCAAAGGGCATATAGGTGCAACTTCCTCTCCAATGAATCCTGTCAAGTGCACAGCGCTAACTAGAGTCACTAGTGGCTGTGTGGTGTACCCTTCCAGAGCTTTCCAAAAGCACATACAACGGAGTAAATACACAGGCTATGAAGATACATTTGTGCACAAACGGCATTTTTTTTTAACACAAATGGGAATTTGCCAAATGTCCTGCTTTGCAACTTTCCCTCCCAAGTGTGTCTGATATAGAGACTGCTTAGCTTTGTTTTTAACAGCTGCTCAATGTGCAGCTGTGGGAGGGGGCGCCATTCATTCAACCGCCCCCCCACAACCCGGTGATGGATGCATCGGCTGCCTCCATTTTAACACGCTTCCAAATGAAGCCACAAAAAACCAGGATGGTGCCGGGTGGTCCCACAGGCACGTTCCTGGAAGAAGGGCGAAGACCCTTTCGGCTGCGGCGGGTCACTTGGGGCGTGCCTGAGTAACTCTGCGCTCAGCCACGCCCACCCCAGCTCCAAGCCCCGCCCCCAGGTGGTAAGGGGCAAGGGGCCGCTCGCTGAGTATTGGTCCGCATTCAGCCACGCCCACCCCAGTCTGAGCCTCGCCGCTCCCCGCCCCCACCACAGGGCCGGGTGGAGGCTCCGCGGATTCTCTGCACTCAGCCCCGCCCCCCACGGTGGGGTGAAGGGGCCGCTACTCGTCCCCGCAGCCTCGAAACCAGTCCAACCCCACGGGCATGGCTTCGTTTATCAGAGCAAAGCACTGGAAACAACCTGTCTGTCCTGCGGCCTGTCAGGGAAACACTGGGGCATCTACAGATACAGTTACAAGCTTTTGCTACAGCGTCTGAGAGTCCTGCTCCAGGAAGAGGCAGGGGGCGCCTCGCCAGGACAACAAAGTGGGGATACTTGGCGCCAGAAGGAAGCTCAGGCTATAATCTCCGTGACCCAGGGGAGGTGGGCGGCAGGGGGCAAGGGGTAACTTTATGCTTTTTAAAAGACACATTCCTGGAACAAAACAACCAAGTCAAAGGACCGGAGGATGTGGGAAATTAAGAAATATAAAAAAAACACTGGACAAATGTTACCAAGACCACAGCGGAAGTCACAACTTCCTATCAGACAAGTGACATTCGCAGCAAACAGCATTATAAGGGTCAAAACAGACAGTGTTACAGGGATAGGAGGTATTCAGTCTGGATCCCCATTTGGGAGAGGGAAATACATATATGATTATATTTTCTTGTTTCTGATGCATCATGCCTTAATCCTGTTCACATTTCTGAAATCGGAAGGCATCCAGGGGGTCGAAGGAACCACCTTTCTCCACAAACACCTGCTGAAAACGGACAGCTCACTGAATGGGCGTCTACCTTCGCAGCTGTGCACATGGGGCCAGCAGAGGACAGCAAGCAAAGTTCTGAGTGGACTCGTATTTGCTTCCTTTTCTGTATCCTCCAAGGCAGTGTTATCATCAGGTTATCACTGAGACCTCTTTCTTTCCCACTGATGAGAGAGCCCTTTTCTGGGAAACTTATTATTATTATTCGAGTAAGAAAAGAACTCCAACAAGCTCTGTACCCAGAACAGACATGGTCACTGCCATGGTCATTACGGCAGGAAAATACCATCCTCAACCCAATCACCGCATGGTTGATGGCAGCGGAGAATGAAAACCAAGGGGTGGGTGCAGATGGAGGGATGTTATTCAGCCATTTAGAAATATTGATTTAAAAAAAAAAAAAGTAAAATAAGGCTGATGGCAAGTGGGAATATCCGAGTCTAAAAAAGCAGGATACAAAAGCGGGTCTCAAAACACTATGAACAGTGGTTGCTCCTGTGGTGACTTCACTGGCATCTGATTTCTTTTGTTGACAACTAGTCTCTCCTGTTCTAGTCTCTTACTGTGTCATCAGAAGGCTGGGATTGGGTGAGCCCCCAATCTTCTCCCCAGCAGAAGGTACCATATCTTGGCAAAGGGCCCAGGGGGCAGCATGGCCCGGGGCGGGTGTTCAAAGCTTAGCTGGGACGCTCAGTAGCTGCCGTGACCTTGGGCAAGTGACAAGGCCACCTGTGCAGTTAACATGAGTAACCTACCTCGCGGGGTTTTGTGAGCACTCTGTTGGGACACAGTAAGAAACACCTACTTGGTCTCTGCCCCTGGTTCCTGACAAAGAGCTCCTGAACCCCTTGGAATTTCCTGGATCACAGGAGAGTCTTCTGTCCTAATGAGGCGACTGTGGGTAAGTCCCTAGCTGGCCTCGGAACGGGGGCGGCTCACGAGAAACACCAAGCCAGGAGAGGCCAGGAACTCTGAGTTCCAATGTCCCCCATCCTCCGGGGCAGGGAGAGGGTCCAGAGATGGAGTTAATAACCGATCCTGCCAACGTGACGAAGCCTCCATAAAACCCTGAACGACGGGGTTTGGGGAGCTTCCAGGTCGGTGACGGTGCTGGAGAGGCGGCGCACCGGGAAAGGGCACAGACGCCCACACCCTTGCCCCATCCCTTGCCCTGGGCATGTCTTCTGTCCGGCTGTTGCTGAACCGTATCCTTTCTAGTAAACAGTAAGTGAAGTGCCTCCCAGGGGTTCTGGGAGGCCCCCTGGCGAGTTACAGACCCTGAGAAGTGGGTCCTGGGAACCCCCAGTACACAGCTGGTGCGTCCGCCAGAAGCACAGGTGACACCCTGAACTTGGAACTGGCACGCAGAGTGGGGGCCGGGCCCTCTGCCTGTGGGGTCTGTGCCAAGCCCGGGGAGTCAGGGCCAGAAGTGTCGTGAGTGGAGAAAAGGAGTTGTCCTTCACCAGTCGAAGTAGCAGAGGTGCTCAAGGGGTGGGACCTGGCCTGGGCCCTGCCTCAGACCATTCTGGTGTGATCACCATAAGCTGTACATACTGTTCCAGCACCTTCCCTCCGAGGCCCGGAGAAACCTGAGAGGGCTTCAGCTGTGGGCAGACAGGTGGGCACCAATCACCGTGGACGACACCGGAAGACAGCCACTTCCTCACTAGCCCCGTCACCGGGAAATCAGTGCCAAGCCTCATCCCTCTTCTTGACTTCCTACATAGAACATCACCGGTATTTGAGAGATCGTCCTCCATCGGGGATGGGGATGGGGAGGTCTGAATGCAACCAACCAAAGGGTGTGGCTTCCTAGCAGCCAGTGCAAGAAGGGTCTGACTGTCCTACGGTTCTTAGAAAGCAAGCATTTTAGGGGTGCCTGGGTGGCTCAGTCGGTTAAGTATCCAACTAAGGCTCGGGTCATGATCTCATGGATCATGGGATTAAGCTCCATATCGGGGTCCATGCTGATAGCACGGAGCCTGCTTGGGATTCTTTCTCCTCTCTCTACCCCTCCCCAACCTGTGCGCACACTCTCTCTCAAAACTGAATAGGGGCGCCTGGGTGTCTCGGTCGGTTGAGCGTCCAGGTTTGGCTCAGGTCACGATCTCATGGTTCGTGAGTTCGAGCCTTGCGTCAGGCTCTGTGCTGACTCAGAGCTTGTTTCCTATTCTGTGTCTCCTTCTCTCCTGCCCCTCCTCTGCTCCCACTCTGTGTCTCTCTCTCTCTCAAAAATAAATAAACATTTAAAAATTTAAGGGGCGCCTGGGTGGCTCAGTCAGTTGAGTGGCCGACTTTGGCTTGGTCATGATCTCAAGGTTCATGGGTTCGAGCTCTGCATCAGGCTCGCTGAGGTCAGCCTGTAAGCGCAGAGCCAGCTTCAGATCCTCTGTTCCTCTCTCTCTGCCCCTCCCCTGTCACTTATGTCCTCCCAAAAAATAAACGTTAAAAAAAAAAAAAAATGGAGGTGTCCAGTGTTTTGATAACGGCACTCAGGGGTCCCTGCACCTCACTCACACGTGAGGACTGCGCCTGAGACGGGAAGTAAGAGCCCCTCTGAGGCCGGGTCTGAACGCCCACTGCCGGCAGGGCTCCAGGGGCCCCTGGCTAGGAGGAGTCAGGCCCGCCTTCGGGGCCCCCTCCCGCTGCTCCCACCCCCACACTGAGGGCCCTACCTTTCTGGGGTCCTTCCTGTCCTTGGCGCGGCCGGTGTCCTTTCGAGGGCTCAGCGGGCCACCCTTGCCGCAGCGGCTGGGCTTGGTGGCCGCGGGGGCCGCGCTGCTGGGCGCCGGAGCCGCGGCCGAGGCGTCGTGCAGGAAGATGCGCTCGCTGCGCCGCCTTGTCCACAGGTCGTCATCGCTGGCCTCGGGCCCCGCCTCGAAGCCAGGCTCCTTGGCGCCCCGTAGCCTGCGGGCCTTGCGCCCTTTCTCTGCCGCCAGCTTGGCCTTGTCGGGGCCGGCGGGGCCGGGGCCCCGGGCGCTGGGTGCGGGCGCGGCCAGGGAGGGGCCCGGCTCCCCCAGTCCCTTCTTGGGCCGCAGCAGCCCGGCAGGCGACCGCTTCCGCACCTTGACCTCACTCTCCGAGTCCGTGTACTCAAACTCCGTGCCTGGATGCGGACAAGGGCAGGGGCTGTGGACGGGGGCTCCTGGGACCCTTGCTTCCCACCCACCCAGATGCCCTGGCCACCAGCAGAAGGCCACCGTCCCACCCTTCCTCCAGGGCACCTCGCTGCCCACGGGAGGCTTCTTGTATCCAGGAGAGGAACAGAGGCCCAGAGGAGGAAGACTCACCTGCCACACACCTGTGAGTGGCAGGTCCTGCTGGCCCCGCTGTTGTCCCAAACCCCCCCTTGGCTGCCCAGACTCAACTCCCTGGGAATGTGACAATCCCTGCCCGGGGCCCCCATGAGCTTCCCCACTGCCTCCTGCATGCCCGGTGGGAATCCCAGAAGCCAGGGCAGGCTGGGGAGGGCCCGAGGCCCTGCAGGGGCAGCAGGTCCACGGGAGGCATGCGGAAAGCCCGTGTGAAATCCCCAAGCCGGGTGGGGCCTCTCCTCTACTTCCTGGTGCCTCTTCTCAAGAGCTGGAAGGTCCCTGGCACCCGCTCCTCTTCTAGAGGGCAGGCCTCACCAAACTCAAAGTCCTGGGGCCCAGCTGCCTCCTGTCAGCCGAGGCTCTCCCTTCCGGCAGACACGAGGCCAGCCTTGATCCCAACCCTCGAGCCCCTGGGCTCCCTGAACACAGACCCTCTCCCCAACACCCCGCTGTGCTCTGTCCCTTCCAACCTCCGGGCCTTTGCTGCTGCTGCTCCCTCTACCTGGGGCACCATTTCTCTCCTGACCTCGACCTGGAAATCCGCGGCCTCCTAGCGGAGAAGACACACTGAGCACCTGGGAAGATCCTCTGTCCACACCTCCATCACCACAGGCACACACCCCACCGGAGGGGGCTCCCATCCATGTCTGTCTATCCGGTCCTGCCCTGTGCCCCGGATGCAGATCCCCAGTTTTACTACCGCAGGCCTAATGACCCCTGGGAAGCCGACAGCCTGCCCACAAGGCCTCCTCGGGGAGGCCGGGTCCCATCGCCCAACAGATGCAGCCAGGCTGGGAGGGGGCACACTCCGTGGGAGGGACCCACTTGCAAAGCTTAATGATCCCATTAATTAAGCTTTTGTTAACGGACTTTCCACCGCACAGGGAGGCAGCTGGGGGCTCTCATGGCTGATCAGGGTGCAGGCCATAAAAGGCTGGGGTTCTGCTGCCGGGTTTGACCCACCTGATGACAGCCCCCTGCAGAAAGCCAGAAGGAAACCCCCAGGCAGCGAAACGCTGCAGGTGAGCCGCGTAGGGAGCAGGGCCAGAGAACGGACAGAGCAGCGACGGGCAGCGGACACTTGCAAGTGTGGAGTAAGGTCGGCCCGGGGGACAAATACTTATGAAGCCAGTGGGGCAGCATGAATGGTGCCTGGGACACAGGAAACGGGCTCTGTGAGGGGACAGGCCTGTCCTCGAGTGGGGACACACAGGAAGCCCAGAGAGAGGGGAGGACGTGCCGAGCCCTCACCGCCCACAGGGCCGCAGCAGGGAGCAGAGTCCGTGTCTGTGATGCCCACCCAGTGTCCTGTGCTCCTGCCTCCGCCCCCAAGAAATACGGTAACAAAGGAGGAACAGACAACAGAAAGCACAAAAAATATAAAACAGAAGGGTGAGACCCAAAGAGATTGCAAGTCAAAGGATGGAAAAGACAACCCATCCAAACACTAACCAAAAAGAGCTGAATAAGCATAAATATAAACATCAGACAAAACTGACCTTCCTTAAGACAAAACTTGTTACTAGAGACAAAGGATATATTTACATAATAAATGGCCAACTCACTAGGAAGATACAACAATTCACAAACATACATGAGCATAATCCAGAAATAGGTAAAAAAAGATTATACGCTATGACCAAGGGGGATTTATTCCAGGAATACAAGGTTGGTTCGACGTGTAAGAAATTAACGTGAGGGTGCCTGGGTGGCTCAGTCAGTTGAGCGTTTGACGCTTGGTTACGGCTCACGTCATGCTCTCACGGTTCACAGGTTCAAGCCCCATGACCAGCTCTGTGCTGACAGTGTGAAGCCTGCTTGGGAATCTGTCTCTCCCTCTATCCCTCTGTCCCCTCCCCTGCTCACTCACCCTCTCGCTCTCTCAAAAATAAATAAATATTTTCAAAAAATCAGTGTAATATACCGTAATAAAGGACAAAAACCACAGGAATACCTCCAGAGACGCAGAAGAAGTAACTGACCAAACCTAACACCCTTTCGTGATAAAATCAAACTGGGAAAAGAAGGAAATTCCTTCCCCCTGACAAAGACAGCCATAAAAAAGCCACCAGTAACATCATACCTAATGGTGGCAGAATGAATATTATCAACCCCTATGATCAGAAGACAAAGACACCTGTTCTTGCCACTTCTGTTCAACATTGTACAGAATTTTGTAGCCAAGGCAATTAGGCTACAAAAAGAAAGAAAAGGTATACCCATCCGCCGCTCTATTTGCAGATGACATGATCTTGTATTATAGAAAACACTAAGGAATCTACTAAAAACCTATTAGTACGAACAAATGAGTTCAGCGAGGTCACAGGATACAAAATCAATGTACAAAAACCACTAGCATTTCTATACACTGGCAGTGAACACTCCAAAGATGAAAAGAACCCATTTACAATAGCATCAGAAAAACAAATACTTAAAACTAAGTTTAACAAAAGGAGTCCTAGAGTTGTACAGTGAAAATTATGAAATGTTGTCGACAAAAATTAAAGACACAAATAGGTGGAAAGCCGTCCCATGTTCCTGGATTTAAAAACTTCCATTGTCAAGATGCCAACACTCCCCGATTTAGCACCATTCCTAATCAGAATCCCAGGTGGCTTTTTTGCAGCAATTCACAAGCTAATCCCAAAATCCCTATGGAATGCAAACGACTCTGAGGCACCAAGACAATCCTGAAAAAGGAGAACAAATATGGAGGACTCCTACTTCCCAATTTCAAAGCTTCCTACAATAATTCCTCCAGTAATCAAGACAGGATGCTACTGGGCTAAGAACAGACATAGAGATCAATGGACTAGAACTGAGGGTCCAGAAATAATCCTTCATATTTAGGTTCCGCTGATTTTTCACAAGGGCACCAAGAGTGTGCAATGGGAAAAGAACGGACTTCTCAACACATAGGATACTGGGCCAAATGGATCTTCACGTGCAAAGGCCCCGCCATCACTCCATACACAAAAAATCAACTCAAAATGGATCACACACCTAAAGGTAAGTCACAAACCATAAAACTCTTCAGTGAAAACAGGACTAAATCTCTGGGACCTTGGGTTAGGCAATACTTGTTTGCATAAACGCCCGAAGTGCAAGTGATCTCTCTGGACTTCATGCAAATTGGAAACCGTTATTTCAAACAATCCAAGAGAATAAACAGACAACTTACAGAATGGGAGAAAACACTTGCGAAGCACAGTCAGAGTTACAGCCAGAATGTACAAAGAGCTTGTAACAACAAAATGACAACCCAATTAAGAAATAGGGATTTAGGGGCGCCTGGGTGGCGCAGTCGGTTGAGCGTCCGACTTCAGCCAGGTCACGATCTCGCGGTCCGGGAGTTCGAGCCCCGCGTCGGGCTCTGGGCTGATGGCTCAGAGCCTGGAGCCTGTTTCCGATTCTGTGTCTCCCTCTCTCTCTGCCCCTCCCCCGTTCATGCTCTGTCTCTCTCTGTCCCAAAAATAAATAAACGTTGAAAAAAAAAAAATTAAAAAAAAAAAAAAAAGAAATAGGGATTTAAGGGGCGCCTGGGTGGCGCAGTCGGTTAAGCATCCGACTTCAGCCAGGTCACGATCTCGCGGTCCATGAGTTCGAGCCCCGCGTCACGCTCTGGGCTGATGGCTCAGAGCCTGGAGCCTGCTTCCGATTCTGTGTCTCCCTTTCTCTCTGCCCCTCCCCCGTTCATGCTCTGTCTCTCTCTGTCCCAAAAATAAATAAATGTTGAAAAAAAAATTTTTTTTAAAGAAATAGGGATTTAAATAGGCACCTCTCCAGACACACGGACGGCTGAGCAACATGAAAGGCTGCTCACCGTCATCGGGAGAAATGCATATCAAAACCACAAAACAACGTAACGACAAGAAGGGGGATATGAAGAAACTGGAACTCTCACAGGCTGTTGGTGGGAATATAAAATGGTGAGACCACTTTCAAAAACGGTTTGGCAAGTCCTCAAAAGGTTAAACGTTAAGTTACCAAATAACCCAGTGATTTTACCCTTAGATTTGTAGCCAGAACAGGGGCGCCTGGGTGGCTCAGTTGGTTACGCATCCGACTTCAGCTCGGGTCATGATCTCACGGTGTGTGAGTTCGAGCCCCAGGGCGGGCTCTGTGCTGACAGCTCGGAGCCTGGAGCCTGCTTCGGGTTCTGTGTCCCCTCTCTCTCTGACCCTCCCTCTCCCCCCCTCTCAAAAATGAATAAACATTGAAAAACAATGCAGCCAGAACTGAAAACATGTCCACACAAAAACGTGTACATAAATATTCAGAGCTGCATTATTCACGATAGCCCCCAAACAGAAACAAAAACAAAAGAGTAGATAAACAAAATGTGGTATACTCATAAAATGGAGTATTATATAGACATAAAAAGGTTTGAAGTCACATAAGAAGAAACAGGTCTTTATGAAGGGTCTTTATCTATTAAAGGAGTTGGATCAACAGTTAATGACCTTCTAAAACAGAAAATGCCAAGCCCGAATGTGGTCACTGTTGAATTCAACGAAACATTTAAGGAAGAAATTATACCAATTCTCTACCATCTCTTCCAGAGGACAGAGGCAGAAGGAATACTTCCTAACTCATTCCACGAGGCCAGAATTATCCTAATACCAAAGCCAGACAAAGAAAACTACACATCGATATCTCCCATAAACATAAATGCGAAATATCAACAAAATATTAGCAAATCAAATCCAGCAATGTATGAAAAAAGTATATGCCACCATCAAGTGAGATGTATCCCAGGTACGCAGGGTTTGTTCAACATTCAGAAATCAAAAACAATTAATGGAGTCCATCACATCAACAGGCTAAAGAAAAGTCTCATGATATTAACAGAAGCGGGAAAAGCACGTGACAAAATTCAACATGCATTCATCATAAAAACTCTCAGTAAAGTAAGCACAGAGGAGAACTTCCTCAACATCTACAAAAACCTTACAGCCAGCATCATATTTACGGGTAAGAAACTATAGAGGCTTTTCCACTACGATCAGGAACAAGGCAAGGTTGTCCCCTCTCACCACTCCTTTTCAAGATCATAGAAGTCCTTGCTAATGCAATAAAAAAAAAAAAAAAAAGGTATATTGATTGGAAAAGAAGAAATAGAACTATCTTTGTTCACAGATGCCATGAGTGAGTATCTATGTAGAAAATCTGAAAGAATAAACCCAAAAAATCTCCTGGAATTAATAAGCAATCATAGCAAGGCTGCATTTTACAACCTTCACATACCAAAGTCGAACAAGTGGAATTTGAAATTTAAAACACAATACTGTCTACATTAGCACTCCCCAAAATGAAATATCTAGGTTAAATCTAACAAAAGATGTACAGGAGCTATGGGATGGAAACTACAAAACTCTTATGAAAGAAATCAAAGAAGACTTTCCATGTTCATGGATAGGAAGACTTGAGATTGTCAAGATGCCAATTCTTCCCATTTTGATCTATAGATTCGATACAATCCCCCCCAGAAGTGGACATCAACATACTCATGCCAAAGTTTATATGGAGAGGCAAGAAACCCAGAATGACCAACTCAATATGGAAGAAGGACAAAGTAAGAAGACTGACAGTACATGACTGCGAGACCTAGTATAAAGCCACAGTAATCCAACGAGATACTGACAAAAGAACAGATCAATGGCACAGAATAGAACCCCAAAACAGACTCCCATAAATTTAATCACATAATCTTTGACACGGAGTAAAGGCAATACAATGGAGAAAGGAGATGTTCTTTCAACAAATGGTATGGGAACCACTGGAGATCCACACGCGAAAAAGTGAACCTAGACACAGAACTAACATCTTTACAAAAATTAACCCAAAATGGATCACAGGACTAAATGTAAAATGCAAAACTCAAAAACCCCTAAAAGAAAAGGTAAGAGAAATCCAGATGACCCTGGGTTTGGCAGTGAATTTTCAGATACGACACCCAAAGGACAATCCACGAAAGCTGGGCTTCCCTAAAAGTAGAAATTTCTGGTTTGTGAAAGACACCATAAAGAGAATGAAAAGACAAGCCAGAGACTAGGAGAAAATATCTGCCAAAGACACACCGGATAAAGGTCCGTTCTCCAAAACAGATAAAGAACTCTTAAAATTCAACATTAAGAAAAGACCCCGATTGAAAAAATGGGTCAAAAATTGGAATAGACATCTCACCAAAGATACAGAGATGGCAAAGAAGCATTCGAAAAGATGTTCCGCCTCATGTCACTAGGAATGCAAATTAAAACAACAAGACACCACTACACACCTATTAGAATGTCCAAAATCCAAAACACTAACGCTAAATGCTGGCAAGGGTTGACAAATCCTGTTCACCGCTGCTGGGAAGGCAAAACGGCACAGCCACTTTGTAAGACATTCTGGCAATGTCTTACAAAACCCAACGTGTTCCTGCCATACGATCCAGCAATCACGCGCCTTGGTATTTACCCAAAGGGGTTAAAAACTTGCGTCCACACACACGAAACTACACACAGATGATTACAGCAGCTTTAGTCAAGAGCGCCAAACCCTGGAGGCCACCAAGATGTCCTTGAACAGGTGAATGAATAAATAAACGGTGGCCCGTCCAGACAATGGAATATTATTCAAAGGTAAAAGCTAAAGAGAAACAAGCTGTCAAGTCATGAAAAGACACGGAGACACCTTTAAGTGCACAGTATGTGACATTCTAGAGAAGGCAAAACTGTGCAGACATTAAGCGTGTCAGGGATTGCCAGGGTGCGAGGGGAGGGGACGGATGAATCCAGAGGATTTTTAGGCAGTGAAACTACTCTGTATGACACTCTAATGGTGTTTTTACACCATTACACATTTGCCCAAACCCACAGAATGTACAACACCAGGAGTGAATCCTAATGTAAACTATGAATTCTGGGTGACAGTGATGGGTCAGTGTAGGTTCATCAATGGTAACAAATGCACCACTTTGGTGGGGAATGCCGATGACGGGGTTGGGGGGGGAGGCTGTGCGTGGGGCGGGGGTGGGGGTGCATAGCATGTATAGAGGATATCTCTGTACCTTCCTCTCAATTTTGCTACAAACTTAAAACTGCTCTAAAAAAAAAAAAAAAAAGGAGTAAGTACTGACATACACCATGGATGAACCTTCAGACAATTACAACAACTGAAAGCAGCCAGATACGAAAAGCCACATATGGTATGATTTCATTTATATGAAATGTCCAGGATAGAGAAATCCACAGAAGATAGAGAATAGTGGTTCAGGGAATATGGGGAGTGATATGAATAGGTATGGGGTTTCTTGTCGGGGACGGGGGGATAAAAATGTTCTGAAATTAGACAGTGATAATGGTTGCACAGCTCTGTGAATACAAAAAAAACCACGTCAAACTGTACACTTTAAAGGATGAATTTTAGGGGCGCCTGGGTGGCTCAGTAGGTT
Organism: Prionailurus bengalensis; assembly: GCF_016509475.1. NCBI lineage: Eukaryota > Metazoa > Chordata > Mammalia > Carnivora > Felidae > Prionailurus > Prionailurus bengalensis. Next base: position 4,688,927 of record NC_057357.1, read on the forward strand.
AAGCATCCGACTCTTGATTTCGGCTCAGGTCCTGATCTCATGGTCATGAGATAGAACCAAGCCCCACCCACATCTGGGTCCACGATGGGCGTGCAGCCTGCTTAAGATTCTCCCTCTTTCTCTCCCTCTTCCTCTGCCCTCCCATCCTCTGCACACACTCATGGGTGTGCTCTCTCTCTCTCTCTCAAAATAAAAAAAAAAAAGGGTAGTGACAGTTTAATATCAGGTAAGAGGGATTTCAAAACAAAATATATTAAGAGATAGAACACTTGGTAATAATAAAAGGATCACTTTAAGAGGAAAACAGGAACTCATAAACGTACACATGCACCCAATAACAGAGCTTCAAATACATGAAGCAAATGTCCAGAGTTAAATTATAAGGAGGAAGAAAATCCTGCAATCCATAGCCGGAGGTTTTATATGTATCTGTAAGCAACTGATAAAACTAGACAACTAGTAAAGACACACAAGATCTTAATACTTTCAATCACATTGACTTGCCTGATAGAACGGAATGACTTACAGAACACTGTGTATAAAGACACCAGAATCACATTCTTTAAGTGCACACAATACATTTACTAGGAAATACCATATATCCTCAAATTTTAAAAGATTGAAATTATAGGGGCGCCTGGCTGGCTCAGTTGCTCGGGCCTCCGACTTTGGCTCAAGTCATGATCTCACAGTTTGTGAGTTCGAGCCCTGCATCGGGCTCTGTGCTGACAGCTCAGAGCCTGGAGCCTGCTTCAGATTCTGTGTCTCCCTCTCTCTCTGCCCCTCCCCTGCTCGTGCTCACACACACGCACGTGCGTGCTCTCTCTCTCTCTCTCTCTCAAAAGATAAATAAATAAACAATAAAGATTGAAATTATATAGAGTACTCTTTCTGACCAAGATGGAATTATGTTAGAAACCAGTAACAAGTAAATAACAAGGTAATGCCCACCATATTTGGAAAATAAATAATACTTGTAAATAATCATCGGATAAAAGTAGAAATCACAAGATAAATTAAGAAAAGTGTTGAACTTGGCACAAAAACAGACACTGAGACCAGTGGAACAGAATAGAGAACCCAGAAATGGACCCAAAAACGTATGGCCAACTGGTCTTTGACAAAGCAGGAAGGAATATCCAATGGAAGAAAGACAGTCTCTTCAGCAAGTGGTGCTGGGAAAACTGGACAGCGACATGCAGAAGAATGAGCCTGGACCACTTTCTTACATCAGACCCAAAAAATAAACTCAAAATGGGTGAAAGACCTCAATGTAAGACAGGAAGCCATCAGAACCCTTGAGGAGAAAGCAGGCAAAAACCTCTTTGCCCTTGGCCACAGCAACTTCTTACTCAACACGTCTCCGGAGGCAAGGGAAACAAAAGTAAAAATGAACTATTGGGACCTCATCAAAATAAAACTCTTCTGCACAGCTGAAGAAACAATCAGCAAAACTAAAGGGAGAAGATATTTGCAAACGACATACCAGATAAAGGGTTAGTATCCAAAATCTATAAAGAACTTACCAAGCTCAACACCCAAAAAACAAATAATCCAGTGAAGAAATGGGCAAAAGACATGAATAGACACTTCTCCAAGGAAGACATCCAGATGGCCAACTGACACGTGAAAACCTGCTCAACATCACTCATCATCAGGGAAATACAAGCCAAAACCACAATGAGATACCACCTCACACCTGTCAGAATGGCTCACGTGAACAACTCAGGCAACAACAGACGTTGGCGAGGATAATGCAGAGAGGATCTCTTTTGACTGCTGGTGGGAATGCAAACTGGAAAAACAGCATGGAGGTTCCTCAAAAGGACTAAAAGCAGAACTACCCTATGACCCAGCAATTGTACTACTTGGTATTTATCCAAGGGATATGGGTGTGCTGTCTGAAAAGGGCACGTGCACCCCAGTGTTTATGGCAGCACTATCAACAATAGCCAAAGGATGGAAAGAGCCCAAATGTCCATCGATGGATGAACGGATAAAGAAGACGTGGTCTATATACACAACGGAGTATTACTCGGCCATCAAAAAGAATGAAATCTTGCCATCTGCGACTATGTGGATGGAACCAGAGGGTATTATTATGCTAAGTGAAATCAGTCAGTCAGAGAAAGACAAAAATCATGACTTCACTCATATGAGGACCTTAAGACACAGAACAGATGAACGTACGGGCAGGGAAGCAAAAATAATATAAAACCAGGGAGGGGACAAAACAGAAGAGACTCAGAAATATGGAGAACAAACTGAGGCTTACTGAAGGGGCTGTGGGAGTGGGGATGGGCCAACTGGGTAAGGGGCTTTAAGGAATCTACTCCTGAAATCATTGTTGCGCTCAATGCCAACTAATTTGCATGTAAATTAAAAAAAATAAAATTAACAAAAAAAGAAAAGTGTTGAATTGAGTCATACTAAAAACAGGACAACATAAAATGCATGAGTTGCAGCTAAAACAGTGTTGAGAGAGAGCTTTACAAGTCTCCACAAAAAAAAAAAGAAGGTCCCAAGTTGATACCTAAGCTTGCACCTTAAAAAATAGGAAGTGGTTGGCAATTATACCAAGAGTGAACAGGAAGGAAGGAAATAAAGAGCAGAAATTAATAAAATTGATAACTTCTGGCCACACTGACCAAGAAATAGAGCAGAAATAAGTTATTTGTATCAGCAATGAAGAAGAAAACATCACTACAGACCCCTCAGAGTTTAAAAAAAAAAATGGGGTGAGGGCAGCGGGGGGATGATGCGAACTCTGCCAATACATTTGACAACCTGGGTGAAATGCAGAAGCCTGCAGGTTCCAGGATGGCTGGTGCATTTGGAGGTGAGGCTGGGGGCTGTGGACAGGATGATGGGTGTCTGAGCGGCCGCAGCCTGAGGGTGGGGGAGCAGACAGGTGGAATGTGACCAGAGGGCAATGGGGGACCAGTGAGAGGTTCTCAGCAGAGAAGTGGTCTGGTCAAGTGCGACCTTTGAGGAAAAGCCCTCCAGCTGCTTCACCATAAAGAAAACCTGAGCAAGGCAAGCCGGAAGGGAGGCCAGCGCCACTGTCCGGGGGAACCAGGCCCTAAGTTCCCGGGGAACAACGGCAGGACGTGGGGTGAGAGGGAGTGAGAAGGAGGGGGAGGGAGACTGCGAGGCTGCCCCAGAGATGGGGTCCCAGGGGGCGGTACAGGCCGCAGGAATGAGCCTTCGTCCTGGAGCCTGCAAGAAATGAAGCCAGGGGCAGCTGGGGGAGACCTGGGGGGAGAGCAGGGTGGCAGTACTGTGCCCATGTTCCCTGTCCCGGCCCCTGCCAGGAGGGACTCCCGTGGACCTCCGAGACCCAGGGAGGGGCCGGGAGGGCAGGCCAGGCCCAGGTCAGTGCACACACGTGGGACCATCTCAGTCTCCAACGCCCCGGATGCAGGTAAGCCAGGTCCGTGTGGGGACACTTGGCCTAGTGAGAATGGAGGTGGGCCCAGGAGAAGGTCCCCTGTTTGTCCCAAGACGGCACAGCTACAACCGGACAGGCAGAGAGGAAGAAGTGGGCCCAGGACAAGGCCTCGTCTCCCACCGGAGCTCCCGGCCGTCTCCATTTGCCCATCTGGGCAGCTGGACGGTGAGCCCGGCTAACAGGCACACGGCGCCCGGCAACCCCCTAGGGATGACCTCCTCCGGGCCCCCACCCCAGGCTGCATGGCCATCTCGCCGACTGAACCGCCTCTAACGCCCAGACAGAAGGGGCTTCCTCTTCCTCCAAACCTCTGCGTGGCCGGCCTGTGCCTCTACCTGTACCTGTGTTTCTCCTATGACACTTAGCCTAGCGCCTCCTCTCTGTCGTGCTTCAGCCTGGGTGTCACCTACCCGGAGTAGCCTCCCCTGGGCTGCTCCAGCCCCCCAGGGCGCAGATCTGAGGCCTCTGAGCTTCCCGGAACGGCCCGTCCCCGGACGCCTGAAGCGCACGGGGCCAGGCTACATACATCCGTCAGATGCACATACAGTGAAGGTCACCTGCAGAGCTCTGGCGACCCCTCCTGGGGCGGGCCGGGCCCACATCACCAGGACCACTCTGCTCAGGATGGGGGCCCACGAGGCAGGGCTCCACTGGCCCCCCAGCTCTGCTTCTAGCCTCCTCCGAGCCTTGGTTTCCTGTCCGAAGGATGGGGCAGCAGCGTCCCTGCAAGTCCACCTGCCAGTACTTACCCATCAGGTTCTGCCGCTCTTCCTTCTTCCGGGCCTTCTGCTTGGCCTCCAGCTGCACCACCGAGAGGGACGGCCCCACTGTGGGGCTGGGGAGGGCACTGGCTGCAAAGCGGGCCAGCAGGCCCAGCCCGCTCTCCTCCAGGCCTGGCGACAGGGCCCGTTCCCGGGGCCCCAGCCTATAGCCGCCGGCAGCCTCGTCCTCCTCCTCCTCCAGCTCATCCTCCTCGTCCTCCTCCTCGGAGCTCTCATCTGGTGCAGAAAACAGGGGGCGAGTCAGAGCCTTGGCCCGGGTGGGCACCACCCCCCACCGCCCCTGCTCGGCCGGGGCACCAGCGAGGGATGCCACAGCTCCAGCCTAGCTCCTCACTCCTCACCGGCCGGGGGTGGTCCAATACCAGCCCACAAGTCCCCCCGATGGCCCAGTGACCCCATCACAGCAAGCCCAAGACATGGGCATCCCGGACAGCCCAGAGGTGGGCAGCGGCCTTGGGAATCGGAGGGTTTCTGTACGGGGAACACCACATGCACCTGTGCTGTGGGGAGGGGAACAGACACACGGACAAGGACTGGAGACAGCTCTCTCCACCGTCTCACGCACGTGCGCGCGCGCACACACACACACACACACACACACACACACGCCCCGACATACAACATGGAGGCTGAGGAAGGAGGCAGGAGAGAAGGAAAGAGGAGGCCAGGGAGGGACAGAAAGGAGGCGGGAGAGGGCCCCGGGGACTCAGGCGCCTGGGGGTCTGGGGCTGGTGGTGAGAACGTGGAGTTTGATCTCCTCTTGGGGGAGTGGAAACCCCCTGGGTTGTAGCCCTGATCCAAACTTGACTTCCAAGGATCCCCCTGAGCCAAGAAGCCTGGGGCAAATCTCAGCCCTCCGTGAGCACCTATTGTCTCATCTGTGGCAAGGGATGGTCTCCCCAGCGCCCCCCCTCCCCAAGGTAAGGGGAGGCTCCCAATATGTAGGAGAAAGCACTTCGCAGGCTCAACAAGCGTCAAACAGGGCAAGCCTGTTGAGCAGAAAGAAGCCACTGTCCCTAAGGCCAAGGGAGCCACAAGCTGGCTATGCCTCACGACCCATGGGGAGCCGGGAAGGGAGAAGCACCCAGGTCAGCCCACTCTACACCAGGAGACGGAGACTCGGTACGGCCAAGTGCTCAGGCAGGACTCAAACCCAGGGCTGCCTGGCTGTCTTGCCACCCAGAATCTCCTGGCAAGAATCTAAAGGAGCTTCAGCCTTTGTTTCCAGCTGGTGAACAGAAATGTACTTCTCCATGGGAACCGGCCTCCCGGCTGGGAACCTGCAGCCCTGAGCCCAGCTCGGGCCATGGGAACAAAGGCAGGGCAGGTGGCAGGCTGGCAGGCAGGGCAGGAAAGGCAGTGCTCCCTGCACATGAACCGAGCCCTCCAAGACACTGTAGGCAGGTAACGAGCTTGCTTCCGACCTTCCCCAAGAGACAGCCTAACACCACAAGGGCAGGCAGGCACGAGAGCATCAGAAGCCAACTGCCCACGAGATGCCCAAGGGACATCTGCCCAAGGGCGGGGTCTGCCCAGACTGCTGGGAGTATGAAGGTGGCTCTGGGGGCTGCTGACCAAGGGCAGGGCCAGGCGAGGCTGGAGGTGCCCCTCTGCAGCAGGAAGGGGGAAGGGAAATACAGAGGTGGCCCAGATCCCCCCTACTCTACCTTGGGAAGCACCTGGGCTCAGGGGATGGAGAGGGACAGAGACAGCTGGCCAAGTCCACGTTCTCGCACCACGCCCCAAGCCACCTGCCTGCTTGCGTGCAACTAACAGCCCAAAGTGGCGGCCCTGGGTGTGCCAATGGAGGCAGGGGTTCTGTCTAACCCTTTACCGAGGGAGCCTCGGTCTGTGCCGAGCGACCCCTCGGCGAGGAAGGTGGAGATGAGCTCAAGGAATCCCTGAAGGGAGTTGAGAAAGGCAGGAGGCAGAGACAGAGGTTTGTTAGGAGGAGGAGGAGGAGGGGGAGGAGGGAGAAAGGAGGAGGAGGAGGAGGAGGAGCGGGAGGAGGAGGAGCAGGAGGAGGAGACCCGGCCCCCCCGGAGCAATGGATGAAGCAGGATGGAGGCCAGCGGGGCAAGCAGGCAGGCAGTGCGCACTTGCGGTCCATTCACATTGCAGACATCACATGGTTCTGTCTCCGCCCCAGCGGGCCACAGCGGCAAAGCAGGCTAAGTGTAGGCAGACTTTCGACAGCGCCTGGGTCCCCCACAGCGGGCCTCCCTGGGGTGGGCCAATTTGAGCAGGGTGGCGGGCGGGGGGCTGGCTGGGGTGGGGGCGCGGGGTCAGACGTGTGGCCGGTTTTCCCTTGTAGAGAAGGCCTCCCCTGGCTGCTCAGGTGTGGAGACTCCAGAACTCTCTCCCATCCAGGAGTCCCCATCGGCAACGTCCGGTGGGGGAGGGCTGGCTCTGGGCTTCCGGATGCCCGGGATGTCTATGTTGGACACCAGTCAGCCAGCAGCGGCCCAATCCCAGCACCCTGAGACGGGAGAGTGCTTGGAAGGGAAAAGTCAAAACCAGGGCGTGCTTCCCCCAAAGCGGAGACACAGATGATCTTGGTCTCCCGAGACGCTCCCCACCTCCGGCTGCTGGGAGCGTGACAAGCCCCCACTGGCTGTTTCCCATGGTGGCCGGTCTACTCAGGCTGGGGTCTGCGGGGCAGGGGGAGTAGAGGGGGTCTCCGGACCAGGAAAGCCTTTCTAGAGCTGTCCACACCTGAGGTCACAGGGCTTGCCAAGGGCAGAGGGTAGAAAAAGTCCCAACAAAGAAGCCCAAGGAAATAGAGAAAAACTTTTTTTTTTTTTACAAAAATAAACAAAAAACACCACCAACAAAAATCTCTTGGCTCAGTACAGTGGGGTCGTCTGTTGTTAACTTGGTTCGGTTTCCAAAACCCGATTGATAAATGCCAAAGCAATCCGCTGCTGCCATAGCCGATGGGGGCAAACCCCGAGGAGGGGGGTGCAGAGGGGACACAAAGAAAAGGGTTTTGCCTACCTACGGAGCAACGAGCCAGGCTCGCACCCAAGCTCAGTGACCCGCTGCGCCGTCTGCCCTACTCCCAGCCTTCGCTTTGCGTCCAGAGTGCAGCGTGAGAGCAAATGCAAGAGACCAAAACAGACATTCAAAGCATCATGGGTAGGGATCAAGGGTGAAGGTATGGTCAAGCTGCTGGGAGGAGAGAGCAGACACTAGAAAGCCAAGCAGTCAGGTGTTTTAGTACCGGATGTCAGAAGTCCCTATTACCCAAATATCCCTGTCAAGACCTCATCAGCTGGTGTGCGCAGCAAGGCCCCTCCCCTCCCCCTATCTGGGCTCTTTCCACGGCTGCTTCCGGCCTGGTCTGAGGGCCCCTGGCTCCCTCTGCCCACTCTGGGCCAATGGCCCCTTGCGAAGAGATCGGATCGGGAAGGGCTGCCTGCTTCTCTACAGGATCTGAGCTGGGGCAGGAGAGCTTAAAAACATGGAAGCTGGAACTTTGGCTTTAAAGGGGAGGAGCCCGGGGAGGAAAGGAAGGGGTCAGGGAAGGAGGGAGAAGGATGAACCAGCCAGACTGGTCTGCAGAGGCCAGGGCTGAGGGAGGCCGGGCAAAGGAGGCTGGCTGATCGGTTAGTGGCCTCCCCCCCCCCCCCCCCAGGCCCAGACTGAGGGCAGCAGCACAGCAGAGTCCCAAGGGCACCTGGCCCCCTGCTGTGCCGTCTCCTGGTCACCCAAAACGGATGTGGGCCAATCAGGACGAGGGGCGTGGGCAGGGAGAAGACGGACCAGGAACAAAATCAGGGTAGAGTCCAGCCCCAGGGCCCAAGCCAGTTCCCGTCCAGGTTGGCCTCTACGTGTCTGGGCCTCACTCAGGGAGCGTGGGGTTCGGGCTCTGGGAATCCCTGAAGGGGGGGCGGGGTCCACCCTGAAGCAAATGCTAAAGTAGGGTGAGGAAACACTTAGGGATCCTCTGGCTCCCCCGCCGCCCCTGGGACGCACCTAACCCGGGCAGAGTCAGAGCCAGGGTGTTCGCAGGGGTCACTGAACCCCCACCCTCTCTTCACGAGTGAGGCGAATGAGGTTCCCCGGGCGGGGCCGGGGTGCCAGCAGACCAGGCCTGTGGGCTCCTAGGCCAGTGCTCTTGCCGAAGCCTGTGCCCCGCCGCTCAACACGGCAATGAGGCCCACGCTTTCACATCTCACAACAAAACTCGGGGCAGCAAATGGTCTTGACCCTGCACTGCCTACATGCCCTTTAAAACAGAAATCTGTGTTAGGAAACGAGTGTTCGTATTTTTAAACCGCTGTTACGCAGGAACAGAGCTTTAAGAAAATAAAAAAACAAACGAGCAGCTAAAAAATAAAATAAAATTAAAAAAAGGAAGAAAGATGAAGCTGGAGGTGAACGCAGCTGACTTTCGATCTGAAGAATGAAACGCATGCCAAGAGCTACCGGGGACATCTGAACAATAGAAAAGAGCGGCAGACTGCACACCCCAGCTCTGCCCCTTGGTGGGGGGGGAGGGGCGGGGGGGAGGGGAAGGAGGGACAAACTGGGGGGAGCAGCAACCTAACGGTCTAGTAAGGACACAGCAAGAGAGACAAGGCACACGGGTTTAGTTAAAAATGAACTCGGTATGTTTAATAAAGCTTGGTATTACCAAAATCGCGGTACAAACATCAAGTCACACGCCCACACGACAGGATTCCATTTACAAAATGTCCCTCGGAGGCCTCCTCCGGGTCCGCGCCCGAGAGCGCCCAACCCAGGCCTGCGGTCTAGGGGGCAGAGGAGGCGAGGAGGGCAGAGGGGGAGAATGGACAGGGGTGGAGACTAAAAACAGTCCATATAAGAGCTCCAAAAGAGCCAGGCCGTGGCGTTATCACAATGATACAGGTACAGGTAAGAACAAAAATAAAGACTCAGGCGGATACAGCAGGCTACGCTGCCAAGAACCAAGACGGCCGCCCTTCCCGAGGCGTCCCAGACAGGCCACCTCTGCCCGCCATCTCCTGCCATCTCCTGCGTGCTCGCTCGCTCGCGCTCGCTCTCTCGCGCTCTCTCTCACTCACTCTCTCGCTAGGAAACACGGAAGGTATTTTGTGTTTGGAGCTAGTAACCTTGGTCAAACGAGTCCTCCGAGGAATCGCTGAAGGAGGATCGGGCCTCGACCTCTCGAAGCAGCAAACAAAAGGGCTGCTTCCTGCCGGCGGCCGGCTTGGGTTTGAGAGTCCGGGCGGCCGCCAGGCCCCGCTCGCTCAGCTTGGGGCCCCCGGCCGGCTTGCCGTTCTTTGCCACCATGCCACACAGGATGGAGGACGTCAGTTTGGAGCTGGACGGGCCTTGGGCAGACCACTCGTCCTTCAGGAATCCTTCGTCTTCCTCTGAGTCCGTATCTGCAGTCAAAGTAGTTTTTGACACAGTAAGTCATGGGGTGCTGGGCGGGGAAGGGCTGGCGTCTCTCGCTACTAGCGGTTTCGAGAAGGCCCTGGCGCGTGCTAGGGCAGAGAGGTCCAAATGCCCACTGGCTGCGGAACAAGCCGTGCCCCACCGCCTGGACCTCTCGCCTCTCGCCCGGGAGGCCTCCAAGCCGCAGGCATCACAGAGCTTGTCCTGTCCGGGCTGGCCGCTGCCGGCCCCGCCCACCAGACAGCCACTTCTGCCAAGGCCTTTCCGGGCCCTGGGGGGGAGGCAGGAGCCCCACACTCGTGAGGGTCTCGCCCGTGGTCATGGAGGTCACTGCACCCAGCACGTGGGGGCATGGGGAGGGACAAGGCCCAAGAAAGGAAGGGCCCTGGTAAAGCTCTTCTCCCCCAGAATACCCGTTTGCCCCGGCACAGGGTGGCACAGGCAGGCTCACGACGACAATCACGCACGCGCACCCCAACTCCCCGCCCAGCAGCATCCCAAAGGCGCGTCGAGATGGGCCATCGTGAAAGGGGTTACGCCAAGGAAACTGGCAAATGACGGGACAACTCAAGGCTTCCCCCAACTTTTTCCTATCGAAGGGCCGGGCTGCCGGCACACTGCTGCTGGCTTCCCTGTCTCCGGCCTCACCGTGCAGTTGAGGTCAGGGTTTCCAAGCTCTCCTGGGAGAGGATCCCCCAGCTTTGGGGAGGGGGGGGTGCCACAGTCAAGCAGGCACAGCTCTGGCCCCTTCGAAGCCCATCCCAAGCAAGAATTCATTGGAAGAAAGGGCTCTGCAGCCAGAAACTATAACCTCTTGATCTGATAAAATCCACTCGGAACAAGAGGAACACTAACAGAGACACAGCTCTGGCAGCACCTGCCACCTGCAAGTCCACAAGAAAACTATACGCGTCGGGCGCAGGAGGCGAGGGGGACGCAGCGTCCGCTGGCTGCCTCCTCCTCTACCTGGGCTCTCCACGTCAAGACCCCAACGGCAGGATGGCCTCCAAACTCCAGGCAGAGCTAGGACAAAGACAAGCCCCACCAGGCCCCTGCCCATCGTTCCCAAGGCCGCATCCCAGGCCAGAGCCACTCGTGGGTGACGACAACCGAATCGGCTTCCCACCAGGCATGTCCCCGACCCCTACAACCCAAGAGTTGTAAAACCCCAAAGCGAAAAAGAGAAGAACGTTCTGTTCTCTCCTCCCATCTCCTGCCAGCCATCCCTGTGCTAGAAAACACTCTTGTCCTCTTTGTGACCGTGTACTCTCGCTTACCTAGAACCGCGGAAAAGCCAACATAAAAAATACAAACGAGGGCCCTCTCCAGTTCCAGCCGTGTATCAGAGCCAGCATCTAGTTGGAGTCAGACCTTTAGACCTGTATGTTGCAACGTTTACTCACTTCTCACCTGGACGATGGAATGTAGGCACAGACCCAACAGCTAGACTAGCAATCTGAACATCGCTTTGTGCACGCACACACGTGCGCACAGCCGACTCACTGGCTCAGAGCACGCCAAACATCTCAGCGGCTGAACCGATCTCTGGTCTCTAAATGTACCCCAACCACCTAGAAGTGGGAAGGTACAGGATTCTTACCTGGCAACCAGCCAGGCGACACCCAGCGGCCGCTCACCCTTGAAACATAAGAGCCGCAGCAATGGCTCCCCACTCCCTCCATCGTTCCAAAACCAGCAGAGATACAAACGGCAGAGGAAAACCCTTCTTCCCTCTTCCTCCAGAGCTAGGAGTTTCTGGTATGAGCTCATGGTGGCCACGGGCCTGGGCACTCTTGCTCGGATCATACCCATTACGACCGGAGGGCCATCAAAGCTATCGCAATCAAGCATGTCCTGGGCACATAAGCCACAAAGGCGCTGTTTACTTCACACACGTCTCTGCATCAGCCCTAGAAACCCTTCAGTCCACAGCAACCAAAACCACGAACATTAAAACATACACACACGTATGCACACGCATGCGCGCGCGACAACCTCTTCACCGACGTGAACTCGCTTAAAGTTCAGGACAGCCATGGGAAGCAGACGATGATAACCCCATGTCCACAAAACTTTATTTCCTTTCCTTAAGAAAACAAACGTTCTAATAACATTACAAGTGTCCGCTTTCCTGCACGTGACGTTCAACCGCTGCCCTCCGACACCTCATGTACCACGCAGAGTCAATCAAGAGCCTAGACGCACACAGCCAGGCAGTCGTCAAGGGGAAAAGCCGCCCACCCCCGTCGGAGCCTGGGGACTCCCAAAACAAACCCCGCGGACAACTGCCAGGAGCCACGAAGCCCCGCCTGGCTCTCCTGCGGCGGCCACACGCTTGGTGCGCATCGGTCCTGGGCACTAGGGGCTCGGCCCACACACGCACCACGCAGCGGCCCCGGGGCCCCTGGAGAGCCGGGCGGGCGGGCCCAAGGCCCAAGGCCCACCGCCCAGGTAAGGAACTCCGATGCGGCAGGCTCCGGGCCAGTGCGAGACCGCTCAGCCCCTCCGCGGCTGCGCTCCCAGGCTCCACAGCTCCCGTCCTGGGAGCCGAGCCATCCGGGCCCCGCCAACTCCCCACCCCTGGCGGTCAACCTCGCCCGGCCTCGGCCTCCACCCTCGGGAACAACGCGGGGCAGCCACCTGGAGGACTGTCTTTGTCGAAAACAAGGCGAAACACGGCCCGCACAGCCCTCGGTGCGCCGACCAGCACGGCGCCCGCTCCACGGACACCGGACACCGGACACCGTTCCTCTGAATCTCCGGCCCCAGGACAGAAAGCCGCCTGTGGGCAGGGGAGACGGACTCCTCTCTATGGTCGTCGCGAGCGACCGCTCTAGGCCCAGCGGCCGCCAACTCGGTGGCGCAAAGCCTCCCACACTGCCGGCTTCCCCTCGAACAAGCGAACAAGCGGAAGGCCGGTACACGAGGGCAGGCGGACTTCCGCTCCCACCCGCCAATCACGGGCGCCCGCCAATCACAGGCACTTCTGCCTTAGGCACCCACCCCCACCCCACGCACGCACTTCCGGCCTGGAGCCCGCGCAAAAGCAGGAGTCGTTCGAGCGCCCACGAGATGCGGAGAGAGGAGACTGAGGAGAGGAAAGGCCCGGAGGCGGCGCGGCGTCCGCTACTTACTGTAGGAGTAGCTGCTCACTTCCGAGGCGAACGGGGAGTGGGCCGACTTGGGCTGGCCTCTGGCCTTGAAGCCCACCTCCATCTTCCTGGCTTTGGCGGCCCTTTTGTGTTTACCTTCTCTGGAGGCTTTGAGAGACAGGCTGAGGCCTTTGGCCAGCGCCTTCCGGTCCTTGCCCAGCAGGCTGTCATAGGGCGTCAAGTACCTGCCGCAGCCCCCGCTCGCTTTGGACTTCCCTCCAGAACTGTCCGAGAACTTGAAGGGCGACTTCAACTTGTCCTGCTTCGTGAGGGAGAGGGCCTTGTCCAGCTTGCTTGCCAGCTGCTCCTGGTCACTGGCCATCTTCTTCTTTTTAATCTTTAGCTGGAGAGGGAAGTTGGGGAGTCACGGGTTAAGACGTTTGGCAAAACAGGATCGTGTGTTTCGGTGCCCAGGCTGTGCCGAAGCTGGGCTCCGGTCCTTTCCTCCTGCCTCTGTGGCTTCTAGCAAGCTGCTCACCTCCTCCTCTTAGCCTCAATTCTTCTGCTCTGTAAATCGGCGATAATTATGTATGGGCATCTTGGGGGTTTTTCTGAAGATGAACAAGATCAGGCCCACAAAGCTTTTATCACAGAGCTGTTAGTGCGGTTACGGTTCTCATGAACACTGGCATTTCCACTGGCTTTGCCTGGCGCTGTCTGGTGCCTCCTAGGGAAGCCCTTCAAGCAGGCAGCACAGCCCATGAGCAGAAGGCAGCTGGATTAGGTCAGAGGCATGGAACCGAGGTGGAAAACCCAGGTCATACCATGGATTCCCACCTCAAGCAGCCCATCCAACTAAATGGGCCTAGCCGACAAGAGAACGCCCTACGAGCGAGCGTGCCCTGGATGCCTGAAGCAGAAAGCGCGACTCAAGATTTCACAGATTAAATTCCTGGTTCCAAGTCTGCTGTAGTCACTCATTGTCAAAGGGAAATATGCAGTTTCAAAGCCGTTAATGCCCCTCATTTGAACGTTTTGTCTCTATTTTTCTTGAATCAGGTAATCTATTGTAAGGCGGGGGATAGTTGGGATAGGGCCATTTAAACAACACAAGTATCCTTCACAATTTGTGAATAAAGGATGCTGATCTACGAACTGGCTCTATTCCCTCCTCCTGGATGCAATCCCCCTTATGTGTGTTATTTCGCTCTGATGGCCAAATCAACATACAGCCCCTTGCATGGGGCCTTATGGGGAAAGATGACAAGGTACATTAGTATTTAGAGACAAGGGCCTTAAGTGGCCGATTTCAATGCTCTGCAGAAATCAGAAAAACCAAGGAGCTGGCTCTCACCCCATTACCTCTGGAGAGTTCACAAGGAAATTACGATGGGATCAAGCCCTTGCTTCTGAGAACTACAGGATGGCGAAGCTGCTCGTTGAACAATTACACTGTTAAACAACAGTAACTGTGTTATCTGGTTAAGAACTTGCAATCTCTCTTCCTGGCTTCAGCAAAGGGTCACCGAGCATGCATGCGGGGTGGGGGGGGGGGGGGGGGAGTGGCTTTCCGTCTCTGCTCTACCTGAGGCTGTGCTACTCTGGTTAAGTCTCTGACCTCCTCTGGGCCTGGATTTTCTCCTCTGTGCAATAAGGAAGACTAGAGGACAGTCCTTCTGGCACTAAGACAATCACTTCTACAGTGTCTGTGCAGCAGGTGGGGCCAACAGACCTGCAAAGGGAGCGTGAACGCTGGCACACCCTCCAGACCTTCCACTCTAAGATGGCAGCATCTCTGGAACACAGGGTTACTGACCTGACTCATGAAGTCCGACGAGGCTTCGTGCTCATCCCAAGGCTGGTTCCTGCCCCTAGCTTTCCCTGTTCCAACCAGGGCATCGTGTTCCTCCTCAGGTCCCTTGTGTCTCTTCCTCATCCCTGCTCCAAGCTCGTACTCATCCGACGTCAGCAGGGGCTTGCTGCTCAGCCTGAAACCCAGATGCACTGCTGGTCAGCACGCTGGCCAGGAAAGACTCAAGGGTTGGGGGTCCGCCCTCACAGCCCTGAAGGGTGGGCTCTGGATGTCGAAGCACAGACAGTGATGGCAGAGTGACGAATCTGGGGAGACGGATCCTGTAAAACTATGGTGCTGGGATTCTATTCGTGAGTGGGGCAGAATGAGAGTTATACCGGAAAGAAGAAACACTTCTCCAAGGCAGTATCCTCTGCTGGCCTCTTTCTTGTGCTTCTTCACACATACACTCACACACACACCTTATCAAAACATGCCAAGAGTAAAGATCAGAAATGTCCAAGAAATCCCCCAGGATTGGAAGGGGAGTAAGAGCCACTGGCTGGTCTCCTGCACCCCTGGGATTAAGACAGTCGGGACACGGTCCTAGGTTGAAGGCTTCTCTTGCCTGCTTTAAGCTAAACCCTCACAAGTAATAAAAGCAGCTAATTTTTACTTGGTGCTTACTATGTGTTCTGTTCCGGGTTAGTGTTTGATACTTTAGCCACAAAACAATGTTCCACATCCTGTTTTTACACGTGGCGAAACTGAGGCTCCAAAAAGCTAACACCCAGCCCAAGGTCACAACAAACACTGGATGGAGCTGGGACTCACAAGTAGGAACAGACGCCCACCTCCAGAGGCTGTGCTCCTAACCAGTGGCTGTGTGCTGGCGGCCCAGCCCCTGTGGTTTCAGGAACTGCTTCCCTACCCTCCTTTGGCTGGTTTTAGGGGATTTCTTCCTCTTTCCATCCTCTCCTCAAACAGGAACATCCAAGGAGGACAAATCCAAGTCGTGGGGACGCTTGGGGTGATCTGACAAGCCCTGTGGCCGATCCACTGCCTCTCCTGCGCCTTTTGGGGGCACCCTGTGGCCCCTCTGCTTCCTCAAGCCAAGCACCAGGCCACCTACAGTCTGCCCTGCTCCGATGTCCCAGGCTGGGGCACACTCCAACCCCGCTCTTTTGATGGGCCTCATTCAGCTCCTGCTACTCCATGACACCCAGGGAAGACCGCAGCATCATTCCTACCCACGCTCAGCCTGGGGGAAGAGCTCTCATCCCAGCCACCATTCAAGAAAACCTCCAGAGACGCCACACGTCGCTCCTGCTGCCGCTCAAAGAGTGTGCAAAGGAGCGGCCCCGGGGTCACAGGCTCGGGCACGACAAGCCAACAGGTCAGGCCAGGAGGACAAGAGTGACGCTGTCCGTCACGGAGGGAAGTAAGTGACAGCACAAGTCAGAACCCATCCCAGGGGGCTGGAAGCTCAGCGGATCCCTCTGCAGGGAGGAAGTGTACGGAGAAGAGCAGGAATTCGTCCCTAACCGTGGAGAAAGCAGGTGTGGCGGGAAGACGGGCGAGGCACTTAGCTCATGGCACAGAAACCTCTCTCACTGGGGTCACCTGCCCACTCAGTGCCGGGTGGATGAGTCTGCCTGTCCATTCCGCCACTCGCCCGGCTCGCCCTCCTGGCCCGGGCGGCGCGCACCGTGCTCCCTGAGAGCTACCAAACCAGGTGGGTCGGAGCCCGAGGGACTCGAGGTCCCCGGTGCCCAGACGCAGGCCCTGCGTGGGCCTGCGCTCCTCCCCTCCGAGCTCTGTGCCAGTTCCCGACCCACCGAGGGGCCAGCCTTACTTTCCGCTACTGTTGTGGCTCTTCCCTCTCTTGCGGGGGGGCGACAGGGTGCTCAGGGCGTGGGTCCGTTTCCTCGGCCTGCCAGGGCCTCTGCGTGCCAAGCTTCTATGGGGTTCCTCGCGCCTGTCCCTTAAAAAGAATCACACGCTCGGCTGTGAACCTGGGGGGTGGGGGGGGGCGCGGAGAAGGACATACGATGCACACACGTCACTCAGGTCCACACACACCTCTAATGGCCTACCACAGCCAACCTACTGAGCGCCAGCGCCTACGAGAGCCCAACCAGGGCGCCGCCTGCCGCGGCCTTGTCGCCCGGCCGGCCGGGGCCGCGGGGTATGGCTGGGGTGCGGCCGGGGTGTACACTCACTCGGAGTCGCGGCGTCTCTGCAGCTTCACCAGCTCTCGCTGCTTCTCCTTGTACCGCCGCTGGACCTCAGCCAGCCGCATCCGGAAGTCCAGCTCCATGGCATCCATGCTTTCCAAGGAGGACTTCATGGCATACATCTGCGGGGAGAGCGGGGTAAGGATGCCAACGCCCACAGGCTCCCACCACCCGGCCAGGCATCCGCTCAGATGGGAGCGGCGAGGCCTGATGGTGACCGGGGCCCAGCTCACGCCTCACCTGCCCCTTCGCTAGCCCTGGCCGTGGGCAGAACGCGGGACGGGGACCAAAACTCGACTCTGCAGGGCCGCGTCCGGGCCGAAGCGGCCCGAGACAGCCGTTCCCAACAGTGTGGGCCATCGTGTTATCCATCGCTCACAGAGGCCCACAGGCACCAAGGGGCACAGCCAGGCCTGCTCTTCCTGACCCGCCAGGCGGTCGCCCGTTATCACGTGGATAAACTGAGACCCAGAAAGGGGATACGGCTTGCCCAGGACCGCGCGGCAAGTCAGCGGTGGAACCTGGACTCAGATCAGGCCCTTTCAACTCCAAAGCCAACCATGTCCCCAGCCAGACGGAGTCTCTGGGGGACCCATCTCTGCTCCCACCCCACGGGCCACAGGCAGGCAAAGACAGGCCCGGGACACCTCACCCGCTCCTCCTTCTTCTGCATCCAGCTATACTTCTTGTTGGGGTTCAGCTCCCGCGGAAGCCGCAGGTTCTTGAGCGGGTCCACGAAGGGACTGTCCAGCACCTCCTTCAGCATGTGGCTGCTGGCCGCCAGCAGGCTCTCCAGCGAGGGCCGCACCACCGGGCCCCGCTCTGCACCTGCACATAGGAGGCAGGTGAGCCCACGCCGCTGTGCCCGCCCCGCCGTGCTCCCTGGGGGCAGCCCACCCCACTCAGACCCCAAACAGGGAGAAGAACGAGCCCAGGACCAGCTCAGGGCCTGCCCGAGGCCACATGGCCCCCACGATGCTGACGGGACCCCGGCCTTGCCGAGAGCCAAGAAACGGTGCTAAGTGAAGAGAACAGGCAGAAGCCGGGCACACGGCACGGCTCTGTTCCAAACGTCCACTGCCGCACAGAGAAAATGACCACGGGCGGCCAAGCGCCCACAGAGGTGCGTTCTGGGCTGTGCCTCTTTCTGCTCATCTGTCCTTTAAACTTGCCACAGGGAATATGCATGGTTTTCATATTCAGGAAGAAAAGGGCCCAAATGAAGTTTCATAAACTGCAAAAGCAGTAGGAGAACACAAAAAAGACAAACCGAGCAGCAAGGTGCGAAGAAACGAAAACCTTCCCCGCCCCAGCACAAAGCTGGCCCCGCCACCAGAGGCGCCACTCTCGACAATCTGGTAGAGGGCTCCAAAAATGCCGACCCCCACTCGAACACACGCAACGTCCGTGGGCATCCTTCGTAAATATGGGAACGGCGTCAACGCATACATACGGTATCACACCTTTTTCCACCTACCCTCTTTTCACGGTAGCGCATGACAGCAATCTACCACGTGTCGTTAGCTTGGACCTTATGAGTTATAACTGCCATTTCTACAGGTCAGCAACTTTTATGTGGCCAAACCCAGTAACGACTGCCTAGAGTTCTCTTGCATTGCTCAGTTTTAATTAATCTAAATAATCCTCCGTTAAAAGGCATTTCTTTTTTTTCTTTTTGTTTTGGGGGGGGTTGGGTAGTGCAGGCATAGGCACACAGCAAGGACACATGTTTCAGGAAAATTCCTCTCTGTGATTAACACGATTAAGGTATGTGCATTTATCTAATAAATATTCCCACTCCCCTTCAGAAAGGGCACGCCACCCATCTCCCCTCCAATCTCTCCCAGAGTAACAGTTTTTTTTTAATTGGCGTTGTCTTTGTGATCTAATATGCGATCAGTTTTTATGAATGTTCCACACGTGCCTGAGAAAAAAAAATGTCTAAAAAAAGTTTTTTTTAGTGTTCATTAATTTTCGAGAGAGAAGGATGGAGCACGAGCAGGGGGGGTGCGTAGAGACAAGGGGCACAGGATCCGAAGCAGGCTTCTGGCTCCGAGAGGTCAACAAAGGGCCCGACGCGGGGCTCGAACTCCCAAACCTCGAGATCATGATCTGAGCTGAAGTCGGATGCTTAACCGACCGAGCCACCCAGGCGCCCTCAAAGCATATTCTTTACTACCGACGCGTGCAGTTCCATAAACCAGACATCACTGATGGTCTCGCATAGATCAGGGCTTCTCGACCTTGGCGCTATCCACGTTTTGGTCAGCTCATCCTCTGCAATGGGGGCAGCCATCCTGGGCATGCGCTGTAGGAGGTTCAACAGCATCCCCTGCCTTTCCCCACTAGATGTCAGCAGTACTCCCCCCAAGCTGCGACAACCAACCGGGTCACTGCCAGTTGAGAACTAGCGGTTTTGCTCTTACGGGCACGGCCATGGAGGCTGCACAGCAGTGAACCCCATCAGCTCACGAGGGCCCACCCCGAGGTGACGCCTCTGCACCAGACCACCCCTCAAGGTCGTCCGAACCGGGAGATTCTCAGTGGTTGGGTAAGGCAGGAGAGCACCGCTCCATCACAGAGGAGGGGACCGAGGTGCAGCTTCTGTCACCTCCTTCACCTTCCAAACCAGTCTGGCTGAGAGGCTCTCACAACTGAGGCCAGGGAGCCTGGTGACTCTAGGCCATCTGCTACGGGATGTATCATGTGTCCCCCCCACCCCCCCCCCCCCCGCCATCCACACGTTTAAGTCCTGACCCTAGTATTTCAGAAAGTGATCTTATTTGCAGTCTCTACGGAGGACACCAAGTTCAAGTGACCAGATGAGCCCTAATCCAGTAGGACTATTTCTCTACAGAAAGGGGAAAGCTGGAGACAAGCACGGAGGCAACTGGGCGAGGACACGGGGAGAAGACGGCGTCCACGCGCCAGGAAAGAGGCCTCAGCAGGACCCAGCCCTGCCCACACAGTGGTCTAGAACATCCAGACGCCCCCCAGTCTGTGGTACTTGTGACAGAAGGCCTGGCTGACACACAGCCTCGTGGCTGTACCAATGCAGGGGTGACCTGTGGGCCGCGGGAAGCTCGACGGGCGACCAGGGGCCTCTTCAGCATTCCATCGGCAGCTGCCTGCTGGGTAGAGAAGAGGGCCGCCAGCCTCTCCCTCACCCTTGCTATGTACACACCCCTGCACACCGGCACCTCCAAGTGTGCTTTCCAGCCCAGGGTCACAGATCCAGCCTCGGGCCACACCTCCAATGCAGAAACCAGCTGTGGGTCCCAAAACCTCCTCCCGCTGCTTCCTGCAAAGTCTGCCCTTCCAGCGGCTCAGGCTAGAAACCTCGGAGTCGCTCTTACACCAGCTGGGAGCTGGCAAAGCCCTCTGGGTGCTCCACCTTAACTTCTACCCAGAATCCTCTTGCTCCTCACCTCTACCCACCACCCCAGGGCCTGGGCCTTCCTGCATCCCCCTTGCCTCTGCGTCAAGTGTCTACACAGCCCCCCAAAATGACACTATTTAAGTCCAATCCTATCACTGTAACTCCAAGCCCTCCTCCAGTGGGTGCCCAGGGCCCCATGCCGGCCCCCTCCCACCAACCCCCTGGCGGCCACCACTCTCCTCCTCCCACTCCACCCCAGCCCCGGCCTCCTTGCTCTGGTTCCAACGTGCTACACGTACTGTTGACCTCAGGCCCTTTGCAGGTGCTGTTCCATCAGCAAATCCCCCAGAAGAGTTCCTCCCTGGCCTTCCTTGGTCACTTCACCCAGAAGCACCTCCCTCTGTAAGAGACCACCCTTCCATCCTCCATCCTGTCCCCCTCCCAGTGTCTCCACCTACCACCTATCACCACCTGACAGGGCCCAGGGCTATGCTCTGTGGCCCTCACGGAAAACCCACCAACTGTTGGTAGGATCAAGAGGGGGTTTGTCTCTTTCCAAAAAGTAATTTTTTGTGCCAAACTATTTAAATGAATGAAAAGAAGTAACGAACTGGAGAACAAGAACCAAACAACAGACAGCTATGGGGTGTGGGGGAGTGGGCATCGCTTGTCCAAGCTTCCGGGGGACCATGTGACCATGGCGATGAAAAAGCCTTGAAAATGTGATTTTGTTTGGTCCCAGCAATTCCACCCCTGAGAATATACCCCCAGGAAAATCAGCAGTGGGGACAAAGATTCGTCACATTAGTTCCAACAATAAAACAAAACCAAAGGCAAACTCAAATGCCTAACAACCTAGGGCCAGCTAAGGCATTGAAGGCTGGGGCCTCCACTAGGTGGAAAACTCGACTGTCCCCTAAGAAAATGTTTAAAGACCCAGAGCCTTGGGATGCCTAGGTGGCTCAGTGGTCAAGCATCCAACTTGGGCTCAGGTCATCATCTTGAAGTTTGTGAGTCCGAGCCCCACGATGGGCAGCACAGAGCCTGCTTGGGATTCTCTCTCTCCCCGTGTCTGTCTCTCCTCCCCTGCTCACGCACCGTCTCTCTCAAAACAAACTTCAAAAAAAAAGAAGAAAATAAAGACACATAGCTATAGAAAATATTTAATAAAAAATATGCTAAGTGAAGAGAGCAGCTTACACGGCATTGTTTACAAAATGATCTTAATTTTAGAAGCGTATGTGTGTAGAAAAAGTTCTAGAAAAAATGCACCAAAACACTGGCAACGCTATTATTATCTCTCTGACAGCTGTCGCCTGGGCCCCTCCCTCCTCTGCGCTGATTCTGGGCCGAGCGTGGGGTGGCGAGGCTTGCCTGGCCCACGGCTCCTCCTGTACACATTTCTTGGAGCGCCCTGAGTTTCTGTGTTGAACACCCGTGGTTTTTGTGCCCAGCCCAGAATTCGCTGCCCTTCTGCTGAAAGCACCCATTCCCTGCAGCCCGGTGGTGACGGCCCCATGGTGGGGGGAGGGGAGGGGGGAGTCGGGGAGGATGCACAATCAGCCCGTTGCAACCCATCTCCCAGCCCAGAGAGTTTGCTTCTGCACAAAGCATGAACCCCCAGGGAGCTAACGAGAATGAATCGAATACCTTTGCCGGAGCCACCAGGAAAGAGGTGGCCTCTTTTGGGAGTCTGCTGAATTGGGCAGGCCCGTGGGCCTGCGCGAAGTATTGGGTGACCCCCAAGAGGACAGTGGGCCTGCCGTGAATGAGGACAACAGACAGAAAAGTGGAGCAGGCGGAGAGGGAGAGACGGGGAAGGGGTACACAAGACAAGAAACTCCCGATGACGGAGTGCCCAGATCCAGCCATACCTGAAACTTATCACCTAGTTACCGCTGTACCTGGCTGCCGAGAGCCCATCGATTTCCCTCCCCTTTTTCTAAGCCAGTTCAAATGAGCCTTTCTGTCCCCCACAACCCAAAGAATCATGCTGATACAAAACACGGCACTGACAGAACCAGGAGAGACTTCACAGAGAAGCCCGCAGACCGAGCGCGCAGCAACACAAACGCACGTGAACGCTACTAACCTGTAAACGGCAGAGATGACAAATTCTGCCCCGTGTATTTCTGCCTCAACTTTTCAAAAATGGGTACGGGTAAACCCCATCCTGGGGATTTTCAAACTGTTTAAATCCTTAGGAAAATTAAAACCACCAAAAATGCCATAGAAACCGACCGCCCATGGCGACTCACCTCCCACGTCCTGGCTCCTCTTCTCCAGCTCCAGCCCAGCGATCTCGCTCAGCAGGGTGATGCCGTGCAGGAAACTCTGCTCCAGGACCAGGCTCTGCGCCGCCTCCAGCTTCTCCAGGGCCTGGGCTCCGGCGCCCGGGGAGGGCAGAGGCCTGGCCTGGGGCAGCTCAGCAGCCGCCGCCAGGGCATTCATGCCAGCCAGCGGGTCCTCCGGGCCAGGCAGAAACTGGTCGGAGCCTTCCTCCTCCAGGAAGCAGGTGCCGCCGGGCACAGGCGCGGCCTCCCGGGCCTCCAGACTCGGGTGCTCTCCGTCCCCGGGGGGCACGTCACAGTCTGCCAACTCCAGGCCGGGCCGGGGCTCGCTCGGGGGCGCCTGGGCTAGGCCTTCCTCGGGCACCGCCTCTACCACGGGCACAGCCATGGGCACGTCGACGGGCACCTCCACCGGCTCCTCCTTGGCCTCCACCAGCGTCTCCGGCGTCAGTCGCGCCCCCAGGTCCGGGGCGGCCGCGCACGATTCCGTCCGGCCGGGTGAGTCGACCCGTGCTTCGGCCCCCTCCGCGAAGTCCGGGCACCCGGGAGCCTCCGCGACCCCCTGCCCGCCGGCGCTCAGGGCCTGGGCCTCCAGCAGGCCGCCTCCACAGCCGGCCACAGGGCTCGGGGCCGCCAGCGCTTCCTCGGGGGGCAGCGCCAGAGGCGACTCCAGCGAGGGCAGCTCGGCAGGACCCTCGTCCATGTCCTCCACCTCCGCCTTCACCTCCCGCTCTGCCAGCGCCTCTCCGTCCGGGCCCTCCCGCAGCGGCTCCGGGATCTTGGAGGGGGACAGGCGGATGGGCTTGTCTTCAGGCGAGAGCGCCAGGCGCTCGGGCCCGTCGGCCGGGAGCGGCACGTCGGGGGCCAGGCCGTCGGCGTCGGCCGCCGCCGTGGGCTGCAGCAGGAACGGGTAGGGCCTCCCGTAGTGCGGCGGCAGGGCCTGAAACGGGTACCTGGGCGGGAGATCTGCCAAAGACACGGACAGTCAGCGGAGGCCCCTTCACCCGTCGCGTCTGACATCCCCCGCGTCCCCCGTCAACACCCACCCACCAGCCGGGACGGAGCCCCGTGGCCACCCCCTGCCCCCGGCGGTCCTACACCAGGCGGCATCGGAGGACCCCTGCTGCCTTTCCGCACGTCCAGGCCACAGAGACACCAAGTCAGCCGCCACCCCGTCCCGAGGGGGCCTCAGGACTCAAAGGCAGAAACCACGGTCGGCTCTTTCTTTCTCTGGCCCCCAACGCCTCTGCGCCCGGCACGAGGCTGGCCCAGAAGCAAATGCTCCGTAGGCCACCAATGGTCTTGAGCCGGCGGGGCCTCCTTTGGCCTCCGTTGCCGCCTCACCCCATTCAAGTGGAGTCGGGGCAGCCCAACTGTTCAAAAACAACGCCAACACGGTGCTGCCCTCCACGTTTCTACTCTGAACCCCCGCCCCCGAGTGTAGCCGCCCAAGAGCAGGGTGGCGCGTGGCCAGATGTTTGCGGTGCTTCTGCGCAAGCTCCGGGTGCTCCACGGGAGCCAGACCAGGGGGAAGACGGGTGCCTGGAGCAGCCCCCGGGGCCAGGCTTAGTGCCGGCCTTCAGCACGGCATCGAATCTCCCCAGAGAGGAGCAGTCACTTGCCCCAAGATTCTGGTGGTAGCAGAATCTGAATCGGAACTCAAATCCTCCCGAGGACGCTCTCACACTCTTTAACAGCCGCCGGGGCAGAGGGACGCCGTGAAGGCCACCTGCTGCACGTCCCCACTGGCGCAGGGCAGGGGATGAGCACCTGTGCCCGAAGCACACGGCAGAGGGTGGGGTCGGGGTCCAGAAAGGGCGTGATCATCGTGACAACCCTGCACGTGCCATGTGCCAGGAGCGCTTCCTTTACCGTTCTCGATTCGGTTTGGTTAACCCTCAGAACGAGTCCTTCTGAAGGAGATTCTGACGTCACGCCCATTTCCCTGACTTTACTACCGAGGTGGGGCTGGAGAGAGGCTGTGGCCAACCCACGCACTCATGCATTCACTCCAGAGCCTGGCGGCAGGCCCAGTACGCAGCCGGCGCCCCGCAGAGACAGAGGAAGGAAGGGCTGGAGAACCGGACGGTCAATGAACTGGCGGCGATCGGTTCGACCAGAGCCAGACCCGACTCCGGTCTCGGCGACACGTGCCCCCCACCCCCACCCCAGGGTCTCAGCCACACTCCTACCCGAGAACAAGGCCTGGAAGGGGCTGGGGGCTTCCTTCTCCAACTCCAAGTCCTTCTTCTCGACGACATTCTCGGGCGCCTCCTCCTTGCGGGTGACACCGGGAGTGGGCGGCGGGGAGGCGGGCGGCGGGCTGCTGGGGTGGGAGCTGGGCGTGGCGGGGTAGGCGTAGGTGGGCGCCTTGGACACATCCTCCAGCTTCTGGATGACCTTGGCCTTCAGGGCAGCCACAGGGGAAGCGCGGGGAGATGGCGGCGGGCTCACGGCCTTGCCGTAGGTGCCCGTGGGGCCGGCGGCCAGGCCGGGGGGCTTCCGGGGCAGCAGCCCAGGGCCCGGGGCGGCCAGGCCGGCCTTGCCTGCAGCCTCCAGGCTCCGCTTGCTCACCTTCTCCTCCATCTCCACCCGATGCTCCTGGGCCTTCAGTCGCTCCTGCTGGGGAGGGGGCCGGCAGGCAGGGTGAGCACAGCACGAGCCATCGCCGGGCACCTGCCCAGGCCCTGGGGTCGCCTCAAGCAGGGCCCAGCATGCAGGCTGCCCGCCCTCCCAGCCTGCTACGGACATTCCGTCGTGGCTCACGTGTAACAAGCACACCATTCCTTGTGGAACCCCAGACGGGGCTGGGCGGGGTGGGGGTGGGGGGCTGTCTGGGGGGCCACCGGGGCTGGCGGGGGCCTCCAGTCCAGACTCCGGCCCCACCGGGAGCCTCAGTTGGCACAAGGGGGACAGGGCAGAGGCATGAGGCTCCTGACGACGAAGGAGGCGCCCCACTCCCCACACTCATATGGCTTTAGGATAGCTATCTTCACGGAGAGCTCATTACCCGCTGTGTGCTGTCCTAACACCTTTGGGTCTCAAGATGCCTGGGGTGGGGGTGGGGGTGGGGGTGGGGGTGGGGGTGGGGTCTCTTCCTACATTTCATGGCTTTCGAGGAAATGGCAGGGAGCTGCTAGAGAAGAGCCAGTGCTCGCTGGGGGGCAGGGAGCCAGGGGGACCAGGCGGTCAGCACATAGAACACGCTGGCACCAGCTACTCCCATGATTATTGAATCTCACTGAACGATCCCGAGGACATAGGATCACCGGCATCGCCACTTTCCCAAGGAGGAGATCTGAGGCCCAGAGACGTGAAGTCACTGGCCCAAGGGCACAGAGCCAGGCACGCCAGAGCTAAGGGTCAAACCCAGGCCCCGTCTGCCGCACAAGCCACCACCGTGGCCTCTGCGGTGGCCGCTGCACGAAGGGAAAGCAGCGAGGCCGAGAGGACAGACGTCCCAGAGCACCTCCAAGTAGGCAGGAGTGCCGTTGGCTCCAGGGAGCCCACCCACACGGGGAACCAGCCCCTCGTGGCTCCTCCCGCACGGGACAGTTAACGTGGGTGTTAGAGGCCAGCCCTGGCCCAGCCCAGCTGGTCGAGGAGGTCAGGCCCAGCTTAGGAATCCGCAGGAGGCCCCGGGACCTCCACAGGAGGCCCCGGGACCTCGTCAGCAGCCAACGCAAACTTGCCCAGTCCAGCAGGCTGCCTCTCCTGCCTCGGTTTCCCCGTTGCTCCCTGCACCCTGCCCCCGCACGGCTCCGCACACCTCTGGGCCTTGCCCGCGGTCAACTCCTCCAGGTCTGGGGGCAGACGCCCGCTCCCCACTCCGAGCGGCCCTCCCTGACCACCAGCCCCCGCCATCCTTTGTCTCTGCCTGCGGACCCGTCTGCCTCTCCCTCTGCGGGGGGCTCGGAGGGTCATCCCTCGTCTCCCGCCCACCAGCAACTCACCACCAGCTGGGCGCTCCTCTGCAGCTCCAGGGCCTGGGCGGCCTGCTGCTGTAGGTACAGGAGCTCGTGCTGCCGCAGGAGGCGCTGCTGGGAGAAGAGCTGTAGCTGCTGGGCGTGGTGCAGGGCGCCGCGGCCCGGCGGGTACAGGGCGGCCCAGAGGGGGGGCGCCGCGG
The DNA here is from genome assembly GCF_016509475.1 of Prionailurus bengalensis. Classification (NCBI taxonomy): domain Eukaryota; kingdom Metazoa; phylum Chordata; class Mammalia; order Carnivora; family Felidae; genus Prionailurus; species Prionailurus bengalensis. The sequence goes on from NC_057357.1 coordinate 4,715,465, forward strand.
CCCGCTCCATCAGCTCCGCTGGGGACAGGGCGGACAGTGAGGCCGTGCCCGCCACCCCCCTCTACACAGGGGGAGGCTGAGGCCCCCGGCAGCGGAGCCTCTGTACCCCCTTCCCTGTCCCCAGCCCAGGGGACACGGTCCCCGTCCCCAGCCCAGGGGGGATGGCACCCACACGCGGGGACCCAAAGCTCTTCCTCCCACCGCACCCGATGCTCTACCAAGTGGACTCCCATGGAATGGGAGGCGCCAGGGCAGGGGAGCCAGGGCAGGGGGGCCAGGCCCCAGCTAGGGGCAGCCTGCTTTGGTTCTGAGTAGGAGTCCATCAAAACAGGGACCACCATAGCATTATTACCCGGGGAAGCCCCAGACATCAGAACATCCCCTAGGAGCCCTGGTCTAACTCCCACCCCATTGTTCTGGGCAGACGCCTGTCCCCCAAGAAGGCCCTTGGCATCTGGGTCAGGCTCTCCAGGCAAAGCTACCACAGCCACTGTCCCCCCCCACCACCACAAGGCCACCACTTACCAAAGTGAGGCAGGTGATCGCTGGGAATGACCACGAGCTGGCCTGACTGGGGGTCCCTGACGAACTGGTAGGCCGATGGCAGGGAGCCCCCCAGGCCAGGCGGGAAGGCAGGTGCCATGCCCTGGTGCAGAGGTGGGGGGCCCAAACCTAGGAGAGACCCAGGCCCGAGTCAATGCTAGGGGCTGGGGGCCCAGGACGACCCCAATCCTGCCCATTCCGGAGACGCCCCCTTCCTGGGGTCTCCGTGCAGGAAGCTGAGGGGTGACAGGCTGCAAGCCAACCACCCCTGGGTACCACCTCCAAATGGGCTCAACAGAGGGACCCCCACGAGGCCGGTGTCCTAGCAACTGTCCTCTTCAGACACGTAAGGGAGCCAAAGCGTCTGCAGAGGGGCAAGGCCCGGGCCCCAGCAACAGGAAGACAGGAGCCAGCTCGGGGCGTGGGTCCCACACGAGACTCCCCTCCACCCACGGTCCTGCCCCAGCCCCCTGTTCCAGTAAGAACCACGTCAGGCCCGCTCCGTCCTCAACCGCCAGACAAGGGGGAAGTCGCCCGCCCCACACCTACCGTAGGGGTGTCCGGCGAGCCACATGGACGCGCTGCCCGAGCGGGGCAACCAGGGGGGAGTGGCCAGGTGGGCTGCGGGGTCGGCGGACCAGCGCCCCGAGCCTGCCAGCGACGGGCCCCCGGTCACCATGAGGTTGGGGTTCAGGCCATTAGCAGCACAGCTGGTGGGGTGCAAGCGAGCCAGGTCGGCCAGCTCCTTACTTTCTCTGGAAGGAGAACAGAGGCATTGGCAACCGCCCAGCTGGCCAGGGGGACGTGGGAGAGATGGGGTGTCGCCCCAAGTACCCAGGGGACACCCAGCGTAAAGAGGGGCGGGCTCAGCCTCAGAACAGAAGGGCCCCCGGGGCTTTCCCCCAGGAGGGGGACCCACACTGACTGTAGAGAGCGGCTGTGGGGCCATCTGGCCTAGGATCAGGGGCCAGGGCAGCTCGGGCTCTCAGGACAGGGGGCCCCACCCACATAGGGTCGCCCTCCCTGGCCCCTCGCCCCCCCTCAAGCCCTCACCTAAGCAGCTTCTCCTGGTCTCGGTCCAGCCGCGCCCCCAGCAGCCGCTCCTCCCGGTGCCTGGCCCTTTCGTCCCCACAGTCGTCATCAGCTCGACCGTGTCCTGAGGGGAGCAGGCAGGCAGTGAGCCCCCAGCAAGCACCCCCTGCCGGCGCACCTGCACCCGCCCCTGAGTGCCGGTGTGGACCTCGCCCGGGGAAGTGCGGGTGCCGCTTCACCACTGCTGTGCCTCGAAGGCGGGTTCTGGGGGCGGGCGGGTCAAGACGGAGGGGAAACCACAACCCAAGAAAGCAGCACAGCCAGACCCAGGTCCCAGGGAAGCACCTGCCACGCTCAAGCCCCACTGCGGTCCCGTCGTGGTTCTGGCTGTTGCAGACACGTGGCTAAGCCTTCTCAAATCAGGACAGTAAAGTAAAACTCGAGAACACGATCCACGTCAGAGGGAAGGGGGGAGGACGGGAAAACGCGTGAGCTGCCCCTTCGGCTATACCTTCCATGAGCTGCCCGACCCCCAGAGAGCCCTCAGAGCAGAGAAGGCGGGTCCCCAAGTCCGGCCTGGCACACAGCCGTCTGGTCCGTCCCTCCTCCCCCTGCCACCTTCCACCAGCTCCAGCTCCTGCCCCGGGCCCTCTCTCGGGGTGTTTTCCGCACAAGCCAGAACCCGGTGCACATGTGGCAGCCCCGGGTAGGCTAGGGCACGGTCGCTGGCCGCAGTGGCCTCACAGAAAGCAGCTGAGACACTGCTCAAGAGAGAAATGCACTGGGGCTGGCGCCCACCCCGCTGCATCTCGAGAGGCCCGGCGGACCTGGGAGGGGCGCGCAGGGAGGAGGCCTCCCTCGCCGAGGCGCCAGCACAGGTGCTCCGCGCCAGACCAGGGGTCCGGCAGCGGCCCCCGCACTCAGGCAAATGCTGCCATCAGCCATCTCCCCTTCATGTCTCCCCTCTGCCCACCCAAAACGGGGAGCGAGCAAAGAACAGAGCCCCCAGGAGAGGCTCGGCAGGGTGCGCGGTGTTTCCCCCCCAAGCCTTCAGGAAGGCGGGAGCCTGACAGCCCCAGGACAAAGGACAGGAGCCCGGAGAGAGGCACATGCCCGTGGACCAAGCACACGAGGAGACAGACAGCAGCGCTGGGGACGGGCGCACCCCAGAGGCAGGAGGGGACACTGGGCCGGGAGACCACCTGGGAGGACAGCCTGGAAGTCCCAGAGGCGGGCCAGGATGACAGGGAAGTGCAGTGAGCATCTAAGCTGAGACAGGCCAACAACGGGGGCATCCAGAGGCCAGGCAGGAGTGAGGGCGGGCGAGGGAGCACGTGTCTTCACAACCTGGCCCCTGTGGGACACCGAGGTGCCTCCCTGCTACGTCGACTATCCACGCGGGCTGCAGTCGGCAAAGTCGCTGAGCCAACTTCACTTACACCGGCTCAGAGTTGCTGTGGTCTCACCCGGCCCGGCCCGGGGCAAGCAGGGGAGGGGCCCTCAGTGGGAGAGCAGTGCCACAGCCAGCCTGGGGGGAGTGTCAGTGTGGTTCCTGTAACCACAGGGATCCTGAGACCACCCACCTGCTACATGACGGAGTAGAGGGTCCCTTTAGGGAATCCCCCGGGGTGGGCAGGTCCGGAAGGGCAGCCCAGGCTTCAGACAAGGCCGAGGTGTGGAGGACCCCCCAGAGTCCCAGGGCCGGGCTGGGAAATTAGAGCATGTGCCCGCCCCAGCTCCCTTCTCCAGGCGGAGATGGCCTCCCAAGCCCATAGAAACCCCAAGGGCCCTCCTGCCCAGCGGCCCACCCTGCATTCGGGGACAGGACTTAGCAGTGACTCCTGGAGTCCCCAAAACGGACAAGTGCCTAGAGGGTCACCTAGCCCCGAGCCCCCTTGTCCGATGTCTGTTGCCCTGTCACCATTCAGGGTGCCAGTGGCTTCCCATCCCCTGTACACGCCTGTCCCTCCTGCAGAACCCCAGCCCCACAGAACCATGCCCCGGTCACCATAGCTCTCTGTATTCACCACACTCAGGGCCACACACGCTGTTCCCGACACCCAGAGTGCCCTTCCCCTAGACTATTCAGCCTTTCCTGTCAGAGTTTAGCTGAAATGCCACCTCCCCCACGAAGCCCTCCCTGACCACCTCTCCATCAAGCTCTCGTTTCTCTCCCTCCCCGCACTGATCGCAACGGATTGCTGTTCTGCTCGCTGGCTGTTCGCCACCTGTCTTCTCCATCCGATTATGAACTGCTCTGGTTTGAGTCCCACTCCCGCCTGTGTGCCTCCCTCCCTACCCAATACCTGGCCAAAGGGAAGCAACTCGATAAACACGCGAGAACGAATTAACGGATAAATGAACCGACAGAGTCACAAGAAGATATCCAGGAAGAATGAGATAAGCGGAGGCCAGGGCAAAGGCCCTCAGACAGAAGTCTGCCAAAGAACATCAGGGAGGCCATGGGGGCTAGACAGAATAAAAGAAAGGCACAGGAGGGGAGACCACAGAAGGGGCGAGTATAGACTGTAGGGCCTTATAGGCTGCGGAAGGGAATGTGGTTCAGGTTTTGTTCAAAGTGAGAAGGGAAACCAGAGGGCCCATCACCTCTCCGTGCTGAGTTCCAGGGCGGTGGGAGGCCAGCTCCTGCACGAGGCAGACGTGCGGGGCAGGCGCGGGGCCCCCTCCAATGTCCCAGAGGCACAAGACCCCATCCCGGCCCTCCAGACATGAGTTGTGGAAACAACCCACACCTCAAGGCCACTTCTACGCGTAGGAGGCCCCCGGATCTTCTCCGGGCATTCACTCATTCAGGAGTCATCAAGCCAGGAGGTAAGCCCCAGCCGTCTTCCCGCTCTAGGTTAGGGAACTGAGGCACAAGAAGACAGAGCCACCTGCCCAGGTCACAGCACCGACTGACAAGGAGGCCTCCTGGCTGGGATCGGAGTCTGAGCGGGTCTTCCAGATCAGTGCGCCGCCTCCGCTTCCCACGGAGAGCGGGCACGGGATGGGTGCCAGGGAAACGGCAGCCTTGCTCCCGGGGCCCACAGCCATGCGGCGACAGCCTCTCCAAGCGGGGCTGAGGCTGGGACCGAGGCCTGGTGCCCTGGCCTCCGTGAACCTGTCGGCAGATGTGGCTGCCACCGGCTCCGGGGTCTGGGGCCATGGCCGGGGCTTACACTCAGGCGACCCCGGCTCTGCCTGGAGCGATGCGGGCGCGTCCTCACGACCCCTCCCCCCAGATCTACCCCTAACGTGACTCCATCACAGAGCTGATGCCAACAGGCGAGACGAAGAGGGAGGAGACACAGGCCTGGGCTGAGGGTTCAAGCTCAGTCTGCCTCTTCTAGCCCGAGCCCTGGGACCCTGGCCAAGCCACTTTGCCTCCTCACCCGCTCTCTCCAGGGGCGAAGCTGGGAGGGTACCAGAGCCTGGGCTGGTTCTACCTAACGACTGAGTTCTCCCACGGCTGTGCCGCGCTTCGGGGCAGAGGCCACGGATCGCTGGGACTCACAGGCGTAGGTCACGCCCCTCCTTGGTCCATCTCAGGGCCCCTGAGGGCCCACGGGGACGTTGCTCCGGGAGGATCTAGGACTCACAGGCACTGTCAGAAGCTCCCAGACCCCAACACGCTAAATGCAAGTCAAGAAAAGGCAGGCCTGTTCGTGAAGCACCTACTATGTGTCCGGCAGCCACGTGGTACACGTGGACACTGGGGCCCAGAAGGCTCAGGCCTCTTGTTCAAGGTCACGGAGCTGACGGACAGACGGGACATGAACCCACCGACAGGCAGAAGGCTCACTCTGAAACTCTGAGACGACAGGGAAGATGGGACGAGACCGGGAGACCCGGGCTGACGGCCACCCACTTGGCCGGGGGTGCCCCCCACTCCTGCCCTCCCACAAGGGCGCCCAGCACTGGGGAAAAGCCACGACGTCCTATGGGAACGGTTTTAAGGAGAAGAACCCGCTGCCTACTTTTCGACGGGCGGCGGCACCAGACCCAGCCTGCTCCAGACCAATCCCCGAACATCTCACCCCAAACCCGCCAGGCCCTCCCTCCTCCCCATGTTCTGTCGCAGCGTCACACACACGTGCTCTCACACACATGCACGTGCGTTCCCTCACAGACCTTCTCTCACACACGTATGTTTTCTCTCACGCGTTCTCTCTCTCTCGCTCTCCTAGGACCCCATGGACACAGGGCCCTCGGGCATGAGCAGGTACTCTGCGCTCCGACACGAGCTCAGGGAACTGGGAGCCCCCGAGAGGGGTGCCGTGCCATGTCACGTGAGCATCCTCTCGGGCAAGGACCCAAAGAGCTCTGACCTCGCAGGGGGGTCCCTGGGGGCAAACCTCTGTCCCAGCAAGAGGACCCGTCCAGCACCAAACCAGCCACCCCCTGGCCGAGGGTTGCTGCCCAATCCCCCTCCAATCCCAGTATAAGGCAGGGCCTGGGGCCAGCTCCCCGGGTCGGGGGACGGGCCTTCCTGGCTCAGGGAGGAGGGACGAGGGAGGCTCCACAAAGAACCACGGGCTCATTCAACAAACATCCAGGAAGCATCACTCACTCTGAGTCACCTAAGCCGGATAAAGACCCTCGGCCGCTAGCCTGCATGCCAACGGGTGGGGCGAGGACCGGCAGGAGTCCCAGGGCGGCCCGTGCCTTGCGGGCTTCATCCAGCGCATCCAGGAGAGCAGGGCTGAGCCGTCTAGAGGCATCTGGGACAGGAGAGTGGCCACGGATGGAGGATAAAGCCCAGAAGTCAGCACGGGTGGGCCAGACAAAGGAAGTGATGGGGACCCAGGAGTCAGACACCCAAGACACCCAGGTGGCCTATGGGGTAAAGTCTGAGAGGTGCAGGGAAGGGGGCCATGTGGGTGCCACAGACAGGGGCCCACAATGTGACCAAAGCCTAAGCTCACAGCTGGGACGTACGGGAAGCTGGCTGGACACTGGGGACAGAGACGCAGGGAAAAAAATCCAGGCCGACCATTGAGAAGTCACGAGAGCAAGGCCAGTGGGAGAAGAGATTCCCGGGCCGTTACCCCAGTCCCACAACCCCACACCACAACACACTTAACACCGTCCAGGCAGAGGGTACAGCCTAATACCCAACTGTCGAAGGGTCCTTGGCTCAACGATGGGCAGACCAAGGCCAGGGTTCTGATAAAAATGCCGCAAATACCAACCCTCCCCAATCCCGTGAAGGATTCCAACAGCACGATATGCAAGGGACACAAAAAACACCATCAACCAAGTTCTGGGAAAATATTCAACTTCACCAATCAGTGAAAGAAACGGACCGTTCTTCCCTACCGAAATCAGCAAGCATTTCTTAGGCACTAAGGCACCGGATGTCCCACAAGACCACTAGGACCCAGTTTCTGTCCATCGCACTCGGTCATTCATTCATTCATCAAACACCTACTGCGGCACCAGGTCCCACACTAAGCACTGGGATGATGAACGAGGCAAGGCAGTCACCCCCCTCAAGGACTTGGGATTGAAGGCCTCCAGCTGGCCTGTTCCTAGGAACCTATCTTAGGAAATGACTCAAAATATCAGGAAAATGCGACGCACAAAAATATTCAACGCAACATTCTAAACACGAACACATCAGAGAAGGGAAAACGAGGATGCCCATGAGAGGAACGGTCAGCTGAGCTATGCTGTGTGCTCTAGACACAATAACAAAAGCCATTAAAAGATTATACACAGAGGCGCACCTGAGTGGCTCAGTAGGTTAAGCATCCGACCTGGGCTCAGGGCGTGATCTCACGGTTCGTGGGTTCGAGCCCCGAGTCGGGCTCTGTGCTGACAGCTCAGAACCCAGAGCCTGCTTCAGCGTCTGTGTCTCCCGCTCTCTGCCCCTCCCCCACTCTAGCTCCGTCTCTCTCAAAAATTAATAAACGTTACAAAAATTTTAATCATACAAAGATCTCACAATCACACAATACCAGGAAGGCAGGGAGAAGGTGACAGGTGGGACCCAAGACCCACCTTTAACGTTGCTCAGTGACAGGGAGCGCTCCTGGTCGGCTAGCCCAGGCCCCAGCCGGCCACTGCCGCCACTGTCCTTCTGCCGGGCCACGGCCACCGCAATGCCCACGGGTGGGTGTCGCACTTCTGCCTCCCCCTGGGCACCAGTGCCCTCGCGCCCGAAGGCCTTGGCGCTCTCAGGCCTCTCCGGGTCCCGCTTCAGCTGCCGGCCTCCGCCCGCCGCAGGGCCCGCGGGGTGTGGCAGGCGGGCCTGGGCGCGCGGGGCGCCCGTGGAGGTGGGGGCAGGCTCGGGTTTCATGGTGCCCAGGCCTCCGAAGGGGCTCTTCTTGCCGCAGCCTCCGGGGCGCACGGCCACGGCCTCGCGCGCGAAGCTGCCGCTGTACTTGATGAGGCTCTGCATGGCCGAGGCCTCCCCGGGCCCGTGGGCCGCGGCGTGCACGTCAGTGCCCGGCCTGGCGCAGGCGGCCGCGGCGCGTGGCAGCGCGCCCCCAGGGTCCAGGTAGGCCTTCTTGGAGGCGGCCGCCACCTCCTCCTCGGCGCGGCTGGCGTGATGATGCTGCGCGGCCAGCACGGCCATCTGCGTGGTGGCGAAGTTGCCCAGCTCGAAAGGCTTCCACTTGGGCTCAGGGCCGGCGGGCGGGGGCGGCCGCGCCGGCTCCAGGCCGAAGAGCTTGGCGGCCTGCTGGGGGGCGGCGGCCGGCCCGCGGGACGCGCGCTCGCAGGCCCGCGGCTCGGCCTCGGGCTTGAGCAGCTCCTTGGCGGGGAGGTAAGCCCGGGCGTCCGGGGAGGCGCGCGCGGCCCGCGTCGGCGGGGCTTCGGCGGGCGGCGGCCGCTTGAGCGAGCGGATGACCGAGTTCTTCTCGCGCAGCGCTTCGGGCCGGTCGGGGGGCGGCCGTGGCGACCCGGGCGGCGCCTGCAGGACGCCGGGCCTGCCCGCCTCGCGCTCCCGGGCCCGGGCGTCGCGTGCCTGCGATGCGATCTGGATGGGCCCCGGGCGCTCGTCGAAGGCCTCCACGGAAGGCACGAAGGTGGGCGCCACCACGCGGTGCTCGCGGCCCGACTCGCGCGCCGCCGCCGCGGCCGCGGCCGCCGCGGCTGCCGCGGGGAAGATGGTGTAGACGCCGGCGGGCGCCGGCTGCGGCGCGGCGAAGGCCCCGGCCGGGGCGGCGGGGGGCGGGGGCGGGGGCGGGCCCTTGGGCGGCGGCGGCGGCGGGAGGGGCGACGGGCAGGGGCAGGGCCCGGGCAGCAGGGCCTCTGCGCGCCGCAGCCGCGCGCTCTCGTCCTGGCGCGCCGCCTCCTTGGCCACCAGCGCGGGGAGCCCCGCGTCGCCCGCGCCGTTGCAGAGGCTCAGCGCCGGCGGCGGGGGTGGGTTCTTGCCCTTGCACTCGGCGGCGGCGGCGCCCGGCGCGCGCGGCGGCCCCAGTTCGGCCAGGAAGGGCGACAGGCGCTCGGCGAGGCGCGGGGGCCCGCGGTCCTGGCGGCCCTCCGCCCGCGCCTCCTGGGTCAGGTCCACCACGCCGCGTGGCCCCGCAGCCTCCTCGCGGGCCCTCGGGTCCTTCTTGCCGAACAGCGGGGGCGGCTCCCCGCCGCGGCCCGCCCGCTCCTTGGCCGCACCTTCCCGCGAAGAGCCTTTGGCCGGGGCGCTGGAGGAGTGGCCGCCCGGGGTCCTGGAGGAGGGCGCGTGAGCGTGCAGGGCGCCCGGAGCCCCTGGGGCGGGCAGGTAGAAGCCGTCTGCGGAGAAGAGAGAGAGTGCAGGCGTGAGCGAGTGCCCCCTCACCCCGCCGACGCAGAAGCGGAGGTCCCCTCAGGGGCGCCCTGCAACCCCAGGGTTAGGAAGGACCGTCCTGCACAGCGCAGCCCTTGGAGGGCAGGCTCCGGAAATGGAGGGTCTGGAGGTCATAATCTCGCCTTGGCCACCGACTAACCTCTCTGGGCCTCAGTTTCCTCATCTGGGAAAGGGGTAGAGGCCAGGGTTGTCTTTCGAGCCTACAGAGAGAGGGTCAGGCGAGTACAGCACAACTAGAAGGCACTAGAAGGCACCAGAAGGCTGGGGGGGGGGCTGGGGAGGCCCTCAGGAGCATGGAAAACAGAGGGGGTGCTGCCTGGCATACTGGGCAGTGGTGGGGGCCCCCAGAGAAGCCCCTCAGAAGGTACCCTCCAACCCATCTCCCCACTCCCACCCCGATACCTTTCTGGGTATCGAAAATGCTGGGCTGGCCCAGCTGGCTGAGGAGGGGGCTCCCGCTGCTGGGGGGCTCCAGGTGGTTCAGGTGGAGGTAGGATGGGTACAGCCCGCTGGGCAGATGGGAGAAGCCTGGAAGAGAGAAAAAGTCGGGTTGGCCCAAGGCATGGCCTCCCAACAGGAACTTCCTTCCAGCCCGCTCCTTTTCTTGAAAATAAAATCTCTTAGCTGTGGAGGGAGCCCCTGGTTCCGGGAGCCCTGAGATCTACGACCAGCTCCGTAGAGCAGGCTTGCCTCCCTCTAGGCCCAGCCAGCCCCCAGCCGCTTAAGCCCTCAAATCCCCACCGGAAGAGGATCCGAATGGCTCCAGCTAAGCAGCGGATGATGATGATGATGATGATGATGGGGGCTCTAATCACAGGCCAAGCGCTGCCAACTGTTTTGCCTTGGTTATTCTCATTTAAACTTCAGCAGCACAAAACTCTGCGAGGCGGATACTCTTAACATCCTCACTTTACAGATGAGAAAACAGGCTCAGGGAGGACCACTGGCCCAAAGTCACACAGCAGAGGAGCCCGACTGTGAACGGAGGTCACTGGGACAGTTAACCTCAGCCCCACACAGACCATGTCGGGTGGTTTACTGATTTAATGAGTCCCTTCTGCTGTGTGACCCAGAGCAGGTCGATCACCTCTGAACTCAAGCCTGCCCAGCATCTCCAACTGTCAGGTCTCCCAAGAATTCCTCCTGGTGAGGATCCTTCCGGTGAGGTCTTCCCACCAGGGATGCCCAGAATTGGGGCTTTGTGGGACAGAGAAGACAGGAGAGGGTAGCCACAGAGAAAAGAATGGGAACATCTAAGAGGGCACACAACGGAGGCCCAAGAGCCCCTGAGCAGGGCCCAGAAAGCCAGGCCAACTGGCGAGCAGGCAGGTTGCCGAGCACCGGGGGAGGGTCCTGATGCTCTGCCTGGGCTGGGGGGGGTCCTACGGGACCAAAGGCCAATCGGAGACACCTGAGACTCGGGTCCCACGTGCCCCCAGTTGTTCCCTCCGAGGCCAGAGATGCAGGACCTGTCCCTGGCCACACCGGGCCCACGTTTCTCCCACGGCGCCACCTGCTAAAGATATTAACCACAACCCCAGAAAGATCAAGAGCACCTGATACACATGATCTCTTTCAAGCACTGAAACATCGCATCGGATCCCTCTGCTTTCTCGGCTGTAGAGTGGACCCGGCGGTCCTTACCTCACAGCTTGCTGGGCGTATAAGATGAGTTCAGATGTGCAACGCAATGTACATAGTAATAAGCACCCTACGTGCTTGGAGCCGTTACTGCATATGCGTTACTGCATAGCACTTGTGACACGGAAGAAAAGGGAGTCAGGAGGGGCAGAGGAGCAGGCTGGTGGCACGCAGGCACCAGAGGCACAGTCTTAGCTCTTCAGGTCCCTCCAGCCCCACCCTGGCTGACTGAAGAGGGAGGCTCAGGTGGGACCCCAGCCCCAAAAGACTGCCCACCTTCCCAGGCCTAGAGAGGCAGGACCACCCCCTCCTGGTGAGCCCCTGGCACCGAGGAGAAAGGGGGGAGACAGTGCGCTGCGAAAGACCCCAGAAAGCCCTCGGGTCTGCAGTGGACGCTCCCAGGACCCGGCATCCAAAATCCGCCGGGGGGGGGAAGAGCTCAGGGTCCCTCAGGCCCATCCCTTCCCTGGCAGAGGGGACCGTGGCCCTCACTGCAGAACTGCAACAGGAGGACCCGATGACCCTGGTCCCACTGCTCCAACACTGCTTATCGAGGGTCCCCAGGGAGACCGCGGTGACCAGAACTAGGCCCTGCCCTCAGAGCTCACTCTGGCGGGAAAACGGATGTCTCACAAATAAACACACAGATCAACCTGTCCTTCAGGTGAGAGGTGGGCCAGGGCAGGGGGGTGGGGATGCGGGTAGCTGAGTCCTAAGGGATAAACAGTGGGTGAGGGCCCACAGCGGCGGGAACAGCTTGGGCAAAGGCCCCGTGACAGAGACCAGAGGAAGCACTGAGTATCTGAGGAACAGCAGGGCAGCTGGATGACCAGGCCTTGTCCCCCCACCCCCCAGCCACGGCAGGAGAGAGGCCCGGAGGTGGAAGGGAGTGGGCAGGATGGAGAGGTGCCAAGGACAGTGGCCCACAGCCCTCAGCCCCGCCCACCTGGCACACTCCTTACCTTCATGGGCATGAGCGGCCCACAGCTGCACCATAGGCAGGTTGCTGGGGGTAGGGGAGCGGAAGGAGAGGTCAGAGGGCAGGGGCACGGGGCTCCCATGGGACGAGGCTGAGGGCCCCATCCCGCTGGCCACAAAGCTGCCCAAGAAGGCCTCGCCTGCAGAGAGAAGGGGGGGGACTGTCAGGCACCCACCAGGCCCCCACTGCCCGGCCCAGCACCCCGGAATCCCCATGTCTCCCCCACTTCTTGGAGCTACCACTGGCAGGGACACCAGAGAAGCCTTTCCGCCCCACCCTTGACCCTCCGGCTCAGGATGGGTCTGGTCACCTCGACCAGATCCCCTGGGACTTGAAAAGGCTGCAAGTGTGGCCCCAGAGGAGAAGCCAGAAGGACGCCCGCCACCAAAGACCCTCACCTCCGGGGCACCCGGCAGTTAGCAAGAGGGCTCTCCCAACCCCAGACCCAAGCGGGACGGTCTCCCCACCTGCAGATAGGACCTGAGGTGCGGCGGGGGACAGGGCCGTCCCGAGGCCACAGAGCGAGGGGGTAGGGGGTGGGGGGCCCGTGGCCTAAACCCCTGCTCACGTGGAGCTCCTGGATCAGGGGGGACCCCACGAGTCGGATAGCGACCCCAAGGCAGCCCTGGTCAGACCTGAGGCGTTCTCGGCCAGCATCGGCCAGCCCGGTGCCGGAAGAACCACGTGCCCATTTAAGGCACCAGGAAGCTGCTGTTCGGAGGTGGGCAGTGCCCGGTTGCACAGCCAGGGAGCCCTGACCCGGAATACACACCCCGCAAGCACCCCACAACTACAGCGGACTAGCGAGAGGAAGCAGCGAAAGACCGAGAGCAATGGGCCATCCTTCCAGAGAGCAGAGCATCCCACCCAAGGTCCCTCGGATGGGGGTGTGCTGGCCAACTGCTACTTGGTAGAGCGGCGTGCCGGGGCCTGGCTGGACGTCGCCTACCCCAGCCATGCCTCACCTGGCCAGGCCCACCCCAGAAGGGATGCCCCCTCGCTGCCACCAGCCAGGGGCGCTGGCCCTCAGGATCCATACACCCCACCCTTCAGGGGAAGATCCCGGCAGGCCTCCGGGTCACAGGCCAGGGGGAGGCCTGGGAGACTTGGGCGGGGGGGGGGGGGGGGGGTGCTGCCCTTCCCTGGCCTCAGGTCGCTCATCAGCAAAATGGGAATACTAACGCCTCCCTTAAGAACCACAGTGAAGAGGAAAGCACGCACCGCAGGAGAATAGTGACGAGCACCAGTCTGGGGACTGAATCCTCCCGCCAACGCCCCCAGGAGGAGGGGCGGAGGCCTGCACACAGAGCCGAGCCTGGCGGGGACGGCCAAGCAGCCAGCAGGAGCCAGCTCTGGCCAGCCCGAGCTAAGGGCTGCCCGTGTGCCCCCTCGGGTAACCTCCCCATGTCCCTGTGAGGCGGGCACTGTCTGCAATGACCCAGACAAGACACCATCGGTGGCCCCAGCCCACGGGGGGGGGGGGGGTGCTCCCAGAGCCCCGTCCCACCTCAGGGTCCCCAGCAGCGCCGTTTTGCAGTCTGTATACGACAGGTGTGCTCGCTTACTACCTCCCGGGGGCACAGGATGCCACAAAGTCCACCCGGTCCCTTTGGGGGTACATGCAGGGAAACGGCAGGAGGACACCTTCTGGCCACATGTGCCATCACCAGACCCCGTGTCTGCGGAGTCCCCGTCCTCCAGCCCGGCCTCACCCAGCCCCCTCACCAGACTCCAGCGCCAAGCCTTCGGGACCCAGGGCCATGGCGGCCGGTCAGGACACCCATGTGGCCCGAGCCCGGGCAGCAGGGCCTCTGGGCCCCGCCAGGCCCCAGGCTTCCTCCTTGGCAGGCAGGCGGGTAGAAGGCTCCGGAAGCCAGCAGCCAGAGGTTTGCGCAAGGGCTTACATCAGCCACCAGCTCTTCCTGCCTCGGGCCGCGCGGAAGCCCGGTGGCCCAGGCCTGCCCCTGCCCAGGCTTGTGAAACCCGCCCAGCAGCACCCAAGGCCCGGTGGGGCGTTGGTGCCCGGATGCCACCAACGGCTCCCGCCCGCCACAGGGGCTCAACGGCTCCCAAACTCCCTTCCCCGGGTCCGGCGGGAATTCTGGTGCCCTGGCAAGACCACGCGGGCCAACGTGTGCCCCTCCCAGACCAGAGGTGTGCGACTCCGTGGAACGGGCACACCGTCGCCACCCCACCGCCAGTCACAAGGACGGTTACACACGACAGGGGCGTTCATTTGCACATATACCCTGCCCCCCCTGCTCTCCCCGAACTATTCTCCTGAAGCCGCTGAGCGATGGATCTCGGATGCAAACCAAACACGCTTCCGAATGCCGGTGGCTGCCTCCGTTCCACCCAGCCGCTCGGGCACCAGCCCCCAGGTGTCCTTGTCGACCCCCCCAGACCCGGCCCGTTTCCCCCTTAGGTGGGGCCTTCCCGGCGCCTCACCGAAGCCCCTCTGGCCACTGCATCCAAGCCCCTGCCAAACACACTTGGTAACGCGGATCCCTCCCCACAAGCGGGTCCCCTCCCTGCAGGCGAGAACCGCCAGCCTCACTTCCTGCCACCCGGGACCCGGCACACAGCAGGTGTCAACTCGTGGACTGGCTACGCGAGCGCCGTTTCTAATCCTCCGATGGCAAAAGCAGATAGACCCGCGTCAGGATTAGGAGACAGGGTAGTGCTCCCTTCGGCAGCGCAGATACTAAGGGCAGGGCCGGCCCCTGACCCCTGAGGACACCCACCAGGCGCCATCCCAGGCCATCCTGCCGGGTCTCCCTGGCGTGGAGGACAGGCAGCTGACCCCCGCTCCGCATCGCCAGAGCCTCCAGGCTGCAGTCCGAGGCCCCGGCCCGTGCCCCGGCATCCCTGGTGCTCCTCTCAAAGTCTAGGTACACACCCCTGCTCCTGGCACCCACCCCTGGGGACCCGGTGATGGCCTCCTAGCTCCCCAGATGTGGGTCTCAGGGCTCCAGGGGACAGCGACAGTCAGGCCAGAGCCCAATGGTCTCTCCCTAGACTTTGCTGGAAATCCTCCCGCAGGGCCCGAGGTGGGAGGGGCTCTCCCTGCCACCCACCGCGGGCTGAGCTCGAGGCCCGGCCCCCACCCTGGTCCCAGGCTGCCCCCTGGTGGCAAGAGGTGCCGCCTGCTCACTGGCCGCCTTGGAAGCCAACACCAATGACCTAAAACACACGTGTAACCACAACAAATTACCGTCATCCAGAATAATAACGGCGAACGCTAAACAAACAGGCTGGGCCACCTGGCACCACTCATGCTGAAACCACTTCAGGTTCACACGTGGTCATTTGTGGACTCTTCTCGCCGGCATGAGGACAAGCAACGATCGCAAGTCACAGGGCGCTGGGCAGGGCGCGGAGCTGGGGCTGACCCCAGAGCCCAGCAATCGGCTCTGCAGCCCTGCGGGGCAGTCACCCATAGAAGAGTGTTCCCGCTGCCCCGCTTGCCTTTCCGAGCAGGCCAGGTGAATAAATGACACTTACGGCCCGGTAACCAACAGCGTTGGACACATGCTCTGTATCTGTGCTGAGGCTACCTACAGCAGCCACTTGTGGCTACTGAGCACGTAAATGTGGCCGGTGAGTTAACACATCTTTAATTTTCTGAAATCTTCATGAGTCTAGGGGCACCTGGGTGGCTTAGTTCAGCGTCCAACTCTTGATTTCAGCTCAGGTCATGATCTCGCGGTCTGTGAGTTCGAGCCCCGCGTCGGGCTCTGGGCTGCCCGCTCGGAGCCTGGAGCCTGCTTCCGATTCTGTGTCTCCCTCTCTCTCTGCCCCTCCCCCCGCTCGTGCTCTGTCTCTCTGTCTCAAAAATAAATAAGAACATTAAAAAAAATTTTTTTTTACCGTGTTTTAATTTTAAATTAGTTTGCACTTAATTTAGCTTCAGTCTGTGAGGGCCTCTCCTTGCTGGAAACTAGACTGGGGCCAGGGACGAGACCTCTGACAAGCCCGTCCTCCACCACAGGAAGGGAGGTAACAGAAGGGTCCCCAGGGACGACAAGGAGACAAGACCCTGGCTCCAAGGCCCACTTGACTTTGGGCAAGTTTCTCAGTGTCCCCAGGCTGTGTGAAGTGGTCACATGGTAAAACATGACATGCAAAACGCTTTCGTGAAGTGCCACGGGACGTCAGCTGCCATTTTTACTGTCATTCTCGTGATTTTTCGGTACAAACCCTGGGGCTCGGAGAAGCAGAGCACCTGCTCAAAGTCGGGGTGTGGAAGGGACCACTTCCTCTACCCAAATTCCCTCTGTCCTTCCTTAAACCTTTAATTTTGCGGGGCGCCTGGGTGGCGCAGTCGGTTAGGCGTCCGACTTCAGCCAGGTCACGACCTCGCGATCCGTGAGTTCGAGCCCCGCGTCGGGCTCTGGGCTGATGGCTCAGAGCCTGGAGCCTGTTTCCGATTCTGTGTCTCCCTCTCTCTCTGCCCCTCCCCCGTTCATGCTCTGTCTCTCTCTGTCCCAAAAATAAATAAACGTTGAAAAAAAAAATTTTTTTTTTTAAAAACTTTAATTTTGCAAGCAGAGTGCTAGTGATGGCCCCCTACGAAGGCACTAAATACTACTGAATCACATACTTCCGAACGGTTAATTTGAAATTCATTGTATGAATTTCACCTTGAACTGGAAGACAACAACAACAAATGATAAGCTCTCCTCTCTGCTGGCTGGTAGACCAGCCTCTCTGCCCAGAGCGCCCTGATGCCCGGCGCAAGGCAGGCGGTCCCTGGGCTGGCAGCTCCCCATCCTGACTCACCCTCCCACAGGCCTGGGAGCGCAGGAACTTGGTTCTCCTCATGTTACAGACAAAGAAACTGAGGCTCAGAGTTTGCCTGGGGGAACCAAGTTGCTGGGACACTGCTATAGACACACTGTCACACCAAGCCCTCAGCTTGGGAAGCCCACCATGGCAGACCCCTACCTCTAGTCCAGTCCCGGGCCCTGAGAGAGGGAAAGTGAAGGAAGCCCCTCCCCGGCCCCCCCTCCCCCACCGCCACCCTAGGAGGTGCTTGGAAAGTGGTCTTCTCCTTCTCTGGTCCTCAGTGCCCAGGGAGAGGGCAAGGATGCCCCAGGGGGGCCGAGGAAGGAGGCACTGAGGCCCAGCTCTCCGGGGGAAAGATTCAGGGTCCCTCCAGGAGCATAAGCAGCAGAGAGAGCTGGGTAAGGTCGGCCTTACCTCCCCACTCTGTGCCCCCTCACGCACTGAGTTAACAGGCCTTCCCCGAGCTGGGACCACCACCATCCCAGCCCCTCCCACCCCACACACTGCCAGCCATGGACAAGCACCCCAGGATCACAGCAGGGAGCTATGGATTTGGGGACACTGGCCAGCCTGTTTTCAGCCATCACCACCCCCCTCACCCACACCTGGAACACAGGAAGAGCTTCCGAGGTTTGCCTACTCTGAAGCTGGCCAAGGTCACCAGAAGGCAGAACTTGAATCCAGACGAGGTCCGTCCTTCCGTCTGTCCATCCATCCATCCCTCCTTTCTTCCTTCCCTCCCTCCCTCAATGCTTATGTAGGCCTACTGTGTGTCAGGAGTTGGGGGCTAAGCCCATCCAGATACACTCTGTAACGTGCTATGCTATGCCCATCTGCTGCCAGACACCCCCCGTCCCCCGGCCAGAGTAACAGGCCACCTCAGCTGGCCAGTGGAATCCTGCCTCTGTAACAGATGGAAGTCACTGGGGACCCTTCTAGTCCTGCTCTGGTGGGAGCAGGGAGGGGTACTCGGCGAGATCATGGCGGGTACAAAGGTTTGGTAAACGATGAAGGATTTTATCACTCCAAATGGGCTGGGCTGGAACATGGAACAGCACAGCCTCCCAGGCTGCACCCCAGGGCCTTTGCACCTCAGCCTGGAATCCCTTCCTCCCTCCAGATACGCCAAATGGTCTGGAAACTCCCATCTGTATAGACCTCGCTCCCTTCTCTTATACCCCAAGTGACGCTTGATGAATATGGCCTTCCCTAGCCATGCTATTTTATTTATTTTGCTAACCACGCTATTTTGGACTGCGACCCACCCCACCCTACAACCCTTTCCTGAACTATTTTTCTCCATAGTGCTTATCACCATTTATCATACCAAGCACACATTAGTTCCTTCTTTATTGTAGCTCCTTGTTTATTGTCCCTCTCCACCCACTGGAACAGGAGTCGGCAAGCTTTTTCTTGAAAGGGCCAGATAATAAATCATTTAGGCACTGTGGGCCTATCTTGCCTGCTGCAGGGAAAGCAGCCACAGACAACACATCAACTGTTGGGCTCTGTGCCAATAAAACTTTATTTACAAAAAACCGGAGGTACACCTAATTTGGCTAGGGTCCGCAGACCCTTACGTTACAGCGTGGGTCTATTCCACCCCAAGTGCCCCCTACGCTGCGCACAGAAGGAGCTCAATTATGGAGGAGAGGGATGGGGGAGGTTATGATCAGCCAGAGCCTTTCCTGAGACCCTGCTTCACAGCCAGCACTCGGCGTTCAAGAGGCTTTGCTTCATTCTGTCTCCCCACCCCCCTCAACCCTGGGAGGGGAGGATTCTTAACTCTTCTGCAGATGAGGAAATTGAGGCTCTGACTCCAAATTCTACACTTTTCCACTCAGCCACACCGCCCAGACGCTAGACCCTATTTGCCTGGTTTCACTCCCAGCAAAGCCCCTCCCTAAACCAAAACAGAACAAATCTATCGTCCCTTTCTATTTAAAACGTTGCGGCCTCAGAAAGGAGCTTGTATCCCTTAAAGTGTCACCAAAGGCTATCAGAGCATCTCATCAGCACGATCAAATCAGGGTTATCACCCAGAAAAGAGCTCATTCCAGCCCAGAGCACCGACATGTGACTCAGGCGTTTCTATGACAGCAGCTGAAAATAGGGTGAGGACCCTCCAGATAAAATGACCTTCACTCCCACTGATCCCGAGACGCACAGACCTCTGTAATATCTAAGCCAGAGAGCGGGTTAATGCCCTCGCCGTATAAAAAAGAGTCTGATCATTCAGTAAGAATCCCAAGCAAATCACCGACAACAGCAAATGGCTGAATCCAGTAAGAAATTTCTCGTTAGGATTTACAAAGAAGTATCAAAAGGGGATGACCCCATTTTCGTCTTTCCAACGAGCACATTTGGGGTTTGGCTGCGGGGAGGGCGGAGGCGGGGTGGGAAGCCACCCAGGGAGGGTGAGTAGAGAGCCAGCCCATCCCCAGCTTTCAGAAAGCAAATCAGCAGAACTCTTCAAGGCCTGGAAAAGGCATGCAGACCCACTTTGGGGGTCCCTCCCAAGGAAATCACCAGATGTACCTCCTAGGATGCTCACTTTGGTCAGACTGAGCCAGAGATTCAATGCAATCCCCATCCAAATCCTGGCAGTTGTGTGTGCGTGTTCAGTCTCTGAATGTTACCCCCAAATAGGAAGCAGACTCCCGAGGAGGTATCTGCACACCCGTATTCAGAGTGGCATCATTTACAATTATTTCCACCAGCCGAAGGTAGGAGCTACCCAAGGCCCGGCTGGATAACCAGAACTCGGTCCATCCATAAAATGGAACATGATTCAGCCTTAAAAGGAAAGGAGGGGCCCCTGGCTGGTGGCTCAGCCAGTTAAGCATCTGACTCTTGGGTTTCAGCTCAGGCCACGATCTCACGGTCCATGAGTTCAAGCCCGGCATCGGGCTCTGTGTTGGCAGTGTGGAGCCTGCTTGGGATTCTCTCTCTCTCTCTCTCTCTCTCTCTCTCAAAATAAACAAACAAATAAATAAAGTAGTTTATTTAAAAAGAAAAAAAAGGAAACTCTGACGTGCTCCAACATGGATGAATCTTGAGGACATTATGCTCAGGGAGATCACCCAGACACAGAAAGACAAATGCAGAGATCAAAGTAGGATCCCTCTTTTAGGAAGGTCCCTGGAGTCGCCAAGTTCATAGAGACCGAAAGTAGAAAGGTGGGTGGCAGGGGCTGCGGGGGGAGGGGCAGGGAACAGGGAACTGCTGTTTAATGGGGACAAGGTTTCGAAAATCAATTCCAGGTGGACTGTGGATCTCCACGTGAAAGGCAAAACAGGAAAGCTTCTAGAAGAACATGCCGAAAAAATACCTTCACAGCCCGAGGGCAAACAAAGGTTTCTCAAAGCCCATTTTATAAACGGCACGAACCAAAGAGATAAGAATGATGTACCGGAGATTACGTTCAAATGAGAAATGTCCATTCATCCCAGGACACCATTAGGAGGGAGAAAAGGGAAGCTACCGCATGGAAAAAGATCTGTGCCCTACGTCACCAGGGAAGGGTCTGTATCCGGAATATATAAAGAACTCCTGCAATTCAATGAGAGAAAGTCAGACAAGAGAAGGTAGAAATGGGCACCCGGAGGGTCACAGATAAGATATCCAAATGGCCAGTAAACTGATAACAAGGCCCTCATTCTCTTTTATTTTAAGCTTTTTTTTTTTTTTAAAGTGTTCTCTACACCCAACGTGGGGCTCGAACTCACAACCCTGAGATGAAGAGTTGCACACTCCTCCGTCTGAGCCAGCCAGGCGCCCCGGTACTCAGCCTCTAAAACCAGGGAGGGAACGTGAATTTAAACTACCGCGTACGGGCCCGCCAGAGGGGCTCATGTCAACAAGGAAAGATGGACAGGATTAAAGATTAATACGCGGCTGGAGGAAGCGTAAATTGGTACAACCACTCTCGAGACCGGTTGGGCACAATCTGCCAACCTTTGTGACCCAGCCGTGCCCTCGCAGGTATACATCTGAGGGCAAGGTGTGGAAACGCGCACAGCAAGTCGGCCTTTCTACGCCTTCCGCGCGCAGAGTCTAACCACGATAGTAGTCAAAATCGGAAAACAACCCAAAAGTACATCAACAGCCGGATAAACAAATCGTGACCTGGCCGCACCACGAACATCTCCAGCGAGGAGAAGCTGCTGCCACCACCCAGACCGGGGCCGTGGTGAATCTCACCCCCCTCACCCAAAAGGCAACACAGCACATGCTTCCTGCGCGGACAGGCGACTCAAGCGACTCAAATCTCAGGTGGTTTGAGAAGGTCACCTCTTGGGAGGGGGAAGAGAGCAGGGGGACCGTTACGCAGTGGGTTCAGTTTGTGAAAAAATAATACAACTGTACGTCTATGATCTATGCCCATTTCTCCGTGCATCTTACACCCCAATAAAAAATATTCGTATGGGGCACCTGGGTGGCTCAGTGGGTGAAGTGTCCAACTCTTGATCTCGGCTCAGGTCATGTTCTCATAGTTGTGCGATCAAGGCCCGTATCAGGCTCTGTGCTGAGTGTGGAGCCTGCTTGGGATTCTCTCTCTGCTCTTCCTCCGCCCCTCTCCTGCGTGCGTGCGTGCGTGTGTGCGTGTGTGTGTGTGTGTGTGTGTGTGTTCGCTTCTCTCTCTCTCTCTCTCTTTCAAAAAAAAAATCTGTGGGAAAAGAAAGGTGGTCAGTGGGGGTGGAGAGAGGCCAATCTGAACACTAACATGATAAGTATTACATTTTAAGTAATCTTTATGAGCAATTTTTACAAACTCTCACCTTGGCAAAATTTGCAAAAACTGAAGCAAGTGAGTAAATTAAAATGAGCCAAGAGAGGAAAAAAGGAAAGAGAAGGAAACATTCCTACCAATGACCGAGCTCTCCCCAGCCCCTGGCTTTCTGGCAGATAGCTCAGGCCTTGCTTCTAGAGGCCCTCACTTCCCAGCTGTGTGGCCTTGGGGAGGTAACACCACCTCTCTGTGCCTTACTTTCCTCTAAAGTAAAGTGAAGGCAGCAGGAAAGGAACGAAGCCGTGACCACAGCACTCCCCTGTGCTAGGGGTAAGTCCCACACGACAGATAAGCAAGGCTGAGGGACAGAGCTCCAGGCTGGGTTGGGGGGCGGGGGGGCATTCTTGGTGCTCTGCACATTCTTGGTGCTCTGGCTGGGCCACGGGACCTGTGGCCACTGCCACTGTCCCCAAGCTCCCATCAGTGCGGCAGAGACAGCGGTGAGTCGAGCTGCAGGGGTTCCTCCGAGGCAAGCAGAGAGGAGCCACCAGGCCAGATCGACCAGCTGCTGCCCTGCCCTGCCCTGCCAGGAGGGGAGGAGACCCGCTGGGCGGCCCCAGCCTCCCCTCCCCATCCCGCCTCTCCAGCTACGGCCGCTGGGTTTTGTTCCTCCAGCTCCGCAACTCAGCCTTGTGCTAGCTACCAGGCCTCTCCCCTCCCGCTGGGAGGCAACCCTGGCTCCCCCCAGGGGGTCAGATCCCAAAGCACATCTTTTAGCTGACCCCACCCCCACCACAGAAGGACAATGGGGCTTTAACCCCCGTCCTACTCCCAGCCCTAAATGTGGGACCCCTGTGGGCTGGGACTTTGCCTGGCCCCAACCAGGTGCCCAGCCCACAAAGTAGGTGCTCAAGTCCAAATAAAGGGAATCCCGCAGCAGCCCAGAGGGTCAAGGCCTCAACCCTGCCAAAGACATGCAAATGCATCCACTCCAGCCTTGCCCCGGGGCTCCAGACGTTCTCAATTCTAAAGCAATTAGAGGACTTGCCCGTGGATTTTCTTTCCTCCCTAACCTAGGTCTAGGTCTAGAGGAGGAAGTAGAGAGGGAGGGAGGAGGGCCTTCTAGAACCCCTGGGCCGAAAGCTAGAAAGCCCGTGAGTGGGACAGGCAGGGACCCAGGAACCAGGCCTCCCCTCCCAGGCGCAGGGGCCAGGGGGAGGAGAGTGGGCTGGATCCCAGAAGTGGTGCATAGAATCTGTCCTGCCAAATCCTTTCCCAAACGCCAGAACCCCACGACAACAACAGCAGTGCAGCTTAACAGGGAGAGAAACAACAAAATACAGGAATGGAAAGGAAACAACATTCTGGAAGCCGGAAGCAGGAAGCAGGGACCAAAGAGGCAGGGTGGGGAGCTGGGAGAATTTCAACTGAACCTCGGAGGTTACCGAGAAACAAGCAATTCCTGAGAGGTGCAGAACCTGGACCCAGCACCTGCAAAGGCCATGGTGCAGAGAGGAGCAGAGAAAGAATGGAGAGCCCCCCACAAGCCCTCTGTTTACTTACTAGGGGCCGATGGAGCCACTGAGGGCCTTTGGCTACGTCCTCAGGGCTGGGGTGGGACCGAAATGAAAAATGGATCTCGGTAGAAACCTTTTTCCACTGTTCCAGCTGTTGGAAGGGGAACAGCCAGGCTTTAGCTCCCCTGTGGGCAGGAGACTGGAACTCCTGCCTGGCAGTCTGGCAAGCTCAAAAGGGAAAGATCTATAGAGACATTCAGGGGAGTTCCACAAGGGTCAATGGGTCCCCCTAGCTTTGTTGTGCCTCCCATCTTAAATATGAAGAGACACCAGGGGCGCCTGGGTGGCACAGTCGGTTGGGCGTCCGACTTCAGCCAGGTCACGATCTCGCGGTCCGGGAGTTCGAGCCCCGCGTCGGGCTCTGGGCTGATGGCTCGGAGCCTGGAGCCTGTTTCCGATTCTGGGTCTCCCTCTCTCTCTGCCCCTCCCCCGTTCATGCTCTGTCTCTCTCTGTCCCAAAAATAAATAAACGTTGAAAAAAAAAAACGAGACACCAGAGAATCAACCACCAGACACCCATGGAAGTCTCCAATGTGAAAGACAAGTGAGAAAAAAAATATACAGATATAGATATAGATATAGATATAGATATACACATATACACACATTCTCCAAGTAATGAGAATGAATGTATCCATGAAACAAGAACAGGGTGGCTCAGTCACTTACGTGTCCGACTCTTTGATTTTGGTCATATCACGGGTTTGTGAGTTTGAGCTCCCCATCAGGCTCTGTGCAGACAGCACAGAGCCTGCTTGGGATTCTCTTCTCTCCCTCTCTGCCCCTCCCCTGCTCACGCACGCACACATGCCCACTCTCTCTCTCTCAAAATAAATAAATAAACCTAAAAATAAAAAAAAGGAAGAATATCCAATTATAAGAGCTCCTAGAAATTACAAACATTACAGTGAAAGGTTAGAAGACAGTTAAGAACATGGCCTAGAAAGCTGAATAAAGAGAGATGGAAAATAAAAAATAAAGTATAAAAAAAGGCAGATGATCAGTCTAGGAGATCCAATATCTAATGAATAGGATTACTAGAGGGAAGGGGATTACAAAATACTAATAAAATTAATATTAATGCAAAAAAATAATAATAATTCAGCCCGAAGGACCTCAGTTTCCAGATTACTATGGCCTATGGAGCACCCAACACAGGAAATGCAAAAGAATCCACAGGAAGACACATCGATATGAAATTTCAGACCACAAGTGAGGAAAAGAATAGTAACAGTATTAATATCCATGAGGCTTACTTTGTGCCAAACAATGTCCTGGGCATTTATGTACATAAGCTCATTTAGTCTTCACAGAAATGGTATAAAGGTAGGCACTATTATTCAACTCACAAAAAAGAAAACTGAAGCATGTCCAAGACCACATGGCTAGAGAGTGGTGAAGCATGTTTGTGCATGAATTGTAGAGCCAATGCTCTTGATGTAGTTCTAAAACATGTTAAGCATTTGGAAAAGGATAAAAAAAAAAAAAAAAAGAAAGAAAAGGTTCACACACGAAGATCAAGAAACAAAAGAGCATCACACTACTCAAAAGTAACACTGGAATTTGGAAGGTGACGCTACAATTCCTTCAAACACCAGGGGTAAATTATTTCCAAAATGCCTGTCAAGTATGAGAGAACAGAGGCATTTTCAGGCACACCAGGCCTCAAAAAAACTTGCCTTCCACGGACGCTTTCACAGAAAACTGCAGCAGGATGTGCTCTACCAAAACAAGGAAGTAAAGCACACACAAAAAAAAAGGAAAGCAAGGGAGTGAGGAAACAGGAAATCCAACACAGCAGAGAGATAAAGGGAGTTTGAAGGATTATGGCTCTAAAACAGGGCCAAGCACCAGGCAAACCAGACTAGACCAGAAAGATGGAAAACTCTAGGAAAGAAATATGCAAGAAAAGAGGCACCAATCCAGTACATATGACCAAATAAACAGGAGTCCAAGAGACTGGAAGACAGAGATTGTAAGAAATTCCAGCAAATTAAAGGGGAAAAAAAAGGCAATGAATAACTCCAGGAAATAAAGAAGTGAATTTTATTATACTACTTGGCTCAAATGTAGGCAATATTTACAAAGCCAAACACAAAATAATAAACCTGGTTTAAACAAGACTTTATTTCACATATATTGGGAAGATAGAGGAAAGAAACATGATGGGGCATGATACAACAACAATAATAAATACTTACTAGAGCTTATTATATTCCAGATGCTGTTCTAAGTGTTTTACATGTATTAACTATTTAATCCTCACAATAATCTCCTGAAGCAGTCGCTATTATTTTTCCCTGTTTTACAGATGACAAACATTTTCAAGGCACAGAGAAAAGTAAAGAAACTTGCCCACGGTCTCACACTAAGAAGCAGCAGAGTCACGATTCAGACTCAGACAGTCCACACAAAATGCTCATCTTCCACAGAAGTCAACAGAGAATCGCAAAGACTGAAAAATACCTAGCAGGAGAAGCAGGTTATTACATAGAAATATGGATGAAAAGGCTTCAAGAAATAGCCAAAAGAGTTAACTAAAGGAATCAAGACTAGGGAGACAGGAAGCAGGGGATGGCTGGTTTTCTTCATAATTCTTCTTCTAACACTAACTGACTTTTAAGATGATGTGTAACTTTTACTCTAGTGTTTATATTTAGCATTAAGCAGAACCGCACACTCTTAAGGGGTGAACTTCACAGTGGGCAGAGTATTCCTCAATAAAACTTAAAAAAAAAAAATAAACGAGAGAAAGGATTTTAAGATGCGCACACGATTAGATACTAACGCACACTCACCTGCATGAGTAGAATTTAAGGAAACTGACAGTATTCATAGGAATGGTGAAGACGCGGAAGAGGTGGAATGATATTGCCAGGAGGGTACAATGGAACATCCACTGGAGAACGCACAACTGTTAAAGCTTGAACCTCCATATACCCTGTGAGCAAACAGTCTGCTCCTAGGTACTATATCCAAACAACTGTGTACGTATGTATACCAAAAGCCATGTTCCTAACACCACTGTCCATAGCAAACCCTCAGCGTCCATCGACAGGAGGGGATAAAGTAGTACTATTTTTCTGTATAATACTACACAGCACCAAGAAATAAATTACCGCCTCACACCGCAATACGGATAAATCTCACGTACATACGACTGAGTGAAAGCAAGCAGAAAGAAAAGAGGGCACGCCGTATGATTCCACTTATATATAGAAAGTTCAAAAATAGGCACAACGATTCTAAGGTACCAGAAATAAGAAATGATGTTGGAGGTGGGGTAGAGGGTGGCTGGGAGAGAACAAGATGGCACCCTCTGGACGCTGGCAATGCCCTGATCTCGAGCTGGTTGGTAGTTAGACAGGCGTGTTCGTGTTGTAAATATGCCATGTTCTAAACACTCACGATTGAAGCATTTTACGGTATATCTGTTACACCAAATTAATTTTTAAAAAATTAAACTTTTTTAAAAAAAATTTTTTTTAATTTTTTTAAATTAAAAAAAAAAGAGAGAGATTCAATTGACGGGTTCAGGGTGGGACCCTGGAGTCCCAGAAGCCCATGGGCCATTCAGAGGGGCCTAATACACAATTCCAGAGGTCCCCTGGAGAGGACGGGACTAGAACAAGAGATTAGCTTGTTAACTTGATGACTTGTTGAGTCATCGGTTAATGATGACTATAATTCCAGCAATCACTTTTACTCGAACTTTTGCGAGGGCCATCCCTATGCTAGGCATCTGGCTGGCACTTGCTCATTCGAACTTCACAACAGCCGGATGAATTCAGTATCACTAATGGACTCATTTTATAGATGAGAAAATCAAGGCTTAGAGAAACATCCCACACCCAGTAAGTGGAGGAGCAAGATCCAAAACTCCAGCAGTCTAACCTCAGCTCCGAGGCCAACCTGCCTCCAGATAAAGCAGTTCTTTATCCGGAGATCAAAGGGTAGAATCTTCAGCTGGCTCGTGAAGGCCCAGAACGTGCAAGATTGGGAGAGCGCATGAAGAGGGTTTTTTTGTTTGCTTTCGTTAGCTCACGAAGGAAACTCGGATGCAGGTGATGGCTGCATCTGTGGGCCTGCAAAGGTGGCACAGAGCTTTGGTGTTTCCCACCTAATAAGCCTGACCTCCTCTGGAGTCAGATGCCAGGCCTCCGTGGGCAGCTAGTGTGGTCAGGACCCTGACCTTGGGGGCCAAGACTGACTGCTGGCCAGGGCTCCCAGGAGCCCCTGGGGAGCCCCAAGACCTATCCGGACACCAGCTCCCATGGGTCCCCTCAAAAGCTGGGCTGGGACGTAAAGGAGGACAGGGTGGTCACAGGGATGGGGCTGGAGTCTGGGTGGAGGCCAGGGCTGACGATGACCAGGAGGGAGATAAGTCAGCTCAGACCATACTGGTCCACGCTGGAACAAAAGCACCCCAAGCTGCTCCCATCCAAATCAAGAATGCCCAATCACCGCACTCTCCCCAAATCTGTTCCTCCCCATTCCTCCACAAGCAGCACCTCCCCAAAATCCAGCCAGCTTCCGTCCTCCTTCTCTTCCCCTCCATGCGTCTTCCTTGTGGCCTGACCTCCACCAAAGCCCCAAACCCTGGCCGCCTCCAGCCTCCCTCCCTGGTCACTATCACCTCCCTAACAGCCTCCTTGCCACGGACTACCCACCACACAGTCTCCAGCTGGCAGCCCGGACCAATTTTGCTAAATGCTTATTTTGAAATAATTTCAAACTCGGGGAAAAGTCTGAAATAGTACAATGACCTGCCATATGACCTTCCCCAGGTCCAGCCATTGTGAACTTTCTCACCCTGTATGTAACTCGGGCTCAGCGATTTATGGGTGTCTCCCATACGTCTATAAATTTGTCTCTTCCCGAGCCATTCCTGAGAGTAAGTTGTGGCCATCATGTCCCCTGTCCCTAGACATTTCAGTGTTCTTACTTCCAAAGCACAAGGGCATTCTCTTACATAACCACGGTCCAGTTATCAGCTTCATGAAACCTAATATTGATTTGACACTATCAGCTAATCTACAGCCCATATTCCAATTTCATCAATTGCACCCATGATGTACTTTAGAGCAATTTCTTCTCCAATCCAAGATCCAATCGCGGGCCATACATCGCCTTCTGCGGTCACATTTTTTTAGTGTTTTTTTTTTTCTTTTGTTTTTGTTTTTTTTTAATTTTTTTTTTCAACGTTTATTTATTTTTGGGACAGAGAGAGGCAGAGCATGAACGGGGGAGGGGCAGAGAGAGAGGGAGACACAGAATCGGAAACTGGCTCCAGGCTCTGAGCCATCAGCCCAGAGCCTGACGCGGGGCTCGAACTCCCGGACCGCGAGATCGTGACCTGGCTGAAGTCGGACGCTTAACCGACTGCACCACCCAGGCGCCCCTTTTTTAGTGTTTTAATCAGGAACTGTTCTCGGCCTTCCTCTGTCTTGGCATGCCATTGACATTTTTTAAGAGTCCACACCAGTTCCGGGACACCTGGGTGGCTCAGTCCTTTAAGCCTCTGACTTCGGCTCAGGTCATGATCTCGAAGCTCAAGCTCATGAGTTCGAGCCCTGCATGGAGCTCTGTGCTGACAGCTCAGACCCTGGGGCCTGCTTCAGATTCTGTGTCTCCCTCTGTCTCTGCACCCCCCCCCCACTTGTTCTCATTTTCTGTCTGTCTCTCTCTCAAAAACAAATAAAAACATTTAAAAGAAAAAAGAAAGAAAAAGAGAGTCCAGACCAGTTCTGTAAAACGTCCCTCACTTTGAATCACCCTCTCCGTTTAAAACCTTCCACTGCCTTCTCATTCCTCAGTGTGAAATTCCAAGACCTCATTACTGGCCTTCAGGGACCTGCAGGGTCCCCCTCTCCCCTCCCCGCAGCTGCAGTCACTAGCCCCTCTCCTAGTCCCTCACTCCTGGGAGCCCCTCACTCCAGCCCAAACAGACCCTGGGCATTCTCTCTCCTTCGCAGCCTGTATCTCTATTTAAAACGATTTCCTTCGACGATCTGTGTGTGTGCGACTACTGCCTGGCCCCCACACTACAATGGGACTCCGATGAGGGCAAAGATTTGCGTCTGGCCATCGCTGGATGCCCAGAGCCAGAGCAGTGCCTGGCACGCAAGAGACGCTTGGAAATGGCTTGCCGAGTAAATGAACAAGTGAAGAAAGGAAGTGTTTGGGTTGACAGCTAAGGAACCAGTAGGCTCGGAGAGTCAGGGAGCCCAGGAGCCCCCTGCCGCCCCCCATCCAGAGTCCAGAACCTGCCCCAGGCCTCAGAGAGGAGGAAGCACCCAGCAAATCTCCTTTATCTTTGGATCGTATCACTCCACCGGCCAGTCCCACTGATTAATCTCTTTAAATCAATCCCAGTAGGCCGACGGGCTGGATTCCAGAGATAGAGCTGATGGACCCTGGAGAAGGCCCGTGGCCCCCTATTGTCCACTGGCCAGTCCAAAGTGCATGGCCTCCTGGTCCTGATCCTTGGGTTCCACCCCCCATTCATGTATCCTGCGGGGCCCAGCCAGCCCAGGGAGTGGGGGCAGGGAGAATAAACATCCAAGTACAAAATCCTGCTAATAGGTCTTTAATTGCAGCCCGAGGAGGGCTGAGTCCAGGGCTCCCAGCCCCAGAACTGAAGAGGGGAGCCTACCAGGTGCTTGTCACTTACTTGTCCATTTCACTGACTGCTGAGAACATTTAAGAGCTCACTCTGTATAACAATACTCAAGGTTACCCGCAAGGTAATGGCCAACCAAACCCCATTTATTCTTTATTTGCCTCTTTTTCTGCAAAGGAAAGAGCCAAAGCCCTCAGCCTACACCGAGGATGCAAAAAGGCATCGCCCCCACCCCCACCCCGGGGATCCTCACTCACCACAGTGCCCGTCAACACCTGCCTTGATGGGGTGGCCACAGCCCAGCCCTAGCCAGGGTCCCCCTCAGGCCAGGAGTTCTCCCAGAGTCTCCCAGAGGAGCAGCTCTGGTAGATTCACAGGCTCCCCTACCCACTCTGGAGAGCAGACTAGGAAGGGGTCGGAGGTAATCCGGTCTCACACTGCCTCGCTGTGTGACCCAGGGCAAATGGCTCAGCCTCTCCTGGCTTCCCAGAACAAAAACAAACAAATAAAGATAGGGCTGATAACGCTGGCCAGACCTAAGAAGCTGACAGCCAAGTAGGAGAAGCGCCTGAAAGAGAAAACTTAGCACCTGCACCCAGCAAAGAAAGAGGGGGAGGGGGGCTGGGTTGAGGAATCTGTAATCCACCCCACCCGAGCAGTGAATGGGAAACAGCTCTCTACCTCCTGGCTAATAGGATTAGCACTGGGTTGGGCTCTGGGCGTTGGCCTAGGGTCCAGGGTCTCCCTGAGGCCACTCAAGGTGGAGGCAGCGAGGGACAGCGCCAGCTTGCCCCCCACCCCAACCCTTCCTTCCCAGGTGAGCATGGCCACAGCAGCACTTTCCAAGCCTGCTTGCTATTTCCTCCATGACCTCAGCTACCAAGCATGCAGGAGGCAGACGGCTTCTAAAGCAGGAGGCTCAGAAGACAGGCCTCTGCGGCCACCTCCAGCTGGACTTCCTTGTCCTGCCTGCCGCTGTGAAGGTTCTTCACCTATCCAGCCTCAGCCTCCCCATCTAGCTAATGGGCGTTCGTCTGCCCGCTGAGCCCTGGCACACTGCAGGCTGCCAGAGGCACCCCCTTGAGTAGTAGCTGTTTTCACTGCTTCTCATTAGGGCACATGGCTCTGTCAGGCAGGAACCAGGCTGGAGATGGGACGCCTTCTCCCTGGCTGGGGGGGGGCGGGGGGGGGGGGACACACAGAGACCAGGGAAGGCATCCCCAGCCAGGAAGACCCAGGGTCTGACTCCCAGGCCGAGGGATGCCGCCACGACCCTGGGGCGAACTAAGTGAAGGGATGAACTCAATAGAGAGGCAAACACAAAAATTACCCTGGCCTCAGGGCGGGCAAAAGGTGATGGCCACGCTGCCCTTTGTACCGCGGGCAGCCCCTAACCCCTCCCTGGGATCCTGGCACCACGGTAGAGAAAACCACAGCCCTGATCACGGCCCCCTGGGCAGAATGCGGCCTCAGCTCCAGGGGGGACACGGGCACGAGCCCCCAAGCCAAGACCCAGTCCTCGCACCCCGGCGGGCAGGGATGCCCGGGCTCGCGGCCCCCGCGTGTGCCCCTCCCCTGCCCGGCGCCTCACAAAGGCCCTTTGTCCCTCTGAGCCCCGGGACTCCGGTTCCTGAAAAGTTCCGTAAAAAAAAATCAAAGACACAGGCAAAACCGGCCAGCGCGGCCTCGGTCGAGCGGGCAGGGTCGGTGGGACAGGGCCAAGGCGGCCACTGCGGCCGGAGGAGTCCCTTCCAAGGCCGAGGGGAGAGTCGGCGGCTCCCCGAGAAATCGCAAGAGTCCCAGACTACACTCTGGAGTGGGAGAGGTGGCTTTTTTTCAAGTGAAGCATAGGACGCCAAGCAAAGCAGCTGGAGGCAGCCGGGGAGGAGGGAGCGGGTGTCCTTCGGCGGCCGGCGGCAGGTCTGGAGGTGCCCCTCGCCTCCCTTCCCACCCGGCTGGACTGCAGCGGCCGCGGCCCGCCCAGGACGAGCTTCTCCCGCCCGGGGGCCGTCCCCACCGAGCCTCAGCGGCCCCTCTCGGGAAACGGCAGAGGCCTCCGGGGCCCTCTCGGCCACCTTCTCCCGAGGTTCGATGTCAGGCCCAAGGTTTTCCCTCCGCCGCTCGTGCCCGGCCAGATCCGCTCGCACGCCGCTTCCTTCCCCGAGCTTCGGGATGGCGGCGGCCCAGTCTCTGCGCCCCACCGCGCCGCGCGCCCGCCTTCCCGCCGGAGAACAAGGGGCTCCTGGGGCCGCAGTCGCTGCCCTCCTACCGGGGTGTGAGTCCCGGGGCCGCCGCTCTCCTCCCGGGGGCCGAGAGGTGGCGAGACGGTCCCCGCCCGCCCGAGGCCGTGGTCTCCGTTCTCCCCGCAGCCTCCGACGCCGGGGCGGGACGGAAACCCCGCACGCTGCGAGTGGAGGGGCTAGAACGGCCCACAGGCGCCGGGCAAGGGCGTTTGCCAAGAAAAGGATCCGAGCTCGCGGAACGGACGTCTCAAAGGGTGTGGAGCGGGCTTGTTCTTTTCTCGCCCAGATTTTGAAAACCCCAGGCTGGCCCGGAGCAGCAGGGGCCCGGGAGTCGGAATCGCCCCCGGAGGCTCCGGTTTCGGCAGACGCATATGCTTCGGGAGGGCATGGCGCACGGGGGAAAGCAGCCGAGCCGCGCACCCTCTCCGCCGGGGCCTCGGGAATGGCCTCCGTCCCGGGCCCGGGGGTCTCCCCGCCCAGGGAGCTGAGCCTGCCCGCACCCCCGTGGACCCGCCCAGGGAAAGAGACGTGCCGCGTCCCAAGAACGCCAAGGAACAGGCCGAACAGTTTTTCCCGGGCCTGCCTCCCCAAGATCCCGGGGGGGGGGGGGGGGGGGGGGGGGGGCAGGAGGGGGCGGCCACGGCGCAAGGCACTTACCCGGGTGCGGGTGGAGATTGAGGCCAGCCATGTACTTCCCGGGCGGCAACGGGCCGGGCAAGCCAGAAGCGGGCAGGCGTCCGGCCGCAGTAGTGCCCACGCGGTGGCTGTCCATAGCCAGGCCGGACAGCAGCGGCGGCGGGGGGCCGTGCACGGACCGCGGGGGCCCGAAGTCTCGGCCATCCATCCTCCGCGGGAGTGCCGCAGCCAGCCCCCCACCCGGCCCGCGGGCCTCGCTCAGTGGGACCTAAAAGTTCGGCCTCGGCGTAGTCCCAGAGTCCTCGGGCGGCGGGGGCTCCGCGGCGTGCATGGCGGCGGCGGCCAGCGGGGTTTGCGCTCGGCTGCGGGCCCGCGGCCCGGGGCGCACGGGCGGCCGGCGGTGGGGCCCCTCCGGGCGGCCAGGCGGAGCTGCGCGAGGCGGCGCACACGGCGTCTTGGCGAGGAAAGGACACGGGCCGCGGAAGAAACAGAAGGGGGAAAAAGGAAAAGGGAAGGGGGGGAAAAAGACAACAAAGTTTCAGAAAGTCGTCTTGCCGTTCGGGGTCGGGGAATGCGGATCTGGTGGCCAGAAATAAAATCGGGGGTAACCCGTCCTCCATAAAAAGTAAAAATCCATGCTCCTTGCTCCGGCGGCCGCGGTTCCCGGGACCCGGCTCGGAAAGTGGCGGGTGGCGCGCTGCGCCCAAGTCTAAACTGGCTTGGCGGCTTACGGGTCCTCCCGAAACCGGGGAAGGCCCCTCGGCCGCGCCCGGGCGGCATAAATACAAACCTCCCGAGTGGGACTGATTCCTGGGCGTCACATGCTCCGGGGTTTCAAACCGTGAAACCTTTCCATGAGCAGTTCGAAATGTCTCCCTAAACACTGGGTCACTATCTGATCCGGAAAGTTTAATATTTAACCTTTTTGGCCCCTGGCCTGCCTTTTTGAGTCTGGTTTCCCTAAATTCGCCCTGAGCCGCCAATTAGTGTTATCTTTTGTTTTTTCGGATTTTTTTGTTTTTTTCCAGGAGAGAAGATGCAAAGCTGGTTTATTATTTTTAAAGAGGCTCGTGCCTCCTCCCGCCGCCCCCCTCGGGCCACTGTGAGTCGCAGAGTCTGAGTCCGAGGACCCGAGACGTGGCATTCTCGCCCGAGCACTGGAAAGAATCCTTCAAAACAAGCTTTGGTTTCATTTTCCAGCGCCTTGGCCTGGGAATCCTGCGGCCCTAGGACGTGGCCTGGCGCGGGGGATTTGGGGGGAGGGGGGCAGTCAGAGGGTAAGCAGGGGGCTGAAGGGTCTTGCTCCTACCCTAGCTCCCCCCCCCCAACCCAAAAATAACCTACAAAGAAAACCTTTGCAGCGCGGGCCGACCAAGGGGCGCCTCCCCCAGCGTTGGGTAAATCCCCCTGTAGTTCCAGTTTAAAGCTGTTTGTTTAAAAGATTTGTCGTTTGCCGATTCCCATGGGGGCGGGAGGGGGTCTTGGAGCCAACCCTGCTGCCCTCGCTCTCCGTCTGCCCGCAGCAGCTCGGATTCCCGATTCCGAGAGGCCCGGGCGTTTCCTAGAGCCACCGATCCACGCCAAAGCCACCGGCTCCCGGGTGCCCGCCCTGCGACCGGCGCCCAGCCCCCCGAACTGCAGACCCCCTCAGCTGCTGACCTCCCGGCCTCCTTCTCCAGCCTCCCTCCCCAACTTTGCTAAGGGTGCTTATTTTAACCCGGTTTTGGTTACAAACACCCTCTTCCCTCCCTCCCTCGCTCACTCCCGTCAGGCTCTGGTTACCAGATCCGCGTTTACTTTGGAAAAATCTAAGATCGCCACATCCGAGGATACATGTCTTAAGGAGGCGATGAGCTTTCCGTGATTTTTTTTTAAATGCTCTTTGTGCAGCTTTCTTTTAAAAGCTAGAGCTTCGGAGCATGCCCCAACGCCCCACTTCGGGGAAGTCGAGGTGAAGGCCCCTGGAACACCCTCGCTCTGGTAAAGAAGCTGGCTCGGCCATCTGTGGGCTCCGCTGCGTTCTCTCTACTTTTCTCCCCCACTTAAATGCAGTTAAAATGGCTGAATTCCGGCTTTTAATTAAAAACAGCCTATAATCGAAAACGTCTCGGCGTCCCTGGCTCCCCCGCCGCCTGCCGGGAACCGAGAAGGGAACCGACGCCCCTCAGCCCGGCTGGGCGGGCTGGAACGGGGCTGAGGGCTCAGGTGGGCGCCCGAGGCACAGCGACCCGCCCCCACCCATCCCAGGGCGCCCCCACCTCGCCGATGCCGGTCCCCGATCCCGTAATCGGGGACCGCAGAGCTGCGGGGATCCTCCCGAGCACCCCGAGGGTGAGGCGGGGTGGGGGGTCAGATGAAGAAGTTTGGAGACCTTCGCGCCCGGCCAGGGACGGACGGGCGGCCCGGCAGCGTACCTGGCGCGGCGGGACTCCCGGCTCTGGGCTCCGGCGACGGCGACTCCGGTGGTGGCCCCGGCTCCCGGCGCGGCTAGGCGCCCGTGCTGCCCGCCATCCCGCGGCTGCTGCTCCCCTTCGCCACCCGCAGCCGCCTCACACTTTTTGCCCGCCTTTCCTTTTTTTGGTAGAAAACCGCTCCCCGGGCCGAGCGCTCGGCGCGCCAACTCCTCCGCCCTCCCGCGGCCCGGCTCCCGCAGCCCCCGGAAAAGCCAGCTTTCCTCCCGCCGAGCTCCCCGCTTTTTAATAAAATCCAGGTAGCGCCGGTTTAAAGAATCCCAAATCTCCATATACAGCCCGGGATTGGAAAAGGTACATTACACAACCCCCCTTTCAAGTTCCTCTCGCTGGATCTAAAAAAAAAAAAAAAAAAAAAAAAAAAAAAAAAAAAGCCAGAGGGAGGGGGGAGGGGGGAGGGGGCAGCTGGGGGAGGGGAGTACTCTCCAGCGAAGAAACACGCATTGTTCCCGGGCGCCCGCCTGCCCCCCCCAGGCCAGCCCCCGGCCGCCATCCATTGGCCGCGCGTACCGCCAATCACACGCATGTAAACACCTTGGCCCTCAGCCATTCCTATAAAACCAATTACGGACCTAGGGGCTCCAGCAGTTTCCAGGCTCCCCACGGCGGGGCTGAATGATCAAAACTGGTGGTGAGAATTTTTCCCGGCCGTTTCTAGGCAGCCCTCCCCCTCCACCAGCTCGAACCCCCCCCTTCCTCCCTCTCCTCCCTCTTCCTACCCCCTCCCCCGGCGTCTAGGCTGAGTGATCAAAATAGAGGAAGATGGTTGTCGCCGCAATCCAGGGCTTTGCAAGGCGCGGTTTAATGGGCCGCCTGTCAGCTTCCTGCTCGCAGGAGGAGGTGACAAGCCGAGCGAGCCGGGAAGGGTCTGGGGCCCGGCGGGCAGCACCCCGCGCCCGGGCCCCGGCCCCCTACCTCCCCTGGGGCGCGCCTTCTAGAATGCGCGGTGGAGACGCCAAAACAGACAAGGGCTGCTTTTTCCCTTTTTTACTCCCCCTTTTAAAACAAAGCAGCGATTCATTCCTTTTCCCCCAGCAGCGCGGTTGGGTGGGATGGGCAGGCGTGAAGGCCGTTTTCCTAGCCCCGGCCTGCGGGTCCCTCCCTGAAACCCTGTGTCAGATGGTTACTGATTAATATTTTGGAGAGGCCGCGGCGGCGGGTAGCGGGTGAGTCTCTAATCTTCTAAAAGGGGTTCCTATAGAAACGCGGGCCAGGGCGCACCCCCCGCTCGGCCCCGGCCGGGGCTGTGGCGCTTTGCACCGCGCGCCCTTCCCCAAAGCCTTTCTTTGCGTGGGCTCTCCCCACCCCTCCCCCCCCCCAAAAAAAATCAGAGCAGAAAAAAGGATTAGATCGGCTGAGCGCGAACTGACTCCCTCTCGATTCTGACATTTCAGCCTATTAGCATTTCTCCACGGGGCCTTCTGAAACCTATTAAAGTGTAATATTAAAAACCTCTTGGCTGGGGGCCTCTCTCGCCTTCCATCCGCCGCGCCCCCTCCAGGGAGGGCGAGACCGGGAAAAAAAAAATCTGTTGAGCTCAGAGGAAGCAGAAGCCAAGCCCAAAAAGTGCTTGGCTGGCCGCGGCGGCCGAAGGGGGAGGGGAGCACCAATCCCCCAGACTTTGTACTTTTATTTTGCGCTTTCAGCAAAATCCTTTCTGAGTGGAGTCGCCGGGAGCTGCCCGCGGCAACCTACTTGGCTGCGGGCGCAAGGACTGCGGACGCGGTCGGAGGGGCCGCCCTGGGGGCCCCGCACCCTCTCTCTGCAGCCCCGCAGGGACCCATGCCCGGCTGGGCATTACGTACCCTCAAATGGAAGCTTGGAGGGGCAGAAATCCTTGCCGATCCTGCCTCGGAGAGCAACCGCGGTGATTAGATTTTAATTAAAACAAGAGAAGCCCGCTCTTTCGCCCTGCGCTGCGGACTCAGCGTTTTCGCATCGCTGGTTTTTTTTTTTTAATCCATTTTTAAGCAACTTTTCTGGAGGGGGGGAAATGAGCTAGTTGGCGCCCGTCCGTTCTATTTTCTTTTCTCCACTTTTAGAAGAAAACGGACGGGGAGGGGTAGGCTTGGAGAAAGCGAACTGGGGGTGTCTAATTTAATTCCAGTATAAATTTGAGGAAAAAAGTTCAGCCTCTTGAGGGCAGTTTCAAGTTGCCCTGCAGGAGCCTCTGCGCTGGTTTCGAGGCTGCCCTCTTTTGGAAGCTGGAGCTCCGCAGGGGGAGGAGGGAGGAGTGAGAAGTAAAGAAAGGAACGAAAATAGCCGGAGCCGAGGGGAACAGCGGCGGTGTCCGCGCGAAGGTCTCAGTGGCGGCCGGGGCGGCGGGAGGTTCCCGGTGCGGCCCCGGAACGGCCAGGAGCAAAGACGGAGAGGAGAGGGGGGTTAGAGAAAGGAGGTATTGTGTCTTGTGTGCCTTGGGGGAGGGGGTTGACTGCAGAAATAAATGCAGTTGAGCTGCGCGGGGCTGCTAGAAGCCAAGGCAGGGGGAAGGGGCTGTGCGTGGGGGCGCAGCCCGGGTAGGCGCCTAGCATCCTTGAACCTTATCCGAAAGCCTTTGTGGGTCCCTAATAAGCCCTCCCACGCCTGAGCCCCCATCGTTTCCCCACCCCCCTGGTTGCCCTCCAATATTCGGAGCCCAGACCTTGATCCCCCACCCCATTATCCCCGCCCTTGATCTGGAATGTTTTGTTTTGTTTTAATCTCCGTATAGCTCAAGCAAAATATATCTTGAGAAAGTTGAGGTGGGGAATACAAAGGACTTGAGGGGCGGAAAAAAACAAAGCCGATTTTTATAAATGTTTAATGTTTTCACCCCTGGATGCTCCAAGACGCCGTAATTGTGATGGCGGGGTATGTGTGCCATAAATCATTTAGTTGCTAATAAAAATTCTGCCTGTTTGCCCTGCATTTGCCAATGGCGTTTGCATTTTCCAAGTATGTGCCTTTCTCTGCGTGGCGATCCGAGCCTGCATTTCATTAGGGTCGAGGTTCGGGGCAGGCGAGACGACCCCCCCCCCCCCGCCTGCCCCCTCCTCCTGGGCCTTTGTGGGCCCCAGCCCCCTCGTCGCGCCGCCCTCCCGGCACACACTCACACCCGCGGCCGCGCGGGTCGCCTCCGGAGCCCGGCCGGGCACCGGGCCTGGGGACACGGAGGCAGCTGCTCCCGGGTCCTGGCCGCGGGGTGCGCAGGACGGCCTGCCAGCGCCGGCTCTCCGAGCGCGGCGTTCGTGGGGGCGCAGCGGGCCCCGCCGAGGAGCCGCCCGCCCCGGCCGATCGGTGTGCGCCCTAGTCTTTGCCGCCCGCCGGGCCCCGCGCCCCGGCGCCCCCGCAGTCGCTGGGTAAACAGCGGCCGGGAGCCATCTTGGGGCGGGGGGTGGGGTGGGGACGGATCCCAGGCCGAGCGGTGGGCGCAGCCGGGCTCCTTCGCAGACCCCCGCCGCCGGTCGTCGGGCACCTCTGGGGAATCCCATGCCAAGCTTCGGGGTCTGCGGAAGCACCCTGCCCTCTCCGGCGGACCACACTGAGACGTCAAAGCCCGGCCGGGCGCCCTGCGCGGGGCTGGTAGGAGGCGCCCGGTCCGCGGTCCGCCCGGGTCTGGCCGCCATCTTCCGCCTCCCCCTTCTCCCCCCCCCCCCCCCCCCCCCCCCCCGCCACATACTTGTGTTTACCCGGCGGGATCCTTGGCCAAAAAGTGTGTTGACGCAGTGTGTGTGTGTGTGTTTTGTACTGACTGGGCGGAAAATCGGCTGGAGGGGGGACCTCCTCGCAACTTGAACCTCAGTTCCCGGAGAGCCTGCCCAGGCCCGCGCTCTTGTCCACGGCCAGCCTGGGCCGCCGGAGCCGAGGCCTTTTGTGTGTTCTAGGCCTCCGGCTCCGTGCACCAGGCCCCACTGACAAAATTATTCCCCTTTGTTTTAAAACCAAAGGACAGGCCAACTTTGAGTCCGGTTCTCCTCGGCCGCGCCTTTGTCGTGGAGGCACAGCCCCGCGCCTTGGTCAACTCTGTTCTTTTCAGGGCTGAACCCGACTCTTTCTGGAACCCTGGTGTTGCTGGCCGCCTGAATACATTCTCCCCTTACCCTTCCCGGGAAGAAAATGGGCATCCTTTCGTAGGCGAAGACATATGAGCCACCACCACCCGTCTCCCCAAACCGCCTTCCCGGTGGGGACCTCAGTTCCCTCGCTGTGCCAGCTTCTTGGTGAAAGGGACCTCGAGCGTTCGCCGGCCTCTGCCACCGGCTCGGGAAGCCCTGGCCGGATCTGGGGCTTAAAAGCGCCAGTTTTCCAGGTCCCGGGTCTGGCAACCAGGGAGCTCCCGGCCCGGGCACCGCGAAAACCCGGAGAGGCTGCGCCCGGGACATCCATTCTCGCCATCCCTCTGGTGCTGCGACTGGCTCAGCCACGATTCGGCGCCGAGCCGAGGTTCAGCCAGCCCAGCCAAGAGGGGTCCCGACCCTCCAGGAAGACCAAGGACGCGGCGCCCAAGCCCGAACGCGGCAGGGACAAGAGCGCTGGGTGGGCAGAGCCAGGGCTGAAGCAGCAGGCTCGGCCCGGAGGATCCCGGCGCGTCTCGGCTCCGCCTCCGGCCCTGGCCGCTTTCCCCGGCCCGGGTCGGGTCTTCCATTCCACTGTTTGTCTCGGAGAGGTCGGAGACGTGCTCGGTGCACAGGGGGCCGGATACGGCCATAAATCTTCATGCGGGACCTCCTTCCCGTCCCTCACACGCCAGTGCTCCTGGCCGCCCTGGCATCCCGGGCTGCACTGGGCCCCCTGCTTTCCCCGCCATGGCCTGGGGTTCCCTGGAGCGGCGCGGGGAGTCAAGGCCGGAGCGTCCCCATTCGCCAAAGAGAGGGAACAGCCTCGCCCCGTTCTGTGCCACCGCCTTCCATCCCCGCGGTTGCTGGACCCTGAGGCTGCCCGGGCCTCACTGGATCTCCGCCTGGGGTAGGGGTACCGGGGCCAGGCACTTACTCCTAGGAAGGTTCTTTCAGGCTGGAATGGGTACACGGCCACCTGCTTGAGCCCAACTCCCGCACCGTTAAGGAGTGACGCCAGGGTTAGGATCAGAGTGCCTTTTCAGATCTCAGCCAGCTGCTCCTCTCCGAAGACCCTGCTTTAATCCCACGCCATCGTTCTGCCCTCAAGAGTCCTCTGCAGGCGCACGATATAGGGGAGGTGGGCTTGTGTGTGTGTGTGTGCGCGTGTGCATGCGGGATGAGGACCAAGCAGGGTGTCTGCGGTAGCCGGGCCCGGAGGGGGGCTCGTGTACCTCCCCACCCCGCGCCAGCCCATTTCTCCCTTTATGCCAGGGATACCCTGGACTTTTCGCCTCCCAGTCGGCACCCCTATCCGCCACCAGCTTTGGCGTCTATAGCCGAACCATCGGGAAAGCAGGAATTAGTGGAGCGCTGGTGGCAGCCTGGTAGGGGTGGTGGTCTTTCTACCTGAGCAGTCACGGAGCACCCGGAGGGCAGACCCAGAGAAGGTGAATTTACGATAATAACTCTTAATGTCACCAGCATTGTTTGTCTCTTTGCCAGAGGGGCGGGGAACAAGCCTTCTGGCGGGTACCTCGCATCAGCCGAGCAGAGCAGGCCGCGCGCCAGATCGGGGACAATCACCTCCAAATGGTCTTTGCTCTTTGCTCGGGACTTCGGTGGGGACCGCTGAGAAAGGGGGAGGCCTTCACCCCCTCGTAGGCACCTCCCCCTCACCGTGCCACTGACACAACTGCAAGGCCCCGGGGCAGATGCCGGAGGTGGAAGGTTTGGAAACCTCGGCCCGAAACGATCTTACTGTGGGAGCTTCGCTCCTTCCTAGAATTTCTAGAAGCACATTCGGAAGGATCGCGAGGGCTTCGGCAGGGCCCAGAGGAATGCGAGCGCTCGCCCCGCCGCCCGGGAGCGGATGAGGCTGCCCAGCCGCATTCCGGCCGTGCCTCCCCGCCTCGGCCCCGGCCCCCGCCGCGGCGCCCCAGGAAGCGTCTCCGAAAACAAAGCTCTGCGGTTTCAGCCCAAGGTTAAAGTCCACCACGAGCGTGTTTTTTCCCCCCCTCCGGAATCCGAGAGCGATAGCGTTTCTCCAAATAAACCGCCAATAAATCAGCTCCCGGGGCCGCCTGCTGAAGAGCTCTGCTGACCTTGGGGAGTGGTTTTCCTGCTCAGACCCCTCCGAGGACAGCGGTGGGGAGAGGGCCGCGGGGCCAGCCGCGCACCCCCCGCCCTCCAGAGAGAGGCGGAAGAGGGATGGCCAAGGGCATTTGTGGGCGGTTATTGTGGTACTTGTGTGCTCAGAGGGTAGGGGGAAGGTTTGGGATTGGGGGGCGGTGGTTATCTGGGGGGGCTGGAAGCGCCTGGTTGGCAGGGGTTATTGTGGGTGCTGGTTGCTTTGGGGGAGGCTGACCACCTGCCCATTAACTGCGTGGGCGCCCACACTGTTTTAGGCACTGTTCTAGGATGAACAAGGCATCTTTGGGGGCCTCCTTTGTCTGGGTGTGCCTGGGTGTAGTCTGCAGGCAAGTTTGTGCGGGTGTGACTAATGGATTTATGTATGTCAGTGCCAGGGTGACTAATGGAGGGCTTGGCAGCGCGTGTGGAGGGGAGTCAGAGCCCTGGGGGGCGGGGGGGGGGACTGCCTCCTGCCTGGTCTTTAGGGGTTCACTTCGGTTGCCAGTCTCCAGCTGGGTTGGGGCCTCTGAAGCCCGCCCCGGGCACCTCCCCGGCGGGCCTGTGTGCGTCCAGATCTCAGGAGCAAATTTCCACCGCAGCGCTGACCCCAGAGGTACCTCTGTCCCCTCCTGCCACCCTGACCCGCTCTGCCCCTGCAGACCCAGGCCCGCCCATCCCCTTCCGTGGCAGAAAACTCCCAGTTTGCTTCTTTGCCAGTTTGGAGATTTCTTTTGATGCAAACTGGCCCCTGCGTCATGCCAGCTTTGACAGCCCCTCTGACTTTGGTACCGTAGTGGCAGCCATCTAAGCCAGGCAAGGAGATGGGATACAAATGGGGGGCCCCAGGCCTGACTGACCAGCTACGAGAACAGAGAACCAAGGGAACCACGCTAAGCCACCCTGCCGCCCCCTTTACAGCCCTTCCTCATCAATCCCCCAGGGGCGGGCGACAGAGGTCAGAGGTCGGTGGGAGTCCTTTTGACCTGGGGTAGGGAGCACATTCCACATTCCAGGGTTGGAGGGGGCCGGGTCGGGAGTTCAGGAGAGCCGGCTGTGGGTGCCCCATACCTGCTGTAGGTTCTGGCTCAGGACGCACCTGGAGAATCATTCCCATCTCCCTCGGAGTCTTCTGGTTTCTGACACACACATACACACCCCCAATCTCTGAGTGCTCCAATAGGTGTTCTTGCTGCTGCTTGCACACGCCATCTGTCCTCTGCGTCTGTGCCCGGGTCAGAGACACACTAGTCCAAAGGGTCCCTGCAACCCAGAGATATGGGGTGATCTTCCTAAGGTCACCCAGTCTGGGTAGCAACAAGCAAGCCAAACAGGTTTCTGCCCAGCTCTCGGCCTTCCGTGCTCCTCACTGGTGCTCCATGACCCTTGGTGGCATCTCCAGGGAGGGGACAGCAGCACCTTCTTCCCAGGTCTCCTGGGAGTGGCTCCCAGGACCTCTATCTCTGTCTCTTTTTTACACGCACTTGCGTGCGCACACACACACACACACACACACACATACACACACACTGGGTCTCTCTTCACCTCCCTCCTCCCTTTTTTTTTTTTTTTATTCTTCTTTGGCATTTTCTTTCAAGCAGAAAATAAAAACATTTCCCATGGCTACAGCTTTGAAAGCTTCCCTCTCCTCCCTGCCTTTCTCTCGCCCCCACCCCCATGTGGATCCATTTCTAGAGTCAGCATAAAGTCGAAAACAAACCCTGAAGATCAAACTTGACAGGCGCCCCCTTCCTGCCTCTCTCCACTTTCTCCGCATGTCTTGGCCTGTCTCCACCCTGGAGATGAGTGGGAGGCAGCACCCAACACACACGCGTGCACTCCCACACCTTCTGTGGCCACAGGGAGTCTCTTAAGAATCTTCTAGAGCCACCCCTGCCAGAAAGGCCTGCTCACTCAGTTCCTTCTGCCGGAAGTTCCTGGTGCTCCCTCACACTCCCCTTTCCAGCCCTGCTCACCTGGCCCGGCTCCATCCAGCCCTCAGCCCTCCTGTTGGGGGCCATCTGCTGTGGGTTGATTACCCCCCAAATTCCTATGTTCGGGTCCTAGCCCCAGTACCTCAAAGCGTGACCTTGTTTGGAAACAGTGTCCTTGCAGATATAAGTGGTTAAGGTGAGGTCATCCTGGAGTAGGGTGGGCCCCTAATCCAGTATTCCCCGGGCCCTTATATAAAGGAGTCACAGACAGATACAGAGGGAAGGCTAAAAAGACAAGAGACGGCTGGCCATCCGTGAGACGAAGGGAGAGGCCTGAACCAGACGCCCTCACAGTCCCTAAAGGAAGCCACTCTGCCCACACCTTGACCTTGGGCTTCTGGCCTCCAGGACTGAGAGACCGTGAATTTCGGTTGTTTCAACCACCCACGTTGTGGTCCTTTGTCGCGGCGGCCCCAGCGCACTCATACACCATCCCACGTTTAAGTGCCCACAGGAGTCAGGCACGAAAGAAAGGAGCAAAAGTCAGAAAGCATCTAGAGAGGGCAATTTGTCACAGTCCCGGCCAGTGGTCCCCAAGGGTACCAGATCTTCCGCGGTGCGGGGCAAGCCGGTGTGTCCGTTAGAACGAGGTAGGTTATCCCGCAGTGACAAAAATCCCCACCATCTCAAAGGCTGAGCGCAACGCATACAAATCTATTCTCCCTGACGGGTTGTTTGCTCTGAGCCTAGGCGATGCTCCAGGGCAGCTGACCTCCATGTGGCCCCCAAGCACTTAGATTCAATTCACCTCGATCTGAGACAATCACAGGGAAGGGAGGGTCACCGCACTGGGGTTTTACTGCCAGAGCCCAGAAATGTTACGCGCTGCTTCCCACCCACGTGACCACACCCAACTCAATGGTGCTGGAAGGTGGCCGCCCCCACCGTCCCCCGTGCCCAGGAAGGAGAGGAAAACCAAAGACAGGTGAGCACAGGTGATGTCCACCACAGCTGGAACGGGACATCTCCCTATCTGTTAACTTTTTTTTTTAAGATTTTATTTGGGGGGCTCCTGGGGGGCTCCGTTGGTTAGGCGTCCAACTTTGGCTCAGGTCATAAGCTTGCAGTTCCTGAGTTCAAGCCCCGCCTCAGGTTCTGTGCTGACAGCTCAGAGCCTGGAGCCTGCTTTGGAGTCTGCATCTCCCTCTCTCTCTGCCCCCTCACTCCTACTCTGTCTCTCTCTCTCTCAAAATAATAAATACACAAAACTTGTGGTAAAATATACATGACATGAAGTTTGCCACCTGAACGATTTATGAGCGCAGAGCTCGGTGGC
This sequence comes from Prionailurus bengalensis, assembly GCF_016509475.1. Lineage (NCBI taxonomy): Eukaryota > Metazoa > Chordata > Mammalia > Carnivora > Felidae > Prionailurus > Prionailurus bengalensis. The sequence continues at coordinate 4,759,952 of NC_057357.1, forward strand.
ATTAAGTCCATTCCCCTTCTCTGCGGCCGCCGCCACCATCCACCGCCGCAACTTTTTCATCTCCAACCGAAACTCCATCCCCATGAAGCAGTTCCCACCCCCTCCCCCAGCCCCCCTGGCACCCACGCTCCGGCTTTGTGTCTCTGTGAACTTGACTCCCCTGAATGCCCCACGTAAGCGGAATCCTACGGTATTTGTCCCTGTGCGTCTGGCTTATTTCACTTAGTATAATGTCTTCGAGGTTCGTCCGTGTTGAAGCAGGTGCCAGAACTGCCTGCCTTTTTAAGGCCGAATAATATCCCATTGTACGGCGAGGACCACATTTTGTGTATCCGTTCATTGCGGATGGACACGTGGGTTCCACCTTTTGGCTCCTGCGAACAGTGCTGCTGCAAACAAATTTCTCTTCGAGTCCCCGCTTCTAGTTCTTTGGGGTGTAAACCCAGAAAAGGAATCACGGATCGTGTGGTATGTTTATGTTTGCTATTTGGAGGAACCCCCGTACCGTTTTGCATAGCAAACGCACCGTCTTACGTTCCCACCGACAGCGCACAGGGTTCCGAGTTCTTCGCGTCCTCGCCAGCGCTTGTTGTCGTATATGCAGGTTGTGTTTTTGGTTTTTAACTCGCCATCCTAACGGGTGTGCAGTGGTATCTCACTGTGGTTTGGATTTGCATTTCCCTAAAGATTACGGGTGGTGAGCATCGTTTTGTGTGCTCATTAGCCATTTGTAGATCTTCAGAGGAATGTCCGTGCAAGTTTGCCTGTTTTTAATGTTTTTTTTTTTTAAGTTTATTAATTTCGAGAAAGAGCACGAGCGGGGGAGGAGCAGGGGGGGGGGAGGAGAGAGAGAATCCCAAGCAGGCTCCATGCTGTCAGCACAGAGCCCGACGCAGGGTTTGAACTCAGGAACCTCGAGATCCTGACCTGAGGGGAAGTCATATGCTCAACCGACTGAGCCACCCAGGCGCCACCCCCGCCCCCACCCCCGTTTCAAATGTTTTTAATCGTTGTTTGCTTTGTTTCTGTCCTTGGCACTATTTTTAACACTGTGCTGACCAAAATGAAACACTCTGGTAGGCCGCCCGCTGGTCCCTGGTTTGCCAGCCTCAAGGAGATTGTGCTCTGATTGTCCCAGGCGGTCCCTGCACTTCTAGTGGTTAATGTTTTCCTGGGGCCACACACTCCAGTTTGTTTAACAAGTACTCACCCGGTCAAGTGGGAAACAGGATGGCCCAGAGTCCTGCCCTCAGGGAGCTCACAGTCCAGGGAGTGGGACAGTTGGTCAGCAAAGAACCGTTAAGTGTGACGAGCACAGGACAAGGAGGAACAGGGGGCCCCGGAGCAGCACAGGGGCCAGACCAGATAGGGTCTCGGTCTAGAGGAGGAAACAGATGTAAGTACTTGGTACCCAACCTTTTTTTTTTTTTTTTTGATGTTTATTTATTTTTTGAGAGAGGGAGAGAGACAGTGTGAGTGAGGAGAGGGGCAGAGAGAGGGAGACACAGAATCCGAAGCAGGCTCCAGGCTCTGAGCTGTCAGCACAGAGCCCGACGCGGGGCTCAAACTCACGGACCGTGAGATCATGACCTGAGCCCAAGCCAGACAGATGCTTAACAACTGAACCCCCAGGTGCCCAGTATCCGACCATCTTTTTTGTTTTGTTTTGTTTTTTATTTATTTTTGGGACAGAGAGAGACAGAGCATGAACGGGGGAGGGGCAGAGAGAGAGGGAGACACAGAATCGGAAACAGGCTCCAGGCTCCGAGCCATCAGCCCAGAGCCCGACGCGGGGCTCGAACTCACGGACCGCGAGATCGTGACCTGGCTGAAGTCGGACGCTTAACCGACTGCGCCACCCAGGCGCCCCAACGACCATCTTAAATAAAATACTGGGGTCCACAGCTAGAAAGGCCAGAAATAGAACAGCGGCAGGCACGGATGGACCAGGCACGCCCCCTTTCTCCCTCCCTGCCTCTCCCCTCACTCTCCCCCAACGCCTCCATTTTCCTTCCCTTGCCATTGGCCTTACTCTCTCCTTGGAGCACCGGCTTTGTCTGTGGGGTGGGATATGGCCAACCTCAGATCTGCAGCAAGAAAGAGGCAGTTCCCCAAAGGGATGTGGTGAGAGTTGATAGAAACAGGACTAGAGCCGGGCAGAACGCAGACTGTAGTGCGCCCTCTACCCATCGAGCTGTCCTCCAGGGGCAAGGACGAATCAGACCTGAGGGATGGCCGATGCACAGATTTATCCCGAGGCAGAACGTCACCGAAGGTCACCCCAGCGCTCGCAACGGCCACCGACCTTGTGCTCCTTCCCCTCCCCTTCCCCTCCCCCTCTCCTGGGTTCAAGTCCCGACTCTGCCGCCTACTTACTTGACGAGTGACATTTGCAAAGTCACTTCCCTGTCTCAGCCTCAGTTTGCCTGTTGACCCCTCCCCCGCTTTCTCTGTGGCGCTCGACACCCTGCCCGCACTGGGCCAGCGTTCCAGTTCCGGATGATCAAATACCACACTATGGGACACGGGGCCCGGCCTTCCCGAGTGGCCGTTCTGACACGCTATAACCCCTGACAATGGCCACGCAGAGTCTCCCTGCTCCAGCGCGACCCTGACATTCCTCCCATTCCAGGTGCGTGGTCCTCTAACAAGATGCGCGCAAGTGACACCACGTGGCTTCCAAGCGAGGTCGGAAGAGGAGACACCAGGCTCGCGTGGAACCCTGAGCCAGCAGGTGAGAAGCTGGACTGCCCGAGGCCACCACGCACTTAGGAAGCTCCACCCACATGCTGAGGCCCCCAGTAGTCTCTCCAGGGGACAGAAGGCTCTGCTCAGGGCACGCCCACAGCCTGCATCCACTGCCGACACGTGTGAGCAGAAAGGAGCCTCCTCAGAGCTGCGTGAGCGAGGCCTGGGAGCTCCGTGACCGCCCAGGTCACGCGCGAGGGGGCTGAACTGGGACTAGAACTCAGTTCTATTCCCCCCGACCCCGCTCGGCCGCCCTCCTTGGTGGGTGCTTGAATGACCACAGAAGAAAACGGTCTGGGCTGTGGAGCCCGCCACCCATTTGCGATGTTGGCAAAGCCGCTTCCCTCTCTGAGCCTCAGTTTGCCTGTCTGTGAAATGGGGCTAACGTACTCCTTTCCCGGGATCAGAGGGGAGGGCGGGCGCATGCCTATGCTGAGTGTGCAGATGGTGACCGATGCCCTCATCTTTCTGAACACCGGCAGGTGTTCTGATAGCCAAGGGGGCCTGGGAGCCCATGCGGCAGGGTGACCGCCACCTCACTCCCTCCCGAGGCTGGTGATGGCTGGGTACCGAGCAGGTGCTCAGGAAAGGATGGCTTCACAGCTGGGCTGTGGCCAGCCCAGTCCCCAAGCCACTGCCCCGACGCTTCTTGAGCAGGACAGGACCGAAGCCAGCTGCACGGCTCTCCTGTCGCTGTCACGACCAATAGCTACTCACTGGGTGGCTTTAGACACCGGACGCTTATTCTCTTATGGTTCAGGAGTTCAAAATCAAGGTGTCAACAAGGTTGATTCTTTCTTGGGGGCTGTGGTGGACAGTCTGCCCCAAGCCTCTCTCCCGCGTCTGGGGGAGACCGGCGCCCCTCGGCCCTCCTGGGCGCGAGTCCGGGTCCCCCCAGCCGCTGCTGCCACGGTCACACGGCTGCCTTCCCTCTGGGTCTGTCTTCACGTGGCGTTCTCCTCTTATAAGGACACCAGTCATATTTGATTAAAGGCCTGCCGTGCTCCAGTGGGACCGCATCTAACTGATTACACCTGCAATGACCCTATTTCCAAATAAGGCCACATCCTGAGCTGCCAGAGGTCAGCACTTCCAGATGTCTTCACGGGGCACACGATTCAGCCCGCAGCACCGACCTTGGGCCCTTGGCCCCCTGCCCCATCCCATCACCAGGACACAAGGGGGGCCGCTCCCTCAGAAGGAGCGGGGTCCTCCAGCGCTCCAGGAGGCAGAGGGGGAGACTGGGGCTCGTGCTGGAGGGGCAGCGCTGGCAAACCACCCCATCCCCTCGGCACACATTCCCTTCCGGGTGCCCTGACCTGAGGGGTTGCAACCCAGAGCCGCCGTGGCTCCAGGGGCCCCCCCGAGCGAGGCACGGGGGGCCCAGGCAACCCTCAGCCAGGAGGAGCAACCCTCCTCCTGAGTGTCCCACACTCTGCAAGGGCCCTGGCAGAGCAGAGCTGGGCCCCCGTTGCCCACGAGGTAGCTGGGCAACAAGACCGGGAGGGTCTTGTCGTGACGCAGACACGGTGGCCCAGGAGGGAGAGGTGACTTGTCCGAGGTTATGTGGCAAAACAGTGATGAAAAGGGTCTTTTTTTTTTTTAATGTTTATTTATTTTTGAGAGAGAGAGAGAGAGACCGAGCGTAAGTGGGGAGGGGCAAAGAGAGAGGGAGGCACAGAATCCGAAGCAGGCTCCAGGGTGTGAGCTGTCAGCACAGAGCCCGATGCGGGGCTCAAAGCCACGAACCCTGAGATCATGACCTGAGCCGAAGTTGGACGCTCAACCGACTGAGCCACCCAGGCTCCCCGAACCCAGATCCTTCTGACCGCGCTGTTTCCTCCCAGGGACCCCTTCCTCCCTCTTACAACTGTCTCCTACTCGTCAGTCACCCCTTGGAGCCTAGAGGCCCGTGTCAGTCTGCTCGGGCTGCTGTGACAAAGGCCGAGCACTCAACCAACCAGGCATGTATCTCTCACAGCTCTGGAGGCTGAAAGTCCAAGATCAAGGCCTCAGCAGACTCAGCGTTTGGGGAGAATCAGCTTCATGGTTCACAGACAGCTGTTTTCTCACTGTGTGGTCACACGGCCGAAGGGACAAGAGGCCTCTCTGGGGCCTCTTTTTTGAGGACACTAATCCCACTCCTGAGGGCTCCGCCTTCAGCAATGCATCACCTCCCCAAAGCCTCCCCTCCCGATATCATCACATCGGGGGTTAGGATCCCAACAGATGAACTTCGGGGGACACATTCAGTCCACAACACAGCCCACACCGGAGGCCCCCTGCCTTGTTATCATTCTCTCCCCCACGTTCAACCCAGCGGAGCTCAGCGAACGTCCACCCAATGAACACATGAAGTGACGCAATGTGGGTAGGGTTTTCAAGGATGAATAGAAGTTCGCTAGGCGGAGAAGGCAGAGACAGACATTCCGGGCCCAAAGAATAGCCTGTGTTGAGGTCCAGAGACTTCTCAGCAGGGCCTGCCTGGCTCCCAGGTGTCGTGCTGGGCCCGGGGGAGGGGGAGAGCCAGGCAAGGTCCCCCCATCCCAGGTGACTGGCCTCCCACTCCTGAGCCGAGACCCATCAGCCTCCACAAGGAGCAAGGCCCCAGCACCTCCGCCCACAGGAGCCCAGCCTGGATGAGTTTAGGTATCTCTTTTCCCCTTCACGCCTGGGTAGGTTGAGTAGGACTTATTCAAACTTGTATTTTATTGGTGTTTTTGTTGAAAGCACAGGAATTATTCATGGCTGGTTTCGGTTCTCTTCTGGCAATGACCGCATCTTTGTACGCAAGGTACAAATTATGTGTCAGTTCGATTCACCATCAATGGGAGGCCGCCCCCAAGCATCAGGCAATGGAGGCTCCGGTGTCTAGAAGCCAAGCCTGGATGCAGGCAGCAGGGCCTGAATGGCTCATAATCCCCAAAGTCACTAAGGACTGGGGACGGGGATACAAGCGGATGACCATGGAAAAAATCCCACCTCCGTCCCTTTCCCCCGGGAACATACCGGCCTCAGTCTTCCCACTTGAAAATGGGTATTGACGTGAGTGTTTGGCACACGGAACCATCCATGTCGCTTTCCACATGTGTTGTCACCCTCGCCTGGCCGATGTGACACGCCAGGGCCCTCTCTGGGGCCTAAGGAAGGGGCAGGGGTGCCAAAGGAAATGAGAAATGGAAACAGAAGCGCCAGCTTCAACTCCTCTGGCGTCCTGGGGGTGGTGATGTGAGAACATGTCCCTGAGAACCTTTGACACCCTCCTGTTGAAAGGCGGGGTTTCCAGGGCGCCTGGGTGGCTCAGTCTGTTGAGCGTCTGACTTCGGCTCAGGTCATGACCTCACAGTTCATGAGTTCGAGCCCTGCATCGGGCTCTGTGCTGATGCCTCAGCCTGGAGCCTGATTCGGATTCTGTGTCTTCCTCTCTCTCTCTGCCCCTCCCCGTCTTGTGCTCTGTCTCTCTTTCTCTCTCTCAAAATAAACATAAAAAAAAAAAAAAACACCCAAGGATGTTCAGCAGCCCTCTTAAAGAGAAAAGAAAGGTGGGGTATCCACCCCTCCCCTCCATGACTGCTCGACAGAATGGGACAGAATCACCAAAGGTCTGAGCCGGGCCTTTCCAAACTGGCGTCTTCTGGTTTTGGTCTCTCGGGGTCTTGGGGTGATGCTCCTGGAAGCTAGCTGCCATGCCGTGGAGGAGCCCGTGTGGATGGGGACCCCCAGACGCGAGCCCACATCTACACGCACGATCGGCCTGCACACGAGCCCCCCGGCGGATGCCACGCGGAGCAGGGGAGGGGTCCTTGCCGAGATCCGCTCAGGTCGCAGATTCACAAGCAAAATAAATGACTGTCATTGTCCTGAGCTACCAGTACCGGGGTGGTTTTTTATGTAGTGACAGAAAAGTAAAACATGGGATGCAGCTGGAAAGAATTTCTTTTTTTTTTTTTTTTTTTTTTTTTTTTTAGTGTTTATTTTTGAGAGAGAGACAAGGAAGGAAGGAAGGGAGGAAGGGAGGGGGAAAATCCTACAGTTGGGAACCAGATGGGTCGTCTTCCTGGGACCACGAGGCGGAGAGCAACTCAGATCCCTCCTGGGTTGAGTAGTGTCTCCCCAAAATTCACGCCTGCAGAACCTCAGAGTAGGACCTTACTTGGAAAGAGGGTCTTTGTAGATGCCATTAAGACGATTCGAACTAAAATGTAGTTCCAACGCGGTCACACTGGGTTTCTCTCCTATTCGATTCTATTCTACTCTACTTTTTCTGTTTTTCCCCCACTGGATTTTTAGAGAGGGCCCTAATCCAGCGACTGCTACTCATATCAGAACTGGGAGCTTTGGACACAGCTGCCCACACCGAGGAAGGAGGCTGTGTGACCACAGAGACAGACATCAAGGTGGCAGTGCCTGCCAAGGAACGTGGAGACAAGGCACGGGAGGGGCTCTCCCCCGGGGCCTCCAGAGGGAGCATGTCATCGAGGACTTCTGGCTTCCGGAATTAAGAGAAAATAGATTTCTGTGCCCCTCACTGTGTGGTGATGTGTAGGGCACCCCTAGGGAGCTAATACAGCACCCCATTCCGCTGGACCAGCTTCTGCGACCTGTCAGTGTTCTTCCTGGCTTACACATTCCCCCGCTGTTCCTCTTCAGCCACTGGACCATCCACCGGGAGGAGCTTGGAGCCTGGCCGGGAAGGTAAGCAGGGACCCAGCCAGCCAATTGAAGAACGAGAGGCCAGTGTAGATGGCCAGCGGACAGTTCTTTCCGGCCACCGACAGCTCCCAAACACGCCTGCACCTTCTCTGCACGTCCCCATCAAGAAGGGCACTCTAGGGGCACCTGGGTGGCTCAGTCGGTGAAGCGTCCGACTTGGGCTCAGGTCATGATCTCAGGGTTCGTGGGTTCGAGCCCTGCGTCGAGCTCTGTGCTGACAGCTCAGGGCCTGGAGCCGGCTTCAGGTTCTGTGTCTCCCGCGCTCTCTGCCCCTCCCCCCCACTCACACTCTTTCTCTCTCTGCCCCTCAAAAATAGAGAAACGTTTAAAAAACATTTTTTACGGACTTCAAGTGGTACTACAAAGCTGTAGTCCTCAAGACAGCATGGTACTGGCACAAAAACAGACACTGAGATCAATGGAACAGAATAGAGAGCCCAGGAATGGACCCACAAACATATGGCCAACTCATCCTGACAAAGCAGGAAAGACTATCCAATGGAAGACAGACAGTCTCTCTATTCAGCAAGTGGTGCTGGGAAAACTGGACAGCGACACGCAGAAGAATGAACCTGGACCACTTTCTTACAGCAGACACAAAAATAAACTCAAAATGGATGAAAGACCTAAATGTAAGACAGGAAGCCATCAGAATCCTCGAGGAGAAAGCAGGCAAAAACCTCTATGACCTTGGCCGCAGCAGCTTCTTACTCAACACGTCTCCGGAGACCAGGGAAACAAAAGCAAAGATGAACTATTGGGACCTCATCAAAATAAAATCTATAAAGAGCCTCTCAAACTCAACACCCAAATAACAAATAATCCAGTGAAGAAATGGGCAAAAGACATGAACAGACGCTTCTCCAAAGAAGACATCCAGATGGCCAACCGACAGGTGAAAAACTGCTCCACATCACTCATCATCAGGGAAATACAAATCAAGACCACAAGGAGATACCACCTCACACCTGTCAGAATGGCTAAAGTTAACAACTCTGGCCACAACAGATGTTGGTGAGGATGCAGGGAAAGGGGATCTCTTTGGCACTGCTGGTGGGGATGCAAGCTGGTGCAGCCACTCTGGAGAACAGTGTGGAGGGTCCTCAAAAAAACTAAGAATAGAACTACCCTACGACCCAGCAATGGCCCTGCTAGGCATTTATCCACGGGATACAGGTGTGCTCTTTCGAAGGGACACATGCACCCCTATGTTTATAGCAGCACTATCGACAATAGCCAAAGGATGGAAAGAGCCCAAATGTCCATCGATGGATGAACGGATAAAGAAGATGTGGCATATATATACAGTGGAGTATTACTCGGCCGTCAAAAAGAATGAAATCTTGCCATCTGCGACTATGTGGATGGAACCGGAGGGTATTATGCTAAGTGAAATGAGTCAGCCAGAGAAAGACAAAAATCACATGACTTCACTCATATGAGGACTTTAAGACACAGAACAGATGAACATAAGGGAAGGGAAACAAAAATAATATAAAACCAGGGAGGGGGACAAAACAGAAGAGACTCTTAAATATGGAGAACAAACTGAGGGTTCCCGGAGGGGTTGTGGGAGGGGGGATGGGCTAAATGGGGAAGGGGCACGAAGGAATCTACCCCTGAAATCATTGTTGTACCAGATGCTAACTAACTTGGATGTAAATTTTAAAAATTAAAAATGTCAAAAAAAAAAAAAAAGAAAGAAGAAAAAAAATTTTTCATGAGTAGACATTAAAAGAAAGAGGGGCACCCTGAGTCCCCTCCCTCCAAACCCAGGCAGGCTTGTGACCACTTTGACCAAAAGCCTAGGGCTGAAGAACCGCATATGATATCGGGGGCTTGGTTGTGGAAGGCCACACAGCCCAACCTCCAGCCAGTTCCTGGCACCCTCGGGGACAGGCCACCAAGTGAGGAATCCAAGTAGCCTAGGGCCACCGCGTGCAAGGAAGCCCGGGCCACACAAGCAGGCCACACGCGGAGGTGCCCCAGCCCACAGCCCTGGCTGAGCGTCCCCACCCCGGAGCGTCACCTGCCGGCCCCACCAGCCTCCCCGCACCCAGGCCCGCCGTGCTCCCAGATGACCGCAGAGTCTGGGGTCATCTGTTCCCACGTAAGGACCGCAGGTGGGAACCGTGCTGGGCATCTTCCTGATTTCCCCACCTGCAAAATCCCGAGCCACACTAAGCTGGTTCTAAGCGGCTACGTCTTGTCCCGATTTGTTAGACGGCAACGGCAGCCAGAACAGCTACGGGGGCCCCGTGTGGGATGACGCTGGAAACGGGGGGACGGTCGCCAGTACGGGCCGCACCGGACCCCGTGTACCCACCCCCTGGCTGGGGGAGTTCTCTCCGGGCTGACCTGCCAAGGCGTGGAGAGAAAGCCAGCCACAGCGCTGACAACCCTCGAGGGTCTCTCCACCTCGCGGGGGCTGCTGCCCCTGGGAGAGAGAGCCCCCGGCAGGGCCCCGGGGGGAGGCGGGGGCCCTGTGTGCAAGTTGCCCCCCTCTGGGCCCGCTCTGGGCTTGGCCTTTATTTCACCTGCTGTGGAGCCAGGCCCACCTGCTCCTCTCAGCCTGCCTCCCTCCACGTGGAGCCTCCAGCTCCAGGGCATGCTGGAGGATGCCTCCTCCTCCTCCCCCTCCTCCCTCCTCCTCCCCTCCCCCTCCTCCCCCTCTTCCCCCTCCTCCCCCTCCTCCTCCTCTTCCTCCCCCTCCTCCCCTTCCTCCCCCTCCTCCTTATCCCTCCTCCTCCCCTCCCCCTCCTCCTCCTCTTCCCTCCTCCTCCCCCTCCTCCTCCTCATCCCCGTCCCTCTCCTCCCCCTCCTCCTCTCCTCCCCCTCCTCCTCCTCTCCTCCCCCTCTTCCCCCCTCCTCCTCTTCCCCCCTCCTCCCCTCCTCCTCCACTTCCCCTCCTCCTCCTCCCTCCTCCTCCTCCTCCCTCCTCCTCCCCCTCCTCCTCCCTCTCCTCTCCCTCCTCCCTGCCCCCTCCTCCTCCTCTCCTCCCCCTCCTCCTCCTCCTCCTCCTCCTCTTCCTCCCCCTAAAAATGCCTTTCAGCTGCCCTCTTGTGCCTGAAATTCCACCCTCAGCTCCACCCTGGGGCCCAAGGCTCTGTGTGTAAAGAGCGGGGTGTACAGAGGCCACGGCCACAGAGGCCTTGCGTGGATGGGCTGTGGTAGGTTCACCTCGGGGCCTCAGTGTCCCCTGTAAGTGAAGACAAGAAGGGGGACAGCCTGGGGGTAAAGGACATTCTGGGGTCAGTCCCACACTCAGCAAACACATGTCAAGCGCCTATTGTGACCCGCGGTGGGGGTGGGGCAGCGGGGGTATGAGCCACGTGCCCAGGGCTGTGGTCTACAGGAAAGAGCCGCAGGACACAGTCACGGGGCAGGTGTCTATGGAAGCGCGGCCCCCTGCCCCCTGCCCGGAGGGCTCGCCACAAGCCACCCACCGCCCAGGAAGGGGGCAGAGCCTTCCCCCGGAGCAGGCCGGGCTTGAGGAAGAGGTCGTGTCCTTTTCCAAATGAGGCCCAGGGAGGGGAGGCCACTCGAGGTCACAAGGCAGGTGGGCAGCCCCTAGTCCCTGACCTCACGTCCACTCAGGCACCCTCAGGCTCACTGGCCGGTCTCTGGGGCTATTTGGGCTCCCGAGTCCCCCTGGCCTGTCACCTGGGGGTCGGTGCTCAGAAGTCCGAGCTGGCCGGGGGCGCAGCGGAAGCCACGGAGGGTTTGAGAGGGATGGTTTCATCTACTCTGTGCTGGGACTTGGCACGCATCACTAAGGGACCGTCCCCGGGGTACTGGCGAGGGGACAGTGGGAGAAACCAAGCTGGGGTGAGCCAGCTGCCCCGAGGCCCGGGGCTGGGGGGGGTGCTCTCCAGGGATCTGGCCACACCCACAAAGCAGCCCGGGTGACCCAAGGGCAGGACTCTGAGAAAGGCGGAGGTGTCAAAAGGAGTCAGAGTCAGAAAGCCGGATGCAGGTTACCCGGAGCTGAGGGAGGGCGTAGGAAGTGGGGGACAGAGTCTCAGAGTGGGAACATGGAAAGTTCTGGAGTCGGACGGTGGTGATGGCTGCACAGCGGTGTGCACGTGCTCAATGCTCCTGAACTGACCATTTAAAATGGCTGGGACAGTAAATTTTACATGGTGCCTATCTCACCAGAATGTTGTAAAACATACAAAAAAGATAAAAATAGGAGAGGTGGTCTCTAAGGGGATCTAGGTGGGCACCGACAATGTCCAGCATTTTGCCTGACCGCGTCAACAACGGCGCACCGCCTGGACACCCCAACAGCACCGTAACACTCCCTGCCAAGTACCATCGGCACCCCGGGACGCCGGCAGGCCATCCGCCGACCCCGTCGACGTCTGTCACCGGGTCTGTCGCCCGCCCCTGCCAGGCGGGATCGGCTGCTCCGTGGGCCCCACGCGGGTGGGGACGGGGGCAGGTTCGGCTCCTTCGGGGATCCAGCCGCCTGGAAAGGGCACCGTGCGGAGCTTAATTTGGTTCTTTTTCCTCCTGGAACCGGGTTGTCCCTGGAGACCTAATCCCTTCTGGGGATTTAAAAGCATCCAACTTGCCAAGGAAGAGGCCAGCTCCTGGCCTGGGGCGATGCCAGCTTCCCATTTTAATTGGAGCATTTTTAGCCCTGAGCAGAGGTTCCCAAAGTCCTGAGCATTCCCCGCTGTGCCCACGGGAACAAGGGACATGTGCCCGCTCTGTTCCCTGGGGGTCCCCACCCCCCACCTCTGAGCCCCCACGGCCCCGTTGGCTGCCCGTTCACGTGAGGTGCGGGGTGCCCTCAACCCCGGCAGGTGAGTGGCCACAGCTGGTCCCCCGCGAGGGCTGCCAGGCTGGGCAGGCAGGGGCCCCTCCTTGTGCCTGGGGCCCAGCCCTTTACCCCTGAGGTGGTGCCCCCTACCTACTGTACGAAATCTCACATCCCGACCTCCACTCCGTGCCAGTGTGAGGGAGCATCCAATTGGCCCAAGACTGTCCCAAGTTTCTCACTAAATGTCCTGTGTCCAGGCAGCCTCTCGGCCCGGCCAGCTGGTCACCTGCCATCACAAGCAAGTGGTAAATAGAGTGGGTTAAGTGGTGTCCCCCCGCAAAAGACAGGTTCCCCTGGAGCCCTAGGATGCGACCTTATTTGGAAATAATCTCTGTAGATACAGTTAAGGTAAGGATGTCAAGTAAAGACCATCCTGGATGAGGATGGGCCTAAATTCAATGACGAGCATGCTTATAAGAGACATAAAAGACACACACAAGGGGCGCGTGTAAGTGGAGGCCGGGACGGGAGTGACGAGGCACCGGAATCTGGAAGGGGCCTGGGGCGCACTCCCCGTCAGAGCCTCCGGAAGGAAGTGTCCCTGCCCCACCTGGATGGCAGACTTGGGGCCCCGCGGGGAGAGGGAACACAGTGCTCTTGTTTTGGGTGGCTCTGCTCTGCCGGCCCTGGCGGACCCCCCTGGACCCCGGGGTGGATGCGGGGAAGGGGCCTCGCTGCCCCTACCCCAGCCCCAGCCCGAAGCCTCCCGAGGGCTAAGCACAGGATCTGTTTTCCATAAACACTCTTTTGAACTGAATTTCATCTTTCTCACCCAAGGAAAGCGTCTGGAAGAGAATGCCCAGACTCCTGGTGGAGACTAAAGGGGGAGGAGCATGTTCTGAGTTTTGTGGAGGGTTTTTCCTTTTTTTTCTGGCATTCTCTGCCCTCCCTGATTTTTCTCTAATGCACATGGAGGCCATGGCTTCTGAGGGTGGGTTCCTGTTTCCCAGGGGGGCTCTGAGAGCAGGGAGTGAGTCAGGGCAGGAGAGCAAACATGGTGGTGGGGGGGGGGGTGTTAGCAGCTGCCCTAGGGTGGACAGGATGCAGTGACAGGCTCCTGCCCTGCTCCCGCATGTTGTGCGCTGGGCACAGGGGACACAGGGTGGGAGGGAGGGGCGCCCCAGGCAGAAAAAACTGGAAGCCTGTGACCCCCAGGCTCTCAGCCATCCCCGTGGGGCCAGGGAGGGGAGGACATCCTCTATCCTCATCCAAGGCTCCGGCTTGGGATCTACAAGTTGATAGACACAGGCTGGGGCCTCCCACCCCAGAATGGGGGGGGGGGGCATATGGTCCCCAGAGGCCGCAGAGCCCACCAGGCCAGAGGCATCCATGCCGGACAGGTGCAGGAACTCAGCGGCAGCAGCCCCCCACCCCCACCCCCACCCAACCTCGGTCCCTTCGCAGCATCTTTAATTTGCTGGTGTCGAAAATACGCTAATGGAGGCAGCGGGGACTTTGTTTAAAAAAGAGCAGGCCTCAGCGTTTCCGGCGGCGCTGGCAGCATGCCTGGGAGGGGGAGGGGAGAGCGAGGGGCGTGTGGATTCATCTCATTCCTGCGTGGAATCGCTCCCTCCATCACCCGCCAGAGGCCCAGCCCGCCTCCCCCGCTCCCGTCCGACCTAGTAGTCACGTGGCCTGGGTCCTGCGGCCTGGCTGAAGGCCCAAGGGCCCCCTCCCCTTCCCGTGCCCCTGCCCCTCCCCCTGCCCCTCCCCCTCCCTGGAGAGCTGGGCCAGCCTCCCGCCCGAAGCTCAGAGTGGGGGACAGCAAAGCCGGCACTGCCCAAGGCTCCTGCCTCCCTGGGCCCCAGTGACCATCATGTACAACGGGGTTAGGGGGTCATGGACCGCTGAAGCGAGAGGCGGACTTGTCCACAGGCAGGTGGGAAGGGGTATGTGTGCCCTGCGGGCATGTGAGTCCTGGGACGAGGTGGCTTCTGACGCAGAGAAGCTTCCAGGTTTGAGGGGTAGGCAAGGCAAGGGCCAAGCTCCTAACCGGCCTGCTCCGGCCGGCTGGCCGTGGCCCAGTCCTACAGATGGGGAAGCCAGGTCAGGGACAGCCGCGCCTGGCCCAAGCGCCCGCCGGGTCGGAGACCGGGTTCTCGTTGGCCTATTGAGGGGAGAGCTCCTCCTGGGCCCCCCCAACCCAGGCCCGTCGTCCCTGGCCTGCGCCCCACAGGGAAGGCAGGACAGCTGCCCAAGGCTCCTGGCAGAGGTGGCCGTGAGGGCCCCCTGGGGCCTGGTGGGGCTGGGGGGGGGGTCCCTCCTGGGGTGGCCGGAGGAAGCCCCAGGGGAGGGGCGACAGGCGCCCCCCCACGCGTCCACGCCCCCTCCTCCAGATTCTGTAGGCTCTGCTGACACCTGCTGGCCATCACCATAGCAACCCTGGCCATGCCTCCCACACCCCCAGCAGGGGTGAAGGGAGAGGGTAGGCCCAGGGCACACGGGGGTGGACGGGGCCCACCGGGATCGGATGCCAATTCTAGGGGCACCTTCCCACTGTTCCCAGAGTGCTGCGCCCCTGCCCTGCCCGGCCTTGTCTCTCCTCCCCACCCCCACCCCTGCGCTCCCACCCTCTGCTGCCTGCCGCTCCCCAGAGCCCAGCGTCTGCGCCCAGCCCCCGGTCGGCTCGGATCCTCCTCTCCTCGCAGGCTTCAGGGGTCCTGTCTCTGGCACCCTGACCCCTCCAGCCCCACTTGGACTGACAGAAGGCAGGAGGCGAGGGGGAAGGGGGTGCTCCCACCGCCTGTGCTCCCGGGGGTTTCCCTCCTCCGCACCGCTGGCCTGTTCGCCTTCCCCCATCTTCTCCATGGCTGGGCTGGGCCCACCACCCCTCATCTGGGCACCTGTCACCCCTCACCTGGGCACCTGTTGCCCCTCATCTGGACAGTTGTTGCCCTTCACCTGGACGGTTGTCACCCCTCGCATGGGCGACTATCACTGTCCAGCCCCAGGCCCTTGCTCTTCTGGGGCCCCCAAAGCCAGATGTGTGTGTGCCCCACAGGGAAAGTCCCAGACCCTCCCTCAGGCCAGCCACTCTGCCTGGTGCTCCCGTCTGGGGGCTCTGAGTGTACTATTCCCGTCCCCAGAATGTTTTTCCCAGTTTCCTTTGTCTCTGTTCAGCAAAGCCTTCTGGGACATTCCACCGGCTGTGACCTCTCCAGGTCCTACCATTACCTGGGGACCGTCCCTCCCCTTGCCATGGTGCCCCAGTGGCTCCACCATGATTGTGGGGGCCCCACTGTGCATGGGCTGAGCCCAGGACCAGCACTGGGAAGCGTTTGCTGGCCTGGTGCCCTCCCGGCCTTCCCCTCTTCACCCCCCTGCCACCTTGCCTGGCCTCTGCTTCCCTTGCCGGCTCTGCCCTATGGGATGACAGGGAGACTCAAGCCAGTCCTGACACAAGCCTGACCCCACAGCCCAGCACAGTCCCGACCAGGGCTCACAGTCCTGGCCTCGGGGCCCTGCACTGGATTTTAATTCACAGACCCTTCTGGAGGCCTCCTGAGATGGCTCCTCAGTGGCGGCGGCTGGGGATAGACATTGGGCCACCTTCTCTATTGGTCCCTCAGGACGGGGTGGTGGGCCAGAAAGACTAAGAGAAAGGGCAGTACTCAGGAGCAGAAGCCTTGGTTTTGCCCCCACGGTGTCCCAGGCTCTTGGGCTGGTCCCCACCTCCAGGGCCTCAGTCTCCCCATCTGTATTTGACAGATCGGGCCCATCTGATCCCGACAACTTGGTGGTGCCTGGGCAGACCCTGGTGGTCGAGGGGAGACCAGCCCTTCCTCTGGTGCACCCCACAGCCCGGTGCCCCCGCACCAGTGCCCAGAAATTCCCTGAAAGCCCTGAGCCTTGGCCGGCCCCGAAGGGGAAGCTGGCACTGACTCGCACCACTCAGATGGCAGCACTGAGCGCCTCCCGGTGCTCCTGGCCTTCAGGATGCTCCAGGGCATCTTGGCCAAGTCTGACCATAGCCATGGCCATGTAACCAGAAGCCACATGTCTGGCAGGGAGAGCTCCATGCAGGGGTGAACAGCCCAACCTAGCCCCCAGGCACCACTTCTCACCTCTTTCTCTGTTGGCCTCTCTTCTTCCTCTCTCCACCCCTTGTTTTATTTTAAGATTTTGTTTTTAAGTAATCTCCACACTCGGTGTGGGGCTTGAACTTACAACCCAAAGATCAAGAGCGGCATGCTGTACCAACGGAGCCAGCCCCTGGCCCCTGCTAATCTGTTAATCTGATTTCTCTCTGCTTCGCTGTCTCTCTCTGTCTCTGGCACTCCAGGCAGAGGGACAGACTGCGCAAAGGCCCTGTGGTTTACCAAGCACAGAGCAATAGGGGACTTGAAGGGAGACGGGCATGGCAGAGAGTAGAGTATACAGAGGCAAGGCCGTGAGATGGGAAAGGGACAGCACTGGATGCTGAGACTCAGAACAGGGTCATCCCCTCTAAGAACACACAGACTTGCAGGTTGACAGAGAACAACTCGGATCAGATCAGCTCAGCTCAGATCCACGATAGTCATCACACATGTATATCAGAAAAGGTTTTAGCGGATGCCGTGTGTTCCGCAAAATCCCATCTGCCCCACCCCCATTCAGTAGTAGCCCCAAAGTTTGGGTAGACCCTGCCGGTCTAGGCAGATCAGGGTGTTCTCATCTCCCAGGTTAGACATGAGATGATAGAAATTGGTTCAGGGGTAAGAATAAACAAGGCATCATACAGCTCCGCTGGCCAGTAACCATCCTTAACTGAGTCCTTAGAGACACTACTTAGCTGCTGGATCAATCCTGACCTGAAGTCTACCATACCATTCCTTTATTGACATTCGTATTAGTAATAAATAAAAATTATAATAATAATCTTTATCATTAAGTCATTTTGCACTAGGTTTTCTATTCTTTCGTAGTATTTGCTATCAAACACATCCTGGGAATGTGTTCTCCCAGAGACTCAATGTAGCAATGAGGCCACCTCAGAAGCCAGACAGAACAGTTTCCAGATGGCAATAAAGCCAGGAATGCCTCTCCAGTGTCAGGGAGGGTCAGGCTGTAGTTTAAAAAGCAACAGAAGGTCTGGGAAATGTAACCCTTGGAGAGCAAAAGCCTGCAAATGCCTCAAGTGGGTGAGGAGATGGAGTCTAGGCCCCCTTGCTCCCCAGGTCTCCAAGTCATGTCCCAGCGAAATGCCACCCCAGCCACCGCGCCTGGTTGGCCTGTGCCCACAGCCCGTCATCCAATTCTCCCAGCAAGCGTGCCACCAGCTTCCGCAACACCCGAGCCATGCTGGAAAATTGCCCACGAGTTAAAAGAGATTTCTTTCCAGCAGACATCGCTCAGGCGGATCCCAGCTTTATCTTCCCCTTCCAGAATGAGTGTTGTTCATTTCACTTCCTAAAATAAAATAAAAAAACCTAAACCGCAAACTGAAAAACAGGTGGGGCCGTTTCAGGATTTGGCTGGAGCTTGTCTGGGAGCTGATAAGGAGTACCCGGTTGCCGGGCAACCCAGCAGAGAGCTGAAGGGGAGAAGTGCCTGGCGTTTCCGGGGCACCCCTACCGCCCCCCAAAAAGATAGCTGGGCGTGAGCGGGCCCAGAGCTCTGCGAGGCCTTTCTCATTCTAGAGAGGTTTCATCCCTAAGTATTGGGGAGCCCAGAGGGATGGGAAGCAGTAGAGAGGAGACTCCCTGTGCAGAAACGCTGAAACAATGTATTAATGAAGCACAAGGCGGGGGTCAGGGTCCAGCACTTTGAAAGCAGTCAGTCCTAGGCAAATGCAAGTCTGACTTAGGAACCCACATGGGGGGAGCAGGATTTTCCTAGGGCTGCTGACGGACCTCCTGGAGACAGGTCTGCAGAGGGAGGCTATAGGGCTCTGCCTTGGCCCGCCTCTGGTCTGCTAATCCATCAATGATTGGCACAAGGTATAAAAATCACCTGATGAAATGGACACCTGATCGAAAAAGCCAAGAGAGACAAAAAATAAGATGTATATTTAGTTTTACCACCACCTCCCAAACCACCACCATGAGACCTACAAGGGCGCTCAATGTCGGGGGGGGGGGTTGCTCGTAGTTGTGAGCCCGGTGGGCTATGTTACTGAGAAAGCTGGTTGTCCCGCTGGGTAGGAGGGGGGAAGTAACGCCTTCCACCTGATGGTTGTGGGGCTGTATTAAATGAGATGACAGAGGGCTTAAAACGGCACCTGACACAGAGCGCGTAACCCATAAATATAACCTACCACTGCTGTACTTATGAGACAAGCTACGTGCATTTGGTATGATCATAAAAGCGCTAAGATGAAAAAGGCCAAGAGCTGCAGACACAGGGGATGACATCTGCCACCACCATGCCTCCCTCCTCCCCTCTCCGTCCCCTCCCACACGCACCCCTCCTCCCACCCCTCCTGCCGTTCTTAGCTGTTAGTGCAGTAGTGATGTCTCCTGTCATGAAGCCTGTCCTGACTCCTGCGTGGGGAAAACACCACTCCTCTACCCCATAAGGACTTACCTGTCCGTCTCCAGTGGCCTTCATCACCCCCTACCTGGGGATGGTTATGTCTACAGACACCTGTACGAGTCATTTGTGGCTGCACAATAAATTTAGCACCTTCACGCAGGAAGCATTTATAGGCGTGTGCTGTTTTGACGGGGGGAGGCATCTAGGAGCCCCTTGACCTTGCGGTTCTGACTCAGGTTCTCTCACAAGATTGCAGGGGGCTGTTGCCTGAGGTTTCTGCTCATCAGAAGGCTCAACTAGACCGGAGGCTCCTCTTCTGAGAGGGGTCCCTCATACAGCAGGGGGTCGGCCGGAGGCCTCAGTTTCTCACTTCTCAGTTTCTCAGTTTCTGCACGGCTGCGTGAGAACCCTCACAATATGGGAGGGAAGCCCAGGCTGTAATGTCTTTTTTGACCTAGCCTCCCCTGCTCCTGCAATATCCTGCTAATGGCACAGGTCGGGCCCATCTGGGAGGGGAGGGGCCCCCAGGGAGGGAATCCCAGGAGGCAGGGATCATCAGGGGCCCTCCTGGAAGCTGGCTGACACAGCATCCTTTTCTTCCCTCTGGAACGTAAGTTCTAGCCCACAATTAATACCTCAACTCCAGGAGCGCCTGGGTGGCTCAGTCAGTTGCACGTCGGACTTTGGCTCAGGTCATGATCACATGGTTCATGAGTTCAAGCCCCTCGTGTGGCCCTCTGCTGTCAGTGTGGAGCCCGTTTTGGATCCTCTGTCCCCCCTCTCTCTCTGCCCCTCCCCTGCTCGTGCTCTCTCAAAAATAAACATTAAAACCAAACCAAAAAATAATCTCAACTCCATACCTTACACCTAGTTAATGTTAAATAAACGTGTTGGCTGAAAACAAAATGTAGGTGGAGGACATACTCAATGGCTGACACTACTTTGTTCGGTCAAAGCCCACCTGGCCTCCTTGGGCCCGTAAGGCGAGGTCACCCAGGCCTGCACGAACCAGGGGGAGGGGAGAGGATGATTCCCTGGGGGAGCAAAGCAACTTGGGGAGTGCAGCAGCCTCAGCAGGAAGGAGGGAGGGACACTGGCGGTGAGGGGCAAGCTCATCAGTGTGGAAGACAGTATGGCGGTTCCTCAAAAATTCAACACGGAGGGGCGCCTGGCTGGCTCAGTTGGTATAGCATGTGACTCTAGATCTCAGGGCTGTGAGTTCAAGCCCCACGTTGGGTATGGAGCATACTTTAAAAAAAATTCAGGGGGGCGCCTGGGGGCTCAGTCGGTTAGGCGACCAACTTTGGCTCAGGTCATGATCTCACAGTCCATGAGTTCGAGCCCTGTGTTGGGCTCTGTGCTAACAGCAGGGAGCCTACTTTGGATCCTCTGTCTTCTCTCTCTGCTCCTCCCCAGCTTGTGCATTCTCTCTCTCTCTCTCTCTCTCTCTCTCAAAAATAAACAAACATTAAAAAAAATTCAGGGGGTGCCTGGGTGGCTCCGTTGGTTAAGCATCCAACTTCAGCTCAGGTCGTGATCCCACGGTTCATGACTTCAAGTCCCACATAGGGCTCTGTGCTGTCAGCTCAGAGCCTGGATCCTGCTTCATATACTGTGTCTCCCTCTCTCTCTGCCCTTTCCCTGCTTGTTCTCTGTCTCTCTCTCTCTCTTTCTCTCAAAAATAAATAAACCTGAAAAAAAATTGGGGACACCTAGGTGGCTCAATCTGACTGAGCATCTGACTTTTGATTTCGGATCAGGTCATGATCCCAGGGTCATGGGATCAAACCCCATGCTGGGCTCCACACTAAGCGTGGAGGCTGCTTAAGATTCTCTTCCCATTTAGGGGCACCTGGGTGGCGCAGTCGGCTGAGCGTCCGACTTCAGCCAGGTCACGATCTCGCGGTCCGTGAGTTCGAGCCCCGCGTCGGGCTCTGGGCTGATGGCTCGGAGCCTGGAGCCTGGTTCCGATTCTGGGTCTCCCTCTCTCTCTGCCCCTCCCCCGTTCATGCTCTGTCTCTCTCTGTCCCGAAAATAAATAAACGTTGAAAAAAAAAATTAAAAAAAAAAAAAAGATTCTCTCACCTCCCCACACCCACCCCCGCCTCTTTCCCCCACTTGTGTTCTCGCTCTAAAAAAAAAAACCCAAATAAATAAGAGGGAAAAAACATTCAACATAGAATTACCATATGATCCAGCAAAGAAGATGCCCAGAAGAATTGAAGGAAGGGACTCAAAGAGATACCTGTGCACCCATTTTCATAGCAGCATAAACAGCAACAGTCAAAAGTTGGAAGCAACATAAGCGTCCGTGGGCAGAAGAATGGATAAACAACATGATACACACACACACACACACACACACACACACACACACACTAGAATATTACTCAGCCTTTAAAAGGGAGGAAATTCGGGCGGCTCCTGGGGGGCTCATTCGGTTGAGTGTCTGACTCTTGATTTCAGCTCAGGTCAAGATCCCAAGGTTGTGGGATTGAGCCCCACATCAGGCTCCAAGCTCAGCATGGAGTCTACCTAGGATGTCTCTCACTCTCTCTCTCTCTCTCTCTCTCTCTCTCTCTCTCCCTCCCTGCACCTCTCCCTGGCTCACACCCTCTCACTCTCTAAAATTAAAAAAAGGGGGGGGGTAGGGTAGGAAATCCCAACACCTCCTACGACATGGATGAACCTGGAGGGCGCCATGCAGAGTGAAAGAAGCCGGACGCAGAAGGGCAAATACTGTGTAATTTCACTTGCACGAGGAGGTATCCAGAGGGGTCAAGTGCACAGAGACAGAAGACACAAGGGGGGGCGCCAGGCTGGGGAGGAGAGAAAGTACTGGGGAGGGAGCGCTGGATAGGGACCAGCTTCAGTTTGAGAAGATGTCAACGTTCTGGAGATGACGGTGGTGTGGGCTGCACAACACTGTGAATGTGCTTAAAAAGAACGGATCGCAGGCCGAAATGTAGGCACTGAAACGACACAGTTTCCCGAAGGAAAAATAAGGGGGAGAAAAATCTTGGTGACACTGGGTGTGAGAAAGATTTCTGAAAAGCAACACAAAAAGCACAAATTATAAAAAAAAAAAAAAAATCAGCAAATTGAACTTCATCAAAACATTTTTTAAGTTTGCTCTTCAAAAAATGTACCTTGAAAAACCCGAAAAAGGTGGGGCGTCTGGCTGGCTCAGTCAGAAGAGCAAGCGAATCTTGATCTTGGGGTTGTGAGTTCGAGCCCCACGTTGGGTGTAGAGATGACTTAAAAGTCAAATCTTAGGGGGCGCCTGGGTGGCTCAGTCGGTTAAGTGTCCGACTTCGGCTCAGGGCACGATCTCACGGTTCACGAGCTCAAGCCCCACATCGGGCTCTGTGCTGACAGCTCAGAGCCTGCAACCTGCTTCGGCTTCTGTGCCTCCCTCTCTCCGCCCCCTCCCCCACTCACGCGCGCACGTGTGCGCTCTCTCTCTCGCTCTTTCTCTCCTCTCTCTCGAAAAGAAGTAAAGACGTTAAAAAATTTAAAAAAAAAAAAAACAAACCCCAAAACACTCTTACAATTCAATATAGGACAAATGATCCGATTAGAAAAAAAATGAGCAAAAGATTTGAACGGACATTTCGCCAAAGGTGACACTCTGCTCCACCAGGTGACAAGATGTTCCACGTCAACAGTCTCCAGGGAAACGGGATTTAAAACCACAGTGAGACATACATACCCCGCCACGGCTAAAAGGAAGGACCGACCATACCAAGTGTTGACAAGGACGTAGAACACTCTTACTTTACCCCACACGCCACCCAGGAGCCTGAGGACCGGCCACCAACTTTCCCATCAGGGGGTCAGAGGCTATACCGCACCCCCAGAGGCATTTCGAAATGGTTGGGGGCTTTGGTTTTCCCAGTAAAGGGGGAATCCCTGGGACTTAGCAGGAGGGAGCTGGGGAAGCTGACCTCCCACAGGCATAAGACGTTGCCCCACACAGTAAACCATCCTTCCCAAATGCCAAGGTGGAAAAATCACCAGAAAGCTCCATCCAACTAAAGTTCAGCTTTTTTTTTTTAATTTTTTTTTTAACGTTTATTTATTTTTGAGACAGAGAGAGACACAGCATGAACGGGGGAGGGGCAGAGAGAGAGAGGGAGACACAGAATCGGAAGCAGGCTCCAGGCTCTGAGCCATCAGCCCAGAGCCCGATGCGGGGCTCGAACTCGAGGACCGCGAGATGGTGACCTGAGCTGAAGTCGGACGCTTAACCGACTGAGCCACCCAGGCGCCCCCAAGTTCAGCTTTTTAATTAAAGAGAAAATAATAGAGAGGTGCCTGGGTGGCTCAGTCGGTTAAGTGTCCTACTTTGGCTCAGGTCACGATCTCGCCGTTCCGGAATTCGAGCCCCACGGCGGGCTCTGTGCTGATGGCTCACAGCCTGGAGACTGCTTCGGATTCGGTGTCTCCTTGGTGCCCTGTGCCCCTCCCCCACTCACGCTCTGTCTCCCTGTCTCAAAAACAAATAAACATTTAAAAAAGAGAGAGGGAAAATAACAGAATGAGAGAATACAAGATACAGTCTTTCTGGGGTTCCAGGAAAAAAAAAGGTGACAGACACGAGGTGCCGTCACGGACTCCTGAGCGGGGGAGACACCCACAGTGCTGTCCCCCACGACCCCCACGGCGTTGAGTGAGGCCTGAGGGGACAGCCCGGGGACGCCTGGGTGACCGGGAGCTTGGCTGAGGGGCGCACAAGAGCACACGTGGGGCCGTGGGGCCTGCGAGCCCCTCATGCGGTGGGCCGGGCAGGCGCTGGCCTGGGACTCGCTGCGGGAACCCGCCCAACCCCAGCAGGGCCTCTCGTGGGCAGCGTAGGGTGCGGGAGACCCTCCCCAGTGTGGGGGACCCCAGGGCATGATCCGTGAGGGGGCCGACAGCCCCCTTCAGCCAGAGCGACGTCCCTCCCCTGCGTGGTCCGGAGGGGGGTGGAGGGGAGGCAAAGGACTATCTTTGCTACACTGACACGGCTTCTGGGAAGTTTAGGACCCGAGCTGTGGGGCCCCGAGGGCCTGAGTCCCCCCCCCCCGCAGCTGACGCTCTCTGCCACTTCTCCCTGAGCCTCACCCCAGAGTAGGGGTCATGGGGTAGTCCCGTGAGCCCGCCTCTGGGCAGGTGGTGAAGGCGCGTGGCCCTGCACGGTGAGTCCCGGGTGCCCACGTCTGCCCAGCTGCAAAGGAGACCCCCAAGCTGGGACTTGAAGGATACACCTTCAAAGGGAAGGTGCCCTTGAGCTCAGTGGGAGCAGAGTCCCCAGTAGGCTCTCCCAGAGTCCCCCTGCCTGCCTGGAGGAGAGGGCCGTGGGCAGGCAGAGGAGCTAAGGCCCGGGAAATATCAAGGCTGATGAGCAAGATGGCTGAGCCCCAGCAATAGACCCCAGGGAGCTTGCCTGGCAGGCCCGGTGGGCCCCGTCTGCAACGGACGGTGGGCACACATGGCCAGAGGCGTCCTCTGAGCAGGCAGAGGTCAGGGCCAGGACCCTCAGAGGCTCTGCCCCGGGCTTGCTCTGAGTCCTCTGCCGTCCATCAGACCCCAGGGACCACAAAAAGAAGACCTGAGAAGGGAGCCCAGACCCACCCGTGTCTCCTCCTCCCTGACCCACCACACCCAGCCCAGCATCACCGGGGGCCGCTCCCAGGAACCTGTTCCCGGAACGGAGGACGGAGAGCGGGGCAAACTCGAGCCCCTGCACACTGGTGGCTGTCCTCACGTGCCAGGCACCACGGCCAGCTCAGGGGACACAGCAGACCCCGCCTGCTGTCACGGAGGGACACATGGGACCGACGGGGGCTGTAGCCCCTGAGAGACGCCCAGGGTGGGGTTGGGGGGGGGACGGTGCCTGGATGGTGAGTGTGGCCGGCGGGGCACACAGGGCATGTCTGGGGCTCACAGGGGCCTGTGGCACCAACGCTGACAGGTCAGGGAGGTGACAGGAGGCAGGACCTAGAGGCCACACAAGCACGCGAGGAGGTGGGCTTTTACTCCTATAGGTGTGACTTCGGACAGCCGTGGACAGAACTCTGTGTGTGTGTGTGTGTGTGTGTGTGTGTGTGTGAGATAGGTTTTTTTGTTGGGGTGTGTGTCTGTTCCAACCTCAGAACAGCCTGTTTAGCCAAGGTGGCAATCGGTGCCCGGGCCCTGGTCCCTGTCAGCAGAAGTGTCTGGAAGGAGTCTGAAGTCCTTGCAGCGGGGCCTGGCCCATCTGACAGTGGAGGCACGGGCCCACACCCGCCCTGCCTCTGCCCTCTGCCCTCTGCCCCCACTCCACACAGCCCCCAGCCCAGGGCAACTGTTCGGCTGCCTAAAGCCTGTTTCTTCTCTTTCGCTGTATTTTTTTTTTTCCTTTCTTTCTTGGAAGCAGCACTGCTCTGAGATAATGGTGCTTCTGGGAAACAGAGCTGAGGGTCCTGTTTGTGCAAAGAAACTGTTTTTGCTCCAGACGCAAGTGCCGTGTTTATGCCATAAATCGCCCCCCTTCCGCGGCTGTCCTCCGCCCTCCCCTCTCCTGTCCCAGCCAGAGTCTGGCCCCTGCAGGGGAAGTGGGGAAGCCGGGCTGGGCTGGGGGTGGCTCCGAGGGCTCACCTGGGCTGCCGAGAGCCTCAGGGACTGGACGCGTGGCCCCACGCCCCCCAGGCTTGGTCTAGGCCTTGGTTTTCCCCAGCTCGAAGGGGGGTTGCAGACTTGGCTGGGGAGTCCTTCTGGGGAGACCACACACGTATGGTTCAGCCCCAACCTCACACAATCACTGATGACGCGCCGAGGGCTGGGCCCCGGGAGCCATAAAAGGGGTTCAGACTGCTTCAGGAGTCAAAGGCAAGCAGAGGAGAGGGGTCCAGGTCGGGGGGCTCAGGTCACCATGAGGGTGGGCGCCTGGAAAGCCTGCTGTCCAGCCCTGTGACCACACCTGGCCCTGAACCAGTCCTGCCCTTGCTGGGAGGATCAGCAGCGTTGGGACTGGCCGCCTTCTTTTCTTGGCCACCCTAGGGGGTCTGTCACTCACAGCGGACCTGGATTTCTCTGCCCAGGATGACCCACAACCGTGTAAAGACAGGCTGCTATGCACAAGGACAACTACATCCCTGTGTCTGGCGTTTGCTGCTGTTGTTGGCCGTTGGTTTAACACTCAGGACTTTATATACGCATCTGAGGAACAAAAGCCCTGAGCATCAGATTTCTTTTTTTCCCAGACACAAGTGTTCCAAGGAGCCTGACTTGAGCCAAACCAGAGTGAAGAGTCTCCACCTTCTCTCCCTCTTGACCGAATGCACGTCCCCACACATGCAAAACAGCTGGTCCAACCCTGGGCACAGGGTTGGGCGCTTGGACAGGAAACGCTGGCGTGGAGGGGACACACGAGCCACAGGACAGGAAGCCATAGTTCGATTCACCACTGGGGGGATGGTGCCTGTTCTCTCTGGGGCGTACTGACACCTCAAAGTCTAAACACCTTTGGACCCTGGAATTTTCTTTCTAGGAATGCTTTCTGTTCTAAAGAAAAAAATATGCACACATATTCTGTTTATAAGAACACTCACTGCAGCTCTGATTATAAAAGCAAAAAACTACGGGAGCCTGGGTAGCTCAGTCGGCTGAGCATCTGACTTCGGTTCAGGTCATGATCTCACCGTTCGTGAGTTCGAGCCCCGCATCGGGCTCACTGCGGTCAGCAAAGAGCCCACTTCAGATCCTCCGTCCCTCTCTTTCTGCAGCCCCCTCAAAAATATATAAAAATTTAAAATAGGGGCACCTGGGTAGCTCAGTCGGTTAAGCATCAGACTTCAGCTTAGGTCATGATCTCACGGTCCGTGAGTTCGAGCCCCGCGTCGGGCTCCGTGCTGACAGCTTGGAGCCTGGAGCCTGCTTCGGATTCTGTGTCTCCCTGTCTCTCTGCCCCTCCCTCACTCACACTCTGTCTCTGTCTCTCTCTCTCCCCCTCTCTCTCAAACGTAAACATTAAAATAAATAAATAAGTAAATAAATAAATAAATAAATAAATAAGTAAGTAAATGCAAAAAACTAGGAGCAACCTAAATGCCCAATCATGAGGGATCAGTTGAATAACTCAGGTAAATACAGCTGTCGTAAGTCATGGTGTAGAAGATTATGGGGGGCAGAAACGTGCACCACATACACAAAAAGCAAAAGAGAGGTGGGCAAAGTCATCTGTGGAATACAATCCCGTCTGAGTCTTTTCTGATACATACATACACATATAAGTCCAAAGACAAAGGCCGGAGAGATGTACTCTGAAATATTAATGTTGGGATTACATTATTTTTCCTTTGTGTCTACAGGCCGTTTTTCAAATGAGCTTTATTAGGAAAGAAAGACTGGTTGAAAAACTGAATTCGGGAGGGTAATGGCAATTAACAGGGAAGTCTGCCCAAGGCACAGACGTAGCACAGGAAAATGAGGGGTTCGCTCTGTTGGGAAGGGCCAGGACAGGGGGGTGGGGGGTAGAACTCCCCTGGAGGCTCACGGCAGAGGCGGCTGGGTTTGGAGAAACACCGTGGACTCTGCCGAAGCCACAGGAAGAGCTGGGTAACTACAGCAGAGGGAGAAACATAGGCGACGAACAGAAGACACCTGCTGTGTCCCTGAGGCTGGCTCGTCAGCCAGCCGAGGCCAAGGAGGGCCCAGCACCCCGGGCTTGCCCCCGGGGGGCGGGAGCAGCTCACGGCCTCTGCTTCAACGGTCTCCAGGTCCCCTGAGAGCAAGACGTGGGCAGAGCACACACTTAAGGACATAAAAATAAAGGCCCTTGTCTCCCTAATAGATAGAGCGTCTATAAACCAGTAAGAAAAACATACCAGAGAAAGAGACGCTCGATGGCCTTTAAAATACATAAAAAGATGCTCCACTTTGCTCATAAAAGAAACGCTCAGTGAAATCACACTTAGAGACTATTTTTCACCCACCCGATCGGCAAAATTCAAAAGTTAGAGAACACCCTCTATTGGCAAGACCGTGGGAAGCTCAGATTCTTGTACATTGTTTGTGGGAATGTAAATTGGTTCAACCCACCCCCGTGGAGGCCAATTTGGGCAGTATCTGTCTAATTACAAATGCATACACTCTCTAAGCCATTCCACTCCCAGCAATTTATGCTACAGACACTGGCGCACACGTAAAATGATATTCAACATTCAAGTGATGGTATTAATTTGCAGCATTGTATGTAAGCATAGAAGACTGAATCAAACCATCTTAAAAAATGTTTTAATACTTACTTTTGAGAGAGAGAGAGAGAGAGAGAGAGAGAGACAGAGTGTGAGTGGGGGAGGGGCAGAGAGAGAGGGAGACACAGAATCCGAAGCAGGCTCCAGGCTCCTGCCATCAGCACAGAGCCCGACTCCGGGCTCGAACTCATGAACTGTGAGATCACGGCCTGAGCCAAAGTGAAGAGTCAGATGCTTAACCGACTGAGCCACCCAGGTGCCCCTGTGGTTGAACATTTAGATGCGTCTCAGTCTTGGGGTGCCTGGGTGGCTCAGTCGGTTAAGCATCTGACTCTTTCTTGACTTTGGCTCAGATCATGATCTCACAGTTCGTGGGATTGAGCCCCACATCAGGCTCTGCACTGGGATAGTGCTTGGGATTCTCTCTCTCCTCTCTGCCCCCTCCCTCTCTCAAAATAAATAAACTGTAAGAAAAGGAATTTTAAAAAATGTTCAACCACAGGGGATGGGTTGAATAAGTTGTAATTGCCACCCGGTGGAATATTACCCAGCTGTCAAAAGTGATGCACGAGGGGACAGGAGCGACAGTGGCCACATAGGAACCTTTGAAAACTCACGCCTTCGTAGAAGCAATGGAAAAAAAAAAAGGGCAAAAAACGATCAGAATCAATTTTTTCAGAACTCTGGAAATTAATCAGAGGCCTGCAGCAACCTGGGGAAATGTTTATTCCAGAAAAATGAAGGGGGACAGCATCCCATGGGGGTCTTACCCGCCCATCCCGTGTCTCACTCTGCAGCGAAGCACCTGCCGAAGGCCCCACCCCCTTACACCCTCACGGTGGGGGTCAGGGCTTCAACACATGAATTTGGGGGTGGACACAAGCATTCAGACCATGGCACTGTATGGTTCCACTTCTAGGAGGTCCCAGGAGTAGTCAAATTACAGAGACGACGAGTAGAAAACCTGGCTGGGTGTCTCTGAAGGAGTTCCTCAAAGGAAACTCCCCCCCGCCCCCTGCCGGGTCTGGGTGGTGGGGCTCCTGTCCACTCCGGGTTTGTCTAAACTGCCCACGCTGCCTCTGGCCGGCTCCAGGGACCCCGGATCCGACCTCACATTGGGTAGCCCACTCCCCACCAAGACCCCTCCACTGATGGCCGGTGTGTACTTGGGTTTTGCTCTGCACAAACCTACCCTGATCGTTTTATCACAGCTCGTGTAGTATCCTGCAATCTGCCCTTGGGTCCATACACCGTGAACAACCTTCTGTTTTACCGCACAGAGACGCGATCTGTTCTCGTTAAGGGCTCCGTACTACGTTTTTAACAAAATTATCTGTTTGCTTTGTTCTCCTGTGTGTGTTTGGTTTTGTTTACATCTCAGAATTGAGTGCATCCATGACCATTATAGAAAATCTGGAAAAGGACGGAAAAGAATTAAAAGGAAAAAATAAAGTCACCAGATAATCCTTCCCTTTGGCGGACACGGGGGCGGCGGTTCCTCTCTGCCTTGGCCGGCGGCCCTGCGCGCCAAAGGATGGGTGGGAGGGAGACAGGCGGGGGGGAGGTCCTTGCCGGCTGCTAACACTGTGGTCAAGGCCCACAAACTTAATGGCTCCATCAGTCTGACCCAAACCTCACTGGCTAAAATCCAGATGTTGCCAGGGGCTGGCTCCTCCCCGAGGCCCTAGGGGTGAATCCGTGTCCTTGGCTTTCCAGTGTGTGGAGGCCACACGGTTCCCAGTCCCTTCCTCCAGTCACAAGGAACGTTCTCCCTCCTCTGCTTGCTAGGACCCTTGTGATTATGCGGGGCTAGCCTGTCCGTGTAACCAGTCCGCTGATTTGGGTGAACTTACCTGCCCTTTGCCACGTAACCTAACATGGTCGCGGGACCTGGGGATGCGGGCATGGACATCTTTCGGGGTGGGGGGGTGTTAGGCCACCTCTACAGATGGCCTGGCGGGACGCACAGCCAGGCCCCAGGTCCAGGCCTGTGTAGGCGGTCAGTGGGAGAGAGGGACCTGGGGCTCTGACCGCTCCCCTGGACGCAAAAACAAATTTGGGGGGTGTGGGGAGTCACCATTCGGTAGGATTTACATCATCTGACACCTATCAATTTTTCTTTATCTGCGTTTGCTCCCTTATATGCCTTAATCATCGACGTCCTGAGTAACTAGTACATTTGGAATCGGGACACTTGGCAACTGGGAGGTGACCTGCGAGTTCTGAAGCCACGGACTGACACGCGGGCCGGATCGTTCCGTGGAAAGATGCTCAGCCCACGCCCGAAATACAACCCCCTAAGGCTCCTCCCAGCCTTAAAAAATTCATATGTAGACCCAGAAATTTCACTAACGAGAGTCTCTCCTAAGGAAAGAATTCTAAATATAGAAGAACGCTCTAGCACCAGGGTATCAGAGCAGCATTCCCTGGAAAAGTGGCTAATTAGAGACAACCTAATTGTCCAACGACGGGGGACCGGCAGCGTCCACGTGATGGCAAACCGCGCGGTTAGACGGATGGGTCTGGAAGGACAGAAGACGCTTTTATCGTGGCAGGTATAAAGCAAAACCCTACACTGGACGATCACAGTCTGAGAACGTTTTTTAAAAGCACAGGACGAGGACTCCAAGGACATGAACTAAAATATCAACAGAGGTTCTCTCTGGCTCCTAAGAATATGGGTCATTTCTTTTCCCCTTCTGCTTCTCTGAATTTTCCAAATCTTCTGGGCTCGATAGACACAAGAGGAAAGTTGAACTGAACTGGTCGTGCTAAGTAATTGGGGTGTGAAACGGATCCGGCCCTCGAGCGGGTGTGCGAGTGTGCGTCCCCGTTACAGTAGGGCGAGGGTGCGAACAGGAGTGTGTAAGAGTGTGGGTGCCGGCATGCACACCATGAAATTCGGCGTGGAGGTGGGAGCGACCGTGGGCGAGCGAGCCGGCGCCAGGTGTGTCGGCGCGGGTGTGTGAGCGGAGGGGTGGACTGGCACGGGTGCCCGTGTGAACACTTGGGTGTGTGATGGCTGGGGGGTTGTGAAGGCAGGTACGCGAGGCAACGTGTGTGGGAACACGCGGGCGCGCGTGTCAGCAGCTGGGTGTGAGCTACGACGTAGGAGGGTATTTGCGTGTGAGTGGCCACGTGTGGGTGTGAGGGTGGATCCGCGCTCGCGCTCGTAAGGGGGTGTGAAAGGGTGAGAGAGGGTGGGGCCGGGGTGTGTGCGGCGGCGAGTGTGAGCGAGGGCAGCAATCCGCGGGTCCGGGGGTTCCAAGCCTGCACCCCTCTTGAGGGCCTTCCACCTCCTTCCTCACCGGGGTGGGTGGCCGTCAGGGCTTCGCCCAGGCCCCGCTCCTGGCTTTGGCCGACTTCCCCAGGCGGTGCCGCGTGTGGCCCCTGCAGCCGGGGGGACGAGGGGCAAAACTCACGATGCGGCAACTTCCCGCGGCTCGGGCCCCAGAGCGGGCGGGCAAGGTCCGAGGGAAAGCACCCTTTCCCTTCCGGTGTGGGGCTCCGGGCAGGCCACGCGAACTCCCAGAAGACCCTCGGCTCTGGAAGGTCAGGGCTCCGCGACGCCTTCTCCCCCCCGCCGGGAGAGGCAAACGGGGCAACCAACAAATCCTGTGCAAAGCTCTGGGTGGCAACCAAAGCTTATCATTCTTTTTTTCTTTTTTTAAGGCTTTTATTTATTTATTTGAGAAATAGAGGGAGTAGGGGAGGGGGGGGGAGAGAGAGAGAGAGAGAGAGAGAGAGAGAGAGAGAGAGAGAGAGAACATCCCAAGCAGGCTCTACGCCATCAGCACGGAGCCGAACACGGGACTCGATCCCACGAACTGTGAGATGGTGACCTGAGCAGAAATCAAGAGTCAGACGCTTCAACGACTGAGCCCCCCGGCCGCCCCCAAAGCTTGTCATTCTCGCCATCCCTCCCTCCTCCAGCCTCGACTCCTGACGCTTCCAGTGCAAACCCCGTTCACTCACGGCCGTCGGGCTCTTTCATCTCCGCCACAAGAACAGCTTCACTTGAGGTCATTTGGATGGGTTTTTTCGCGGCTCAGCCTGCGGACAGAGGCCAGGCCGCTTCACACCCCGTCAAGCCCGGGTGCGCTCTGGCCTTTCCGGGCCGTGCAGACCTCTTCACGTCTCACTGCCCCCAGCGGCACGGTGCTCCCCACAAACCAGGGGTATCTGCTGAGGAGGCCCCCGGGAAGCAGGCGTCCTCCGAGGCTCGGCGGGTCCCTCCTCCTCCACGGCAACCCGCGAGGCCGAGACCGGGTGAGGTTGGCCGGGGAAGCCAACGGCCCGGGGGGACAACGGCCCCGCATGCAGGCACCCTCCCCTGACCACGAGGCACTTGCTAAAAACGCCACACTGGGCTCCCGTTCCACACGCTCTGCGAGTGACACCTCCCTCGACGTGACTCCCACCGGGGGCTGCGACGGCGCGTCCCCTTCCCTTGGATCTGGCGGACCAGTGACCGTCGCAGTGAACGGAGTGTGTGGAGGTGACGCTACGGGATGTCCAAGGCTAGGGCACAGCGTCTGGGTTTCCTGGGGACCCGGCCACTGTGCTGTGAGGTAACCCAAGCAGCCCATGTGGAGAGACCAAATGGAGAGGCCACACGCAGGCAATCCTGCCACAGGCCCAGCTGAGGTCCCGGTCGACGGCCTGCATCAACCACCATCACCTAAGAGGCCTCTGGAAGATTCCAGCTGCCGGAAGAGGCTCCGGGCACCAGGGAACTGGGGAAAGGCACCACGCCACGCCCTGTCCAAACACTTGCCCCACGGAAGCCATGAGCATCCCCCAACTGCTCGTCTACACCCAGGGCGTGGTTTCCCGCCCTGGCTCCTCCCTCCACCACTCACCTGTCACCCTAACCACCGGGTCACACGCGTGTCTGAAGCACAGGGCGCTGGATTTCTCGCTCCTACGCCCACCTGCCCTGGCCTCTCCGCCTCGGCTGGCACCTTCCACCCTGTCCACGCTGCAGCCACAGCCCCTTCCCACAGCCCTGGTCTGCTGCCGGATATTTCGGCCTGAAACATGCTGCAAATAAGCCCGTCCCAGAAGCACGAATCCAGTCACTCCTCTGCGGTCCCCAGCGTCCTCAGACTCCCAGAGCCGGGGACTGGGGGACAGAGTCTCAGTGTGGGAAGATGGAAAGTTCTGGAGCGGGATGGTGGTGACAGCTGCACAGAAGTGTGCATGTGCTCAGTGCCCCTGAACTGGACACTTAGAAATGGTTAAGGTAGTGATTTTGTTATATATATTTTACCACAATTAAAAATACATGTACAGGGGCACTTGGGTGGCTCAGTCGGTTAAGCCTCTGACTTCGGCTCTGGTCATGATCTTACCGTTTGTAAGTCTGAGCCCCGCATCAGGCTCTGTGCTGACGGCTCGGAGCCGGGAGCCTGCTTCGGATTCTGTGTCTCCCTACTCTCTCTGCCCCTCCCTCGATCACGCTCTCTCTCTCTCTCAAAAATAAACACTAAAAAAACTTTTTAAAAAAGATAAGGAAACGCATTTTTAAAACTTAAAACATACACACACACACACACACACACACACACACACACACATATATATAATATAAACAAAATGGACACGGTCCCCACGGCCCCTGGGTAACACCTACAGCAGACAGTCACCAGGCACTGCCAGAGCTCAAGCTGCCACTGGGGAGCAGAGAGCGGCTTCAGGCCACGCCGTGTCCCTGCGTCCTGCCTGCCCGGCCACCTCCCTCCCCAGCACACGTGAACTGACCCAGCAGCTTCCTCCGGCGAGCCCCGGACAGCCTCCGGATCCTCCGCCGGGTCTCACGTGTCCGTCCCGGTCACCCCAACGTCAGAACAGCCGTGGGTGATTGGTGCCCCCCGCCCCCCGGGGGTGGGGAAGGTCGCAGGGGAAAGGGCAGGGAGGGTCCCTCCCGGAAGAACTGCATGGCCACCCGTCTTTCGAAATCAAGTCCACTTTATTTGAAACTTTTCACATGCCACAAGTTTACATGAAAATACCCATTCAAAATGTCATTTGGACACAAAATTCAGGAGTGGGCATCACCAGACAGATACGGAGGTCTGTGTGGAAAGGCAGGTGACACATATTTGGTCACTTAGCACCTGGTCACCACATACCGTGAGACCCCCTGCCAGCTCCCCCCACACCCCCTCGGAAACGTGCCGAGCTCAACGGCTCCGGGTCGGCCGCGCGGGGACAGGCAGTGGTCGGCTGGCAGAGGGGCGGCTGGTGGCAGCGCTGGAGACCCCACCTGCGCCACGGTGTCACATGACACCCCCCCACCCACCCGCTCCAGTGAGCAGAGCAGACACGCCTCCAGTTCACACGGTCAGGACTCCACGGGAAACTATTCCCTCGTCGGGTCTGGCAGCTTCTGGCGCAGACTGAGCCTCCCAGGTGGTGAGTTTGGCTCCCTGACCTCACAGCGACAAGCAGCCCCGGGTCCCCCACGTTCCCCATCTGGCTGGCCCGGAGAGGACCCTGTGACGTCAACGCCACGCCCCACACTCCCGTGGTTTCTGGAAGAGTTCCAGAAAGCAGACATTCAGGTGACACCACCCGGCCTATATCCGAGACCTTAGACCTTTACGTGCCCCGTGAGAATTCTGCGCCCCCGACGCGGAGAAGGCAGGCGAGCACCGCACGGGCACCGAGCCCCTGCCACGTGATCCCGTCCCCTCCTGCCCAAGCAGGGGAGGAGGTTCAGGGCCAAGGCCACGAGAACTTGGGGCGCCCGTCCTCCTTCCACATCTCCATTGCCTCAGGTTTTCTGGCCGAAACCGCCGAAATCTCCCACCGTTGGCCTCACCGATTTCTCAGGTCACAGTATTTCTTCTTACAAAGTCTCAGCAATTCTCCAACCTCCAAGGAGCAAATAACAAGGGCGAGAGGAAGCGGGAGGCTGCCCGCTGCCCCAGGGCCACTCAGAGGTCGTGAGGGTGGGTCCACAGGGCAGGGTCCCCGTCCTGCAAGGTGGGGACAGGTCGCGGGGTCACTGCCTTCTTGGCGCAGACTCTGAGAGGGCCGCTGGCATGATCAGGATGGCACGTGCTGGTTTCAGACCCTCGTGGGCCCATAGACATCCGGGTCCTCCGGCTCCTGCGGCCCCGCTCCCTTGGGCCCGCTCTCCTGGCCAGAACCCGCCACGTTTGTCCTCCCGTCCGATGGCCCACAGCCGGGGGCCCCCGTGCAGAGGTGGTTGAGGGGGCAGTGCCCCCAACACCCAGCCTTGCAGAGCCACCCGAGGTGCATGGGGCATCACCCAGGTCCCATCCTGGGCCACAGTCGCCGGCCCGAGCAGAGCACACCCTCCAGCCTGGTGGACACGTTGGGTCCTCAGAAGGGTAGCTGCCAGGCAGGGATAAGGTCTGCCCCCCAGTCATTTGACAGAGTGAAGAGTCCCCAGTCCAGCCTCCTTGGGCTCGGAAATGAAAATACTCGCATGTGACAATGAAAAGCCAATGGCAGGGAAGGGAGCCTGCGGGCCTCTGCTCTCCTGGCGCTCCGGATGCCTCCCCCCGCCCCCCCACCCCCGGAGCACCTTCGGACGCCCCGGCCAGGGGCTTTGGTGGCGTGGCAGCAAAGTCAGGGCCCGGGGAGCAGCACGGCCGGGCCGGGAGAGGAGCGAGAGGAGTGAGCCGCCGGGTCCAGGGGCGAGCTGGGCCCAGGAGGGAGGAGCGGCCGTGGGAGGGCAAGGGGGCTTCTGTTTCAACAGGGATAAATGCCCCGATCTCTCCTCCCTCATTGTCATTCCCACCTTGTCCCCGGGCCGCTTTCTCTCTCTCTCACACCCACACACGCTCACGCGCACACGTGCACACATGCACACTCGATCACATGCAGAGGCGAGCACACGGCAGGCGACACTCACGCGTGTGCGCACAGATGGACACGTGTGCACATGCACACGCAGCCACCGGTGCTGACCAGGCCCCTCTCAGCAGGCAGCATATGGTCCGCACTTAACAGCCCAGTTCTGCCAAGTGGGGACCATTAGGGTGGGTTCTTTTCCCAGCATAAAATGCTGCAGAATATAAATTGCAATTAACGCTGCTGCCAAAATGGCACTTAGCGCGAACAAGCACATTATTAACATCTGGTGGATCCTGTCTCGGGTGTCGAGGCAGCGGAAATTCTCGCCCTAAGTAGAAGAACGGTTACGGGGGACGCTAACGATACAAGGTCTACTGTTTGGGGGCCGTCTTCCACCGCAGCTCTTGCCCCAGCCTCCGGTGAACGGCCCCTCCCAGCCTGCCGGTGGGCGTAAGCGATGCCGCTGGTTGAAACTGCTTGCTCAGGACAATGGCCGTCCAGGCCGGCGCGTGAACACACGATCGCAGCCTCTGGACAAAGCGCGTTCTCCAGCCTGAGCCCAGGTGGCTCTGAAGGAGACCACCCAGGGCCCTGGGCCACCTCCCTCCCGGGTCACACCTCCCTAGCGGTGAGGCCTCGACCAGACACACTCCTGCACTGAGCACGAGAAGTCACTGCCTGCACTGACCGCGCTTGCCTGGGGGTCTCTAGGCACCGCCTGAAAGAAATGTCCCCAAACTGGGGAGGGGAGGTGCTCCCACCAACTCTCGGACCCTCATCTACGGCCACGTGGCCCCCTAGGGACCTCAGCCCTGTCTCTCCGGGGCCCAGGGCGGTCTGTCCCTCAGCCTGCAAGGCCAGGCATGGCTCTCAGACTGCATCGGGACCTCCAAGGTGAAGGCTGCAGGGCATTCACCTGCAGACAGCCTGCAGACCAGTCCCTCTGGCCAGGCTGCAGAGAACTGCCAGCTGCAGCCTGGGGCAAGGAAAGGGCGTGCAAACCCCCCCCACCACCACCACCAGCCATGCAGACCCCATCCACTCAGGGGACAGCAACCAAAGTTGCTGGGATGGGCAGAGGCTGTGGACAGACTGTTTCTCCCAGGGCCCTGACCCCAGGCCTGCTTGATTCCTGCAGCTGCTGTCTGCCCCCTCCAGCCCCTCAGCCCGGTGGGGTCGGAGGCTGCTGAACCGTTTTCCCCTCACGAATCCAGGGAAGGAAAGGCGAATGAAAAGCCCAGGGACCTGGTCTTCTAGTAGATCAACTGTAGGACACGCTACACAGAACGGGGGAGTGGGGGAGACCGTCACCACAGAAACCAAGCAGGAAGACGGCCGGGCTGGGGGCCGGAAAGCAGATGACAGCCAGGATGGGCCCCGGCAGCATGAGCAGGGCCGGGTGGGTTCTGTGCCCCTGGCCCAGAGCACGAGGCCGCCTCCACAGACTGGCCTGCCCGTGGCTGGAAGGTGCCCGGCATCCCCACCAAGTCTCCAGGAGCATCGCCAAGGGCAGTGGGGCCGGACTCTCTGGGTAGAAGGAAACCAACCATAGCCCCTCAGAAGCTCCCGGATGAGGGGCCAACGGCTCCAGGGGAGTCTTGCAGTCGAGAAGGCAGAGGCAGTGGGCTCCACACAGGGAGCGAGGCCCTGGACGCTGGGCAGTCGCTCCCCACTTTTGGAATAGCTGCACTGAATTTTTTAAAGTGCTAAATAAAGCTATATGAAATGGGGTAATTTGATCCCTCCTCTGGCCTTAAATGTCCTTCCTAACTTTTAATATTTCAGGTTGCTTTAATGAAGTCAGGTGTATCTCTACTTTCCCAGAAACACGGGGCTTCAAGGGGGCTGCAGGTTTTAAAGCCGAATGTCATGACGGCCGTACGGTGGGCCAGACCCCAGGCCGTACCCCGCAATCCCAGCCCCGGGGGCGCCCTGCCCAGCCAGCGGCCCTGAACTTGGCTGACGCTGTCTGCCTGGAAACATACTGGGGACATTACTGGGTTAAAACGTGTCTTACTGGGAAAAAGAAGCCCAAACGTGCAGCCACAAAACCTGTGAGCTCCCAGCTGGCCTGAGGGAAGGAGAGCGCGGTTACCGGCAGCATGGTCGTGTCACAGGGTAAGCCGAGTCACCCTCACAGGCACCCGCGCCGTCACCGCAGCACTGGGCCCCCGCCGCCCCTCCACAGAGCCTGACAGCAGGTGGCCAGGAACACATGCACAGACGGACACTCTGGAGGGCTGAAGTAGCAGTGGGGGCAGCCCTGGGGGCCTCATCAGGGCCCCCAGGAGCCGGCGCCCCACGTGGGGCCCTGCAGGTCGCCCCGACAGCCGGTTCTTCCTTCTCATCCTCCTCACGGATCTGAACCCACGATTCAGCGAGGGCCAAGAGAAAGCGAGAGGAAGCCCCGGGGGGGCCCTGGGGGTGGTGGGTGCACAGGACGGCTGGGCGGAGGGGGCTTTCTTCGTCTTGTGACCCAAAAGGCCCTGGCGTCCGGCAGGGGCAGGCGGTGGGCAGGAGCGGCGAGGCCACGCGCCCACTCGGGGCAGTCCCGCTTCCTGGCCCAGGAGACGGACAGAGGCGACATCGGCAGGCGAGAGGCTTGGCTGACGGAAGCAGCTTCGGCCAGTGCGAGCTGAACCTGTCACCACCACAAGTTCGGTGGCTCCTCGGCCACTCTGCTTTTAAATAAGGTGATCTCATCCAGGTGCACCATGGGGACGTCCCGGATGACATTGGTCAGGCCCTCGTGGAGCAGAGGGAAGATGACGACATTCAGCGCGGGCCGCTCAGCCTGGAAACTGAACCAGAGGCAAGCCGTTAGCGGGGCCCTGTGGAGGTGGGCGCCGCGGGGGCAAGGCGCGGGGCTGCAGGGGGAAGGCGCAGGGCTGAGCCAGCCCACCCACCAGCAGAAATGGGCCTCCGGGAGCAGCGGGGCGGGGGGCAGCCAGAGGGAAAGCCACCGACTTAGGGTGGTGGCATTTCTGTGGGGTTCACAGGAGACACCCAGACACCCATTCTCCTGCCAGGGGAGGGACCAGGAGAGCGGCCTGGCCTGTCGGAACAGGCCATCGCATTCCTACACAGTGGGGGCTCCTGGGAGCTGCAGAAGCCACGCCTGGCCAGGACAACACCCGCAGGGGGTGGAGAAAGAAATGGCAGCCAAACCTGCCTGCCCACAGGCCACCCTGTGGGCACAGAAACCCCCAAGTCAGAAGAGGCGGCCCTCTGCCCGGCCCTGCTGCTGGGAGCCACAAGCCCTCACCTGAAGTCATGACTAAGGGGGTCAGATTTCCTCCCCACCCTCCCCACCCCACAGAGGGGGCAGTCTGCCCTGCCCACAGCACACAGGAAGCGTCCAACTGCCACGGAAAGTCTCGGGTCACCCTCCCCGGGGCCCCGCGTGGACAGCCAGCGGGGTGACCAGCCCCCATCACCCTGGCCGTGGGGCCCCGCCCTCCCTGCTTAGAGCAAAGGCCCTGTTGGTACCCGCCCACTCCGCACAGTGGCCAAGAGACAAAACACAAGTGTGGCTGCAGGAGCCCCAGAAAGACAACACGCTGGTCCCTACGGAGTGAGACAAAAGACCTCCAGACCCCAGAGCGACTCTGGTTCTGGAAGAAAGGCCCGTCCCACGGGCCTCAAGGGGCAAGAGATGCAAAGGTGCCCACAGGACAGGGAACCTGGGCATCTGGCAAAACAAAGGCAACTCCCCTACAGCCCCGGGACTGCTGAAAGGGACCAGGAAACCGCGCCCCAGCCCTCCCTGGGGTCCCCAGTGGACACAGTGATGGATTTACGACACGTGGAAAGTAAATGCCAGAAAGGTACTCATAAAGCTGGATGCTTTGGCAATAAAGATGCCAAGAAAATGCCTCCCGGTTCCGCATTCAGTGGCCTGCTCGCGGGCGACGGTGTCTGTGACCGTGAACCTCAAGGCAAGTCCTTGCCTGCAAACCCGCCGCGCAACTGACTTGAAACAAAATACCCTCGGATGTGGGATGTGCCTGCAAAGACTCCCCTGCCCGCCAGCCTGCCTTCCCGAGGCAGCGTCACCCCAGGCTCTTCACAGGCTGCTGTCAGGATGCTAACGGGGGATTAATTTCTCACCCAGAGCCAGGACAGGAATGCAGCTGCCTGCCTGGCTTTGCTCCTCGTGCGCAGCCCCGGGGGCGGCTCCGGGTGGCCGCCCAGGTGGCCGGGCCCAGCAGCACTTGGGGCCGCACACAGAAGGTCCCCGGGGCCACGGGCAGACGTGCTACCGCCACAACTGAACCCTACGTCCTTCCCTCTCTCAGTTCACACCTGGATTCACGTGGACTTGGACAGAGCTCCGGGAGCACACCCACATTTCGCGGTCTCCGCCAAGCCCCTCCCTGGGCCTCAAGGAGCCCGTGCTCTCTCAGCCACAGCCTCAGGGCCCCTTCAGGGCATCGCCCCCGCTGGCCAGCCCGGCCTGTGACACCACTGGACATCACACAGCAGGCGGGCCTCGCCCAGAGCGAAGACGTGGTGACAAGTGGGAAGACGGCAACCACTCGCGTCCAAGTGCAGGGCTGGGCTGCCTTGGGGCGGGGGGGGGGGCCCACGGGTGAAGGCGAGTCCTTGATAGGGCAGGGGTGGCGGGGGCGGGGGGGGCTTGTGTGATCCGTCCTGCTCCCTGTACCCTGCCACATAACTTACATACGTGCTACAATGTTCTTTTGCGTGATGCAAATATAGTTTGAAATTCAAGTAAACAGATCCAGTGAATTAAAACTTCTGGCTACCCGCGTTCAGAAGCCACACAACACGGAGGACAGGTCGCCCCTCAGAACCTCTCCCCTGCTCAGGGCCAGGTGCATTGCTAACCATAAAGACCCAAGGCCGAGCTTCTGGCCCTGAGTCACGGAGGGCGAGAGCCAGCCCCCGGAGGTCAATGGGCTTGCCCCCAGGTGTCACCCTGAGGTACCCTGAGGAGGTCTCCGGTCGCGGTCCTCAGGCCCGGCTACGCCCCGTGCGGTCCTGGACGGCAACGCCAGCCCGGGACAGGCATCGGGCAGAGCACAAGGCAGGTGCCCTGGCCTTCCCAGAGCTGCACCAGCAGAAACCTCACCGAGGAACAGAGGGACCCACACGCGGAGGCCTGCTCACCTGTCCTAACGCCGGCACCTGTGAGCTCGGCTGCCGGGCTCCCACCAGGAACAGTGACAAGTGACAGCAGAGGCGGGGAGGGGACCCCACAAGAAGCAGGAGAACCAGGGGTCACGGTGGATGGGGCAGAAAGCCTGCCCTTCCTGGAGGGCCAGAGGACGATGCTTAAGAAAAGGTAAACTGTATTTACTCTCCACCATTTAGAATGGCTGGAAGGAAAGAAAAATTCTACCTGAGGCTGTTGCACACACACCAGGAGTATTTAAACAGCGCCTTCAGCCACCCAAAAGTCTCAGGACCCAAAATGCCTTCTCTGCACGCTCTCGAAGCAGAAGAAATGTTTCACTTCTTTTTTTTTTTTTAATTTTTTTTTCAACGTTTATTTATTTTTGGGACAGAGAGAGACAGAGCATGAACGGGGGAGGGGCAGAGAGAGAGGGAGACACAGAATCGGAAGCAGGCTCCAGGCTCTGAGCCATCAGCCCAGAGCCCGACGCGGGGCTCGAACTCCAGAACCGTGAGATCGTGACCTGGCTGAAGTCGGACGCTTAACCGACTGCGCCACCCAGGCGCCCCTAGAAATGTTTCACTTCTAAACCACTGCTCCGTTTAAAGAGAAAATACGACAGAAACGGTACAGGAGAGCGCAGAGGCCCGGGCACCGCCTCAGCCGGACCAGCCGCCCGCCCGCCTCGCCACCTCACGTGCGTCTTGCTGTCGTACTGAACGCGCTCGTTCTAGACGTGGCTTAGGGGACACAGCAAAACGTACATGACATGGGTCAGCTTTGTTGTGCGTGTTCCAGTCCTTGACATCTTTATGTTAAACAAGGACACGGCACGGCCACAGCAGCGGGACCGTGTGCACTCCGGCCTGACGGAGACGGGGCGCCCAGCACGCCGGCGGGCATCGCCCAGGTGCACACACGCAGGGGCCTTTCCTCTTACTACTGTGTTGGTAAACGTCAGCTAACGTGGTACAATTATTTCTGCGTTTTGAATTCTTTCCTCAGAATAAGTCCCAGAAACAGGGTTACTGGGTCAAAATGTATGAACACTTTTACACCTCGAAGGACAAGGCTGTAACGACCTCAGACAGCAGTGACGGCCACGGTGAGGAGCCCGTGGGCTGACCCACCCACCCTCAGGGGGTCAGGAGAACACTGTTCCAGCACGATCAAGGTGGAGAACAGCTGGGGGCTCCCCCATCAGCAAGGGCACCTTCGTCCTGTGAGCCCACTATGCGTCGGCCCGCGGCCCTTTCGGAGAAGCGGACAGAACGGGCCTGGACTCTGTGCTCATCACCAGCATGAGCAGACAACGCGGGGGCTCTGCACAGTGACCATGCTGGAACCGGCTCTGGGCCCGACTCTAGAGTGAGAGAGGGACCCTGGGACCTCACGGCCTGCACGTGCCACAGAGGCGGGAAGGGGTCCTGGAGGGGCAGGCCGGATGCAGCCTGGAGGCAGAACTGGTTCTATCAGCTTCGAAACACCCGCCGGGTGTACTTCTTTGCAGAGAAACTAGAAGCAACATTGAGACTCACAGCCTCTTCCCCTCAAGACAAAGATCTTTTAGAAAAGCCAAAGTGGGAAGATAAGTCAGAGAAGCCACCCATATGGTAATAACAGTCTTCAAGAAACACGAAGACAGGGGCGCCTGGGTGGCGCAGTCGGTTAAGGGTCCGACTTCAGCCAGGTCACGATCTCGCGGTCCGTGAGTTCGAGCCCTGCGTCGGGCTCTGGGCTGATGGCTCAGAGCCTGGAGCCTGTTTCCGATTCTGTGTCTCCCTCTCTCTCTGCCCCTCCCCTGTTCATGCTCTGTCTCTCTCTGTCTCAAAAATAAATAAACGTTGAAGAAGCACGAAGACAGACGGCAAAAATCAGTGAAACCTGCAACAGGGAGGAGAGAAGGGACTTCTGTCAGAGTCCACAGAACTGAGACGCTGCTCTAGGGAGCAGTACAGGCACACTGCCGAGCTCCTGGACGATCCCACAGATGCCCAGCGCCCACCTCAGAGTGGCCCGGGTTCTGCCTGCGGGTCCTCCCCTCATGGCCAGGAAGTACCCCAGGAGAGACTAGACCTTTCCGGTCTCCTGCCCACCAGCCGGTGCAGCCACAGCCCGCTACGGGGTACTGGACCTCATCCCGCCACTCAGGTGGCCTGGACAACATGGACCACGGGAGATTTTAATCACTGAACCGTCTTCTACACTGATCAGCAGCGTGGGGCTCCAGTCTGGCCCCTGATGTGGCTCTCCACCCCCCTGTGGTGATGTGTAGCCGGCGGCTACAGCGGGTCCCACGGCACCTGGCCCAAGGTCTGCCTGCTCCCAGATCCAGCCCCTTGGGCCTCCCCCACCAACGGAGCCAGAACTCACCAGCCTCCTAGCTGTGAGGCCAGGCCAAGGGCTCCCCCCGGCTGAGCCCGAGAAGCAAAGCCCTGCTGGCCTGGTCCTTTTCCGGGTCACATGTGGATCAGCAATCCAGGTGGGAATGACGAAATCCTCCCAGAAACCTGCCCGGAAACCGTAGTGAGGCAACGCCATTCACGGTGGAGCTCAACTGCCCCTTTACCAGCAATGAAGGCTGCAAAACAGCGCTAATTCTGAATTTTAAAATCCACTTTCAATTCTAAAGCTCCCAAGGTTCCCCAGACTTGAACAATTGATCGCTCCATCTGTAAACTTTACTCGTTTCTAAACACATTTCCAGAACACAAACGCAGACGGAGCCCCGCGGCACAGGGGCGTGGGCGGCCCGGCAGCCAGGGCCCCGGCACCGGCCGGGAAGGAGCTCACGGGCTCGGGGCAGGGTCGGGGAACGTCCCTCCGGCTCGGGCGGCTAGGAACTTGCAGCGAACCGCCTGCCGACCTCACAGGCCCACATTCCTCGCCAGCACAAGACTCTCCAGGACACCTGGGGGAAGGAATTCCCACACAGGCCTCGCAGGCAGAGACGTGACCCCGTCTCGTGGAATGTCCGACCCGAGGCGCAGAGGCTCAGGGGGGGCGGAGGACATCGCCTGCCCCTGCCCGGGGTCGGGGTTCCTGACATTCCTGAAAAAGGAGGCTGCCCCACTCCGGCTCGAGACCCCTCAGGATGACAAACGACAGAGGTCAGTGACAAGTAAACACGCGCGGCCTGGAAAGACCCGGGATGGGCGAGGCCCCCGGGGCACTGGCCCCTGGAACGCCACCACCTTCTGGAAAGCACCCGGCTGAGTCTCAGAACCAGCACGTCCTCACATCAGACACCTCTAGCAACGGACAGGAGACGCCTGAGGGCACAAGCCTCTTCTGCCCCGCCGTCTTGCTTCCCTGAGGGCCCCTGCCACGGAGACAGAGCACGCGGGGGATCATGGGAGCAGCAGAGGGCCCCTCGCTCTCAGGATGACCGGGACAGTCCCCGACCTCACGAAGCCGGGCTGCCCCATCTGCAGAGCAGAAGGTCCGCCCGCCGCCCGTGTAACACTCACCAGGGCGGGCACAGAGTCGGTGAGATGCTATTTTAGACAGGAAACTCAGCTCAGACAGAAGAGTGACTTGAAGTCACAGAGCGAGTAAGTGAAGAGGCCACAGCGTGAGCCCAGCTGATGGGATCTGAGGGCACAAGGTAGGGCTGAGCTCAGCAGGATGCCACACAGACTAAAGCAAGCTGCCGTCACTCTGTGTGGGACACCAGGAACACTGGAGGGCTGACACGGCCCTCGCCCACCCCCCGGGGGCCACGAGGCCGCGCAGGAAGCTTCCAGGAAGGGCAGAGTCAAAGAAAACCAGAAAAGCTGACAGCCCCCTGGAAAAGAGCCCTCCCCACCCAGTAC
Source organism: Prionailurus bengalensis (assembly GCF_016509475.1). NCBI lineage: Eukaryota > Metazoa > Chordata > Mammalia > Carnivora > Felidae > Prionailurus > Prionailurus bengalensis. The sequence goes on from NC_057357.1 coordinate 4,804,700, forward strand.
TAGGCCAGGGGACAGCGGACAGCAGAGCTGTGGCTTGGTGTGCGGCTCAGACCTGAAAAGTCAAAGGACAGTCCCACCACAGAGGAAGGGCCGCGCCGCCCGGCTCCTCACCAGGCTGACCGGGGCCCAGACAGAGGGGCAGCCGGGCGCTACTAACCTGGCGGGGACAGGACTCCGGGTCTCTAGGAGATACAGCAAACGGAACCAATAGGCAAGGTGTCTGAGGCCAGGAGGGAATTGGGGGCAAACAGCCGACCCCGTGAAGCCGGGGTGTGCCCATGGTGGGAGGAGGGCGGCAGGCGGGAAAGCTTCGTCCCGCTCCCCAGAGGGGCCCTGAGAGCCCCGGGCCCACAGGCGTCGCTGCCCCACGGCACCGTCCGAGCTCTAAACCCAGACCCGACAATGGGAACACCAGAGGACCCAAAGTGGGGGAACGTGCAGAAGAAGCCCTCCAAACCCAGAGAGGGGGACGCCACAGAGGTCAGAGAAAGGCCCCAGTGTTCAGCGTTTCAAACTTGAAAGAGCAAAGAACAGAAAGTAAGAAAGAACGGATGCCTGTCAGGACGCTGCGCTTGGTGTGGGACACACATCGCCACCGCCGTTATGACTGTGTCCGGTACGGTCACAAACCCGCCTCCCAACTGAGGAAACTGAGGCAGCCTGAGAGGCAGGGCTGGGCTCCAAGCTCAAGTCCCGATGCCACCCCCACAAAGGGCACCACGACGGGACCTGTGAGACACATGGAGATCAGACACATAAACCAGACGGAAAGTGCCGACCCCGAAGAGAGGAGCCACTTGCCCAGTGACAGGACCGCAGATGTGACAGCAGCCCTGTGGCTGAGTCACAGCTGAGTCACGGGGAGAAACCGGGCAGGGAGTGGCAGGGCAGCCCAGGGCCAAGTGCGCCCCCCTGCTGGCTCCACAATTCCCTGAGCCTGAGGCAGGGAAGGAGATAAGAGAAAAGAAAGGCAGCAGAAAAGTGACGACAAATCCCAGCCTTTCCCTTTTCCCTGGTGGAACGCAGGCCTGGAGGCCAGAAACCTAGGGCCGGGTCGGGAACCTTCTGGTTACTGTGAGCCACGGCGCCATCTGCTGGCGACATCGCAGAAAAGCAGCTGGGCCCCTGCTCTGGCAGCAAGGCCGCAAGGGGCCCCGCGGCCCAGGGTCCTGCGTGACTGGAAAGGCCAGCAGGTCACCCGTGTGCGGCCCGACTGCCGGAGCCTCCCTGTGCTGGCCCAGACCCACAGCAGGGGCCGCGCCACAGACAAGCGCAGAGGCCACCGGGACACCCGCGCAGAGGCGGGCCAGCACCTCTCCCGTCGGTCTGCATCTCGGCCCTGCCCCCTGCAGCACGGCCAGAGAAAGGCTTCCGGTAGAACCTGGACGTGGGTGCAGCTCTGGCAAGCACAGAAGATTCTTCAGACCTGTGAGCCTCCCTCAGGGCTTGCGGGCTCAGGGTGAAATGCCCACGTGGCTCTGGAGAGCCCACACAGCACCCGGCAAGGCCCTAACCCTTCTCCCCTCTGGACACAACCTCCCATCCTCCCCATGCTGGGGTCCAGGCTGCACTCCTCACCTGACTCTGAGAGCCCTCAGTTTCCCCATCTGTACACCAGGACTAACGGCCCCTATCTCAGAGGACTTCCGTGAGGCTTGAGTAAGAGGCAACGATACACAGCACTGGCACAGCGCCCAGCATCGAGGCAGGGGCCCGGAGCAGAGGCTCCGAGGAGGTTCACTGGAGACGCGAGGGCTCCAGGCACCGCAGGCCGGAACGGGCCCTTAATTCCCCTGAGGTGGCACTAGGCACGCGGGGGACCCGGCCATGGCCCGGGCCTGTGCCAAGTGCTGGGACGCGGGGACAGAGAGATGGGTGCGGCCTCCGCCCAGGATGTCCATTTAACCAAGGCCAACCTCAGGTCTGCTCTCGGACGCCGCGCCCCAAGCGTCGGCCGTGATCGGTGCCCGCTGGGGCCATCAGTGAGCCCAGCCCTGCACCCGGCTCGTGACCCGGGCGCGGAAAACAGAGCACACCGGGCCTCAGACCTCATCAACTGCAGGGGCTGCAAAGAACATAACTGGGAGTGCTATGCCCCCTAAGAAAGGGGCAGGTGGGCGCAGTCCGAGAGGCCAGGGGAGGGATGCCCTTGACCAGGCCACCAGGAGGCGAGCAGGCTGCAGACAGGGACCTCGAGAAGAGAACCGAGAGTGAGAAAGAGAAGCTGAGGGCAGGGACTGGCATCTTCGTGCCAAGAGCACAGCGGCCCGGAGCACTGTGTCGAGAAGGATTCTGAGGATCAGAATGACAAATTACCTTCGTCGGCCAATGACACCCACATGGGGAGGGAGCCGTTCAGACGCTCTCTTGTCACAAGCACGGGCTTCTGAACGGCGCGGTGGCCTCAGATGTTCTCAGTTTCTGAGAAGGCTCCCGTGTGTACATGGAAAGCTGGTCCCCGTCTCTGTGGGAAGCTACCCTTCAGCGGGGAGAGAGGCAGAACCCCACGGGGTTCTCCGAGCCGCGGCTTTCGGCAACGGGTGGGAGCAGACGGGCCAGTCCTGGCTCCTCTGGCAGAACACGTCCAGCGGGGAGGTGCCAGCTCCCCGAAGCCAGAGCCCCCGGGAACGCGGTGACCTACAGCAAGTCGGCGAGGGGGACACAGGACTGGCAACTCTTCCCCGCGGCCAAAAGGGCAGAGCCGGCCCAGCAGCGTCTCCATCGTGCACCAGAGAAAAGCGGCCTTCGCCTGCACGGACAGCAGGTGCGTGGGGAGAGCACAGGGCGGGGCAGCCGCACGACCTGCCGCGCACCCCACTGCCCAGACAGCTGCGGTCCCTCCCAAAGCCCACGGCGCCTGGGCCGCACAGCCTGCACCCGACTCAGCCCCCCGATTCCCGGGCACACCAACAGCATTGACTCCATCCCACCCAACAAGCATACTGAGGTGTACACACGCGATGGTGAGCTGCCCTCGCCGACACGGGCTCCAGAGCCGGAAGACTCCTGAAGCGGAAGGTGAAGGGGAGTCAGTGGAGCTACGGCCAGACCAGAGACCGCGACCCACCCATGTAACGGACACAAAACAGAACGAAAGGTAATCATGTGCAGAGGGGCACCCGGGTGGCTCAGTCGGTGAAGCATCCGACTTCAGCTCACGTCATGACCTCACCATTTGCGAGTTCAAGCCCCGCGTCGGGCTCTGTGCTGACAGCTTGGAGCCTGGAGCCTGCCTCGGATTCTGTGTCTCCCTCTCTCTCTGCCCCTCCCCTGCTTGCAATCTGTCTCTCTTGCAAAAGTAAACACTACAAAACATTAAGAAACGATAACAATCATGTGCAGATTTATCGACATAAAAACCATCTACAGTGTGTTACATTTTTTAAAATCAGAGTAGGGGCCCCAGGCTGGCTCAGTCCATAGAGCCTGCAAATCTTGATCTTGTGGTTGTGAGTTCGAGCCCCACGCTGGGTGTAGAGAACACTTAAAAATAAAATCAGAAAAAAAAAAAATCAGAGTACACACCATATGATAACTCCACCCCGGGTCGGCCGGCCGTGATGACCTCTGGTTGGTGGAACCATGGGGAGCTCTCACTGAAAAGCAGCTTGACGCCTGGTCCAAATTTTTAGAGGAGTATTAACATATTATTTCCATAGCCAGGGAAAGGAAAACCTCAGCTAGGATTTCTCCTGAGCAGTTCAGCAGCAAACTGCAAAGACAGACGTGAAGTCTGTCCGGCAAGGCCACCGGAAATTCTGGAGACCTCCGGCTGATGGCTGTCTTTGGCATTTTGTTAACATCGGTGGCCTCCTCCCTGTCAGCTCCCCCCGATCCCCGGGACACAAAACTGATGGAGGAAGCGACCCTCTCGGCCGTGCCGACCCCAAGCGTCCACACTCAGCTCTCTTTCAGGGACGCCGCGCACTTCCTCACGAGAGGACTCTAAATGGCCGCTGCCCAAACAACCTGCTCACTCGGGTCAAGTTCTCTCCAGGAAGCATTCCTCCCGACTTGTTCAAATTCTGGGAGCTTATCTAAGTTCTAGCTCCACCTCCAGGAATGCCACACTCTGGAGAGGAAGACAGGGGCCCTGGTCTGCAGGGCACTGAAGGCGAGGGGGTGCACGGCTTCTAAAGACGCCCCAGTGCAGGGCGAGGGGGGCAGAGCGCTGCCCCTCGAGGAGCAGGAAGTGTTTGAACTCTACTGCCTTGACTCACGACTGTCCCAGTACCTATTGCTTCAAAGTCTAAATGAAGTGCAAAGACACAAAAAATTTAAGAGTTGAAAGATCTTAGCACTGGGGCGCCTGGCTGGCTGAGTCAGTGGAAGATGCGACTCTTGATCTTAGGGTCATGAGTTTGAGCCCCAAGTTGGGTGTAGAGGTTGCTTAAAAATAAAATCAATCGGGGCGCCTGGGTGGCGCAGTCGGTTAAGCGTCCGACTTCAGCCAGGTCATGATCTCGCGGTCCGTGAGTTCGAGCCCCGCGTCGGGCTCTGGGCTGATGGCTCAGAGCCTGGAGCCTGTTTCTGATTCTGTGTCTCCCTCTCTCTCTGCCCCTCCCCCGTCCATGCTCTGTCTCTCTCTGTCCCAAAAATAAATAAATGTTGAAAAAAAAAATTTTTTTTTTTTAAATAAAATTAAGGGGGAGTCTGGGTGGCTCAGTCTCGGTGTGTAAGTTCAAGCCCCGCATCAGGTTCTGTCTGTGCTTGACAGTGTGGAGCCTGCCTGGGATTCTCTCTCTCCCCCCTCTCTCTGCCCCTTGCTGCACTCTCTCTCTCTCTCTCTCTCAAGATAAATAAATTTAAAAAAAAGAAAAAGAAACAGAAATAGAAAGTCGAACAGAGGTTCCAGGGGAGCTGGGTAAGCGGGTTAGTTTTCACGATCACACGATCACGGGTCACCGTAACAAATTTAATAACAAAGAAAACGTTTGAAATGCTGGGAGAACTACCAAAATGTGACACAGAGACACGCAGTGAGCAAAAGCTGTTGGAAAAATGACACTAACAGACTTGCTTGATGCAGAACTGCCACAAACCTCCCATTTGTAAAACAAAACGAAACACAGGACCGGTGCGCAAAGCACGATAAAGGGAGGTATGCCTCTACACTTACAAGCAGCCAAGATGGTAACGTTTATGGTATGTGTATAAAAAAGGCTTCAAGGGGCGCCTGGGGCACTCAGTGGGTTAAGCGTCCGACTCTGGATTTCGGCTCAGGTCATGGTCTCATGGTTCAGGAGCTGATGACCTTTGCATCTCCGAGGACTTCAGCACAGAGGGAAAGGTAAGGATTGCTGATTGAGAATTTCTCCTGGCGCTGGCTGCAGAGACGGTGCCCGTCAGCCCGCACGCTGGTTTCCACCTGATAAGCTGTCCTGGGTCAGCCTAAGACGGAGGCGACTGATCTGATATTGAGCAACTCCGGTCATTAGTCGAGACTTCAACTCCTCACTCAAACTCCCCAGCACGTGCTGGAAGCTCAGGAATCCCCAAGTCTTCACTCGACAGTCACTGTCCTCACACAGCACAGCACAGCCCAGCCCGGAGGGACCGGGGATCTGCGGAGCACTGCACGGGGAGTGCTCTGGAGTCTGGAGTGGAGCCAGGGAGGCTGTGCAGTGTGGGGCACTCGACCGAAGGGGAGCCTAGGAGCACGGCCTCACTCAACTGCTTGGCCAAGTGTTAGGCTAACCCACGCTCACCACTGCCTGCTGGAGGGGCGTCGACGCTCACTTGGCCGAAGGTATCGGGCCACCTGTTTAGTTAACGCAACACCCCAGTGCGATCAGCGTTTCCAGGAGGTCTTTGAGCCTCCAGCACACGCAGGACTCAGGTTGGCAAGTGCAGTCCCCGGGGAGGCTCCCCGTGACCGCCACTCAAAGCCCATGTGGCTCTACTTTGCAGACAAACCAGCCGGCTTTGATACCTGGGTTCTCCAGAAGGGGAACAGGACGGGCGGCAAGTGTGAGAGGAAGCTCCGGGTGTAAGAGAGACAGTGGAGGCGGCCGTTAAACGCATGGCAGCAACCTGAAGCGACGACGGACATAGCAGGAACCAGGAGGAGGACCCGATACGGTGGGCCCACGGACTCTGGGCACGGCCCAGCCTCTCACCAGCCAACACACCACCACCCAAAGCCAAGGCCGACAGAGAAGTAAGGCGTCTGCGGAGCTGATCACAGACCAGGAGAGAGCCTGGTGATGAACACGTCAGACGACGCTTGCTGGGAACAGACGAGACACAAGCTTGGACAGCAGGAGGGCCCTCCTCACCCAGGAGACCAGGACAACCCCAAAGCCCAACGATATCAAGGGGTGGGGCACGGATGCAGGGCAGGAACTCTCTCACGCTCCGCCAGGGGAAGCAGGGCTTGGGAGAATCACTTTGGAGAGCATTTTGCCATTTTCTTTTTTAAAAAAAATTTTTTTAACGTTTATTCATCTTTCAGAGACAGAGAGTGAGTGGGGGAGGGGCAGGGAGAGAGGGAGACACAGAATCCGAAGCAGGCTCCAGGCTCCCAGCTGTCAGCACAGAGCCCGAACTCGCACACGCTGCGAGATCATGACCTGAGCCGAAGTCAGATGCTTGACCGATGGAGCCACCCCGGGTGCCCCGATTTTGGTGTCTGATAGTGTCACATCTGGGAATCTGGTAGCTGCACAGGGACATTCACCGGGATAGAGGAAACACAGGAAAACAGCCCGAACATCCATCAGCAGAACAGAAACATAAAACGTGACAAATCCATTTGAAGGGTTACTGCGCATAGTGCGTGGCAGGAACGAACTAGCACTAATGAACAGCGGCAGACCTCAAATCCGCGGTGGAAAAAACACAGGCTGCATAGCCACGTGCCAGTATCAGACATTTATAGACGTTACAAACACACAGAAACAAAACCCCATGCTTCTCAGGGGATGTACTTGGGGATGTACTCCTGGGACTTGGAAACCAAACTCACACCGGCAGGTGCAACAAGTCAAGGGAGCTTTGTTTCAATCGATGCATGATTATCTTTTATTTCTGTGTTTTAAGACAGATGCATGATTATCTTTTATCTCTGTGTTTTATTTCTGTGCATTCCAAAGGGAATGCAGAAAAGGCCAGACCTAAAACGACAAATACTGCGTGGTTCCACTTGGGTGAGGTCGCCAGAGTGGTCAGACTCCAAGACAGGGAGAGGGTGGGAGCCAGGGGCCGGGAGGTTAGTGTTTCTGGAGACAGGGCCTCCGTTTTCGGAAGATGAAACTTCCGAGGATGGAGGCTGGTGATCACACAACAATGTGGACCCGCTCGACGCCACCGGATGGGACACTTACAACCAGTTAAAACTGTCATCATTTTTGTTTTGTTTTTTTAAAGAGGGAGAGAGAGAATCCTAAGCAGGGTCCACACCCGGTGGGGAAGCCGACACGGGGCTCAATCCCACAACCCTGGGATCAGGATCACGACCTGAGCCTAAATCAAGAGTTGGACACTCACCCAACTGAGCCACCAGGTGCCCCTTAACTGTTTTTGGGGGGGGGGGTGGCCCTAGGTGGCTCAGTCGGTTGGGCATCTGATTTTTGATTTCAGCTCAGGTCATGATCTCATGGTTTCGTGAGTTCGAGCCCAGCATCTGGCTCCGCAATGGCAGCACGGAGGCTGCCTGGGATTCTCTCTCTCTGTCCCTCCTCGGTTCACCTGTCTCTGTCTCTCTCAAAATAAATAAACTTAAAAAAAAAAAAACAGTTGAAACAGTAAACTGTGCTATGTATATACATCTCACGACGAAAAAGAACGCAGGGCCGTATGACCCGAAATCCAACATACGTATTATTAAGCAAAAAAGCAAAGCACATATCAGAAAGCGCACAGGAGAAAATACTGTGTGTCTGTTCATTTGTGAAAAAAGAAAACACAGAACGAATCACTGAGAACTGACAAGACCAGTTGTCTGAGGGGGGGACGGGGTGGTAGCGAGGCGGAGGGAGGGGGCGTGGGGCGGCGCTTCTCCGAGGCCGCCGTCTGATAGAGCCCTGACTCTGAGCGCCACAGCAAGGCTCGGCTTCAGGTACGGAAACACGGGACAAATACAACCTACCAGGACGCGGTGCGAAGGCAAAATGCTACGTGACACAGCGATAAAGGACCCTGACTGCATGACAAACAAGTGACATGAGCACACTGAAGGGGTGGGGTGCAAAGAACAATCCTGAGTAACTCCGGAAAGCAGGGACCGCGGGGGGAGGCCAAGAGCGTGAATACAGATTATCCTCCAGGCTCCAGGCGGTGGGCTGGCGATTTCCAAACTGCCTTAGGTGTGCGCCCGAGGGCGGAGCGAACCAGCAAACACCCTGTGGATGGTGACACTCAGACTGTTCAACGACAGGGAGGGAGGTCGTGAGGAAGGAAGAGGAGTCTGCGGGAACGGGAACCCCGGGCTGCTGGGCTGGACGAGACGCGTCATATGAACCTGTCTTTGATGTGGATGCAAACGGGCGACGGGGACACACAAATATGGATGTGTGTAAGGACATACACACATCGGGGCGTCTGAGTGGCTCCGTCAGTTGAGTGTCCGAGTCTTGGTTTCGGCTCAGGTCATGGTCTTGCGGTTCATGACACCGAGCCCAAGTCAGGTTCTGCACTGACAGTGCGAAGCCTGCTTGAGATTCTCTCTCTCTCTCGGCCCCTCCCCCACGTGCACAGGGGCATACCCACTCTCTCTCCTAAAATAAATAAATAAACATTTAAAAAAAGAACACGTAGGGGTGCCTGGGTGGCTCGGTCGGTTAAGCGACCGACTTCGGCTCAGGTCATGATCTCACAGGTCGCGAGTTCGAGCCCCGCATCGGGCTCTGTGCTGACAGCTCAGAACCCGGAACCTGCTTCAGATTCTGTGTCTCCCTCTCTCTCTGCCCCTCCCCTGCTCTCACGTGTGCAGGCGCTCTCTCTCCCTCAAGAATAAACATTTTAAAAAATTAAAACAAAGTAAAACAAAACAAAACAGAACACACACACCTCAATTTCCTAGTGCGTCCATAAGGGGGCCTGGAGGCGGTGACACCCCAGCAGCAGTGAGCATACCCCACACCCGGCCTTGGTTTCTAATTCCAGCCTCTAATAAAAGGAGCCAGGCTCCATGAGGAAATGGTGGATTCCAGGGCTGGGCCTGGAATATCTTGTAGTGATAGAAACGTAAGGAAAAGGAAGAAAGGAAGGAAAAGCTCAGAAAAGGAAGGGGCACGTCGAAGGGGGCACAGGACCCAATCTGAAAGAACAGGCCCACGGCCAAATCTGGAACGATCTGTGCAACCCACGAACGGTGTGAGCGTGACAAAAGCCCGCCGAACGAAACGAGTACCCACGAGTCCATGCTGATACAAGTAGATGCTGAGCAAGTAAGGGAATGCGGAGAGGGGACAGGTTCCTTCTCAGAGCACAGCTCCGTTAACAAATGTGGGAGGAATGAAGGAAAAAGACAACCATCACAGCCAGACGTCAAAGTAAAGCAGCTGTCACTAGAAAGATCCATCGGTGGATGCCAAGATGAGCGGGAAAACTCCGACGAGAACCAGGGTATCTGCAGACTCTGTAAGTATCTCCCCACGAGACGCTGCTTCATTCGAAAGGGAATAACGAGACTTTACAGCCGGGGGACCCGCAGACACCAATGAGAAGACGTGACAGCACCCCGTGTCCCTGGCGCACCACGCCGAGGACACGGCGTCACCGTGGGTGACGACGGACATCCTACCAAACACCTGGCCCGTGCTCTGCACAAAGCGTCAAGGTCACGAGAGACCAGGAGAGACCGAGGGCTGTCACGGGCCGAAGGCTAAGACGACGTGACTACCACTGTGACGAGGGCTCTGAATCAAACCCCGGGACGGGAAAGGACCAGGGCAGGCACTGAGGAAACCCTAAGGGTCACTCCTCATCTGGACGACCGCACCGTGGGGACGTGTGCGCTTGGCGGGGGGGAGCCCTCTGCAGTCCGGCTCCGTGGAACTCGACCGTGGGGCAGCGGGAGCGCCCAGGTGAGGCGCCGCCGCGAAAGGGAGCTGGCCCTCGTTCTCATGCCACCTCCGCGGGCGCCCTCTCGCCCCAGGAAGCGGCCGCCTCTGCGCCACGCCCTCGGGAGGAGCCGCGTCACCGGCGCGCCCCCCACCCCAGCCCCGCGCCCACTCACCTCCGGAGCAGGGACTGCTGCAGGCTCTTGCAGGTGGCCAGGGACTCCCCGGTGAACATGTGACACACGACGACGTGCAGGCAGCGCGCCATGAAGGCCAGCACGGCCTCGGGCTGGAGGGTGCCGCTGCGGGACACCAGGCAGAGGCGCTGCAGCGCGGAGCACTGGCTCAGCGCCTGGAAGAACTGGGCGTTGGCGCTGAAGTAGGGCTGCTCCAGCCTGCGGGGAGAGAGGGCGGCGTGAGCCCACGCTGCTGCCGGACCCCCGCGCGGGGCAGGGGGAGAGGGGGAGCCTCTCGCGGGGCGCCAAGCGGGTCTCTGGGAGCCAGACCCAGACCGGCTGTCCCCACGCCTGTCTACGCCACAGTCCCCCGGGGCATCGGGAGGAGACACAGACCCCAGGGCCTTCCCAGCTGATCCCGAGTTGGGGGCAGACCCTGGAGGCCCGACACGACGGGCGAGCCACCGTACAGACCCCAGCCGGCCACTGCCCGGAGCCTGGAGACCCGCACGCTGGCTGGGCTGGCCGCTCGGCACCCCACCCACCTCAAACGCTGACCTGTCGGGCAGGGGGCAGGGAGCCGCGCTTACATGGGATCCCAGCCACACACTACTGCCCGCGCCTGTGACACACAAAGACAGGCTGAGGGCAGTGGAGGGGATCTGGAGGCTGGGGCCACTCCGGCCATGGAAGGGAAGGCGGCAGATCCCTAGTCCTTCCGCCACGGAAGGAGAGGCGACACCGGGCAGGTCCCCAGTCCTCCCGCCACGGAAGGGGAGGGGACACCGGGAAGGTCCCCCCACAGATAGGGGCTAAAGGCAAATAAGAGCCAATCTACAAAACCGGGACCTCGGCCACAGACAACCACGACAGATGGGAAGTGCACCAGGTCCCACCTGCTTTAGAAAGACGGACGAACAGAGGGGTGCCAGAGTGGCTCCGTCGGTTGAGCACCCAACTCTTAATTCTGGCTCAGGCAGTGATCTCGCAGTTTGTGAGTTCGAGTCCCACACTGGGCTCTGCACTGAGCGCAGAGCCCACTTGAGATTCTCGTTCTCTCTCTCTCTCTCTCTCTCTCTTTCAAAATAAATAAAATTTAAAAGAAGTAGGGGCGCCTGGGTGGCTCAGTCAGTTAAATGTCCGACTTCGGTTCAGGTCGTGACCTCATGGTTCGTGGGTTCGAGCCCCATGTCGGGCCCTGTGCTGCCAGCTCGGAGCCTGGAGCCTGCTTCCGATTGTTTCTCCCTCTCTCTCTGCCCCTCCCCGGCTCATGCTCTATCTCTTTCTCAAAAAATAAACATTAAAAATATTTTTTTAATAAAAATAAACATTAGGAGGGGCGCCTGGGTGGCGCAGTCGGTTAAGCGTCCGACTTCAGCCAGGTCACGATCTCGCGGTCCGGGAGTTCGAGCCCCGCGTCAGGCTCTGGGCTGATGGCTCGGAGCCTGGAGCCTGTTTCCGATTCTGTGTCTCCCTCTCTCTCTGCCCCTCCCCCGTTCATGCTCTATATCTCTCTGTCCCAAAAATAAATAAACGTTGAAAAAAAATAAACATTAGGAAGGAAGGAAGGAAGGGGAAGGGGAAGGGGAAGGGAAGGGAAGGAAAGACAAGACACGAAGAGATGGGAGAGCCACAGTGGCTGTCGGACAGGGCCTTGGCACAGGCAGGAAGGAGTGCTGGAGCCTCCAGCCACAGGGATGAGAACAGGAAAGCGGTGTAGAGGACAATATTCCAGAGCCTTCCAGACCCTTCTGCGCACCAGCCGGAAAGCCTAGAGGGCAGACAGAGCGATGCGGTGGGGACACACGGTTGGAGGTGCTGAGGACAACGGACAGGGCAGTTCAGCACCAGCTGGGAACACGGCTGCGGAACCAGCAGATGCCCAGATGTGTGGCAGGACGCCGGGCCGCAGGCCAAGGGAGCCCTCCGGAATGCAAGTCGGAGGAAGAGCAGAGGGCCAGGGGAAGCTAACAGGATTGCGGGGGCTGCCAGGAGGAGGGCCGAGAGCCAGGAGAATGGGAAGAGAGGAGCTGGTGGGAGCTGTGTCCCCCCCCAACAGACAGGTGGCTGTCCTAGCCCCTGGCACCCGTGAACGCACCTTACTTGGAAACAGGGTCTTTGCAGGTGGGACTTCGTTAGGATGAGGTCGTGCTAGACTAGGGGGGCTGTAATCCAGTGGCCAGTTCCTTACAAGAAGGCCATGCAGAGGCACAGCCACACAGGGACACCCAGGGAGAGCGCCATGTGACCGCAGGCGGGGACTGGAGTGACACGGCCACAAGCCAAGGACTGCCAAGCACTGCCAGCAACCACCTCTAGAAGCCAGGGGACATGCCTGGCACAGGGGCTCCATCAGAGCCTCTAGGAGGAACCAGCCCTGCTGACGCCTGCAGCTCAAACCTCTGGCTCTCAGAACTGTACGTGAATCCAGGGCGCTCGGGTGGCTCAGTCGGTTGGGCATCCGACTTTGGCTCAGGTCATGATCTCACGGTTCGTGGGTTCGAGCCCCACATCGGGCTCTGTGCTGACTGCTTGCTCAGAGCCTGGAGCCTGCTTCGGATTCTGTGTCTCCCCCTCTCTCTGCCCCTCTCCTGCTCACACTCTGTCTCTCTCTCAAAAACAAACATTTTTAAAAATTAAAAAAAAAAAAAAAAACCTGTGCGTGAATCCGCTTGTGTTGTGGCGGTTTGTGAGAGGAGCCCCAGGACCCTAACGCAGAGGCCGAGCAGACTCACAGATACCTCCCTGGTCAGTTACACACACGCCCAAGACAACCACGTGAGCAGAGACCAACGTGCGTCCCCCTGTGTAAGACCTTCCCAGAGAAAAACGTAAGGATTATCCCTGGAGAGCAGAGCTCGGCTCCAGAAACTTCCTTATGTCACTGCCTTCAGCAGGACTTCCGTCCATCTCAGATACACACGGTCATCACTTGATGCTTTTATTTTTTTTTCCACTTGATGCCCTTAAAAAGCTTGCTCGGAGCCTCTGTCCCCCTCTTTCTGCCCCCCCCCCCAAAAAATAAATAAACATTTAAAATAGGGGCGCCTGGGTGGCTCAGCCGGTTAAGCATCCAACTTCGGCTCAGGTCATGATCTCACGGTCCGTGAGTTCAAGCCCCGCGTCGGGCTCTGTGCTGACGGCTCAGAGCCTGCAGCCTGCTTCAGATTCTGTCTCCCTCTCTCTTCTGCCATTTTGCCACTCACGCTCTGTCTCTCAAAAATAAACGTCAAAAAAAATTTTTTTAATTAAATAAATAAACAGCTTGCTCCGAGGGGCAGGGGAGTAAAAAAGAACAAAAAGCAGCTCGCTCCGGCTGCCGTGGGGGTGTCGCCGGTCACCTGGCCAGAGCGGCTCCAAGGCTGTGGCAGCACACGGGGAAGAAGCTCGTGGAGGCCCGAGCAGCAGGGCAGTGGCCGTGGCCAGCGGGGGGCCTGGATGGATGATGCGGATCTGGGCCCGTGCGTGGGGAACCGCAGCCCACGGAGGGGCCCGGCAGACAGCGGAGGCCCACAGCCAGCCGAAACCCGCTGCCTCCCGAACGCGGGGCAGGGGGTAAAGGGGCAGAGGACAAGATTTGTCAGGAAGGTGCTTCCCTGCCCCTACCAGGCTTCATCGGTCTTTGGGTCGCCTCCATCTAAACCGGATGACTGACAACAGGACACTGTACAAGGGCGGCCACCCGGCAGCAGGCAAAGTCCTTTCTCCGGGAGCCTCCAAGGCCACCGACGGACTCGAGACAGATGGCGGGAGAGACTCGGCCGGCCCCCGTGGGCAGCCAGGCCCCAGAGACCAAGTGCAGGACTGCGCCCGGCCGGGCTGCAGCCTCCACTGAGAGGACACTGCTGTGCATGCACTGGGTGCCACTGTCCCTCTCCCTAGGACCCCCTAAGTGTCCCCAAGGCCGGCCACGCTAATCCACCTAGCAGCTCCTCCCAGGGCCCAGGCGCCGCGCAAAAACTCCTCACAGAAACCCAGGTCAGACCCGGGAGAGTCTGTCTCTCTGAGTCATGGCCCTGCCTGGGGCAGACGCAGACCCCCCCCCCCCTGCATCCCCCCCTCCGCCAGCGGCTGCCGGCAAGACCTCCATCCCTATGCAGGATCCACAGAGACCTCCCGGCCAGGTTGGTGACCTCCTGGGAGGTCTGCCGACAAGGCGGTAAGCAGTCGTGGACGCTCATAATAAAAGGAGACGTTTCCAGGATGAGCAAGAAATGCCCACCCCCATCCCAACAAGGCAGAGGGTCTGCTCTGGGGACAGAGTGTCCCCATCCAAGCCCCCACGTGGAGGGAGACCCGAAATGCTCTGAATGCAACACCTTCAGAACGGCTGATCCAACCAGGACTGGGTGTAGGGCAGTGGATGGGCACTCCCCAGTTCTCAAAGCCTAAAAAGACCCAATTGGTCATGCACTAGGTCCCCATCACCCCGACACCTGGGGACACTACCAAGTTCCAGGACAAAAGGAGAGAGGTTTTCAAAAAGGGGTCTTTGAGGAAAAAAAGAGCAATCCCAGCTATTTACAGCAGCCACCCGACAGAATACCCCCCAACAATGGAATGTTCTAACCTGAGCTGTGCAGTAGGGGAGCCACCACTCACTGAAATGTGGTTCATGAGACAGGTTTTTAATTTTATTTTATATTTATGGGTGCCTGGAGAGCTCAGTCGGTTAAGCATCCGACTTCGGCTCAGGTCATGATCTCACCGATGGTGGGTTCGAGCCCCAGGTGGGGCTCTGTGCTCACAGCAAAAAGCCTGGTTGGGATTCCCTGTCTCCCTCTCTCTGACCTTCCCCCACTCTCAAAAATAAACACTGGGGTGCCTGAGTGGCTCAATCAGTTAAGTGTCTGACTTCAGCTCAGGTCATGATCTCACGGCTTGTGGGTTCGAGCCCCGTGTCGGGCTCTGTCCTGACAGCTCAGAGCTTGGATGGAGCCTGCTTTGGATTCTGTGTCTCCCTTTCTCTCTCCTCCTGCCCCGCTGGCACGTTGACTCTCTCTCTCTCTCTCAAAAATAAATAAACATCTTATTTTATTTACTTATTTTTTTTTGAGAGAGAGAGAAAAGAGAGAGAGTGCATGCACAAGAGGGGGAGTGGCAGAGAGAGTGAGAAAGACAGGATCCGAAACAGACTCCAGGCTCCAAGCTGTCAGCACAGAGCCCGACATGGGGCTCGAACCCACAAACGGTGACCTCATGACCTGAGCCAAAGTCAGATGCTCAACCGACTGAGCCCCCAGGTGCCCCGAGCTTCTGACTCTTGATCTCCAGGTCACAAGTTTGAGCCCCACATTGGGGGTGGAGATTACTTTAAAAAAAACAAAAAAATGTATACGAGTAGAAATACTACTAAGCTCCCGACACTAACGTTGTGGGGAGGACAGTGGGTCCTTCTAGAGTACGATCACAAGAAGTCTCACGTTCACTCCCCCATCGACAGTGGAGACTCAGGACGTGTGAGGGAAGAGAAGAGTGGCACTCAGTGTGTGGCAGGAGGGAGGGAGCCCCTGGCAGGGCTGTTCTGGGCTCCAATGCTAGAGAAAGGACCCCCCGGGGCAGCCACAGCCATCAGAGATCCGACGCCAGCAGGTGCCCCTTGGCAGAGATGTGAACACGGGCCTCCCCGTGAACCCCCAGACCCACTGAACGAATTTCATCGGTAAGGAAAGGACTCCAAGAGCCGTGAGCAGAGAGCAGTGCCTCTCCGAGAAGCAAAGGTGGCTGTGTGCAGTCCTCGTTTACCCAAAGGAAGGCCAAAGTAACAGCCAAAGTCATGCAGGGCCCAGACGGAAAGCGAATGTCATCCCGGTTATAAGCGTGAATTTTCTGAAAAGTTGACTTTCCTTGAAAAAGAAGCCTAAATACACTATTTCATTCTATCTTTCAAAGGCAAATTATTCTCTTTTTTAAATATTTAAAAAATTTCTCTTTTCAATTTGAGAGAGAGAGAGATGGAGGGAGAGAGAGGAAGTGTGTGCACACGCAAGCAGGGGAGAGGGACACAGAGAGAGAGAGAGAGAGACAGACAGACAGACAGACAGAGAGAATATCCGAAGCAGACTCCACACTCAGCTTGGAGCCTGACTCAGGGCTCAATCCCACGACCCTGGGATCATGACCTGAACTGAAATGGAGAGTACGACGCTCAACCGACTGAGCCACCCAAGCGCCCCTATTCTTCTTCTTTCTTTAATGTTTATTTGCTTTTGAAAGATAGAGTGCAAGCAGGGGAGGGGTGGAGAGAGAGGGAGACGGGGGATCCCAAATGGGCTCTGAGCCGTCAGCACAGGGCCTGACACAGGAGTCGAACCCACAAACCATGAAATCATGCCCTGAGCCAAAGTTGGTTGTTTAACCGGCTGAGCCACCCAGGCACCCCAAAGGCACCCCTACTCTTTTAAAAGTCCTAAGGTAAGCATCCCTTTGCAGACCTGAAAGTGGGAAAACGGGAGGGGCTGAAGTCCAGAACCCTGACCGCGGTCTCTGGCTCGTCCCTGAGGAAGAACAGGCCTGTGGCACTCTGGCCACTAGGTGGCGATGTGGGTCCATGCTACCCACTGGAGACCCAGCGGATCTTGGTTTCAAACCAAGTAAACAGAAGTGTGTTCACACAGCCTTTTAAACAGTTTTCAACCAGCCGGCCACTTCCGGGCTCTCCCACTCTGAAGGAAGCCACCCGTGACAGGTGTTTGGGATGGGGGCAGGCCTGTCCACTCCACCAGCTGCCTGGACAAGGAGGGGGTGGCCTGTCCAAACCTCCCCCCGGCTCCCCGCACGGCCTGGTGGCAGAAACGGCCGGGTGTCAGGGGCTGCCAGTGCCTGCCCTCTGGTCAGACGGTGAGGAAAACGATCCACCGGAATCACTTTTGCCTCGGGAGGCAGCCGTCCCCCTCAGGCGTGCCTCAACCTTCCGCTCAGGGAGGATCTGGCCTCCAAAGCCCACTCCCCGAAAGGCAGCCTGGTCTCCTGAAGGTTCTGTGGGCACAGGAAGGCGCTCGGGGGGCGTCCCCTTATCAGCCCACCCACCTCCGGAGGGCCCGGGCCTCGAGGGCGGTCCTGGGACGACCTCCAGGGCCTGGCTCCACACCAGCCCTCTCA
The DNA here is from genome assembly GCF_016509475.1 of Prionailurus bengalensis. NCBI lineage: Eukaryota > Metazoa > Chordata > Mammalia > Carnivora > Felidae > Prionailurus > Prionailurus bengalensis. The sequence continues at coordinate 4,821,981 of NC_057357.1, forward strand.
CTTCCGCCCAGACGCCGCCCTGGTTCTGAGGTCGCGAGCAGCCCAGGGTGACTCAGGGTGATGCCTTCCCCTCCCTCCCCCAGGAGGCAGGGCTTCATCAGCCCTGGGAAAGAAGGCGCCCTGCTCTGTGCGGCGTGGGCTCCTCTCCCTGCCGAGGTGCGTGCGAAACGCGAGGCGCTGTCAGAACGACGTGTTCCCGCACCACCTCCCCGCGGGAGCGGTCCTGGCTGCGTGGAGGCCGCGCCCCGCCAGGAGTCCTGATGGGCCTCGCTGATGGGCACAGTGGTGGCGGCACCGGCCACCCCGGGGACGTTCTGCCGGGAAGTGCGGGAGCTGCCCGGGGAGATGTAGCGTGCCAGTGTCTCCGGAGCACCGGACGCCATCTCCTTTCTGCAGCTCCTGCCCACGGCAGGCGGGCAAGTGCCACCTGCTCCTGTCCCTCAGCCTCCCTGGGCTCGGCTTGCCGCAGAAGGCGAGAATCCAGGGGAACGGGGCCATTTGGCTGCGTTTTAGAAACCGGTGTTTGTTCTGAACAGGCAGTACCCGGCTCTGATCGGACATGGTTCTCGGCAGCCAGCGTGCACAGAGAGTCCATTATGAGCAGCGGTCAAGTTCCCGGGCCGACCTACAAAACCCATCTAGCCCGGGCCCCACAGGCCTCCCCGGCCACCGAACTCCCGCACAGCCTTGCTCCTGGGGAGGACCTGAGCCACAAGGGTCACGTTCCAGCTGCAGAAGCCACTAGGGACCACTAAATGCTGCTGTGTTACCCCGCTCAACGCTCAACAGGCCCTGTGAGGCAGGAAGTGCCACAGACCAGCTGTGTGGCTCAAGCAAGCTCCTTAATCCTCTGGGCCTCACTTTCCTCATCTGCAAAAGGGGACAATAATAGCTCTACTCCCGGCGGGGGGGGGGGGGTCGTTCAAAACGTCAAAGGAGTCAACACCTACGAGTGCGGGAAAAACAGCTGGCAGCCGTCACAAGTACACCAACAGGATCCAACAGCAGTCACTTCCTACAGTCCCTTCCTCTAGCTTCTGGAACACCTTCCCCCTCCATCTGCTGGCTCCCTACCGCCCTGCCGGCTCCTGCTCAGTCGGCTTTGCTGATTCTTCCTCCACCTCCTGACTGGGTGACCCCGCGCCCGGTCTGTGGTCTGCTTAGTCCCACGTGCTGGCTGGAGTCCACCGCCTCTCAAACGCCGGGACACACGTGTACAGCTGTGCCCCACAGCCTCCCCATCGCAGAGGATGACGACCGCATCAGCTCAATGCTCGTGCCAAAAGCGTCAGCATCATCTGGACCCATCCTTGACCCCTCCCACCCGCCCCACGTATCTGATCAATCAGCAAATTCTTGGGTCTCTCCCTGAACGTCTGACACGGCCTCCCCGACAGTGACAGCGCCCCTGCTCCTGCCCTGGCCCCAGTCTATTTCAGTACAGCGGTGTGACCTGCCCTTCTGCTCCCCTCCAGTCACACGGGCTCCTGGCTGCTCCCAAAACACCCGACACACCCCATCTCAGGACCCTGGCATTAACTCAGCTCTGTCCAACAAAACCTTGTGTGCAGACGGGAACAATCTCCATGTGTGTTCTGTCCAACATGGAAGCCACCAGCACATGAGGTTCCTGACCAGCTGAAATGTGGCTAATATCGCTGAGGAACTGTACACTTGATTTGATTCCATTTTTACTCATTTAAAAGTAAGTGCCGGCTGGCTCAGTCGGTCAAGCGTCCGACTTCGGCTCAAGTCATGATCTCATGGCTTGGGGGTTCGAGAGCCGTGTCAAGGCTCTGTGCTGACAGCTCAGAGCCTGGAGCCTGCATTAGATTCTGTGTCTCCCTCTCCCTCTGCCCCTCCCACGCTCACACTCTGTCTCTCTCAAAAATAATAAACAACCAAAAAAAAAATGAAGTAAGTCACGTGTGAGGTGCCTGGCTGGCTCAGTTGGAAGAGCATGCACCTTTTGACCTTCGGGCTTGTGAGTTCATGCCCTAGGTTGGGTGTAAAGATTACTTAAAGTAAACAAAACAAACAAACAAACTTTAAAAAATAAATAAAGTGATTCGCAGACACTACCAACTGATGCGACTCGTTCTGCCTGGTCGGGGAATGTTCTTCCCAGGTTCTACTTTGCTAATGCAACTTCGTGAATTTTCTCAAATCTCACCTTCCTGGAATCTGCCACCTGCCCTCCAGCATCCCTCACCCTGCTCTCCTTTGTCCTCCCCGGCATCTGTTCTTCTCTAATAAACCACATTCTTCCCTCCGTGCACTGTTGGCCCACTTTCCCCACTGGAATGTAAGCTCCCCACAGACAAGGAGAGAATTCTATGCCTAGAACAGAACCCAGAATAACAGGTGTTCACACATTTGCTAGATGGAAAAAGAATTATCATGGGTCGGGGTGCCTGGGTGGCTCAGTTAAGCGTCCGAGTTTGGCTCAGGTCATGATCTCATGGTTCTTGAGTCTGAGCCCCACATCGGGCTCTGTGCTGACAGCTCAGAGCCTGGAGCCTGCTTTGGATTCTGTGTCTCCCTCTCTCTCTGCCCCTCCCCTGCTCAGGCCTGCTCTCTCTTTCTCTCAAAAATAAATAAACATTAAAAAAAATTTTTTTAGGGGCGCCTGGGTGGCTCGGTCGGTTAAGCGTCCGACTTCAGCCAGGTCACGATCTCGCGGTCCGTGAGTTCGAGCCCCGCGTCAGGCTCTGGGCTGATGGCTCGGAGCCTGGAGCCTGTTTCAGATTCTGTGTCTCCCTCCCTCTGTGACCCTCCCCCGTTCATGCTCTGTCTCTGTCTCAAAAATAAATAAACGTTAAAAAAAAAATTTTTTTTTTTTAATTTTTTTTAAAGAATTATCATGAGTATTATAGGTGCTAACCCTGTTCTGTAGGCCTTACAGGTACAAACTGCTTTGCTCTCACCAGCCCCACTTTACAGGTGGAGGATCTAGGAGCAGGGTGAGGCAGGCAGAGCCAATCCGAAGGGGGCCTGTGTTAGGCGTCCAGCAGCCCAGGGAGCCGGCAGCACCTGCCATGTCCAGGTACCCCCACAGGCAGCAGACATGTAACGCTGTGGACGTGAGGCAGGCATTTGGGGGAGAGATTCTGACTACTTTGACTTATTAAATTAGGTGCTGTATTTTACTTAATTTCATTTTCATCGACTTCCGTTTTTATCAAACACTCCCGGACGATGACCAAACACTCCCCAACAGCACGGCCAGAAAAGGCACAAGGTTTAATGGGTTGGCAAGAAAGAAAAAAGAAAAAAACAAAAACAAAAACAAAACCCCAATCGCAAAGAGGAGAGATCCAGAAATACCTTGACTCAGAATTCAGTGAAATTAGAACTCAGGTGTTCACCCGCCCCCAATTTTGGGGAATGTTCAATTCCTCCTAATCTCAAGACTCCCAACAGGTTAACAGGGTTGCAGACCCGGGGAGTTTTCTGTTTGCTAAATATATATCAGGACCCATCTGCAGCTTTGAGCGAAATGTGGCCCGCTGACCGCACGCTGATCACCGCTCCTTCCAGAAAGGCCAGCGATGTGACGGCAAAGGCCCAAGAAGAAGCAAGGAGGGACAAGGCACTGGACAGAGAAGGACCAGTGGAGGAGGGAGCAGATTCCTGCTGCTGCAGATACAGAGGCAAGAAGACAGGCATCCAAGCCTCTAACGTCAGACAGGCCCGTCCCGTGAAGACGGTGGTGGAGGGGGCCGCCTGCTGCAACCAGGGCCCCTCCTCCGTCCCCGGTGGCTGATGCCACACCCCAACCTGGCAGGAGAGGTGCCCAAGCCAGAGAAATTAACAGAGAGGATGGAATTTGGGCCACAAGGCACAGGTGGGCAGGAAGGGGGACATCAGGGGGGTGGCAGGAAGTAAAGAGCAGGCCTGCGGTCCTCGCTCCTCCAACCTACCCGGGCACTCCGCACCTGCAGCAGGACAGAGGGTCCCAAAGGTCCCTGCAATGGGAACAGCAACGCTGCCCATCGAGCGTCCTTAACCGTTTCGTGATGTCTTGTATCACCTCTGGGCAAGGCCGAACGTGGCTGGGGAGGCCACGGCCAGAGCCAGGCACACACTGCACCTCGAAGTTCCCGGGAAGTTAACTTTGACTCAGGTCTAAACCAGGGGGTTCTAACAACTCAGCATTACGATTCTCGAAGCAAGGGTAACTGGAACGCACGGGACACGGCATGAACAACTGCCCCCTCCCCAAATACGGGGTTCCGTGGACACTCGGGCTAACGACCGAAGCCGCACATCCAGGGTGTGTGGATCCGACACAGCGGGAAAACACCGAGGCCTACTCACCCCGCTCTGCCGGGTCGGATCCTGGGATTCTCACCCCCGAAGGCAGGGCCTCAGGAGCCGCAGTGTGGATCGCGCTTGGAGGGAGAATGGACAGACGGCAGGCACAGCCTGCAGAGGACCCCTAGAAGGCTCCAGAGCGGGAGTGGCCAAGCACTCAGCCGGCTCCATTTCCTGTCAGAGGACGCCTTCTGAGGGGAAAGTGGAAGCCTGCAAAGGCACAGTGGTTTCCATTTGGCACGACCTGGGGCTAAGGTCAAGCTCTGGAGTTCGAGTGAGCTGGGTGAACATCAGCTCCTCCTTCAAGCTTCCATTACTTCGTCTATGAAATGGGAACGATGAAGGGCTGTCACGGGGACTAGACGGTGCCTGACAGCCCCTGGCTTAGCACCTGGCACTCGGCAAAAACACAAAGTGCGCGCTGACCACTGTGGGGACAGTGACACACACACACACCTCAGTGCTCCTGCTCTCGCGCCACCCACCAGCCACCCCACAGCTCCAGCCTGACAGGGAGACCAGCTGAGTGACCTGAGCCTGGCCGCTACATCCTCCCCAACCTGAAGCCCCAGCAGAGCTGACATCCGCCCCACCATACCTTCCAGTAGATTCTGGGAAACAGTGTGATTTTTCAAGCTCAGTGCAATTTTTCAAGATCAGATCTGTCAAGATTTTCAAACATGTCTCAGGTCAACAAAGGCTTACCCTGTATTTATTTTTTTAAGTTTATTTTATTTTATTTTTAAAGCTTATTTATTTATTCTGAGGTGGGGGGGAGAAGTGGGGGAGAAGGGAGAGGGGAGAGGGGAGAGGGCAGAGGGGAGAGGGGAGAGGGGAGAGGGGAGAGGGAGAGAGAGAATATCCCAAGCAGGCTCCGCACTGTCAGCCCAATGCAGGGCTCAAATTCATGAAACTGTGAGATCACGACCTGAACCGAAATCAAGGGCCGACGCTTAACCCGCTGAGCCGCCCCGGCACCCCCAAAGGCTTACCCTTTCAATGCTCCCAAGAACCCCCCTCACTCCACGGCTCAATTCAGCGAGAGTCCACTGTGTCTGGACTCTTAGGACAGCAGCCTGGGTGGGTCCTGCCCCTCACCCTCTCCTCTCTCAGATCACCCCACCACCTCGCTCCGGGCCACTGTCACCTGCCTACAGCAAGCACCGCCCCCTTTCAGCGCCCCTGTCTCTGGCTCCTCCAGTCCAGGCGGGTGCCAGGGGGGGCCTTTCCCAGCTGGAGACGGGACTGCTCCCTCCGTCCGGCTCCCTCCGTCCGGCTGCCCGCCCCACCTCACCTGTGCTTTTGAGCACCCAGTGTGTTGGCAAGACCCCAGGGCCCCAGCACATGCCACCCGCTTTTCCAGAAAGCCTTGGCCTCGAGTCTCCTCCCAGCGCCCTCTGACTCTTGGCTTCAAAAAGCACACAGTCAGACGGAAAGCCCCGAGTTCGGCTCCTGGCACCACCCCTCACCAGCTCCGCTACGTGGGGCAACAGCCGTCTCCTGGGGTCGTCGCGAGGACTGACCAGGACCGCACACACAGCGGCATCTTCTAGAGCAACCACTCAAACGACCGCAGCGATGCGGACACGCCTGCCTCCCGCCCCGGCCTCCGCCCCCTGCTGCCTCCCTGAGTCCCGTCACCGCGCACAAGCCCCGGTCGGGCCCCACCGCCCCCCAGGCCCTCAGCCGCTAGAGGACAGCCCGCCTCTCCTCCACCCCGGCAGACGGGCAGCAGGTACGCGAACGTCTGCCACGCGAGGGCCCGAGCCGCTCACGTCCCCCTGCCGCCTCTCAAGCCTCCGAAGGGCCGGCGGCGGCCACGGCGGAGCCGCCAGGCCCCCTCACCTGAGGTCCTTCAGCCGCTTGCAATGCTTCAGCATGTCCGAGAGGGCGGACGTGTAGACCACCTTCCCCATCAGGCCCAGGTTGGCCAGCGACAGGGACTGCAGCTGCTGGCACTGCAGGCCGATGCTGACCAGCCCGGAGCCCGTCAGGATGCCGGGCAGCTGGGCCAGCGTCAGGTGCCTCAGGAAGGCCAGCTGGCCGACGGCGGCCACCTCCGAGTCCCCGACGCTCTGCGCCCGGCTGCAGGGCGGGAGGGAGTTGCGGATGGCGGGCTCGTTGCGCGGCATGGCGGAGGAGAAGCTGGACCCGATGAGCTCGAGGCGTTCCAGAAAGGGCACGTTCTTCAGCAGAGCCCAGAACACGGAGGAGGGCTGGGGGGCCGCCTGCCCCGGGAGGGGGCCAGAATACGACTGCACGCCGATGCGCACCTTCTTGCCGAAGCCGCGGGGCACGGCGTGCGGGGCGGGCTGGGCCGGGGCGCGGTCGGCCCGCGGTGCCGCCTCGGCCACGGAGCACACGGGCAGGGACAGGGAGCGCAGGCGGCGCAGCCGGGCCAGCAGCTGGCAGAGGTGGCGGCCCGGGCCGTCGGCGCTGTGGTGGTGGGCGGCCGACAGGTTGAGGTGCTGCAGGTTGTGGCAGGACGCCACGAGCGTCTCCAGGATGCCGCTGTCGATATCGTCCTCCGCCTTGCGGAGCAGCGAGTCCGGGGACAGGCAGTGCACGCAGCCGCTGAGGTTCAGGCTGGCCAGGCTCCGCAGGTCCCGCCCGCCGTTGATGACCCGCTGGATCAGGTGGCCGCCGGACAGGGCGCAGCGGCTGAAGCTGAAGTAGAAGGGGTTGTTGAACTTCATGTGCTGGAGGAGGGACGAGCCGTTGAGCCAGGACTTGGGCAGCTGCAGGGCGTCCAGCGCGACGTTGCGGGCCATGGAGTCCAGGAGGTTCTTGGTGGCCCCGCTCTCCGCGAAGCTGCCGGGCACGGAGATGAGGAAGGCGTGGAGGTTCTCGGGCGTGCGGTCGCTGAGCACGGCCAGGTAGAGCCGCACCACCTCCTGGTTGATGTAGCCGGGCGCCAGGCGCGCGTAGAACACCCGCAGGTTCTGGTAGTGGGGCACGTTGCTCTGGCCCACCATGAGCTGGCCCGACAGGACGGCGCCCTCCCGCGTGCGGTCGAGGATCTCGAAGTAGAGCAGCAGCTTCTCGAGGCTGGTGCAGCAGGGCACCACGCCGTACGAGGGCGTGTACAGCGTCTGCTTGAGCTCCCGCACGCGGCTCAGCGTGGCCTTGCACTCACCGCTCAGCTGGCCGGCATCGAAGCCGGGGCTCACGTCGATGGCCAGGGAGCGCAGGTGCTGCAGGGCCGACAGCATCTTGGAGAGGCGCACGGAGGTCAGGTGGCAGCCCGACAGGTTGACCTTCACCAGGCCGCGGCAGCGGGCGACGTGCTCGATGGTGGCGCCCGACAGCCAGTAGCAGCCGGCCATGTTGAGCTGCTGGATCTCGCGGCCGATCTCCTTCACCACCTGCTTCACCTTGTCCTCGCTCGCCTGCGGGACGGGACGGGACGGGACGGGACGGGGAGGGGCGGGGAGGAAGGAAAGGGGCTGAAGGCACCGGGGCGGCTCCTTCCGCTTCATCCCTCGGCCCACACCCTCCCCCTCAGCAGTGGACAACCCGGAGCCACGAGGGGCCCTGCAGGGGCTCTGCGCTCCAGCAGAGGAGGGACACCGGAGGGGAGAGCCGGCCCCTGCCTCCCCTCCCACCAGGCCTACCGGAAGCCAGCAGTCGAGAACCCCCAGCTGGGCGCGAATGTAAGCCGGTGCAGCGGGTGTGGAAAAGTGTGGTGGTGCCTCCTTAAGCTAAAGCCAGGGTTACCATGAGACCCAGCAACTCCACCAAGGGAACGGAAGACACAGGGACTCAATCCATGCCCGTCACGCACACGGCAGCACTACCCACAGCAACAACGGGTGGCAACAACCCAAACGTCCACCAACAGACAAAGGATAAACAAAACGCGGTCTACGCACGCAAAGGAGTACCATTTGGCCACACGGTGACGCTCTGACACGTGCCACAACATGGTGAACCTGGAGGACGTGACGCTAGGTGAAACAGGCCAGTCAGAGAGGATCCCATGGTGTGTGACTCCACTCACAGGAAATACCCACAATAGGCAAATTCACAAACGGAAAGCAGAGCAGAAGTTACTAGGGGCTGGGGAAAGGGGCATGGGGAGTCACCGCTTAACGGATCCAGAGTTTCCGTTCAGGGTGATGGAAAAGTTCCGGAAACACTGACGATGGCTGCACGACACCACAGAGGTAATCCTGCGTACCGGACACCGTCGTGCACTTAAAACCGGTGAAGACAGTAAGTGTTATTATGTGATGTGGGGGGGGGTGGGGGTGGGGTGGTTCGAATCACGTGATGAAGTCGTGGCCTGGAAACCCGACCTGGCTGTCGCTGCCCTTTACATCGTAAGCATTTTCACATCATTAGATATTCCTCAAAAATATTCCTCACCGCTTAGGTGAGCCACATTACGTCTGGTCACGGAAGCCAGCAGCCGACAGCTGCCCGTCCCGGCTGTGCCAGCGAGGCCTTCAGAAACCACACTGCCTCGAGCACCCGCACAAGTCACGTTCGTGCATCCCGATCACTGCTCTAAGCTAAACTCGCGCACACACAGCCGCTCAGGGGCAGGACACACGCATCGGAAATGCTCCAGATACACTGTGCCAGGGCAGATGCCCTTCCCTCTACAGGAAAGAACCCTCACAGGCAGGAAGCCTGACCCTGGCTCTGGGGAGTCGGCTCAGCTGCCCCCCACCCCCGCCCCCAGCAGAGAGGGGCACAGTGCATTCTCCCGTAAAGAGCCAAGCTCTGGAGGGGCCTCACTCTGGGTTCAAATGCACAGCTTCACAACAACAGTAAGGACACCTTCCCACAGTCTCCTAAAACTTGGGTCTAGGTCAAGTCCTCTATTTTTATCTTTAAGATATGTCATCAGTTGACTTTCAACAGAAGTTGCAAGGCAATCATACAAAAGAATGAAACCTTGCCATTTGTGACAACATGGATGGATCTAGATGGTTTAATGCCGAGGGAAATAAGTCAAATACCACATGATTTCACTCATATGTGAATTTAAGGAACAAAAAAGCAGGGGTGCCTGGGTGGCTCGGTCAGTTAAGCGTCCAACTCTTGGTTTTGGCTCAGGACATGATCTCGTGGTTGGTGGGTTCGAGCTCCACATCTTTGCTGATAGTGCAGAGCCTGCTTGGGATTCTCTCTCTCCCTCTCTGCCCCTCATCTTCTCACTCTCACACAAAAATAAATAAAACATTTTCTTTTTAATTTTAAAAAATAGGGGTGCCTGGGTGGCTTAGTCAGTTAAAGCATCTGACTTTCTGCTCCAGTCATGATCTCATGGCTTGTGGGTTCAAGCCCTGCATCAGGCTCTGTGCTGACAGCTCAGAGCCTAGAGCCTGCTTCGGATTCTGAGTCTCCTTCTCTCTCTCTGCCCCTTCCCCCACTCACGTTCTGTCTCTCTCTCTCTCGCTCAAAATAAATAAACTTAATAACAATAATAGTCAACTTTTTTAATTAAAAAATAAATAAATAAAAGAAACAAAAGAGCAAAGGCAAAAGAGACAGGCAGACAGACACACAAACCAAGAAACAGACTCTTAAGTACAGAGAACGAACTGATAACTGATGGTGACCTGAGGGGAGGGGATGGGGAAATGAGAGAAAGAGGTGACAAGGGTTAAGGAGCACACTTGTCATGATGAGCACAGGGTGACGTATGGAAGTGTTGAATCACTAAATCGTATACCTGAAACTAATATAACACTGTATGTTAACTATACTGGAATTACATATATATAGAATAAAAAAAAAAATTACAGGGCGATTTAACAAGGAAAGGATGACCCTGTCGATAAGTGATGTTGCAACCGTGAGGAGCCACATGCAAAAAAGGAGCCCTCGATCCCTACCTCACACCACATACAGAGATGACCACAACAGGGATCGGACGCATACCAGAAGAGCTAAAGCTGTAAGACTTCTGTAAGACAACAGCAGAAAATCTTCACGACCTCAGGTCTAACAAAATTTTCTTCAACACAAATGCGAAGCACACGAACTCAGAAAAAAAAATCAATAAATTGTACTTCGACTTAAATTCAAACACTTACGCTCTCAAAAGATCCCGTTAAAAAAAGAGGAAAGGCAAGCCAGACTGCGAGAGAAAGTACGACACAGGCACCCGACAAGGGACGCAGAGTACGTGAGAATTCCTGTAACTCCACGAGAAGAAGCCCTACACAGCTGCTTCGGGAAAGAAGATACACCAACAGCCCAGCCCCGGACGGAAACAGCACTGCTGCCATCCCAGCGCCCTTCCCCCCCGCGACGCCAGGTGAAAAGGCACAAGGCGACGCCCGCCCTGGCCGTCAGAGAGCGGCCTGGCGGGAAGGTCGCGCAGCAGCTGAAACCCGGCACGCGGCTGCTGGGGGGCGAGATGGGGCCTCCCCCGCACCACCGAAGTGCCAACACCCGCCGCGGACCCGGCAGCCCGCTCCTGGGGTACCTGCCGGGAGGTCGGCCTCCCTCCCAGCACCGCATCCACCCACCGAGCCTGCGCCCTCCCCCCCGGGGGCCACACCGGCCGCGCCTTCCGGTCTCTAGCTTTTATCACCTAACCATGTGTCTCGGAGGTTGAGCAGGTCAGGACTCGGAGCTCCCACCTTCTTTGTCACCAGCCGCACGGCGCCCCCCTGCCAGGCTGTGCCGGTCCTCGGAGGGGCACGTGGGCCGTCCCCATCCCCGCCCGTGGGCCAGCACCACCTCGCGACCCGCGCCTCACCTCATAGTCCTTTTGCAGCAGCACCGTGTGGGTAAGGCTCTTGTCCAGGCACAGAACTGCAAGCTTCCGGCAGGTGCGCCGGACGTTCAGAACCAGGTCTGTGCTGGGCACGTGGCTCAGGATGTGCAGGAGGATCTCATCCGAGAAGCCGAGAAGGTGGGCGCCCACCGCCATAGTGGCTGCTGCAGGGGGCGCGTCGCCCTCGTTGGACGTGTCCTGTAGATAAGGGGGGGCGGGGAGAAAGACACCGAATTCCCACGGGATCCCTGAGGTGGCCTTCAGCCTGGCCTCCTCGGCCAAGGACAGATGCCAAGGGAAGCCGTCAGCACAGTCTGTGGGAAAGAAGGTACTTTCACCAAAACCCTTACCTGCGGAGCCAGAGCCCGTGCCATTCAACACCCCCTTTCGCATCTGCACACCAGGGTCTCTCCTCAAGAGAGGCAAAATGAAATCGCAATTTTTTTCCAAATGTAAGAGACCGTTCCCACTAAAGGTCTCCCATCAAGCCCGCCATGTTGCGGACTCCACTTCTGACCATCGGCCAACGTTCTCCATTTGGGAAGGAGGCTCTTCTCCCGCTCCCCCCAGCCTCACGCTATATTCTTAACATGCTCGGGTAGCAGGAGTCTATCAAGAAACAACAGAGGTGGGAAAAAAAATAAATAAATAAGAGGGGCGCCTGGCGGGGAGGGCGGGGGGGGCTCATCCAGTTAAGCGTCCGACTCTCGATTTCGGCTCAGGTCACAATCTCATGGTTCCTGGGTTCGAGCCCCACATCAGGCTCCGTGCTGACAGCACAGAGCCTGCTTGGGATTCTGTCTCCCTCTTTTTCTGCCCCTCCCCCACTCAAGCTCTCACTCTCAAAATAAACATTAAAAAAAAAACCAACGAAGACTGGGGATAACAACATGTCTTCACCTGTTGGGGTTGCTGGGATGGGCGTCAGGCCCTCAAACAGTGGCAGAAAGCAGGTCTTTCCAGCACTGCCATTAAGGAAGGGCAGTATAGTCCTTATAAAGAAGAAATCGCACCTCCTAGACCGATGTCTTTACATTGCCGAGGCTACTACTAGATGATGGGAACTGCACAATTTACCCCCACTTATCACACTATCTGGCTAGAAACTCGGATCAGTACTTCCCGTAAGATGTCCACACATTTCACTGTGTTTCTGTAAAAATCTGCAAAAGGTTTTCTTCCGTGACGCAGGCCTCCCGCCTCTCCTGGGCTGATGTGTACAACCCAGCGGGAGAGGGGGCTCACCCTTCATCGGTGTGACAGGAAATTCCCAACTCAAGGGCAAAGGGACTGGAGGCTCTCAGGGGAGCCCATGGTGGGGAGGGATCCCCGTAACTTCCCGGCACTTCCCAGAAGGGATCCTCTTGCCTCTAAAGCATCCCCACCGAAGGGGTGCCTGTCTGACCGCTCCCAGGAGAGGGCACCCAGGATTATTTCCACCGCCTGTCTCCAAGCCCCCCTCCTCAAACCAGACTTCTCTTCTATACAGATGTGCACCGATGGAAGCCCTGAGACCCGGAGAGCCCTGTTGCTGCCGTGGCAACCGTGAAGTCTGGGAAGGGAGAGCCTGCCTGCACACCCCACACAGCCTCCAGGGTCTCCCGGGCTCTGTGACTGGAGCCCCCTTCTCTGTCCCGCCAAGTGTTCCCCAGGCCTGGGAAAGGGTTTCCGCAAACATTTTCCACGGTGGAACAGCACAGGCCCTTCCCATGTGCCTTCACTGTCCTCCTTTCCATCTGAGGTGCCTTCGATCCTGTCCCCCTCCTCCCAAGGTTTGTGAGGGTAGACGACAGCCGTCAGACCCAAGTCCGCAGTGCTCTGGGTCGCTGTATTCTGGGGCTAGTGTTCTCAACCATCAGTGACTTTCCGTAGCTCGGCGCGTCCCAGAGCCAATCATAGGGATCACCCAGGCATGTGTTACAAGTGATGATTCCCAGGGGCGCCTGGGTGGCTCAGTTGTTTAAGCATCTGACTTCAGCCCAGGTCATGATCTCATGGTTCGTGGGTTCGAGCCCCACGTCGGGCTCTGTGCTGACAGCTCAGAGCCTGGAGCCTGCTTCACATTCTGTGTCTCCCTCTCTCTCTGCCTCTCTCAAAAATAAGCAAAAAGACTTAAAAAATATTTTTAAAAATAAAATGTAAGGGGGAAAAATGAGTTTTATGCACTTTTCAGAACGTAACATTTCACACAAAAAAATTTTAAGCGAAGACAAAACAAAACAAAAAAACCTTAGGCAGAATTAAGTACTGAAACTTCAGTACCTGCCCCAAAATCATCCCCTCCCAGATGTTCACATTGGGCAGCCCAAGAAATCATAGGTCTCACAAATCAACTGAAGAGGTGTCTGGAATGATCTAAATAAGTCAACGGGAGAGAGAGATGAAACAAGGCTGGTCATGTGTTAACAACTATTAACTCTGGGCAATGGGAGGGCACCTGGCTGGCTCGGTTGGTGGAACATGTGGCTCTTGATCTTGGAGTTGTGAGTTCAAGCCCCACACCGGGCATAAAACTTACTTAAAAAAAACAAATAAAGAGGGGTGCCTGAGTAGCTCAGGCGGTTAAGCGTCTGACTTTGGCTCAGATCATGATCTTGCAACTCGTGAGTTCGAGCCCCGCACTGCACTCCTCACTGGCAGTACAGAGCCTGCTTGGGATTCTCTCTCTCTCTCTCTCTCTCTCTCTCTCTCTCAGATAAATAAATAAACTTAAAAAGAAAAAAAGGAACACTAAATGCAAAAAAAAAAAAAAAAAAACATTTTTTTCAATAACTGGCCAATGGATCTAACAGAAAGGCTCATTATACCGCTCTTTCATGATGTAAAATTGTAAAATATAGCATATTTTACATCATAAAACCTTTGTTAAACCACAACACCAGTCTCAAGAGGGGCACAATTTTATGGGTTTCCATAAATTTTCTGTCCCACTTCTCAGGTCTCTGTTTCTCTTAGCAATTTCTAGAATGTCCCCTGCCTGCCTCGTGCCTCTAAGCCTTTCCACAAGCTGTTTCCCTCCACCAGACAGGCCACCACACAGGAAAACTGCTCCTGCCAGAACTTTGGCTCAAAGGCTCAAATGCAACGAAGCCCTCCCAGCATCGGGCACCCCGCTTACCTCACCCTCACCGTGCCCATCCACCGCTGGACCAGGTACCCTCCTCCCCTCACCCCAGCCTCATCGGATGACGCTTATCTCCTCACTAGGCCAGGAATGGCTCCTGAATGGGGATCGTTTTTTAATTTCCAAGAGTTAAAAAAACACCGAACCAGGTGAGGCCACGGACCACGGCTTCAGAATCATTTGAAGCATTACAAAAACCGCAGACCACTACTCCCAGAAACTCTGGAAGCCATCCTGGGCACCTGCATTTTAAAGCCAGTAATGAGGGGTGCCTGGGTGGCTCAGTCGGTGAAGCATCCGACTCTTGACTTCTGCTCTGGTCATGACCTCACGGCCGGTCGTGAAACTTGAGCCCCACATCAGGCTCTGCACTGACGGCGTGGAGGTTGCATGGGATCTTCTCTTTCCCTCTGCCCCTCTCCTCTGTTCACCTGTGCACACGCACATTCCCTGTCTCTCGCACACAAAAATAAACTTTAAAAAAATAAAAATAAAAACAAACACCTTTCAAAGCCAGTAATGACTTTCAAAATCAGACCACCTCATCTGGAATCCTACAGTGGGGATAGCTGCACAACCATGTGACTATGTTTTTCAAAACCACTCTGGGGCACCTGGTTGGCTCAGTTGGTAGAGCATGCAACTCTTGATCTCAGTGTTGTGAGTTCAAGCCCCACGTTGGGCATAAAGCTTACTTTAAAAAGATAAATAAATTTAAAGCTGTGGAATGTATTTATTTATTTACTTACTTACTTATTTATTTTTGACAGAGTGCAAGCAGGGGAGGGGCAGACAGAAGGGGACAGAGGATCTGAAGCAGGTTCTGTGCTGACAAGCTGACAGCAGCGGGCCAGATGCGGGGCTCCAACTCACGAACCACCGTAAGATCATGACCTGAGCCCAAGTCTGACGCTCAACCGACTGAGCCACCCAGGCGCCCCCTAACACTGTGAATTTCATGGTATGTGAACTATATATCAACAAATAATCAACAGACCGTCCCAGAAGGGACCTTGATTTCCACACCCAGCGTAGAAAGAGACAGCCCTCTCTCCTCTCAAGAGCCACCCACAAAGCAATGAGAGAGGCCTCACTGGCCAGGTCCCTTCAAGGAACACAGGGGCCTTTGTGCCAGCCCCCCGGGGCCCCGCAAGGACACACAATTACCTGAATCTGTTAACACAGCCAGGCAACCCCACAACTCTTCCTTTTAGAGCTGCAGCTTTCCAGCCCTTCAATCCTCCCACCAGTCTGCAGGTATGTCCCACAGTCCCACACCGTCCTTCTCAATCAAGGGGCCACTTCTAAGCCTAATTCACTTCAAAGGAAGAGGTGCTGTCACCAACACCCAGCCCCGTTCGAAAAACACTTGAACCTCTGACTCCAGTTCCCCAGAGCCTAGGTAAGCCCCTAAGCCAGGAAGTGCACTCAAGGGTCCAAGTCCCACGTGCTACATATACACACAGGTGCACACAAATACACATAAAGAAAGGCAGGAAGCAACAAGAGGAAAGACACTAGTCCGATTCCGAACCCCCATACCTCGGTATGCAGATAAAATACCTTGCACCACATTCCAGGGACTCAGACCCAGACTTGTGGAGTGCTGGGGAAGGAATTCTGGGCTAAGTCAGAAGTCTCCCGGGTGAAATGGCCCTTCCTCCATTACCCCCCAAGTCACACAAGCAGGCACAGAGCAAAGTGCTGAAAAGGACTGAAACTGAGCATTCAAAGATAGAGGATGGGGTGCACAGCGGGCATGGAAGAGGAAAGTCTCATAGCTCCAAGGGCTGAGCCCAGGCACATGGGAAAAGGGCCTGAGAGGCCTAGAGGAGCCTGGAAACTCTGGGGGCGCAGAGGAGGGGAAGAACTCTGGCGATCACGACTGCGGGGCTGGGAAAGGGCTGGAAAACCCAAGGAGGAGAGAGCTTGTGTCTTCGGAACGGAGTGGTGAGGACCGGGGAGGGATGGGGGCGGGATGAGGCAAGGATGGGGCAGGGGCAAGGCCAAGACAGGGATGGGAAGGACCCGGCGAGACCGAGGCCAGGGTCGGGGCAGGAAGGACCAAACAGGGCAGACGCCAGGGCTGGGGTGGAAAGGGCCAAGCGGCACCGAGCTGGGGGTCGAGGTCGGGACGGGAAGGATGGAGCGGGATAGGCGGCTGGATGGAAAGGACGCAAGGGGACCGGGGAGAGATGGGAAGGCCCGAGCGAAGCCAAGGCCGCGCGGCAGGAAGGGGAGCGGAGAGAGGCGCCGGCCGTACCTCTCCGGAGCTGGCCATGTCGAAGGCGGGCGGGGCCGCGGCCGCGGGAGCCGCAGCCCCAAGGCCTCCCCCTGGCCCGCCAGGGATGCTCAAAGCCGGCGCGTCCGCGACTCCACAGAGACCCCGGGAGGGGGCGGGGGCTCCAGCCACTTCCGGCGCCTGCTTACGCACTTCCTCTCGCCAGTCGGCCTGTCCCGCGCGGCCGCCATGTTGGGTGCGGCGCCCGTGCCAGAGGTCCTGCTAGGGCGCGGGGTGAGCCCGAGAGGACCCCGTCAGCTCAGCCGCAGCTGGCTCTCTGGCCTGGCTCCTTTCCCCCTCCTCTGCTCTCTGCAGGCTCCTTTCCAGCCCCACTGGCCTCTTCCTGTCCGGGCAGCACTCTCCTGCCTCCAGGCCTTGGCCTTTGCGTCCCCATGCCTGCAAGAACCACCCGCGGGGAGCGGGGCCCCTGCCCACCGGGCAGAAAACAGCCTCCCCTCCTCCACGTCCTCACATTCCCACACCTAAATTTGCTCCTTATCCTGTATTTTTTCTTCATAGCTCTCTGCACTGTCTGACCTACTGTGCCTTTTTCTTTTCTTTTTTCTTTGTTGTTCTCTTCCTGTACTCAGGGGCAGGGATTCCAGGTACCTAGGATGCTGCCTGACGCGTAATAGGCCCTGAATAAAGACTTGCTGGGTAAATGAACAGGTGGCTGATGTGCCCTCACCCCTTAACGCTTTGTATATAGAAATCATTTACTCATAAAAATCCGTGGGGAAAAACTGGGGTCAGAATTGGTGCTGACTCCTGACCTTAAGCGTGTGTATGTTTCCTGTGGTCGGTGGAACAAAGGGCCACGATCTGGGGGCGGGGAGGGAGGGGGGGGGGGTTAAACCACAGAAACGTATTCTCTCACAGTTGTGGAGGCCAAAAGTAGGAAACAAAGATGGTGATTGGGCCATGTTCCAGTGGCTCGCAGGAAGAATCCCTTCTTGCTCTTCCTAGCTTTGGGTGATGGCCAACAATCCTTGGCTTGCAACTCTATGGCTCCCAAGTTCTTCCTCTGTCTTTGCAGGGCCATCTTGCTTTCCTGCGGCGGGGGGGGGGGGGGGGGGGGGGGGGGGGGGGGGGGGGGGGGGGGGGGGGGGGGGGGGGGGGGGGGGGGGGGGGGGGGGGGGGGGGGGGGGGGGGGGGGGGGGGGGGGGGGGGGGGGGGGGGGGGGGGGGGGGGGGGGGGCGGGGGGGCGAGGGGGGGGGGGGGGGGGGGGGGGCGGGGGGGGCGGGGGCGTGTCCACACATTTGTATCCTTTCTTATGGGCACCTGTCATGTTAGATTTAGAATCCGTGTTAATCCAGGGTGACCTTATCTCAACTAATGACATATGCAAAGAGCTTGCTTCCAAATAAGGTCACATTCTCAGGTTCTGGGCGGAGGTCAATCTTTGGGGGACACGTATTCAACCTAGTACATCAGGTTTCATACCTACTCTCCTGGGGCCTCATTTTCCTCCCACTTCATTGGGTCGAGCCTTTTGTATCAAGAGGCCTTTGATGAGCTCCTCCTGTGGGTGGACCATCCTGGGGGCAGGCACAGTCCTTGCCTCAAAGAGTTCGTGGTTTAGTCAACAGTTGAACACAACTTCAGGCATAACAAGAGTGTTAATGGAGATCCCATTGTTTACTACTGGAGTCTTGACAATGGAGCCCAGCTATGACCTAGACAGGTGTCTGGAGTTTCCCAGAGGCCCAAGGTTTCTCCTCCTGTCCTCCTGACTCCCGGACCCCTTCCTTCTTTTCCCCTTGTGATCCGTAATCAGGTATGTTTTTTATTGTCATGCAAATGTTTATTTTCTGTCCCTTGTCTAGATAGAGGCCGCTGGCTTTTAGGCAAACAGGCTTGAGCCACGGAAGGTAGAAAGGGCCCACAGCAACTACCTGGCTGAATGCGGACAGGCCCATCAGGTGACCCACCTCAAAATATCCAGAGGCCCTAAACTGACCAATGGGCTACTTACAACCAGGCACAGTTACCAAAAAAGGGAAAATTCCATGCGTCCCTATACCTCCTCACCTTCCCTCTCTAAAAACAGCCCCCACCCACTCCCTCATTGCAGACGGCCTCCCCTCTGCTGTCCTGCCTGCCGCTCCTTTGCGGAGCCTTCAATAAACTTCTACCTCCTTTGTTCTGCCTCAGGTGAATTCTTTCACCACCTGCCTTCATCTCAGCTTTAGCTGAAGCCCGATTGTGTCCCACATTTGGGGGCTCCCATCCAACTGGGAGAGACACCACATTTAGACACCACAGCCCACTAGAACGGGGCTTGGCAACGACAGGCCCTCAATAAACCACCATCAGCTAGGCACCTGATTAGCGGAGATGATGCATGTAAGTGTCCAGCACAAGGAGCAATTCAAACCCTGTAACTATTGCTATTATGGGTCCTGATGAGGACGGAGTCCCACGTTTCCCGGGTGCCCCAATTCTGAGGAGCATTTAGTTGGAAATCACAGAGCGTGGGCTCCAGGTAACCAAAGTGGGGAGTCAGTTCCAACACCTCGCTGCTCTCACCCCTCGTTTCCAGGTCTGGGCGACACTTCCTCACAGTGCTCTCAGTGGCTCCTGCACTGAGAGCCAGCCCCCCCACCCCACCCCCCTACCCCCCGCCACTGCAGTGTCTGGCTGGCCGGGGCCAGGTCTGAGCCCCTGGCCCCATGGGTTCACCAAAAACCCCAAGTAGAGGCTGGAAATGATGTAGGCGAAGGTGGTGATCTCTGTTACCTCCCACCCACTCCTGATGTGAGGCCTGAAGGAAAGCTCACAATGGCCCCGATCCCCACGCCACTGCTGATTACACTTTCCACGTGAGATCCGATTGGAACTGTCACGGAACCCTGGTGGGTAGACCCTGTCATTACCCCAGCTTGCAGAAGAGGACACAGGTGTACGTGAATACCAAAGCTGGGACTGGAGCCCGCGTCGTCTCTACTCAGGAGCTCAGAGGCTTGGAGAGGCAGAGGGAGCCCTCCAATTCCGCCTCCTTAACTGTATTGCGGGGGGGAGCAGAGAACCTCCAGGCACCGGGAGGCTGCAGCGAGGGGCGGATGGAGCCTGCTGAAGGTGGTCGAGCCAGGGAGAGGCCTTGGATGATACCCACTGGAAGAGCCTGGACACCTGCCCCAGGGGGCTCTTCCTCACCCTGAGGGTCTCATCCCACCAGAAGAGTTTGTGAAAGAGCCATACCTTCCTTAAGCACCTCTCGCTACAGCCAGAATAACCTCTTTCTCTTAAGATTTTTTTTTTTTAGAAGGGTGGGAGGGGCATAGAGAGAGGGAGAGAGAGACTCTAGCAGGCTACTCACTGACAGCACGGAGCCAGACCCGGGGCTCAAGCCCACGACACCGGGATCGTGACCTGAGCCAAAATCAAGAGACAAACACTCAAGGGGCACCTGGCTGGCTCAGTCAGTAGAGCACACAACTCTTAATCTCTGGGTCGTGAGTTCAAGCCCCATGTTGGGTGTGGAGCCTACTTTAAAAAAAAGAAAGGAAGGAAGGAAAAGAGACACTCAACAGACTGAGCCACCCAGGCGCCCCTGCCCCAGCATTCTTAAATTTAAACGACCACTTATGGCTAGTGGCCCCCTTGGGACTAGCCCTTAAGCTTCTTGAGGACAGGGGCAATGGGCACTGTCCCCCAGCACTGAGCACTGCACGCCGCTCACATGTAAGTCGTCTGATGAGTGATCGAGTGGCTGAACCCCTGTACTTAGCACAACCCCCCTCCTCCCCGAGTGGCCTAGTGGGGCGCAGTTCTATTCAGGCAGGGCTGTCGTGCAGCAGAGACCTGTCATGTTGGCGTGAGCCTCAAGGTGTCCGGCCCGCCGATCTGCCAGGCTTCAGAGGCGTCAGGGTCAGACTCCAGCTTCCTCACGTAAGGTCGGTGTCCCTGGGCCAGCCAGCCGCTGTCCTCTTGGCCTCAGATTCGTAATGGACGCAGAGAGGAAGACAGGAAGCAACGAAGAGCGGCCTCTCACGGACTGGCCCGGCTTGGGCTTTCCGCTGGGAAGGGTGTGCTCCAAGCCCGGCGGCCGCTGGCCAGCTGCGGCCTAGGAAGGAAGGCCTAGGGCGTAAAGGATTTTCAAGGTCAGATGTTTGTTTGAAAGGAAAAGATTGACGGGGCACCTGCTCACAACCCACTCCAGGTGCTCCCGATATTCCCATTTCTCAGACAGGCATGTGGATGGTGATGTCACTTTCAAAGCCCCTTAGATAAGACATATGGCCCCACCACCTTCCATTCTGCCTTGGAGTTGTGACTCCATTCACTTGGACTTTGTTTCTGGTCAATCCATGCCTCTGTCTGTGACACGCAAGCCCACACCTGCATCTGCCCAGCTGACTCTGCCTCAGGCATGTCAGAGGGCCCTCTCCCCAGGGAAGTCTCCTGCTCCTAGAGGACAGCTCCCCACTACCCTGTCAGACGGCTCTATGATCCTTTATTTCCTTTTTTCTATTTATTTTTATTTTGAGAGAGAGACAGAGAGCACCAGCAGGGGAGGGACTCAGAGAGAGGGAGACAGAGAATCCCAAGCAGGCTCCTTGTTAACAGTGCGGAGCCCAAGACTGGGTTCAAACCGACAAACTGGGAGACCATGACCTGGGCTGAAACCAAGAGTCAGATGCTCAACCAGCTAAGCCATCCAGGTGCTCTTTTTATGAATTTTATTTTATTTTATTGTATTTATTAGGGAGAGAATGCGTAAGCAGAGTATGGGGGGTGGAGAGAGAGAGAGAGAGAGAGAGAGAGAGAGAATCTTAAGCAGGCTTCTTGCCCGGCATGGAGCCGGACAAGGGGCTAAATCCCATGACGCTGGGACCACGACCTGAGCCGATATCAAGAGTCAGACACTTAACCGACTGAGTCACTCAGGGGCCCCAGATCCTTTATTTTTCTTTTTGTTCAAAAGAGACAAAACAGAGGCACCTGGGTCGCTCAGTCAGGTTAAGCATCCGACTCTTGACTCTTGATTTCGGCTCGGGGCACGGTCTCACGGTTCATGGGTTCAAGCCCAGTGTCCGGCCCCACACTGATAGTAAGGAGCTTGCTTCCGATTCTCTGTCTCACTCTGTCTCTTCCTTCCCCCCGCTTGCTATCTCTCTCTCTCTCTCTCTCTCTCTCAAAAATAAACATTTTTGGGGGTGCCTGGGTGGCGCAGTCGGTTAAGCGTCCGACTTCAGCCAGGTCACGATCTCGCAGTCCGTGAGTTCGAGCCCCGCGTCGGGCTCTGGGCTGATGGCTCAGAACCTGGAGCCTGTTTCCGATTCTGTGTCTCCCTCGCTCTCTGCCCCTCCCCCGTTCATGCTCTGTCTCTCTCTGTCCCAAAAATAAATAAACGTTGAAAAAAAAAATTTTTTTTTAAATAAACATTTTTTAAAAAGAGAGACAAAATGATAAGTGCTTTTTCCTCCTTTTAAAATCTGTATTTCTTAGTTTCTTTTTTCCAGTTTTACCGAGGTACAATTTGCAGGGTTTTGATGTGTATGAGCACCCGTGACACCA